>NC_088885.1:17690114-18356989 GCF_037157495.1 Lathamus discolor
TTTAATTTTATCAGAAGGAAACAATGAAGAATCTAATTTATTCTCCGCATGTGTGCATAACGCCCATTGATACTAATAAGAGTTAAGCAGCCTATGGAGAGGAAAATAGACCCCCAGATGTGGCAAAATGTTGCAAGAAAATTATCTGCAGCTTTCTAATGACCACAGAAATTATTTCTTTTTCTATGCCAGTGGAGAGAGAAAAATGGCTTCATATCCAGCCAGTCATGAAATGTTCCTGGCTTTCCCAAGGCTGTATGTATGTATGTGAGCAGTGTTACACACACTCACAGATGTGTATACGGGTGATGTTTCACAGACTCATGCAAACACATCCTTCTCATTTGTTGCTTCTTTCCAACCAGGCTGATCCTTGGCCCAGGGCTGCCTGAAATTCTGCTGCTCTTCCCACTGCCTGCTCTTCGCAATTAGGGATAAAGAAAGATAAATTTTGCTTAACTCCTATTTTTTTATTTGAGTGATCTAACGTGCTGAGAGAACCAATAAGGGATGGTAGATAACCTTATATGCCCTGCGCCACATTTTGCCTTAATTCTAACTCTGGTGAGTGCAGAGGTTTCATCTTGGTTAGTCACCGGCAAGTTTCCTCAGCTGCCCAGTGGCACTCCAGTAGACGGATGTGCTTTGTCAACATTTGTACCTGCCCCTTCCATTTTCATTCCAGGATGAACTTTGATAAAAGAGGTTGGTCATTAGTAAGTTGTTCCACCAATGGCTGCATTCTTCCAGGGCATTTCCTTCTGAAGATATACAAGCACTTTGTTGTTTCTGTGGTAAGCTCTTTCACTTCATTTTCTGAACTTTTTGAGAGCACAGTGTTCCTAATGCTCTTGGGGAAACTCACCATTGTAAATGGGACCTCTGTAGAGCCTGAAAAGGTCGTCATTCCTCTATTGGTCTTCACAGCAGGAGTTTAAATGAATGACATCCAACTTTCTTTGCACAGCATTCCCTGGGGAACTGCCCAGACCTTGAAATCCTGCACTGTACGTTCTCTGTAGCTAAGAACTTGGACTCTTGAATTTAATCACCCTCAACATATTTACAGCCCCCATTCTGTCCAGCTAAGCTCATGATGTGTTAATGTTATTTGCACACGGATACATATTTACAGCTCTTTTACATCCCTTTCATCTGATTTTATCGTTAATTCAGTAGAATCATATCATTTGAGGCACTTGCCTCTGATAAAATTCCCTAGAATTTGCATTTCACTTGATGTTTTTGCCTGTTTCAAAATGTCAGCATAATAATGAAGAAAGGACTTCCAGGGTTTTGTTTTGTTTTTGTACCCGGGGAATGAAAGGCAGGTTGGGCATGGGCACCTCTGTTTACTTTCCTTTTGAGTCATGTACAATAAAATCTTCAGTCACTGATGAAAGCTCATTTGTACCTGAACATTTTCCTGTCCACTTAAGCTGATTTTATATAACATGCAAAATGAGTATTCAATATTCAGTTAATTATGCACCAAATGGAGTAAAGCCAAAGAATGAGCTGAATCAAGCATTCTTTTTTCCTTAAAAAAACCCAACAAACAAACCAACCAACTGAACTGAAACAAACCAGAAGAAAGCCATGACATGTGTTGCAGATAGGATCCTGGCTTGACTACTGGGAGATATCTGTTCCTTTCCTGGCATGGTTGTTTACCTCTGATGCTGATTTTGAACTGGAGACTTTGCATTGGTTTACTTTGTCAGCTTTTTCCATTGCCAGTCTTAGACAGTTACATTATCAAAGTTCTACTTATGGTAAAGACTATACATATATGTATAGATACATCAAGTTCTTTACTGTATAGACATACTCTTTATTACCATTACATTAAAACGTTTCCTCAGTTGTGTTTTTAGCTTTTCAGGCCAAATATGTCCCCCAAAATCAAAACTAACAGGTTTATAAATACAGATTTTGGTAAAGTATTACTGGGAGTTTCAAAAAGGAAGGATTTGATGGTAGTGAATTTGATAAGGATTTTGGTTTAACTGCACTGGACTTAGACGAAACATTCCTTCCAAATCAGGGCTGTCATATACTTAAAATTGACCTGACTTCAGAAACAGCCCAAATTGTAAGAGTTCCTGCCCCTATTGCTTAGCATCGCTATAAATCTATACTCTTTTACAAGATAAATTTTATCCAGTTCTGAATGGAAGACAAAGCTTACCTTCTTTTTCCTGGGAATTTGAATAAGAATTGGTTACAGGATACAGGTAGTATTATTTTTAACTTTCTGGTAGAACTCCATTGTATCATCCCCTATATATTTTGGACTTGATGCTTAAAACTACAGCAAATGATCTCAGAAAGCATATACATGCTTGGAAAAATGAACTAAAGCAAAGTAATACATGATGCCATATCTTAAAGCTGAACTTACTAAAATCCAGGATTCCTTTTAGGATCCTTTAGGATCATGCTTCAATATCTAAGATCTGCAGAACTACTTTGCTACTGATCCCTTTCTCACAAACCCATTAGAGCTCAAAATCCCATTTCTAACCTTCTTTGTGGCTGAGAAATGGAAAGAATAGGCTTGTAGGTATACCTGTGCTTATTTGACAGCTGCTTAGGTGGAATGGTACTAAGTTGGTGTACAGGGCTTTTATTTCTTGAAAGGGTGTATTTTCATTTCTAACAAAAACTCTGAGCTTTGTGAGTAGGAATATTTGTATCTCCTGGTTTATTTCCTCCTTCCACTACTACATAAAAATATATATTGACATTGCCTTGCAGCATTACAGTTTGTAATGTGGTGCATTACAGTTTCCAAAGCATATCACTTTTTATGATACATGGTAGCTTAAAGGGAAAATCAGTATCCAGCAGGGAAATGAAGGGTGAAACACTGGCCTCTTTGAAGTCAGTGAGAAAAACTACTACTGCCTTCAGCAGAGGCAAGGTTTCAGTCCAAGCACTAAGGAAGAAACATGGAGCCATATATTGATTTTATCTTCTAGGTGAAACTGTAGATAAGATAAGAGAAATGCCTTCATCTGGAATCTAGGATGCTTAATATCAGTAGGCCTTTACAAAATTGCATTACATAGCTGAATGGTATGTTGGTCCAATGAAACATCCAAAATCTCTACATTTGACCCGAGTCTATAAATGAAGAAAAAAGAACCCAAGCGCAAAACTGTTACAGGCTCTAAGATTTCTGTTCATGTATGTAATACAGAGTATCCATATCTGAACATATTTCAGAACAAACCAGCCAAGCTTGAGGCTACCCCAGTCTATATGAGTAAACCACAAAGCAAACAAAATTACCTATAGACAGAATTTTATAAAGGATCAGAAAACCATTTTATTTTTAACTAAAAAACACACTAAGATGGGAACTCTCCTCTAGTAGCTGCCCCTCTATAATTTAAAATATTTGTAGCAAATTAAGAGAATCTGATATCACAGTTAAACAGGGGAAATATTCAGATAAATAATTCATGAACATCTGAAGTAAATAACTTCCAAATAGATAGTTTGACTAATTTACTTTTGACAAATAAATGAGCAAAGCTTTGTTTTTGCAAGAGTATGATGAACACAATTATCAGCTCAGTGGATGAAATAAAATTTATGTCGGACAACAGCTGATTTTGTTTCTAAAGGCTCAGAACATGTGACTTAGACAAAAATTCTCACAGCTCCACCATTATTTATGAATTTTGAGTATTCAAACACATTTTTGCATTGAGCAGTTGTCAAATTAGTCCATTAGCCAAAATTTTGTTAGTAGCAAAAAGGCAGTGAGAACGCTGGATAAGTTCAGTAAATAAGTTCAGCAAATAAGTTCAGTAATTAAATCTTCTTAGGTTCCCATACAATTCACATGCAAGGAAAAAAAATGACATAAGAGTTAAAGCAGCTCTGTTCTGAGCCCCACTCTTTTTTCCATCTTAAAGAAAGAGTAAAGCTGGGGCTCTAGTATTACTGCATTGTCATGGTAATTGGGAAGCTGCGAATTCAACATGATGACTTTACCATAAGTTCAAGAAAGAGGAGATGTTGAACTATGAGGAAAAGAATATATTTGAATGTCAGTCTAGATAAAAGGCCAAAGGCTAATAAAAGCTATGCATTGTATGTCATGGAGCTTTGTTTTAAGTATGATCTGCTTGGAACAATTCTATATGAAAATCCCAGTTTAGTACCTGTATGCCCATATCTCACATTGAATTTGTTAATATATAGTAACATGAAAGTCAGAATATCCAGAAAAGACTGATTGTTGTTAAGTTCTTCAGAATTGTTTCCATTCTTGCTTTTTCATCTCTACTTTACATCAAATTACACAGTAGCACTATTGTATCCAATAATTATAGAAGAGAGGTTGAGACTAGCTTTTATACAAACATGACCTTCACACTAAAATGTGACCCATTCTGTTCAGAGAAAGGCAGTAGAGAAACACGGAGAAAATTACTCTTTTCCTATATATGTTGGACTTGTCTGATGCTTCTTGTCTGTACTGGATTCACTGCAAAAGGATTTTGCAGTGAAAGGGATTCACTGTCCAAAATCATGAATGTTTATGGTTTACTAAAAAATTAGACATCTACTGAAATATTTAGTAGTCTCGAGTTCCATCCCTGGAGAAAATTAAACAAAATGCTGTCATGTTCTAAAGTAAGAGCTTGATCATGATGTAAAGGAGAACTACACTGCAAGGAGGTTGGACTTTTAAATCCTGTTCTTTGAGGCAAAGTATTTGAAAGCTGTTGGTTATTATTAAGAAAGAAGAAACACGTTAAAGTTCATTTTCACCAGATTTTTTTCTGTACAACTGTGTTTTTTAAATCAGGTCTGATGGCAGTTACGCTGTTGACTCCAGTAATTTCAAAATCTTTATCAGCTTCCAATTACAGATTGGAGCTCTACTATATAGAAAACTTTGAAAACAACATAACAAGGAAATTCTCTGCCCCAGTGAACTCTCAATCTGAGATTTAATTAAAATAGGATGTATGAGACAGGAAGAAAGATGGAAGGACAAATAGGATGAATGTTCATAAATTAGTCATAGCAGCAGGTTTAGCACTCACAAGTGACAACCAGCCTATTTGCTCTATGCTTTTTGCAGAGCTAATAAAGTTCAGTGGATACCTCTAGTTTGTTCACAAATGAAAGTGTCAGGCATAAAAATTGCACCTAAAAAAGGAGTTAGGGGTCTCAAACCTTCCTCTTTGGAGTACAAGAAAAAAAGCGAAAAATCAGAGAGTCTTGAACTACACCACCACCTGCTGTTGCAACCATTTCGACTCACATAATTTATTCATATCCAAATACAGTGTGCATCTGCTATTTATTGATATTTTGGGTTATTTTCCTTATTATAGCTTGTGCTTTTATTGAGCAAAATTTCCACGTACTGTGGAGAGTATATAAATATGGATTATATACTGCTTATAAAGGCCTTTCCCTTTCGTAACATCAAAGAATGAATAATGCATTTCCTCCCTTTCCAGCTAAGCAATATAAACATCAAAGGAAGGATTAGCATTTTAGGTCTCTGACAACAATAAATCTCTGTGTCATATGTCTTGCTGTCTTGTGCAGAACATTTATATTTCTATACGTATTACATAATCACAGAAGTGGGCCAAGCATCTTTACTTTCCTCTAATTTGCATAACTAAGTAAACCCCCGATTTTTTCCCAAGCTATCTACACTCACACTGAAATAATACCTGCCAGTTTCATCCTGAAATCAATTCATTAACTAAGTCTCAAACTTCTGTCCTCTCTGTGAGGCAGAAGTTTACGGTGCACAGTGGGCTACTGCTACTCTGCTGTAATGACCCAGCAGTCTGACAGAGTGGATTATGCCAGGTTCCAGAAACATGACCTGAGATATCGTGACTAGAAGGGTGTGAAGGATTGTACTGCAGCCATCTGCAGAGGCTTGGCTGCTAGGAGTCAACATGAAGCTTGGCTGTAGTATTGGATGGGGAGGGCTTATGGTTGAAGAGGCTCAAGGTGCACTGATTTCAGGCCAGACTCTTTCAGGAGGTCTCTTATGGAAGGGCTCCTGTATAATGGAGACCTCAGCAGGTGGAAGGTAGCGATATAAATGATTGTCTGCCTAAGATTAATTTCTTTCAGACTGAGTAAGCCAGGCTGATGCAGAGATTTATGTTGCTACAGACCCTATCTAGTGACCTACCTATATCTTTTTTCATCTATACTTGTACTTCAGATTGTTTTTATTGCAGCAGGAAGCATTCTGACAAGTCAATAAAATGAAAGAAGTTCTAAGCAGAGGTCTTTGCCTCCACAGTGAAAGTGCCTACTATGTCTAAAGCTGAATGACAGGAAACCAGGACGTTAAATATGTGTGGATGCTTAGATAGGCAATAAGCGATTTGGTCAAAAGGGAAAAATCTGGCTTCTTGAAGAAAAACAGAGCAGTCCTGCCCGCTTTCCTTTATTTGTTATTTCTAGGTTTTCATCCTGCTGTCTGGGGAAGGGTGACTTGCTGCTTGATTTTATCACATGGGAACATAAAAACCTATTTATTGCCTAGAATTTGCCTTGCCTTCACAAAGTCATTGCAAGCTACTTATGACTGTGCAGTAGGCAGGGGGCTGGTCAGCTCTGCAAAGCCTTCATTTTGAAATAAGGACACAAACCAGTACCTGCCAGTTGGCTGGGGAAGCAAGGCCACTCCACAGGCCACTCTATAGCACAGAAGCAACATAGGTATGTCCCCAGCTGTCAAAGTCACTATGGTTTGCACTGATGGCTTTCCAAATGCAGGTCCTCATTCTGCTTATACCTAAAATTTTACCAAAATACATCATTCCACCACAGTTCATGTGACGATGAAATTGTGCATAAACTTACACAACAACATGTTCAGAATTCAACTGTGAAAGATAGGTCCTTCCAAATGTAATTCCATTTAGTTTCCTCTTGGGTTCAACAGGTCTTAGGATGTAAGACTTATTTGTTGTAATTCCATGGTATTTACTCATTTTTGGCTATTGGAGAACAAAATGTGTATAGGCTCTAACTTGAATAGGAATCCTACCATGCAGAAGACTGGATACTTAGGGTACAGAAATAACCTAATACACTGAAAGTTTGGAGAAACCTTTTAGATACTTACCTAGATTTCTTTGGAAACAAGCAGCAACGCTTTTGGATTCCTTTAATCTTCCAACTCCCACATCTATTAGCTTTTGGAATACAACAGCCTGTTCTGCAGTGTGTTAAACGCTATTTCAAATATCATGTTGCTAGATGGGCTTTAGCTTGAGGCAGGCAGTCACTATTTTGGAATTCAGGTAAAACTCCCTTATGTCTTCTTTATAAAAAAAATGAAGGGGGGGGGGAGCCCCCCAAAAAGCAGACGTTGAAAATCTGTCAGTAAAAACTGCATTGAACCAATCTAGAAGCAAGGAAATACTGAAGGAATCTCCCCCAGGAATGAAAACCAGAGAACTTTCAGATCCTTCTGACACGTAATACAAAGCACACAGTTTGGTATTTTTCCTTTGCAAGTTACTGTTAACGTCATTGGCAATGTCCATCCATGAGGAGCTTCTAAGGTCCTGCATAGGGAAGTGACACTTCTCTGAGTTCTTCAAAACTTTGGGAAGCTGGACTCCTCATAAAAGTGCAGTTATTGTGCAAGGATGAATCTGGGCCCTGAACAAATCAGGCTAGGACAGAATTTATTCACAGTTTCTATAATATAGAACTGATATTTGATTGCATTGTCTTTAATTTGCACTTTTTACACATAAGAAGACTACTTTTATTTCTTTAAAATTTGTTTCCCCTTTTATCTAGTAATTTCCCATCTAATTTCATGGGTTTATGTTCATTGCTCCTAACAAAAATAGGCCATCCTGTCTTGAAATGTGAGAGTATCTTTTAATCTGCAATATAGTTCATTTAACTTTATTAATTTACCTTTCAATGTTGTGGAAATTGAGATTACACAACCTCATACCTGCTGTTATCATAAAGATTATCAGCAGTTGCTTGTCCATCAAAGGTACACATGTTCATCATCAGACATGTCCAGACTCACTTACTATAGAGAGAAAATACTCCATTTGCAATTACTGGAATACCTGGAATAGTCATTCTTTGAAGAAATTCCTCTCTTGCTTTATCCAGATTTATGGCTGGGAAGATAATTTAAAATGAATTATTAAAATTCTTTTCTGTCTGCAAAGTCTCAACAGAGTGAGAGGGTTTTCTCTCTTTTAGGTTATTTACCCCTTTCCCTGCAGATTCTGCCAGGGTTGTTAACGCCACCGTATTTCACTGATCCTATGAGACAGGTTTCCAGCAGCTGCTGAGGAGACATGAGGGCAAGACAGCACTAGATTACGGACGGAGAAATGAAGACATGGACCACAAGGAGGCAAAGAAAGATATAGCTAGATAAGATAAAGCAGGAGGAGCAGGAAAAAAACAACATGTAGGAGATGGGTGAATACCACTTCAGAAAATCATGTACTCTGCAAGTGGACAATTTACTAGGGCAGTCTTGACATTTACCATATTACTGCAGTATTTTCCTACATCCTGTGTATCGGCCTGGTTTTATGAGCTAATCCAGAAGATAAAAGAACTTTCTGCCTTTCTCGTTTTGTCCTCAGCATTCAATCTTTAAAATGCGTGACACAAAGTATGTGGCCAAAGACCAAAAAGCAGTGACATGCCTGTCCTGTTTTTAAATCCGTCAGGTGGCAATTTAGAGATTAATGAGAGTTAGTGCGAAAGCTTGGCTTAAAGCTCGCTCCTGCTCATGTGGAGCAAGCCGTCACTACAAAACAAAGCCTGGGAAAGCCGAGTCCCGGAAGCTCCACGCAGGAATCAATCCCAAGGGCGTGCGGGACGCGCTGCGCCGCTCGCTGCCGGTGGTGTCTCTGCCGCTAGAGGGGGTCCCTGTACCTGTTTTCTAGAGGAAAAAATGGGAAGCGACTGCAGGGTCTGAGAAGCCCGGGCTGATTTTGGCTCTGGGAGCAAGAGAAGCGGCCGAGTGCGGGTTCCAGGGAGGGCAGGCGGGTTGCGTGCTCCTTCGAGACGCTGCGGAGCTGGAGCTGGGTGGGTAAGGCTTCGTCTGCCAAGGAAAGTTTAATGTGCTTCCTCGCTCATCCCGAAGTAACTTTGTGTTACAGACTGTTATGAAACGTGGAAGGCTTTCATAAATCATCAAGGCAAACGGTTTGTAAGCTTCTTACAGATCCTGTGCCAGCAAGACTTTGCCACTCTGCTTTTGACAAACTGTATGGCAGCTGACCACCTTCCTGCAGACTCATTGTACAAAACGCGACGGAGGCTTTGGCTGGTGATAAACCACTGCGAAAGGAGCACGAAGGACTGTCAACAGGAGGAAGCCTCCAAGTGATGCTTTCTCGGCTCTTCCTCTTTTCCCACTTGCCCATTACGACACGGGGCAGTGGCCCAGGCTGTCACAAATCCCCTCTGCATGCTGCAAGCCTGCCCGGCAGGTTCCCTCCCAATTCCCCTAGAGCCGCCAGGCCCCGGAACACTGCTGAAGGAGGCAGCTGGGTTGAACCTACCTGTGGCCGGACCGGGGCCCGCAGCGCACCTGGCAGGGGGTTGGTGTTGGCCTGGGTTTGTAAGAAAACAGGAAGGAGGGAGGAGAAAAAATAAAGGGCAGAAAAGTGGAGGTGGGCACGTCTTAGGTGGAAGAGGAGACCCGCGAGAAAGGAGGGCAACCCGCTAGGGGAAGGAGGTGGACAAAGGGCGGCGAGGGGCGAAGCCCTGCCCCAGGTGTGCGGCCCCGCTCCAGCCGTAGCTGAGCGGTACCGGGGGTCTCCGAGGTAGAGGTGAGGGTATTGCCGGAGGGGCCAGGGAGTGGGAGCGCAGCGGCGCGGGGAGCCCACACTGCGGCACCGCCGAGGGGGGCATCGGGACGAGGCGCTCAACAGGCGCTGCCACGCCGCCGGGACGGGCGCCGGTACATGGCAGCAGCCGCGCTCGCCGCCAGCCCCGTGCCGGGCGGCGGCGGCCGGAAAGGGGCTTGGCAGCGGCTTGGCGGAGCTCGGCCGCTCGGGACCCACCCTGCCCGCTGAGCCAGGGCCGGCAGCCCGGCCGGCAGCGCCGCCGCTTCCTTTGTGTGCGTGAGGGGAGCTGCGGCGGGCGGCGGCAGCGGGTCTCCCCGGCGGGCTGTCAGCGCTGCCCGCGAGGAGGCGGGGAAGGGACGGAAGGGAAGGGAGGCGGCGAGGGAAGGCGCGGGCAGGGCGGCTCTCCCTGCCCCGTCACAAGGTGAGCCCCGCTCGCCGGGCGCACAGAGGCAGTGGGAGCGCCGCGGGGCCCTTTCCCGGACCTGCCGAGCGGCTTCGCCCAGCCCCGGAGAGCGGCCGGTAGCGCCTCGGCGGGGCGCCGCCGCCACCCGCTCCCCGGCGGCGCGGGGAGCCCAGCCCGGGCTGCAGCGGCGGCTCGGCGCGGCGCAGCTCCGGCACTTTGCGATGGGCTGGCGGCAGCGGCGGCCGGACAGCAGCGGCGGCCGAAGCGGTGCTCGCAGCTAAGAGGCAAGGAGGAGGGACCATGGCAGCATCCAGTAACTCCAGTCTGTCCGGCTCGTCGGTTTCCTCCGGTAAGTTTCTCCGGAGGGCGCCGCGTTTCTCCCCTCCCTCCATTTTAGCAGGGAGCTACCTGTCCGCGGAGCTTCTCGCTGTCCCGCCCGCCCCTGCCCGGGGCCGGGACAGCCGGGAAGGGAGAGGCGACGAGGGGCCCGGCTCGCCTCCCCGCCGTGCCTTTGTGTGGGGCGGGAGCTAGGGGACCCCCTCACCGGGGGAGCAGCCTCCCTCCCGGCTCGGGAAGGGGCGCGCCCGCTGCTCCGCGGCCGGCACGTTACTGGGAGCACCCGCCTCGAGGGTTGGGTGGCCGAGGGTATTAAGAGACCACCTCGCCCTGCTGACGGGTGTCCTCTGCCGCGGTCCCCACGGAGCAGAACCGGCTCCGCATCGCTCCTCGGCGCGGGGTCCTGCGCGGGCCACTAGGTTGCCCCGCCGGTCAGGGGCTAGCCGACGTGCCCCTCGGTGAGCATCGTGGCACACGGGGGGTTCTGATACTGGGATGCCATATTACTGCAGTACTGGGAACGGTGAAATTCCCTGTCCGGGTACATAAATGCTCCAGGTGAAAAAACGCCCCACGGTTTCTGCCGTGGGGGCCGTGCGCCGGTTGAGAAGCTTGTGCCACCTCTGGGTTTTGGGGTGCTGTGATGGGAGGTAGTGTGGGGCGTCCTGCTGCCCCTCCGGCTCCTCTGCGGACCTGCAGGAAGACAGAAAAGTTACGGTACATTTCTAGGCAAGGCAGCCTGAAATTGAAAGCAGTGATAGAACGGTACCACCGCCTGCTGCTTAGCTCACGAGCAGTTATTTTGATATTTAAATTAGGAGAAATTGGCAGAGAGGAATACTATCCTGGCATTTTAGTGGGCTGACGGAGTAAATAGAAGGATGAACAACTTTGGGGTTCAAAGGATTTGTGACTCAGTGTTTTATTTGAGGTGCCAGATTGAGAATTTGTAAGAGTGCTTCTAAAACATAGCAATATGTGCTGTGAAAAGCAGGCAAGCTCCTTTGACTATCAATACAACTGTAGAAAAATAGAAATAAATTTAAAAGGCAATGAGCAACTATGTTGTTTTGGGTTTTATTTAAAGATGGTGTATGTGACTTACATAACTTTATCCTGTGTCACTGTTCCAGCATGCGGCACTTGCAGCCAGATCCAAACAAATAACTGGGTCCTAAAAGTAAATATTTATTCCAATTCTTTTAATAAAAAATACAAACACTGCAAGCCCTGACTGCTTTAACTAGAAAGCACTTGAAAGAAATAGGCATGAGAAATTCTGCCTTGTGTTCACGTTCACAATGCAAGAGTTGCAAGACCAGAATGAAAACAAGGAAGAGGCAACCCAGCTCAACATTTTGTTAGTTAAGGTACTCATTAAGGCAGTGGGATTTTCATTTTATGGATCATTTGTGTATTTTTACATCTAAGTTAGGTGATGAAACCAGAAACAACCTTAAAAGCCTAGACAGGATCCTGGGTCTCTCTTCTTTGGTGCTCTACCCATTAAGCTGCAGGAGCATGTTACTCCATGCATAACTTCCTTGCTCCATGGATCTCAAGATCTTTCTTGCGTACTGTTACAGCGTCTGGAGAAGGGATGCTGAGTGCACACCATTGAATCCCCTCTGGCTCTACTGAATCTAGGTTCCAGGATCTGCCTCCAGAACTGACAGATGTGTCTCCTTTGCAGTCTTGGTTCAAATGCCTGCACTGCAGTGAAGGGTGGGAGGTCAGGCACATCCTTGGTATGAGCAATGGATATTGGCTAACTCCATATGTCCTCCTGCTCAGCAGGTGAATCTAGCACCAAACTTAATATCTAGCCAAGGAACTGAGCTCTGGGTTTTAGATGTAGATACTTAAAAGTCAGGGGTTTGGACACTTGACAGTACCCTGTGTTGTGTGAAGCCCTTAGCTACAGGCTGAAGCACTTCATGGTTTATCTTTTGTTTTGTATTTTTGCAAGGATGAGCACAGCTGAGCCTTGGCCCATGCTTGGGACTCTTCGATGCCACAGTAATACTACTAATAAATATTGTCAAGTGTTTCATAAAATAACTGAGTGCCCTTGGCACTTACAACCTTGGAGTGGGTTTTATTTTTGTTTCAGTGCATTCAGTCTGCATTTCTTCTATGCACATCCTAATCAAAAGTTAAATTTACTGCAGCACGGTGAAGTTTCCAATGTTAGCAGACACACCATATCTGACTGTATCCAGATGTATTTTGTCTGTCTGTGGTTTCCGTTCTCAGAACTAGGCAAGTCTTGCAGCATGTTGTTTACATAATCTAACCAAACAGTCTTGCTGTTAAATTTAATTTGGTAGAATTTATATGTATGTTTAACTTACCAATATGATGACTTCTAAATAGTCTAAGTACTTCTATTCCACAGAAGAGGGAATGTTATAGTACCACAATACATTTTACTAATGGAAAAGGAAGTGAAGTTTGTGACTGATAGCAAACTACCACACTGTAGAACTCAGCTCTATCAATGACTTGATGCTTGGCCTTGATCAAGCTGTGTAATGTATTGCCAGATCTTTTTCCCATCTTTAAGAGCAGTTTAGCATTTGTCCATGCACAGGACAAATTTGGGTTCACTTCCTGTGCGTGAACACAAGTTGGACTGATGGGCAGATTCTGGCCCATCTGAACACATTGTAGTTTGGAGTGTCTCTAGGTTCCTTCTGTCCACATCAAGAGTCTGGTTAGCCTCTGTTGCCTGTATGGAAAGGCAAGGGTTAACTAGAATCTGTCTTACAAGGAGTAAGAAGGTTTGTTGACTGAATGATAGTAGTGGAGATTAGAGTTTGAGTGGCAGATGGAAATTTTTATTTGCTTTTTTAAAGGGATGATTTCTCTATCTCTTACCAACCTTTCTTAAAATACTGATAGTTCTCCTACCTTAGAGGTGGACACTGTCTGCTCTTCTTTACAGCTGAGTACAGATGTGTTGTAGGAACAATGTAGTCACATGAGACCCAGGAGGGGGGTAAGTCAGCTCATGAATGCTGACTGCTGAAGCCTGAGAACGTGTTCCTGCAGACAACCATTTGCAATGTAATGTTTCTGTTTCAATTCTTGCCAGCTCATGTCAATGAGGAAAGAAAAGATAAACAGTTCAAATATATTTAATGTGAGAAAGCTGCGCAGGAATTTTTTGGTGTAGATGTTCTGCTTGCCCACTTAAGTTTCCATAAATGTGCAAGTGGGATGTATAGTCTTTGCTTGAACTTGTGTCTATAACCGAATTTGGTTCTGTTCTGGAGCAGTCGTTCATAAGCACTACCTGCACAGTGACAAGGCACTGTGGTTAGCTGTAGCTGTTGCACAGCTAATGTGCATGGAGAGCTATGACTTCAGCTATCAACTGATGGTAAAGCAAGTATTCGTACTTAGGCATTTGTTGCTCCTTTACGCGTCTCTCCTTCAGAGCTTGTGTTTGTGGTTTGTGTGCTCATTTCAACAGCCACTGTGAGGCTGCTAATTATAGGTTCAATAATATTAGGTGCTTGTCAAGGGCTCCATCTAACAGGAGCCTATGAAGGATTTTTTTCAGTAAGCTAGCATTCACTGGTAACAAAATCTACGGGAGAGCCATGGGTATTTGTATTGTATTTCTTCATATATAGCTTCTGCTTTTGGTGATAAAACTTAAGCTGCTCTGACTACCAACAGTTGCACTTGAAGGTGGCTGGGGGAGAAAGGTATACTGTGCTGAGGGAAGAAAGTGGTCATGATAAGCAGTTAAGTATGCTTCTTTAGACCTTGGCTAAATCTGCACAGCATATGAAGTGCTGAAATTATAATTACTTCCACTGGGAATTCCACTTTACTTTCTTGTAATCTCTTCTATAGCACATGCCCAGGTGATCTATTAGTTGTATTTCTTGCAAGCACCTGAGTTTTGTTCTTCTCCCTAGATGATTGAGCCACAAGCAGCATCTTTTCTTTCCTATCCTCTGAAGAGGGCTGTACATGTTTCTAAGTTTTTCTTCATGCTGCTTTCTCCTTATAATAGACATTCCCTTGCTGCTCCCCATCTTAGTATTGACCCTTATTCTCACTCATTCTGATCTTTCTTTTTTTAAACTTTTTGCTGTTGTTGTTGAAACTTTTCAGTTTTTTCCTGGCAAACAATTCACCTCCCCTGATTCGTCACTAGCTGCCTCCAGTTTCCTCCACCCAGTAGCCAAATACTGATTGTACACGACTGATGAACTTGAGGCTCTGCTTTCTGGAACTTAAATACAGGCTTGAGTGAAAAGACCTTTGTGGCTGTCCCTCCTCTGCTTCTCTAAGGAGCTTTTTATGGAGCAGATGATCCTAAGTAAGGTCATAAAGCACATTTTCCATGGGAAAATGGAGGGATCAGGCCAGTCAGCAGGGGTTCATGAAGGGCAGGTCCTGCTTGACCAGCCTGAGCTCCTTCTACCATAAGGTGACCTGCCTGGTTGATGAAGGAAAAGCTGTGGACATTGTCTATTTGGATGTATGTAAAGCATTTGACACTGTCTCCCACAGCATTTTCCTGGAGAAACTGGCTGTTCATGGCCTGCATAGGTGGATTCTTGCTGTATTGGAAACTGGCTGGAGAGCTGAACCCAAAGAGTGGTGGTAAATGGTATCACATCTAGCTGGCAACTGGTCACTACAGGTATCCCTCAGGGCTTGGTTTTCAGGCCAGTGTTGTTTAATATCTTCATTGATGATCTGGATGAGAGGATTGAGTACACCCCCAGTAAATTTGTGGATGATGCCAAGTTGGATGGGAGTGTTGACCTGCTGAAGGATGGGGAATCTCTGCAGGGGGATCTGGACAGGCTGGATCGATGGGCTGTGGCCAGTGGTCTAAGGTTCAACAAGGCAAAGTGCTGGGTCCCGCATCTGGACCACAATAACCCCATGCAATGCTTCCGGCTTAGGGAAGAGTGGCTGAAAAGGTGCTTGGTGGAAAAGGACCTGGGTGTGCTGACTGACGGCTGCTCAATACAAACCAGCTTGTGCCCAGGCAGCCAAGAAGGCTAAGAGCATCCTGACCTGTATCAGCAATAATATGGCCAGCAGGGCCAGGGCAGCAATCATCCCCCTGCACTCAGCATTGCTGAGGTCACACCTCAAATCCTGTGTTCAGTTCTGGGCCCCTTGCTACAAGAAAGACATTCAGGTGCTGGAGCAGGTCCAGAGAAGGGCAATGGATCTGATGATGAGGAAGGGCTGAGGGAACTGGGGTTGTTTAAGCTGAAGAAGAGAAGGCTCATTATATGCTATAACTACCTGAAAGGAGGTTGTAATGAGATGTGGGTCGGTCTCTTCTCCTAAGTAACAAGTGATGAGACAAGAAGTGATGGCTTCAGGCTGTGCCAAGGGAGGTTTACACTGGATATTAGGAAAAACTTATTCATGGAGAGGGTGATCAGGCATTGGAACAGGCTGCCCAGGGAAGTGTTGGAATCACCATCCCTGGAAGTGTTCAAAAACTGTGTAGATGCAGCCCTCAATGACTTGGTTTAGTGATGGTCTTGGCAGTCCTGGGGACTTGATGATCTTAAACATCTTTTCCAACCTAGTTTATTCTATGATTCTGTGAAGGAAACCTGGCATGCTTCCCAGCTGGGCTCCACACAGCAGTATTCCTAGGCATTGGACATCTCTGCCTCTGCGCAGTTGTGCCATCTAAAGCCAGTATGAAGTGGCTAAAACTTCTGTGCCGTGAGAGTGATAACATTAGGACAGTTTAGATGAGGACCCAAGGCAAAGTGTAAATGTATATGCCAGTACCCTATATCCTGTGTGGTCTACAAGCTCCAGAGATAAATTTGCAGGTTTTAGGCTGAAAGGATAGCTCTGCACTTTTCTGCTTCCCATCTGAACTGGTGGTTCTGCACGTGCTGTGTGCATTTCAAGTAATACCTGTTATGAGACCAGATGATAGATTTGAAATGCATAGGCAATTTCTGCTACAGGCCTGGAGGAGGATTTGTGTGTCTTATCAACGTATTTTTAGTTTTCAGCTGTGCCTGCTGCTCTAATGAAATGCTTCTCCCCACATTCTTCTGCTTTTGTAAACTCAGATACCTGAGTAGTGGTACTCTATAGCAGTGTAGAAGACTGCTCTAAATTTGTTTAAATAAATCACCAGTTATTGATGATTATTTCTTTTAATTGAAGATCAAAACCTGTTTTTCTGTCCTGAAGTGCAGGGGAAAAGGCCTTTAAGTATCATTGAAGCAGTGATCCTCATTTAAATAAGAATGAAGTTTATGGCTAAAAAACTAATTCCTGTAATAAACTGAAAGGCAACAAAGTGTTGGTTTTTTTTTTTAATTAAATGAACAAAGACATCCTGTTTATGTTGTTTAAAGGCAGCATCATTCTCATCTACATGTTTTCACACACTGTATTTCAAGAAGGATAAAAAAATGCTCACTGAGGGAAGAAGAAAAATCTTTGATGGTTCCAGTAACTTAACAAGGTCAAAATAAAATATTAAAGGCTCATGACTCCCTAGGGGTCATGAAGGTGCTATGATGTGAAATAGGCAGGCGTATTGTAAAAATGAAAGTCAACATAGGCTGATTTTAATTAAGATGCAAGCAAGTGAAAAGGAATGAAATTACTATTGTACACAGATTGAGAGATTCTAATTGGGGAAGAAGATTAGTAAATGAAAATAGATGTTTATTCTCAATGATTTAATAGAAATAGTGGTATGAAAATGGCACATGAAAGCTCTTTAAATAATGCTGCCATTATGCTGATAAGGTGCTACTTTTGATTTTTTTAAAGAGCAATAAGAGTTCTTTTTACTTCTGTTCCTCATGCCAAGCTTCTGTTCTTGGTCTAAATTAAAGCTGAAGTCTTTTGTACTTAGTGATTATAATGAACTCGCCATTCTTATTAAAAATAATAAAAATTCAAAAGGGAAAAAGGCCAAAGTACCCCATCCTGATGTAGTGATTGGTTCAACAGTTAGTTACTAAATGTGTAGGCTGTGATTACTGAGAATAAAATAGCCTGGAAACTGGTACAATGCAAGTCTGCTTCACTATATAGCTTATATTGGTACTCTTGTAAAGCAAGTGTCCTCTTATTCTTGCAGATCAGCTTGTCTCAAAAGACATATGTGGAGGATCAGACAAACAGTCTTTCATGCTGTCATGATGATGACCTTTCTGGATACCAGTTCAACTGATAAGTTCTTGCCTTCTGTCTGATGGTTCTAAGGAGGCTTAGATATGCCAAATGCTGGGCATTTGTAGGCAGAAATAATTTAGTGAGTATTGTGCACAGAGTCCTCTTGTACGCCTATGCTCGTAGTGGTTTACATCTTTTAGATGATAATAATTTGGCTATTGTGGTACATAGGTAAGTCTTAAACGTGGCGTTTTAGGCAAAGAATGTTGTGTTGGGTTTTTTTTTTAAGTTGCTTTGTTTATGTGCATACCTTTGGCTAAAGAGCAACAGTGGGTGGATTCGCCTCACTTGCAACATTGAGTGCTGGCAGAAGGTGTTCCCATGCTGGGGAGCCAGTCTGTTGTCACTTGCTCTTCTTTTCTACAAAAAGAAGAGACACTTAGGAGACTAAATATTTGGAGAACTGTGTGTTAAGGAATGGCACATTAATATTGCATGAAAAAGCTTTTGTTATAGGGAAATGCAGCAGGATTTATACAAGAAGCTATAAATCCTTAGTTCTGTATATATCACATTCTTTACAGGTGTAGTCACAGTTTGTCTAAGAGTTATATAAAGTAGCTAGTGTAAATGTGTAGTTTTAACTGCGATGAATAATGACCTGTTCTTGCTGTCTCTTTCTGACCTTTGATTATGAGGATGTAAATTTGAATTTTACATTTGGAGGTGGTTATTACCAACTATGAATCATGAGCAATTCAGCAATAATAGTTTCACCACCCGGTTTTACTCAGCAATAATCTAAATCCCAGGGCTGGAGGGTGAGTGTATCCTGGTAGAAGGAAACTGATGTTGTAATAGTGTCCTTGTAACATAAACGTGCTTTAAAGTTTACTGAGGAATAGGTTGAAACTTGACACCACAGGCTGATGAGTTTGGTAAGGTAAGGAGAGATTAAAGGGTTTTTTAAATTCAGAAGAATGTGCAAGTGTCACGCGCCTTGCTTCTGGTGTTATTGATCAATAGTATTGATCAAGGTCATCACAAAAGTATTACTTCAGTAAACAAGACATCTGTTCTGAGAATATCTTCATCAGGCAGTCCGATTCCCCCGAGACAAGGTGTCTCCAGTATGGTATTATTACTGACAGAGTAGAAAGTACTAGGTGGACACTTGCTTATCACCAGTAAATCATGTGTCACCTACGTCGACCTGTGTGTCATGTCACATTTCTCAGCTTCTTCTCACAGGCTTGTCATGTAGCTGTTCCTCTCCTTTCTCCTCACCTTCGTGTTGGCAGTTGCCCTGGTTTCAGCTCTAGCAGTTATTTTTTCCTCCTTCCTAGTAGCTGCTGCATTGCTGTGTTTTGGCTTTAGTCTGAGAACAATGCTGGTAACACACCAATGTTTTAATTGTTGCTCAGTGGTGCTTACCCTGATCAAGGACTTTTCAATCTCTCATACTCTGCCAGTGAGGAGGGGTACAAGAAGCTGGGAGGAAGCAGAGACAGGACACCTGACCCAAACTAACCAAAGGGGTATTCCATGCCACAGCATGTCATGCCCAGTATATAAACTGTGGGGAGTTACCCAGAAGGGATGGATCACTGCTTGGGTTGGGCTGGGTATCAGTTGACAGGTGGTGAGCAATTGCATTGTGCATCACTTGTGTTTATTGGGTTTTTTTTCTTTCCCCTTTTAGTTTTTTTATTATCTCCCCTTGTTATTTCCCTTATCATTATTAGTAGTAGTAGTACTTTTATATTATACTTGAGTTGTTGGATTGTTCTTATCTCAACCCATGGGGTTTATATTCTTTCAGTTCTCCACATCCTGTCTGGAGCAGGGGAGGAGAGGTGGGTGTGAGCGAACAGCCTCGTGGTTCTGAGTTACCAGCTGGGCTTAAACCATGACAGCTGTTTTAAGCAGTGCTTGTAGCTTTTAGAAAACTCAACATGTTATGAAGTGAATTTGTGGTGTTACGCTTTTTATTTCATCAAAGAAGAAAACTGAATGTTAGAAGAGATGGGGACCTCAATTTGTAAATGAGGTTCAGTTGTTGAGCAGATGTTTAATTGCTAAAAATTTGTCTTATCTTGACAGATCAGTTGGTTAAATGTTTGGCTTGATGTTATGGCAAGGAAGAAAAATGGCAAGTACACATCATGTACTGGCATACTGAGCATAACCACTGCAAAGGCAGGCAGAAGTTCCTGGGAGAAGATGGTTCTGCTCCAGTAGCATGTAGTGTGCCAGAGGGCCTGTTCTGTGTTCATAAGCAGAAAAAATGCAACAGCTTTTTCAGCATTAAGTTTGCCATGACATGGAGTATCTGTTGTAGTATTTTTCTACTGCATGAAGCTGCACTGATTATGCCTTAATTCACCAATAAATTACATCAAAGTGCCCAAAGGAAAGAGAGGATGAGGGTATCATGAGAGACCCGGACAGATCCTTGAGTTCCAGCTTTTCCAGGGCATCTGTACGGTTTCTGTTAAAGGCAGTAGTATTTTTTTGTGTGGCTGAACCCTACCTTTGTGTGCAGGTAACACTGTACTATTTCTGCACATTACACAGTGCTGTGGTCCCACAGACGGTGGCAGCCCTTATATCTCCCATTTCAAAGCAGCTCTACTGTGTATGAGCATGTGTAGCTTAATAGTGAGCCATACCCTATCCCGGCCAGGAGTTTACGGTTAGTTACTTCCTAGAACATAGACATACAGAAACTGTGGATCTTGTTGGCATGGAAAATAAGTGATGCTAGTGGCTGATGCAAGCTATTAGCACGTTTAGATAATTTTACAGGAGGAAGATCCATCCACTGCTGTTAAAACACAATGATATCACCTCTGTCTGAAGTCCCCGAGCCATATGTAGGCTGGGTAGCTGGTGAAATATATGTGCTATATGATTGCTGTATCCTTTTACACTTTAGGTATCCACTGATAGTCACTGTGTGAGATAATCTACCGATTTGATCTTTGCTGTACTTACTGGTACAGCTGGCAGAGTTACTGCTGAGGCAGCACACTGTGACTTATAGGTCCTGCTTTCTGTAGCAAAGAGCTCCTAAAAGAGAGGAAAAATTTGAGGATGGTTTGAAATACAGGATGTTGACATTCTGTGTTGCAGATTAAAAACAAAAAACAAAACCCACACCTATGTTGCAAGGAGACCTGATAGGAAAATCTTACTAATAGCATGCTGTATAGAACAGTGTATAGATTTGTCTCAAATTCTCATTCTTCCTTTGATTGAAAAGCTTCTTCTCTTTTGCTTTATGGACATCTGACCCAGCTTGATTTATTAGCTGGCTACAGCTGGATCACAGTTCATTTTTTTTATTCCAATATTAAGGCTAGCCATTAATGAACTTTTAAGAGCTAGACCACAGTTTCTCTTATAAGGTTCCTCAAAGTTCCAAGACTTAAGGCTTCACAAAAAGCTGAATGTTGCCGTCAAACTTGTGTAATGCACAGAAGCGTCATAAACCTGATTTAATTATTTGCAAAAGATTTTGGTTTTTTTAAATGCAGCACCCTTTATCAGCGCAAGGTATTAAGGCCTGACCCTTCAAGCTGCTTGGTACCTTCTGTTCCCACTGCATTGAGGTAGTAAATCAGCAGCTTGCAGGACTGAGCAGTTGCTTGTCTGAGTGTTTTTATGCAGTTTCCATTAAAGCAACATCTGCTCTTAGGATGGGGCAAATTATGATAGGCTACATAGTAAACCTCTCCTCCTCCAAGTACTGGTATATAATGTATTTAATATTCAGTGTATTTACATCACTCATATATATACATATAAGAACATATATATAAAAAAATTCAAATCATTGGTGATGAATTTCCAAGGATTATGTACAAGTATTAAATTATACCTAATTTGTATAAATGCCTGCTTCTAGAGAAAGCGTACTTTTCATAACTCCTGATCTCCTGCCAGGCAAAGCACGATGATGGACAGCTTTTAGCATCATGCTGTGATAGCTCTGTATTTGTTTTATTTTGCAATCTGAATCATGTAGTTAGATGGCTTTATGTTGATGAACTTATTTACTGAAAGAATATTAAACCCTTTGATGTCTTAACAAAAATGGAAAAACAAATTTCGGTTCTAAGCTTCCTCATGCTCATTTGTGTCTAACATATTGGTGTATGTTGGAAATTTTGCTTAAGTTTAGAGAATAATGGTAAATAATGACTTAAATAGAACTGGCTGTCACAGATAAAACTTAAGTGCTCCTGAGTGAATGCTTGAGGCTGGGAGACAATGTAAGCTGTGGAAATAGTGATTGACAGGCATGCTTTTTCTCCTCTTCCATTATGACACTAAAAACAGCATTAAATAGGTAAATCATCAAGAAATAAAACAGATGAACTGGAGGATGGAGGTAAGTAGATGTCAGATTGGTAAAAATTTACAAAATTATGTAGACAAGAAAAAGAGATGTTTTTATTCGGGTTATATAATAGGAAGAATACAGGATCCTGAACTCTATTTACAAAGTAGGTTGCAGCATCAGACTATTATTTAATAGAGGGAGAATTTGATAGGGTTTTTAATGCTGAACCTCTGGTCATTTTGGTAGTAGATGAATATGTCTAAGCAGGTGTGAGAGAAAAGCCTAAGGTCTGATACAAAATGTTGAATGTTGGGCTCATCTGGTGTTTCTGAGTGAGTACACAAGCAGGGGAGCTCTAAGGCATACCTGAAAGCATCAGTCACTGTCTGTGAAAAATTAGGTAATAACTGTATTTGCTCCTATTGAACCAACAGTTGGCTGTCAAAGTGAAGAAGTATCCTTATGCTGCAGGAGCATTTTAGGGACACACATGATACAGTATGATTTCTGGGATAGGAGGTTTCAGGGGTTTATGGAACTCTGAGAGCTGCGTTTCCATTGACACAGTGCCTGGAGTGACCACTGTGATGCCTTTCCATATTACTTGGCTCCAGTCTGAGTGATTTCTCCTGCAATTTGAAAGAATATCGTGAATATAACACAAAGAGGTTCTCTGGGTATGCTGTTGGGTAGCATTGCTGGGTAGTGTGCTATTGTGCATTTATAAACAGGTGTTTTATTTCCTTTCAGCAGTGATGGATTAGTTCATTCAATAAGCTCCAAGAACGAAAACCCAAGAAATTTCCTCTGAAATCCATTAAATTGCCTTATACCATTGATTTTAAAAATAAACCTGGAAAAATTAAGTGCAAAACCAAAGAGTTAAGTGTATTATTTTTAATGATTAATGTAACAGTAAATCTTTAAGCACTGACAACTTAAGAAATCAACATATACTTTGTGGTTTAATCTTGAAACACAAAATTTGGCAGATGTTCTCAGGTTATATGTGGGCTTTTTTGCTCATAAAAATTAAAAAAAAACCCACCAAAGTCTAAGGAGCTATAATGGAAAAAAAAAATAAGCTATTCCTGAATACTATTCAGTTAAGTTATAGTAATATATATCACTGACTCGAAAGGTGTAAAAATACAGCATTAATTGTACTCATTTGTCAAGTGATGCTAAACTCCTCTCTTCTTTTTTTCTTTTCTGCTTGATGTATTCTTGAAAGCTCATTTCTCCCTTTTTCTCAGAGACATAATGCACTCTTGATGTCAGAAACTGTTGTGTCTCAACCCTTCGTGCCCCACATTGGGTGCCAGAAAGGACTGTCATGGTTTAACCCCAGTCAGTAGCTAAGTACCATGCAGCCTCTCACTCACTTTTTGTCCCCTCCTAGGTGTGATGGGGAGAGGATCGGAAGAAGATAAAAGCCAAGGGTTGAAATAAGAACAGTTTAATAATTCAAATGAAGTAAAATATAATAATAATAGAAATAATAACAATAGCAATAATAATTATTGTAATAATAGGAAAGAAGAGACAAGGAGGAATAAAATTCAGGATACACAAGTGATGCACAATACAATTGCTCACTGCGCACTGACTGATACCCAGCCTGACCCAAGCAGCGATTGGTCCCTTCTGGGTGACTCCCTGCAGTTTGTACACTAATCATGATGTGCTGTGGAATCATGAATATCCCTTTGGCTAGTCTGGATCAGGCGTTCTGTCTCTGCTTCCTCCCAGCTTCTTGTGCCCCTCCTCACTGGCAGGGCATGAGACTGAAAAAGTCCTTGATTTAGAGTAAGCACTACTGAGCAACACTACGTCCCAACAACTACTTCATAACTGGTGTGTTATCAACATTATTATAACACTAAATCCAGAACATGGCACTGTGCCAGCTACTAGGAAGAAAATTAACTGTATCCCATGTAAAACCAGGACAGGAACTTAAACCTGAACCCACCATTTTCAAGGTTTTTTCCTTCTTGTACTTAGTTTGTGTTGTTTAGGAGGAGCGGATCCCATGATGGTTAAACTGTAAAAGGGTAAACCAACATGAAGACAAAGATGATTCATTTCTAAACTTCGCTAAACAGAGCAGGTTGTTATTAGTTGAAAGCATTCATCTCACGCATTTAAGAGGTGCAGTCAGGTCTGGAGGTCTACTTTGCTGAATGTTGTTGAACAGGATATTATAATTACTGTTGTTCATTTCTGCTGACATACATTTATAGAGGGATTGCGTGGAAAGGCCACAGGGAGCTTGGTAACTCTCTTAATACAGAATAAATGGCAGCTTGGGCCCCCAAAATCTCATAACTTGAAGAATGCTAGAGCATGAGTGAGTGTAAAATACAGTCAAGATGGTGAAGAATTGGCACACCACTATTAATTACATGCATCAAAACGTGTATTTTAAAGAAAATAATAGGAACAAGAATGTTTAGGAAAATAGCAGGAATTTGCCCCCCACCCCCTAAGAACTGTTTCTCCTTTAATTCTATTAACTTAGAGAGAACAGGCGCGTTGTCTTCAAAGAGTTGCTGCAGAGGGCTTTGGCTCATGAAAGCCTTTTCTTTCTTGTATTTGTTTCAGACCTTTTGATCTCTTTTGGTTTGATGAATGTGTGTCATCACTTGCTATTACAGTCACTTCCTCTTGCTCAGATATGACAGAAATAAATATATTCACTGAAAAGTGCAATTTAAAATGTATATTATCCACAGTTACTGGCAAGTACTGCAGCCTAAACGGTGCAAATGAGAGGGAGTCTGGTTCAGGTGGATTTTTTTTCAAACTAATTGATCTGTCTTATCAATATGCATAATAAGCTTATCAAAACAGACTTTTCAAATATTAAGAAAGAAAAAACTCAATATAGAATGACTGTGAGTGTAATTGAGGAGTGTAATTTACTTTTACTTTACAGGAAAAGGCTTTCAGCTTCACCTCTTAAGCAGCTTTAGAAAACTATACATTGACTCCTGGCAGTAGTGTATTGATTGAAAGCATCCAGAGTGCCTAGAAAACACAAGTGTACACAATTTCATCTGAAAGGCATGTGTTTTATAGAGAGAAACTCCATCACTCTCTAGGGTTTGAAAGACGTGTGTTAACTTCAAAAGTACGGTACATATACTATAATATATAATAAAGAGCTTAATAAGAGCATGATTTAAAAAAAATAATTCTCTAAATACTTAACTAATCTTCACAACATCTGTTTAATAAATGGGAAGAAATTAGGCAGAAAAATGGAACAACTCAGCTTCTACCAGGGACTAAAATTAAAATCGACATGGAGTAAAAGGAAAAGATTTTTCCGGAAGCATTCTCAGTTTGTTGGGGGATGAATTGAGGTGCCCCCTGGACCTCATTGGGAACTTTGCCTCATATAAGAGACATACTTAGGATTTTATTTTTTCCCCCCTTAGTATTGTTTGCCTTATTTTGGTTTTATACAATAGTGTGTCACAAAGTTGTCTTATACATTTTTGGTTATTTTTGTGAGATCAGTTTAGGACATGCTTTGTCTCAGTAAAATTTAGATTTCTTTTTGGGTTTTTTTCCTCCTTTCTCATATATATACTCTCTTCCTCCAAATGTAATGCTTTTCTACGCTTAGGCTTATGATTATGTAGACTTACAATTAAACCACTTAACGACAAGTAATGTCAATGATATGAACAGTCTTATCCTGGATTTGTGTTCTGACAGTTTCTTAGTCTTACACTGACTTTCCCCATCCTCGATGATCAGACTGTTCCCTAGTAAACATTTCAGAGCAGATTTATTCACTGTGATGTACTTGAAGAAGTTGGTGCTGTTCATTTCTGGGATTTCAAATGAGCACCATTTGGAATAGCAGCTGCTGAGGTAACAATTTGGACGTGTCCCCTGCCACCCTTGAAAGGAGAAGCATCGTGGGCGCACAAAACCTTTCCAAAGTATCAGCGACATGCAAGCCTGAAAGCATTTGCATTTTTTATTTTAACAGATTTTTTCCCACCATGAATATGTTTTCGTTGCTTGCAGATACTGAGTCTGACTGTGATGTCAAGCGGGAATGACTGGGGGATTTTTTGTCTATCTAAGCCTCCTGTAAGTGCATGAGCAAGGGCATTTTCTTTCTGATTACCTGCCAGGTTGTGACAAACTTAAAGAAATATGATCTTATGGGTTAGACTCGGTCGTCAGCTCAGTTTACTGTAGCATGTGATTTATCGGAGCCTGCAGTCCATGTAATGGGAGATGCCAGCTCTCATTTGAGGAAGCTTTACAAAAGAATGAGAAACTCGCCTTCAGGCCTGGACCAGCTTTCTGAAATACTGAGAGTTGTATAGTGAGGCTATTACTTGAAGCCAAACCAGATTTTAGCCTAGTCTGTCTTCATCTCGCTCCCACTGCTCCTCCAAAACAGCCAGACCTCCACCCTTCTGCCTAGTAAACACGCCGGTCTTTGTAATCCTAAGGAACCAGACCTTGGGGAAATTTAGCTGGGTCTCACCATCCGAGAATCTAGCTTTAAGTTTTCTGTGAGAACTCAAATTCTAGAGCTAGTTGACCTATCAGAGCAGTGAAAAGTTCCCATTAGTGCAAATAGGAATCAAAACAAATGCGCTACTAAATGTCCAAATCTATAGTATTTACTGTTGTGCTTATATTGTCAGGGATAATTTTTCTTTGGACAGCCCTAGTAAGAGGAAAATAGAAATCAGCCTTACAATGGTACAAGTAGGAGGAGGCTACATCTTACCCTTAGCATCACTTTCTTATAACATCTTGCTCATTCTGGTCCTTGCTTTCCCTGCCTTTGGAAACAGTAGAATAAATGTAGCAGAAGGTAGGTGAGCTGAAAAAGTATGAAGGGGAACAAACAATATTCCTTTAAGGTGACTGTGGCCATTACATTTTCCCTGTTCTTGGTCACTTTGCAAGATACTTGCATGTGCTGGACGGCTAAAGCATGCTCCCAGAACAGTGACCTGAGCATGTTTGTGTAGGAAGAGCTATACAGAGCTGGTCACAAGCTTAGCTATAGCACCCTGTCTTCCTCCCACCTGCAACCAACATCAAGTCTCCTGCTGAGGAGAGAGTGTAAGAATAGGACAAATGTGTGGACAAATGCAGAATATTCTGTTGGCATCCAGAAATCTGTGGCTTGGGAACTTCCTGAAATGAAGAGCTTCACTCTGAGTTTAACAGATTCTTCTATTTAATTTCATGAATTTGGTTAGTTGTTCTGTGGTTCTGTGTAAACTCGAATATCCTGTTTCAAAGAGCTCCAGAGTTTGAATGTGGTATGCAAAAAAAAAGTACCTTTTTCACTTGCTTTTTAGGTTAATTTCATACGCCCTACCTCTGTTATTGGAAGAAATAGAGAATATTAATTTTTTATACATGTGTGAAATCTTAAGTGGCATAGAGCCCTTCATCACAGGGTCAGTCAACTCTTTTCTAACCTGAAGAGTTGCAGAGATGCAGTTGCTTGACTGATATTTGTATGGGATATCTTTGGTCATCCACATTATCCTCTATTACTCTCTTCCAGTCCTAGTGTACTCTTACAAAAACAGACCAGAAATGAAGGCAGTCATAAAGGGATCGATGCATCTTATACTTATTGCACTGAGATTTGGATGTTATCATTTTGTTCTCTGTTCCTTAATTCTGCTTTTCTTTGTGGTATTTTCAAGCTTTTATGAAAGCTGTGTTCACTTGCCTAATACAACATCATCATGTATCTGCTGATATTGTTCTTTGTAATAGTTTCTACCAATTTGCTCAGTGCGGATGTCAGGCTATCTGAAATTTCTTGGTTTCACTTGGGGCCGTTTATAAAGCTGGCATGATGTTAGCTGTTTTGCAGTCCTCTGATCCTGAGGCAGCTTTAAAAGTCAGTCACGCTGCTTTTTCATCTATGAGCTCCTTAAGAACACTTATATAAGTATCATCTGATCTGTACAAATTGCCATTGTTCAGGTGTTCATTCTGCAGCTTTGTCCACTGAAACTTCTGTTTGAAATGGATGATCCAAGCAGCCCCTCATAAAGAAATGTACTGATGTGGCAGCTTCTCCAGCCTCTAGGTTCTTTGTATGCGGAGCTCAAAATACTGGATTATTTTCTGCTGTAAGTGCTGCTTTTATCCCTTGATCATCTATAAGCCAGATTGGCAGGCTTTGCATCTGTACATGAAAAAGGGGTTGTTAATTCTTATGTCTTCTGCTAGTTATTTCTCGGGCTGTCTTTTGGCTTGCCTTATTGTGGTTTGAGTTTCCTTCAGTTTCGGTTTTAGTTATTTATTTACTTAACCTGCAGTAGCTCATGAGTCTTTCTACTTCCTTCATTTAGACATGACTCCAGCTTTCAGAAGGATGTTGCCTTGCTTCTGATAACCTCTTGCACCCTGCTGTTCAGCTATGCTTCCTCTTCCACTTTCTTAAATCCTTTTTTGCTGTGTGGCATGTATTTGCTTTCAGCCCCCAGTGTGGTATCTCTATTTGCCATACTGCCTGGGAAGGTTTAACTCTCTTAGCTTCCCCATTTAGCTAGCTTCCTTTTAGCAAGATTTAATGTATCCTCCAGGGTGACTTAAAAATCAGATTTTGAAGGTTTTATCAGTCCTGTCAAAATTTCCTAGTATGTGTATCAACACTACCTACAGTTACAAACCCATTAAAAATGTCCAAACTGTAAAAACTATGTGTGAATGTGTAAGCACGTGTGTCTGTTCATCGCAGATAGGGAGCAGATAATCATTCTTGACAGGAAGAATAATTCTAAGTGTAGAACTTAGGCAGTCAAAACTGTTTTTTGTTTGTTTTTATCAGGCTCTAAGCTAGCAGAAACTGTCCCTTCAGCTGCAATGCCACCATCTCCAGCCCCTGTAACTGCCTGAGAGGCAGCCAAGCTGCATTTGCACCCAGGAAGTCTGGAAAGTGAGGTCTCAAGGGTTTGAGCTATTGTGGTTTAGAGTTTGGATCTAGATGACTTAGCAAGATAACTTACACAATTAGACACATTCTTTCTTAAGAGCCAAAGTAGGCAAACTTTATTCCTGGAAGAAGCTGGAGCACTCTCCTAAAATTGCCTGTCTGTGTCACAGCCGACTGTGACAGATCCAGCTGAGGAGTCAGTAAGTGTTAATGAAGGGCCGTAATAAGTGTGGACTGATGTGGTCTAAACAAGCTTAGTAAAGTCCTGTCACTCAGCTGTGGTATTGTTTTTAATGAAAAAGCTTTTTAGTCAGAAAATGTAAGGGTAATTGGATTGCATCATAGGGCATCACTGACACTGCTGCTCAAAGGGAATTAAAACTCAGCAAGATTGGTGATTTTTAAATATTGTAATAAAAGAAGGTAAAAGAATTTTAGAGAAGATGAAACAGTGAGCAGGCATTCTTCCTTGAGACCAAAATGATGCAGTTTGTTTGAATTTAATAGAGTCAGTATACATATACGTGTACACAAAAGCTGTCATATTAGCCAGCCATTAATCTTGATCTGACCTGTTCCAAGCAAGAAGAATTGTGCTCCAAGAACTTTTTTATTTAAACTTCAAACGTCAGCTCTTTTTATGACAATACAATATTTTTCTGTGCTGTCTTTCTGAACCTTCTTCTATGTGTTTGAAATTTACACCATTGAGCTTTATCTGAAAGCGAATTTATTTTTAGACCTTGCAAAGGAACAGTTCAGCTGCATGAGTAAGATGCAAAGACCGAACAGCCTGGAAATACCCTTCTTTGAGGAGCACCTCTTCTTGGCTGGTCACACTTGATTTCAGTTTGCCCATGACATGAACAGGTACAGGGTGTGTGCCAAAGTCCTGGCTTGGTTTCAGGTTGTTTATAGTTTATTAATATTTTTAATATGAGTTTTAAGGTGAGTGGCTCTACGTTAACTGGGTAAGGAAAAGCCTGCACTGAAATCTGTTCCTGTTAATGGCTAGGGAGGTCTGTTCCCAGAAGCAGCAGAGGCGCCACCCCAGAGGCTTTCCTCTGACTGGGATTATGTGTTCTCACCTCTCCCTTTCCTGAGGCATATCCCTGGAGAGTATGTTTCTCCTGAGTGCACCTGCCCCTCTTTGTGTGGCTCTCCTGCTTTAGCAAGCCCAGCACCATCGCCCACCATTTCCATTGTGCTCACGGTAATCCCCAGTGCTAGAGAAGATGTGTAAGAAAACAGAGAGAGGGTTTAATAAGCCTGATTTAGAGCAGAGTGAAGGGTGAAGAACCAGGAGGCAGCTTGAACAGACTGAATGGCTTGCTGCTGCTGGAGAGAGGGGTGTCCCAGCCTGCTGCCTGCTCCGGGTCCCTGCTTGTGCTGCCGCCACATGCAGCTCTGGCACTCATCTCGTCCTTCTGTGAGGTGGCAGCTGGCACTGTTAGAGAGACAGGGCAGAAAGAAAAGCAGAAATCTCATTCTAGCATTTGCTTAGCAAGGTTCTGCTCTCCTTATCTGAGTAGGTATCACCCCAAACCTGAGTTTTTCTTTCCCTTAAAGTATCACTTCTTGCAGCTTTGCTGTTCAGAGGTGTTCCAAAGTGCCCGTGCCTTTCTCTTCAGATCCTCCTCTTGCCACCCCTCAGTCATAACTGTAAAATCTTTTGGTGCCTGTCTCATTCCTTTCATGTAGGAAGCAGTGTTCATTGCGTTAACTGTACATGGATTTTGTTAGTATCTGAGCCATTCTTACCTTTTGATAAAGCATCTGTGGATGTTTTATTTTAGCACAGCTGACCATGCTGGCAGCTTTCTGAGAAAAAAGGACAATAATCCTGCATTGCAAGCAAAACAAAAATGGTGCTAAGGAGAGTTTATTACCAAATTACGAGAAGCCATAAAATTCCAAAGTTGCGAGTCTAGGTGCACATTTTCATGGGCTGCCGTCGGCATCAATATTAAAATGTAATTTCAAGCATATGATGAAATGATACTTAAAAAAAAATAAAATATAATTGCAGTTTGTGCTTACAATGTTGGAGCGTCTCTGAAACACTGTGTTTAATTACGTATGTGAGCTGGAGCTCCACTGTTTGGATGAAATGTGCTTATTGAACAGAGATACCAATACCCTACGCCTAAGGACTGTAAGAAAAAGTGTACACGTACATGAACGTTTTAGAGTCCTGTTTTGCTGTTTACCTGGAAAGACTTGATTTGTTTCTTCTAAGGATGCAGTCTTTTTTCTATCATTTTTTTTTCCCCATTCTTTGAAACAGTGGACTGGAAACAGCGATGTTCTGTGACCTATTGTATTAACTTGGGCTACTGCCAAGAAAACTTTTCTGCATGGAGAAATAGTGCCAATTTTCAGGTTCAATATTTCATCCTGCCTGGGTTATAAAAAGACAGTGAATTTCTGTGCAGCTGACGGCTTGTCTTTCCTATTCAATAAAGCAGTTACTAGCAACCGGTTAATTATTAATCCTTGGATTCAACGTTTTCGGATTGTTTTGCTTTCTTTTTTTAACCCAAACTGTCCTCTTGAGCAGCTCTAGATGAATAACATCTACAGATGATGAAATATTGCACAGCTGAAACCAAGATAACTTTAAAACCAGGTTATTTTAGGAAACAAATCCCTGTAACTTAAATATGTTCTACAGACCTTTTTAATCTGTCGGTAACTCAATAAGTTTAAATTTTCAGATGCACACTCTTCAGTGACATGATAAAAAATAAGGAATATGAAATTTTTATTTACATTAAACACTTTGGTCCCATTGAATCTTGAGAAACAGTTCGTTATACATTAAATAGCTGTGTAGGGAATTTCAGAGATGACACAGATGTTAATTTACACTTTTGGGGAAAGCAGTTTGAAAAGCATAAAACTTCTAAATCTTTACAACAGGCAGTAAATGCCCATTATACTTAAATATCTGGAACCTTTTTGGTGGAACAGTAGAAAAGCTTTGGAGAGCAGTAAAAGTGGAATTGGCTCCATAGTTCAGAATATTAGATCCTTGCAAATGCTCAATAACAGTTAATGAGCATAAGTGAGAAATCCAACCAGGAGTGTAAAGAGAGGCTCATTCTTGCAATGAGCTCCATATGGATAGACATTTCTGCCTTTGCAGAGCATCACTTTTATCAGCAGGTCCCCACATAGTACATGGATCAACTGTGTAGAGCTGATTGCATCATCAAAATGGAGTGACAGCATGTCTCAACTGGTCGGCTAAATGTTGTGTGGTATTCTTGGATCATGAGGATAAAGCCTGTGATTACTTTGTTTTCCATAAGCTGTTTCAATAGTGTGTTTCATCTAGCTGTTCTTACAGTCTTTATTTGCTGTCTGGGATAACACAGGCATAGGCTTTGGTTGGATTGAAACCACGTACTTCTAATAGGAATTTATGGGGAAATTTCAGGTGGACAACTTGGAGGATGGGGACTAAAATAACAAATTCTGTGAATAGAGGGTCATCTGAACCTTATTTATCCTGAACCATCTAAACCATGCAAACTACCCACTGCCATGACACCAGGTCCCAGTTACATCCTATGGAGACCACAGTTGTAATGCTCCAGGTGCTGTCCCTGTCTGCCTTCCCCTCACATATGTGCTCATATTTTTCCCTTTATCCAACGCCCTGCAGCCCTCCCTGTTTTCTTCCACCTCCTCACAAAACTGTAAGCTTCTTCTTTCAGTACCCTCTATATTTTTGGGCTTAGTTGAGCAAAAGCCTGTCCTTTGTTAGTTTCTAGTTGTACATGTGCTTACTCACTGGTCAGGAACTGTGCGTTTACCCATCAGGTAAGCAGAAGGAGCATCTGTCCACCTGCAGAATGATGTCCCTGGTGAGGTTCTTCCCTCTAACACAGTTGGGTTGAAGCTTTTGAGTTCTCTGGGTCTTTCACTGAGTCTCTGCCTAGGTGTGTAATTTCATCAAACCTAGAGGAACTTTATGTCTTTAAGATCTTTAACTCTCTGCTAAATTGAGTGGCAATTGGCTGACAAGTTATGGTAAGTTTCACTTGCCTGTGAGAAAAGGAGGGACTGTCATTTTGTAATTGGTACCAAGTTGAAACTCAACTTTCTAGAGATGTGAAACCTGGTTTATTACATCTGTATGAGTGACTGAATGTGATCCCTTTCAGTCTGATTAGTTACATACATTGAAAAAAGGGGGGATAAAATGTATTCATTAGAATTTGAAGTATGTCTGGCTAGGTTGCACAGGACCTTGGGTGACATGTTTTAGTGCGAGCCATCCCTGCCCATTGCAGGGGAATTGGAACTAGATGATCTTAAGGTCCTTTCCAACCCTAACTGTTCTATGGTTCTGTGAATTAATATCAGTGTTAAACTCAGTGAATAAAACACTGAGAAACTTCATATTCCTGTGACTAAGTCAGAATTTTTCCAGTTCATCTTGAGACTTACCTTAGCAATAATAAAGTATCTATATTTTAGATAGATCAAAATAAGAGTATTTATAATTTAAAGTATCCTTAAATTATATCTATTTACCAAAGTGATTGGTTGTTAAAGCCATCCATTCATTCCCAAGAGAGTGCCACTTTTGGGGCCAGGTCAGGCACTACCAGCTGGTTTGATTGATGATGCTGATACCTTGTGTTCATGGAAGGCATTTAATCAGTCAGGAAATTAAGACACTTCACTGCCTCAAATACACTAGAAGAGGAATGTGGCTTAACTGCTGCCAAAGCCTTACACCACACAGCAAGGTCAAGTCGACAGAGGAGGTTAGGAAGCATCTACTGCTGCAAAAGTCTGTAGCTGAGCAGGCTGCAAGCACCCCAGGGGGAATTCAGTACCAATACTGAAGTCACTGCCACCACTGGTGTAAAATGGGTCATGAAATGAACCATCCAGTGTGCTGGTTTATGGCTTTCTCTAAAAATTGCCACAGACAACACGTGGAGTTTGCACACTGTGGTGCAAGATCAGGTCAGTGCAAATCCAGAGGATGATGTTATTGTCACCCTTAAACCAAGGGCCTTGAACACAGACTTGGCACTTCTTATTACAGATGTTTTGTGAGCAGCTGTGATTATCATCAAAGTCTATCACACGGTAGCTGTGTTTTAAGACTTGAGAATGCGGTGGAGGTAGAATCTGCCACAGTTTTCTGTCTAGACATGCTTTTAGTTTCGGTGTCTTGAAATAACAGAACATAGATTTGTAAAAATTACAACACAGCAGATAGTGTCTTGATATCATGGAGGGAAGGAACTGTATAACCATTTGATCATGACAGGGAAACAAGAAACCAGAACCTGGTAGCTGATGCTAATGCATGGACTGACGCCTTCTTCACCCATGGCAAAGCTGTGTTTTTACTTCTTGGTTGTAAGATACATTTGAATGACAAATATGGGCAATGAAGCTCCCAGTTACTGTTTTGCAAACATTTCTGAACTCTTAATACTTTGCAAATGCACTCAAAGCATGAAGAGCGATTTATAAAATATTAGACTTTGAGCATTATAAGATTTACGTTCAATAAAAATGTCATTCAGTCTCCAAGCTGAAAAAGGTACAGAGAGATGATGGTTACGTTTTACAATATAATTTGTTTGCATCCCAGTCAATGACTGTTGCAAGGCTGAGGTAAGTTTCATACATTAGTTTTTCCTCTTACAGATGTTAAGAGGACCATACCTGACAAACGCAGGTTCAAACTGATAATAAGAATTACAAACTGTCTCAAGGGAGAATTTCTGTTAAGAACCAGGATTTCTGCAAAACAGAGTGAGCCACGTTTACAACTTCTGCACTGGAGATGTTAGGAGCAAGATAGGATCAGTCCTTTCAAGCACTGCAAGCTGGGAGGAAAAGTGTCAGTCTCTCTTCCCAGGTAACGAGTGATAGGACAGGAGAAAATGGCCTCAAGTTGTGCCAGGGGCAGTTTACACTGGCTATTAGGAAAAATTTCTCCACCTAAAGGGCTGTCAAGCATTGGAGCAGGCTGCCTAGGGAAGTGGTGGAATCACCATCCCTGGAGGTATTTAAAATATGTGTAGATGTGGTGCTTAGGGACATGATTTAGCAGTGGAATTGGCAGTGCTTGGTTAATGGTTGGACTTGATGATTTTTAAAGGTCTTTTCCACCCTAAATGATTCTATGTAATGTATTCCTGAGAGGTCTTATTTGTTCTGAAAACAATTTGGTGTATATTAGTTAGGATTTTTCCTTCCTCTTCCTCCCCCCACTCCTTCCCCGAGTTTCTGTAAAGCACTCTGGAAGTTTTCACTAACAACTTGTGTCGTCTTAACTGACATATGGAGAAGTCACGATGTTGGCATGAAGTTATCTCCCACTAATAGTGCTAGCAGCGTGTTATTTTGCAGCATTGTTTAAAACAGGAAACTGTTTTTGTGTTTTGTCTGTAATTTCAGCTTTTCTGAATGTTTGTTTTTGGATTCGTAATGTTAATATTGACAGTTCCTTTTGCGTTCTGAAGTGCCTAATAAAAGGGATAATGATACCATGAAATATTTCTTTATGATCTTGTGTGTGGGTTTTTAATTTCGTCTTCTTTATGTGTCTATAATGAATTCTCTGTGGCTGATATTGGAGAATAGCTATTCTAGGAAAAATTGCAATATAGTAATGTCAACTTTTTATGTCTGAAAGCCTTCAAGTTCCAGGTGTATTTTTCCTAGATAATTCTTTGCAGTTTCCTATTAGTGCTAACATGAAGAACCGTCTTAGCTCCGTAACAATGAAATTGGTGCTTCTCTGTTAACACAGAAAGCAAAAGTGTCAGTTTGGGTCAAATCCTGATTCTTTGCTCAAGGCAGAAAAAAGGGAGTGGGATTTCCACATCCCTGCTTGTTTCCTGATTTACAGTCTGAGCAAATTTGGTCTGGGAAGTAACTGAGTATAAAAGCCTAAAAGTCCTTTTAAATAATAATAGCCAACATTTTATAGCAAATTTTGGATAAAATCCTGGTGCTGTTGAAGTCAGAATTAAAAGTTCCATTGGCTTGGGCAGAACCAGGATTTCACATGCAGCGTTCGAAGCACCATTAAGACGTGGATAGATACCCTGTTACCCTGTCCAAAAGGTACATAGGTGTCATTGACTTTAATCTGCAGACCAAGTCTGCAAGATGAAATAACTTGGTCCTTCCTTCACAGAGGGTCTTTCAGCACTAGGACAGTAATTTGGGGTTTCCTTGATCTCAGCAATTAGTTCATGCCTGGCACCATCTTTTACAGAGCATTTTTGCACAGTATCCCTGCATGTTAATTTGATATTCAGTTCTTTGGCCTTGTTTTTGCTTGCCCATCTTTTTATTAACCATTTCCTTTATTGTGTACTTCTCTAATATTTTTTTTTTCCCCTGGTTAATTTACAGTGGTTCTATTTCTGGCCATCAGATTTCCTCTCCTCCTTTTATGGTTATAAGAGAGAACGTTTGTAAATCATCCTTCAGACTGCATGCACTGGATGCTTTCTTGCTGCAATTGTGAGCAGCTCTACCCTGTCGCTATTACGCACTGACATTTAGCAGATCTGTTGCTGTTGTTCCAGAAGTACTGTTTTCTTAGCATTTTTAAATTGTTTTAAAATAACTTCACTAGCCTTCAGTGTATCTTCATAAACTTAATAGATGCATTCTAATATGTGTAAATATTTGTTGAAGTGTTTGGAAACAATCTGTACAAGCCTAATTTTTATATTACTGCCACTTGCAGACAAGTCAGCTGGGGGATGTGAAATTCAGTTATCTGTCCTGGTTGTGTATTATATTCTACACAAAAACTTGCATTACTTTCATAACAAAGACATCATCTGAACAATGGTAGACATGCCTGCTGTATCCAGCATCTTGTGCTGTGCTTCTGGAAACAAATAATATGCTATCTTTTTAAATTTCCTATTCATTTCCCCAGTCTGTTCCTTGCTGTACTTGTTCTGTTTAATGCTGGCTTTTTTCCCCTATCAAATGAGATCTTTTGGAGTACCTTGGCATATACTGTGATTTAATAGTCATTAGCTGGGTTTTCTCTATGGACAAAGAAAAGCTGGCACAGCCAGAACTCCCAAGGTCCCTCTCTGCTTTCTCTTCTCCCCCTGAGCCTCAAGTTCTGGCTTTTTAACAGCTGGGGTCTCATCCATGTTCCCTGGTATTTGATGTGAGAGTTCATCACTCTGTAAAAGACAGTACTCATTTCTTTAAGAGCTGTATTCAATGATTTTGTAGCAGTGTCAGATGGCTCAGGGTAAGTGAGCTGAATCCGAGTCTGAACGCAAATTTTCATAGATAAAGCACACTTGCTACGGTTGGTAGTCCTTACTGTTTTGTTTTTCACATGTACAGCGAAGTTATGCTGAAATTTGCAAGTTTAATTCTTTGTAACAAAATGTTAAAATGTGGCAGCTTGGTAAGTGAATTGCCACTTGCTTTCTGCTAAGCATAATAATCAGTTTTGGCCCCAAACTGAAACTTTGTTCCCAAGTACTTCTGCATTTTGATCTGGGACAAATCCAAAATCCACTGAGCATCTCTCTCTCTCTTGATTTTGGTTGGGAAGGCATCAGGCTTTGCCAAGAGCAGTGATTTTTTTTTTTTTTTTATCAAGTTGCAGTGCAAGAGATGACAACGTCTTTGGAACAAATAATTCTGTGAGATTTCTGCTAATGCAGTGACAGCTGGTTTTTGGAGTTACCACCTTTGCTAGCACCTTGGGTTGCTCTTGCTGCCAAGGCGGTTGCTTGATCCATGCCTAAACTCTAGTATAAAGCTTGCCACTGTATCCAAACTACTGCTTCTCAGTGTACCTTTGCCTGTGTTATCACATCACTATTGATCTCCCATATTTCCAAAGTGGAGGGGAGGGAAGGAGAGAGGAGGAACTGCTATCAGTGTGACCAGCTTCATTCAGTATATGCTCAATAATGCATTCTGTGACTGTAGCGGGCAATTTATTTTAAACGTATTATCACTGTTCATGGAGGCATAGCTGAAATACTAACTTCAGCATTATTAAATGTTAATAGTTGTAATTATTCTTAAATGCTAATAGTTGCAAAAAATGGTAAGCACTTACTAGCTGTATGATTTTTTACTGGGAGGATTGTATGCATCGGTATTATTTCCTGTGTATTTTAATAATCCATAGGTTGCTCTAACTAAAAGAATAGGAATAGATGTTTGTAAGCGAAGTATGCCTAGGGGAATGCCAGTATTCCTTCAGAAATTTTGCACATGTATCCAGACAGACTCAAACTCTAATATTCAGTGATTCTTCAGGTCCCTGAAATATTGACTGATACGTAACAGAAGATAGTAGGGTTTGTCAAAAAATCTTGAGTATTCATTTAAATCTGAGAGTGCTTGATTCCGTGAGTAATTATTGAAATCCAAGTGTCCTTGCTTTTTTATGGAGGAATTCAGCATTACTGGAAAACCATTTACATCAGCTCTCACTCTTCCTGCATTGTGCCTGCATTGTGAACAGGCCAGATGGTGCTTTGCTGCATGTGAGCACAGCAATAATTGCAGTTCTTAAAGAGAATGACTACATTTTGCAGCATGACACCAATTTTAGATGAAAATGAGGCCTGGTGTATTGACAGACACAAGCGGAGTGAAACCGTGGCCCACAGAGGGGGAGTGGACTTGCTTTCTGGCTATTCCCTCCTATTATTCCTTATGTTCATTAACAAATTTCTATGTAAATTAGGGCTGTTTGAAGAGATGTTTGTGTGAGGTGAAGTTGCAGAAATTATTCTCCATCCTTGCCAAAGCTGCGTGTTTCTGACAAATTTCTTACAGTATTATGAAAAGGTGTTAAGCATAATAGATATAAGTCTGTGCTTTGAAATAAAAGGTTTGGTTGCTAGGGCTGGAGGTCATTTTGATGCCACTTACCGTTTATCACTTAGTCAAAAATGTTTGTTTCTTAACTCTACACGAAGTTGTTTCTAGTCTCCAAATAGTTTGACCAACTTTACTGTTAGGCGCATTTCTGCTGTCCTACTCTGCCAGAAATCTCATTAGTCTCCTGATCTGCTCAGAAGTTAGTAAGCATCCGTTCTCTCCTCCCTATCCTGCTTTTCATTTTCCACTTTATCCCTCTTGCCAGGATGCCTTTTCTCCTCTCTCCCTTCTGTTTGAAATTGTAGTGTTCAGCTGCACGGTCCCTCTGCCTCCCCTGTCCTCTCTTGAGGTCCCAGACCTGGCCTTTGTGGATGGGAAGGGGGGAGATGTTGGAGACAGGTTGTCAGTTTTAGCAGACTTTAATAGGAAAGGGATGGAGAATTGGGGAGGGGAAGGGGACTGGTGTGGGAGAAGGTTGCTAGGGATTAGGATTCCATCTGCCACTCTGTCATCTGTCCTTACCCTGGTCCTGGGCTGCCAGGGCTCCCCTTCTTTTCTGCTGCTGAATAGAAGGAAGAAAGCATGGGCTTTTGTTTGTTTAAAAGCACAAAAGAAAGAGAGAATTAAGCTCATTAGGCCTTCCTTATTAGTCACTATTGACTGTGGGGAGTAAGCTTGAGTAAATGGAGGCTTGCAAAAAAGGGTAAAATCATTCAATAGCAGCAGTTAAGGGGAAGCTGAAAGTCTGTCTTTTCCACAAATTTGAAAAATACTCAAAGTAGATGATTTTATATCAGAGTATCAAAATAAAAATCTGACACATGAACAATTAATTGTATCACCAGTTGCTTGTTTCCCTCTTACGGATTGTCAAAAGAATCAAAATGCTTTTGAAACAAGTCTGAGTCATGCTTGGGTTGGCTTTGTAGTATGCGTTACAGACTTGGATTATATATTGCAGTATGAATTCTAAGAGTAAATTTGTTCCTTTATGTGAGTGCTCTGAAGTAGTATATACGAATACATATATCTGAAGCACATGTGTTTGGTAGGATGTTGTTTTATTTGAGAGCCAAGTTTCTGTTTTTTGCTCCTGGCTTTATCTTTGAGCAATGCTGTGATAGAAAATAGACCAAATTCTGTGTTATCTGCTCTGATTGAAAAAAAAAATAAAAATTCTTGATTTTAATCATAGACAGAGAATTCCTATTGACAAGTTACTGGGTTGACCATACTTAGAAATTGGCTGGGTATTGAGGGTGCTTATTAATGTAATCTTTATGATACAGAATGTCTTGATGCAGGACATAAGTAATTTGTTAGGATATTTTGGATGTACCAAATAGGCAGCATTTGACAGTGAAATGGTTCAGGCTTTCAGATAAATGCAGAAAACAGGTAGCCTGAAAATTCACAGGGAAACTACTCACGCCTGTTACTGCTGCTGTTTTGGCAGCTGCTGCTGCTAGTGACCACTGTGCAAACCGAAGACATTAACAGGAAGAACTGTCTTGGGAAAGCAGTAATTAGTACATTCTTAGCACATTAACATGTTTGATGAATACAAGTGATGTAGCAACCAGAGTGCTGTATTACTAGCCTTCCTCTGCCCCTCACCATGCCTACATGTTATTGCAAAGGATGACAAGTCCAGGAGCGCTTGAAGGGATGGGAATACCTTCTTCAAACCACTATCCCTCTGTTTGCCCTGGCCATTAGATTAGTGATTGTGCACCTTATATAATCTCAAGCAGCAACTCATGCAGGCTTGGTGCGATGACCAGCAAGTGCAAGAGCAGTGATGCTGGGTCACCATCACTAATAGCTCTAGTGCTGTCGTTCTGTGTCTAATGTTGTCTTACAAGCTGCTGGCAAGGTTTTTCTCTTGTGTGTATGTGGGAGCCTTATTTCCATTAAAAAAATCTATTAACTTGGGATGGCAGCATCAGGTCTCTTGCAAGTAGGAGATGTAGAAAAAGAAAATGGGCACTAGATTTCATCCCATAGACAGCATTATGTTTTTCCTCTTATTGGGAAACTAATCACTTTTTAAAATGTAATGAGTTAATTGCCTCTGATATTCTTTGAAATTCTGAGCATGAGTGTGGATCGTTAGTATGTCTCTATGAACTTTATTGTATTTTTACACAATTTGCTTGCTTTTGAAGGAACCAGTTTTAGTGAAGACATTTTCACACAGGGCTTCAAGACAGATGAGAGAAAACAGACAGCTGTTTACAGTACTTGTAACAACACCTTCACTGATACGTCTCATTTTTTAGTATCCTTTTATGTACATGTCTAAAATTAAATTAGGTCTCCATTACTAAAATTAGAGTCATTGGATTAGGAGTGCTTTTTTTCCTGATCCTTAACTGAATGAAAGGAGCTTCTTTTGATAAAACTATAATAGAATTAAATGTTCTGCAGCTCATCTCCTGAAATCTTATGGATGCAGTATTCACTTTATTATATGCACCAGACTGAAAACACCTTAAAAGGTGGGACAGAATTTCATTAACAGGCAAATAAGGTTTATCTGAATAGGAAAGATTATGCGTTCAGCCCCAGTATTACCCTCACATACTGGATTCCTTTTTTTTGAGGTAGCCCTTCCTCTCCATGTCACAGACAGAACTCCTATTGTATTCAACACAAGTTTTTCTTGTTTGAGGCAACATGCTTGTCATAAACTTCAGTGGATTATACTGGTACTTACTACAAAGCTTGTGCGTAAGTATTTTTACTAATTGGGGCCACAGCATTCAGTATCATTGAGCTCTGGAATCTTAAGGGCTTCAGGAATAAATCTACTTCTCGGCACTACTGCTCAATATATGCATTTCATATGATTAAGTATTTGCATGTTTCTAAAATGCTTTCTTTTCCAATCCATAAATTATCCATAAATGAATCACAGACAGGTTCTTTTCTGCTGAGGTTTCTGGATCAGAGGTATTGACTGAGTCTGGTAGAAAGGATGTAGGGGAATAGCAACTATGCCAAAAGCATGTATGTCTTTAACTGGCCTGAGCTTGAGGGTTGAGTAGAAACATCAGAAAACAGGATTCAAACTTCACATTTTGCCATGAGATATGTACTGTTAGCTAGCAAGCAATTATTCTAGCATTGAAAACCAATTTCCTCTTTCTTAAAACCACAATGAATGGCTAAGTTTTCCCATGACTTAAAAGTAGCGAGACCAAATGCCTTCAGAGCGGTTTAGTGTAGCTTGCTCTTAGGAATCTTTCAAGGTTGTTACAGACTGTGAGTTCATTTGGTGTGAAATGGACTCTTTATGAGGCCTTCTGTCTGCTGCTGGGAGGCCCCTGCAAAAGTGACCTTTTTTTGAGCTCTTTGTCTCACAGTCTGTACCAGCCCCATGCTCTGAGATTATTGAGGGGCTGCGATGGTGTAGCAGAGTGTAGAATGGAAGAAGCTTCTCTTTGGAAACAATTTATTTCCTTACCTATGGGTAGTGGCATGGAACCACTGTTGGTCCCAGTGGAGTTTCATCTGGACAAGGTATGTTCAAGAAGTGCCTGAGTTCTCCCCAGTTTTTACAAATGGGAGAGCACTGCTGTGGAGTGCCAGACCTCATTTCTAAACTATTCATCTAATCTTGCCAAAGAGCTAGGGATCAAGTTGAGAGGACTACCTTTATATGTAGATAAGCCTATTATGTAGCTGTATCTGCCAACTTCTGCATGTACCGTAACATTCAAAAACTGAAAGTGAAGAGAATAAAAGTCATTTCATTGACACCATTTCAACTGGTGAATATTTGTTGTGCTGTGAAATTTATGTCTTTGAATTTATCTGGGAACTTGTCTTTGAGATACATAAGTGTAATCAGCATTCGCTCTTCTCAGAAACGAAGTGGCATAGGAGGGAAAGCTGGTGTTTACATTTCTTTCCTATAATTGGGTCATTTCTCCAGGAAGAAATTTTCTGACTGCACTGAGGTTATTTGAGCATGATGCAATGTATTCTGTAATGTAGGGAAGTCTCTTTCATGTCTGATGTGTCACTTTTAGAAACAGAACTGGAGAGGAGTATCTTTGAAAAATGCTAAGGCGATATTTGCAGGTTACGTGACCTTCTTTTATTAGTGCCTGTTCAAGCTGATACATCTTGTATGTCAGCAGTTGCAAACTTACCTGTTCTTGACTCTTTCCTGCCTTGCGGCCTTGAAGTGCAGGTGCAGACTGTGTAATGGTGTCAGTCTCCTATGGAAGAAGCCCAGAAGAGAGGAAGGAGCTGGAGCTTTGAGATAAAGGCCTCATTTGCAGCAGGATAAGTGAACCATGACCCATTGATCAGGAGCAAGTGGGGCTGTAGAAGTCATGCTTCACAGATTACATAAAGGAAGTCTTTAGGAGGGCTGGTGAGAACACACTTGTAGTGGGAAATGTGTTCAACGTGGAAAGCAGGCAGACCTAAACATAGCTCGATCAAGTGTAGCACTCGGATTTTGTAGGTGGAGTGTAGTTTTACACTGAGTCTGTCTTATTCCAATTTTACATATGGTTTTAAGAAATAAGCTAGGTTATGGTTTAAAGCTTATACAAACTGCTAATAACAGAAAGTGAAGTTGTACCTATCATTTCTTTTTAGGTTGGAAGACTCTTGAACTGGTAAAGGCAAGTCAAGTTCACAGAGGGGGATGTGAATGGAAACATTTCCTTGTGTGCAGTGAAGCACTGAACTGAAGAGGAAGTGTTTGAAGGGTGGATAAATGTGTGTGTGTATATTTAGCCAAAACCTCTGTGACAGAGGGAGGCAGGGACTGGAAGGACTGCCAGGATCTCTGCACACAGCAGTCATGGTGGAGGAGTCAGCTGCCTAGAATAGGTAGCACTCAAACTTCCGTCCAGGCTGGGTACTGAGAATAGGGTCTGACCTCAGAAAAAATCTTTTATGTGCCCAGTGGCATTTAAACATCAGTACAAATTAACAATATAAATAGTACTATTTTTCACATATATTTAGTAAAGCTAACAAAGCTTTTGCAAATACAGCATTTTAACTGACCTGCAAAATCTGTGAGGTCTGTAGCATTACACTTGCTTTTCTCAGTAACTGAGGGACATAGACTCATAGAATCAGCTAGGTTGGTGTCCTGGGTTCAGCCTTTAAGATCATCAGTCCAGCCTTTACCCCAAAACTGCAAAGTCCACCACTAAAGCATACCACTGAGGGCCTCATCTGCATGGTTTGTGAACACTTTCTAGGGATGGTGATTCCACAACTTTCCTGGGCAGCCTGTTCCAATGCCTGACTACCCTCTCTTTGAAGAAATTTTTCCTAACATCCAGTCTAAACCTCTCCTGGTGCAGCTTGAGGCCGTTACCTCTTGTCCTATCACTTGTTACCTGGGAGAAGAGACAAGCTACCTCCTCTCTCCATCCTCCTTTCAAGGTCCCCCTGAACCTCCTTTTCTCCACACTAAACAACCCCAGTTCCTCCTTGGACTTATTCTCCAGACCCTTCACCATCTTCAGTTGCCCTTCTCTGGACCTACTCCAGCACCTCAGTGTCTTTCTTGTAGTGAGGGTCCCAGAACTGAACGCAGGATTTGAGGTGCAGCCTCACCAGTGCTCAGTACAGGGGGATGATCACTGCCATCCTGCTGCCACATTACTGCTGATACAGGCCAGGGTGCTGCTGGCCTTGGCTGTGTGGGCAGAAGCTGGCTCATGTTCAGTGCCTGTCAATCAGCACCCCCAGGACCTTTTCCACTGAACAACTTTTTGGCCATTCCTCCGCAAGTATGTAATTGATCAATGTTATGATCAGTTTCTGAGGGAAATGAGTGTTGGAGCAGCAGGAGGAATTAAAAATCCAAATTCAGTTTTGTTAATTTGGGTATATAAATAGGGCTTCCCAAGACAAAGGGGTTGAAAAGGTAGCCTGTGAACTTAAAAACGCTGTTTACAAATTAGAGCGTTCTGTTTATATATGGAATAAATTTATAAAGAAAACTTTCTGACTTGCTGGATTGTTTATTTGAGGGGAAAAAAGCTTGCTAACTTCTTAGGAAATGCAGTGTTTCTGGAATGCTTGGTTCAGCATATATGAAACTGTTTTTCAAGAAATTTATTCCACTCAACTCCATTAAAAGAAATTTGAGCATCTGGCGGTGTACTAGCAACATCTATAGTGCATTTCTCTTCAAACTGCAGCTGAACGCAATCTTCCCCTGATATGTGTGATGAGTATGTGATAGCTGTATCACCTATTCCTACATTACCCATTTTGACAGATTAACTTTTTGATGTGAATTTTCTGTGGAATGAATCTTCTTGTAAACATGTCCTTAATAAATTAGAAGTTGACTAACAGGCACTGATGACTAAATTACAAGGTAGGAAATACTAATATGACAAGAATTCACACACCTTAAGAGTGATTGGAGTTTGTGGTCTGTTTGCATATGTTGCTGTTAGCAGCAAACCATCCAAAGAACAAACAATCCATCTCCTAAGTATATTTTTGCTAGTTTCCAGAAAAAGTGATGTCAAGTGAAGAACTGCACACTTCTGTTTTCTAAAAGCAGCTTTGCCCTCACATAGGAAAAAAATCCCATTTAATGTAATTGATATATCACAAAAGCAAAAAAATGAATATATATATCTATATCTATATAGATATATATATATCAGTACTTTTGTTAGTTCTTGTTATTTGGATTTTAAGTCATTTGTTGTCTTTCAAGTATCATTTACCCGATATGTAGATCATTTCCTCTCTTACAGCACCAAGCGCATATATATGCTAAAGGTAATATTTGACATATAAAAATTAATGTAAGAATAAAAAAACTTAAATTAAACCAGCAAGCTAAACCAGGGCTCAAAAAATGCAAAGTAATGATAAGGTGTTGCATTCCACTTCAGAAAGCAGAGAGGTTTGGCTTTTTGTTTGTTTTTTTCCTTTAATAATGAACATTTGTCAGACAAGGCCTTTTTCCTGTTAAAACCTATAGTAGGATTAGTAGGAAAGGTGGTGCCATTCAAGCAATGTATATGCTAATTTCTGAACACTTGAAGTTTATTCCTTTTTCCTCTTTGCTGTGTCTTCTCTGTTGATTAGTAATAAATTACTTTTAAGCCAGGGCACAGGGGACTATGGCACAGAATAAAATGCAGGGTTGACAGGCTCATTTATTGGCTTAGTACACAAGCATGTTGGGCATATTGCCATTAGTCATCTTGAGTTTGGAGTTCAGATTAAAGAGATGCTTGTCAATGCATTTCCAAAAGGATGCGCTGTTCATTTCCATAACGATGCTGGTCGTGACGGCATGCTCAGTAGAAGCTATGAAGAAATTGGAACTTTCTCTTTGTTCTTGTTTTGACATGGGATATATGGTTTCTGCAAACTAGGTCCTATGGTATTAGAATTAGTGAATAACTGTACATTGTTTTCTAGCTAGAAGCCAGTAGAAAGCACACTTTTCAACACACCCAGCTCTGCCCGGGCTTTGTCAAGTGCATTACTGAGGAGAATGTATGATATGTCGGGTGGATGAGCCTCATCTGAATGGGCTTTCTGTGGCCACAGCTGGTTATAATAGGCTGAGAAAACGGGGATGTTGAGGAAGTACTGGGCCCTTATAGATGGCATAGGCCCTGGCCCATGATCTGTCCATCATCTTTAGTGCATTCCTGTTAGAGATGGGCAGAGTCAATGAATTGTTATTGAATGATGACCCTGAGTAAGCCTTGACTAGGTGGCAGTTCCAGAGAAGTTCTAGAAGAATTCCCAAAATGAATGTAAATGTATGTCATAGGGGAGAATCTAAACCCCCAGAAAATTAATTTCATCCTCTTCCCCCCACCCCAAGAGAAAATGTTCTAGCTTCTTTTCTGTCCTATTTGCCAGCATGTAGTGTTCTGACCATCCTGCAGGAGAAGTTTTTATGGTCAGTGGCAGGAAACGGTGATGCCATCAGAAAGCATTTAGTACGTGCTCTTTCAGGAAAAAAAGACCAAAACTTTAATTTCGCAGAAGAAAGATTCCTTACCCAGGGAGAGGAAGGAGTGGCTGTAGACTGAATAGATTGAGGAGGAAGAATCTTCATAAAATCCTCACAGTGTTTTGTTAAAGGATGTTTTAAAAGGTCTGATTCAGCAGCTTCTCAGTGGCCACAAGACTCACCTGGAGTTTACCTTTGGGGCCTTAAATATTGTTGTGAGTTAGAGCTGAGCAGGCTTGTATGTGCACTTTACCTGACCTGCGTACTATAGATTATACTTTATCAGTTTTATTTGACTTGCAAAAAAAAACCCCTGGCTACATGAAGTAAACTTATTAATACACTTTCAAATATATAAAATTAATTCTGTCAAAATCAAACTCTCTTTAGGTGAAATTCTTTGTGAAGTCTTTTTTCAAACTGTTTGAAAATCATATCAAATTCTTTCTTCTCTTAATCTTTGTATCTTAGTTTATTTGTTTTGATGTCAACATTTTATACCACTGAGCCCACAAAAATTTTCAACTAACTAACAAAATTAGAGCTTGAATCTGAAGAACTCCCAATATAGAGAATGGAAATCAGGTGCAGCCAGATCAATGTGATTCCTGTTTGTAGGTATTTATACAAGTAACAGGAACTAGGCTATGCTAATAAGCAAGTCAGCCTTTGAAGTACAAAGCATATGCAAATGTGTTAGCCAAAATTTGGAGCTTGGAATGTAATTGAGTGAGCAGGAGAAATACTAAGGAGGCAGAAAAGTTACAGGACTATGGCCCACTTTCCAAGTGGAATTTATTGAGTTTTATGAAGTCCATCTCTATGTCCCAGATCTTTTTTCATTCTTCTGATTGTAATTTCAGTTGATAAGCAATATTGTAAGCTATCGGAGTTCATGGATAGATGTTCTGCATGTTAATGCTCATACATTCTTCCTGCTGTTTATGTAAATAAGGGACTTTTGCATTTACCTTTGCATTACTTAGATCTTAACAAGCACAGCAATTCAACATTTTTAGGAATGCTTAAACAGCTAATTTTGCTCCTTAATTTCTCTTAACTTCTTTCCAGCAGCAGCACTGAGCCAATATGCTCACTAGCTTTAACGGGAATTTAAAGGGAAAGGCTGATACAAACCTAGGGGTATGGAGAAATGAAAAATGAACAGATGGAGTTTAAATATTAAGAAAATGGAGAAAATTACTTGTGATTGGACGTAGAAGAATAAACCAATAGAGAAAGTAGGAAAAAGGCAAAAATAGCAGGGCAAGAAAGGAAATTTTGGACACTTGAGTAGTAGCAGAAAGGAGTAAATGAGATTAAAGAAGAAACCTATTATTTTAGTGGTAGGAAGCGGGTATTTACTTTCAAAGCATCCCAAGCCCATGCTGGCTTTTTCTGTTTGTCTGGGGGCTTTCTGCATTTCAGTTTTCCTTTAAAATCTACAAGTGCTTTGGCTGAAAGTTGTATGTTTCCTTGTGCCCAAATCTGAAGTTTTAGGGAATATGCTGCAGGAGGTAGTTGCAGAGTAGCCCCGCTCCCATAAATAATGGAAGTTAATGAAGGTGAATACTCTGTAATGTGGGATAGAGTTCACTGTTCACTATCCACAAGATGAAAGAAGTTATTCTGGAAAAACAATGTTTGTAATACACAAACCCACTAATGGTGTTGTTCACACAAGCAGCTGTTGCAGCCTTAGACTGTATATGAGTAAAACCAAAGACTGGGTTTGAAGTAGCATTCTGAGGGTGGTACCAGACTGGGTCAGAATAGGTGCTCAAGTGCTGACGTACTGCGTCAGGTTTCTTTAGTGCTTTGACCCATACACCGATAGAATTTAGTGACAGATTTTAAAGCAACATTTGACTGCAGTGAAGGGAATGGTTGAGCTATGCCTTTGATATATTAGTCACCTTAGTTTTGCAAGACCGTTGATGACAAAATACTGGTGTTTTGGTTTACGCTATAAAGTTTAAAGTTTCTTATAACATGGGGTGGGGGGTGGGGAAGGGAAAAGATAACAATAATAGCACCGTATCCAAGAGGAAATGGAATACCTTGGCACTTCTCAGGATGATTGCTCTTTCTTGTTAAAAAACAGGAAGATTTCAAAACAAATCTGAAAGCACGGATTAGGGGGTGTGTCCCATGTACATATCTCCTACTTGTTTAGCAGGAGAATATATAATAGTAGTAATAGTATATATAGTAGTAATTGTACAATGCAAATTGCAGATAGCAGTCTAAAGGGAGAATCCTCCATATGAAACAAATCTTTGAAGACATATCCAATTTACTGAAATTTAATTATGAGATTAAAATCATATTTACCTCCAGAGGAGACAAATGTTCCAAATTCATAATTTTTAGAACGACTTAAATAGGTATAGATATCATATAAAACCAGAAATCTCAGGTAGTAGAAAAGCATAAATTTTTAATAACATTGAGAGTAATTTGCAAAACAGTGTAATCCAAGAGAGCTACATCGGCTTTGGTATTTATTACTGAAAATCTGCTTTGAATTCTGCATAGTGGAAAAGTTCTTGACATTTCCTACTGGTTCTTGCTTAGTGCGTGGGTCACAGAAGTAGCTGTTGAAGCCCAACAGGAAATGATCATGTGCAGCCCTGCATGCTTTAACTCTATAAGTTTTGTTTGCATCCTGTTTTTTAAAGCTAGTGATTAAATGTCTCACAGGAAAACAGAACTGGGAAGATGTGGTATTTTAGCTTCGCTTAAAAATACTTTAACATGGACATCTCTTTTGGGACTGGCGAAGGTTTTGACTAGCCCTGTCTTACAGTCTAATGTTTTACTGCCATACTGCTCAGAGTGTTCAATCTGGGACTGGGAACCTTGTGAGATGATCACTGCACAAAGCACCATTTACTGCTTCAGGAAGCCTAATTCATTCTTAATCTATGTCCTGTGTAATACCAAAGACTTTAGTTGGCAGAAATGATTGTGATACTTCAGGACATTAAAACACCATCTTTAAAGATTGCCCTTTATATGCAGTTTCTTGCTTCCATTCGCACTCTGCTCAGCAAAACCACCTTGCTGTGAACTGTACGGTGTGGCTTAAGTCAGTGACAATTCTTCTGCTGGAGAAAGAGATTATTTACCAACTACTGCAGGTTTTTCAAGAATGTGAAACCAAAGAATATGTTGAAATTTCTGGTCATATGCACAATCTGCGTATTATTCACCCATGGAAAACATGATTTTTGTATGTTAAGATGCTATTTAGAAATGGCTCCTGTGTTTTCTGTGTTCCCAGCAGTGACTGCATATGGCAGCAGGAGGTTTGGGAGTGCAGGGAATACACATCAGAAGCATGCTGCACAGGTCTTACTGCAAAAAAAGTCTGTAAAACATTGAATCAGATCTCCAATGACAAAAGGTCAAGATAAGTTGTAATCATTGTCCAGACAGAGGTTGTTAGAGCATTGTGGACCCTGGAACACTCCAGAAGTCTCTGTACTGAAGCAGCCTTCTCTTATATGGTCTAGCTAGACCTACAGTTGTTGAAGAGATGAGCAGTTGAGATGGGAGGCAGTGGGATGTGAAGAAGAGTTTGTCTTGTTTTGGAAAGGAGATGATTCTAAGGACATTGCAAAGAAGTAGCACCACATGAGCACTGCTTGGATAGGGGAAGAAACAGAAAGTGTCTGCAGCTTTTTGAACTTAATTAGTATGGTGGTGGGTGACACTGGGAAATGGAAAAAAGCATAGAGCAAAGACAGTTTAAGAGACAAGGAGTTTTACATTTCAAAACAGAAAGGTCCTTTCTAAAGATTCACTGCCTTTTAGGACCTGTTAGAACTGGGTGTGTTAAAGACTCTATCTTTCTTTCAACTAAGAAAGACCTGAATGTTTTATACAGTAGCATACATTTGCATGCTATGAAAAGTGTTTTTTGTTACATGTATTTCAGACAAATGCCTTAAGGAATGAGGCAGGTATAATCAACTTCAATATTAGCTACATTTTCATCACGGAAGGGCTGCTAATAGAAGCTAAAATGACAATTTAGAACTTCTTTTAGTAAGAATTCAGAATTCATCATATAGATCATACTCCACTTGTTGCGAGAAAGATACTTCAGTGTATACTGCTATAATTAATAACTGTGCAGAAAGAAACTGTGGTTGCCTATCTCTGAGCAGATGCCTTAGCACCACTCCCAGCTCGATCAGGCATTCCAGATTCAATAATCCAACTTCGAACAGTTTGGCACAGCCTCATCCTGTGTTTAGGGATGATTTACTGATGGATTTGCTTACTGTTTTGGGATATGTGAATCCGTAATAGTGTAACTACCATGTGTCTCTTGCGCAAGGTACCAAGACCGTGACAAATTCCCTATTTGCTATTAAGTAATTTCTTTTTAAGATTTTTTTTTAAGCAGCTTTTTATTAAGCTGCTATAAAGTTAATTTCTTCTATTGGACATGAGAAGTGGAAATAAATGCTTCATTCTTGGTTTAAAAATTAAAATCTAATGTGTAATCTATATTATAATAATTTGCCAAAACTGGGTCACACAAATTCTGTTTTACTCCTTCATATGGTGTTACTGCAGGAGTTAAGTTTTTGTTTCCATACTTACAATGCAGTCAGGAGAACACTTTTTATAATAGATTGACTTCTAGTTCCATGTGCCTGTGCATCTGTCATTTACATGTAAGTCAAATACGTGTAATTTATTCTCTAATGCCTAATATAAGGAAGCAAGACATGACTATATGACTTTGAGAGGTCAGAAGTTTGAAGTGTTGTGAAATAACCAACCCAGAGATATTAATTGTATTTCTTTTTATCATGTTTCGTATTATTTTTTTTTTATGCTACACGAGTTTTTTTGATAGGAAACTTGATTCTGAAAGCAGTGGAGCATATCAACAATGAAATAATTCTTTTAAGAGGAACCATAAAGGCTGGTAGTCTCAAATTTTACCTGCATGTTTTTTGTTTACTTTAAGGGTTTTATGCTAGTCTAGACCTGCCCCTAATGCTGCTAGCTTCAAAGCTTCTTAGGTACAAGAGGAGCCTCCCTTTGCCTTTTTTTCCCCCGGCACTGTGGGTGTTTGAAGCTGCTGTTTTCAGTCTGTAACAGCATAATCTTAGTCTGTATAAAACACAGCTATTCAAGTTCTTTCAACTCTATGTAGTAATCACATTTACGAGAATGTTGTTAGGATTGTAGTCAAAATGTTCATTGACAGTGTAAGGGAATGTTGTTACCTTACCTGTAACTTTCAAATCGCCTCTCTTCGAGAGACTTGAATAGTGGAGAGTGTTCCCAGTAATTCAAAATGCCTGAAATGCAGGGCTGAAAATAATCAAAGCCAAATACCGAATACATTTTGAAGACTGTAGTTGAGTATACTTTGATAGCATGAAACATCCAAGGTGAGGCAGTTGGTGAGCTGGTGAGGTAGTGAGTGAATCTGTTGCATGGGTATTTTGAATAACTAAGCGGTTGAACTTCTAGGGTTATAGAATCATAGACTAGCTAGAGTTGGAAAGGGCCTCAACATCATCTAGTTCCACTGCCCCTGCCATGTGCAGAGATACCTCACGCTAGACCATGTTGCCCAAGGCTGTGTCCAGTACAGTGAAGAACTGTCCTAAGCACTGAATGTATATGGTTATTTTCCCTTGACGAAAAGGAGATGAAAATTTGACATAAAGCAGTGACTTCAAGAGCAACTGACAATTAGTGTATCCCAGTTTTAGTGAACAGCTTGGTGCTCTGAGGATACTTGGTTGGAAGTCTCTAAAGTGAAAAAGTTAGGACTCAGAATCTATTTTGGAAGCAGGGACGAAATCACAGCTAACATCAAATTTCCAGGGGTAAGTCCTTAGTATTTGAGAAATATGAACAATTAGCATTGTGCTGATGCTGATAGGAAGAGAGAACCTGTAGAAGAGAATGCTTCATTTATAATACTTTATACCTGAACATAAGTATTTACATGTATTTTGCTAAGTAAACACTTATGCTTTATAATACAAGCTTTTGGTGAAAGATTTGCATGTTGCTTTTCCTTTCATTTGGTTCCAAGTTTTAATTAGTTCTTAAATGTCTTTTAGTGTCTGATTCAGAGAGGCTGTTCTGTCATAGGATGTTGCCTTTGTATCTGAGTGTGATACCAATCACTTGCTGTTAATAATAAGGTGTAGGCTAGAGAGTATGTAGAATACCATTTAAATTGATATTTATTTACTGTATCTTCACTGCCCAAGCAAAAATAAATAAATAATAAGGAAGGAACCTAGCAATTTCTAACCATGAGTAACGTGGCTGGATGGTTAATTGCAGGCTTGGGCATGAATATGCAAACGCGGAGATGATTCACAATTGAAGGAATAAAAGGACAATGAATGAAGTTTTTGGCTAGATGTACAGTTGTGCCGGTGAGGTCTGGCACAAGAGAGAATGAATATAATACTTCCTTGATTGGGCAATCATGATGATCAAGAACGAGTTGTTCCATGAGCAGAACTGCAATGAAACCTGGTTTCCTATGGGTTTGTAACATACCCACTGAGCTGCATAACCTCACCTCCTCACCATGTGCTTCACCCCAATATCTGCAGCTGCAGTTCCTGTGGTCTTCAGTGCTCCCTTGCCTCAAAGCAATCTCCCGTGCTCTCCCCCAGTAATATTTCCTGCACCCCTCATGCTTCTTTAGCTGCCAGCTAGGCTGGAGGCAGTATACATTGTTTTTAAATCTAATAAACCAAACTCTTAAATCCCTGCTTTGGCCTTTTTCACATGGGTAAGTCACAAATTTTACCTTCATTCTTGAGAAGGCAGCTGGCAGAACGTAAGGCTAACCTTAAGACACTAGCTCAGAGAAAAACATTGAGATATTCAAAGTCTGACTTCAGACTGATATTTGGCAGCTTGAAACCATATTTTATATCAGTTGCACTGTAGGATCTCAGTGGCTTTTAAAACTCTGTAGTCCTTAAGATGCGAAGAGGCTCTTGACTAACTCCTGATTAACTCTCACCAACTTAGGAGAAAAATTATTAGCCTTTCTACCAATTATATATTTGGTGAGCATTTAGGTTTTACTGCTTCTTTGGTAACTTGTTTCCTTCACTACACAGTGGATTAAGAAAGTTCTTTTAATATGCCTGCATTGGATAATAGGAGTGGTGCACTCTTGTGGTTTTGTGACCATGAGGATTTGCAAAATGCTCATTTGCAAGGTGACAGAGTACTAAGATGAATCTGGACAATCTTCTTGCACAACATGTTTTTAGCTGCAGTAGCACTTCACAGTAAATCTATCATTAAAAGTATGTCTCTGGCATTATTTGCTGTTGTTTCAGTGCAGTACAGTTGCATTTCTCTTTCTCACTGGTTTTGCTTTATATGCTCCATGACAGTTAAGCTGCTTATTGAGTGTCAATGAACTCCGGTAGGTTTGAGATGGGTTTTTTGTGGCTTTTCAAATAGCCTGAGTGATGAAAAGAGCTGGAACAAAACAGGACATTGGCCCTAGTTTTGCTTTTTGCTGATTTCCTTCAGATATTTTTTATAATTTTAATATGAAACAGATTTTAATGTGGTGATCCAAATAGGTTTGGAAAGTAATAAGGCATTTACCACAAAGTACTTGTGAGGAATAAAGACTGAACTGGTTTTATGACTATTTGGGTTATAGAGGAATGAAGCTTTGATCAGTAATCTTGAAGCAGACAAAATTGCTGCTGATTTCTTTCATGGCTATATGTAACGAGGAAGACAAGACAGTTGAATGGAGCAATATGCTCATCTGGACAAGCTGAGCCAATCCAAAAAAAAGCCCTGAAAGGGAGCTGTCTGATTGACTGTGTCAGAATGGGGCTACAGCGTCCCAGCAAGCAGTGACTGGGACTTTTTTGAAGGGTGATGGTGAAAAAGCTTGAGAGAGACTTTGGCAAGTTGAGCTCATAAACTCTGAGAAAGCGTAAGTAGGGCAGTAACCATCAGAAGCAGACTTACGGTATGTGTGTCACTGGTGGAATTTGTACTAGAGTACTGAGTCAGTCCTCATATCCTTTGAAAAGGAATCTGTAAAGGATAGCAGCAAATGAGACAGACTCCAGAATGGTATGAGGCCTGGGTAATGAATGCATCTTATGCAATAAATGTGAAAAACACATCAGGCTCACTTTATCAAGGAGTCTGAAGGAAAGCTTGATTACAGCATACAAATTCCTCCACAGAGAGGAGATAGGGAGTGCTAAAGGCTCTTTTTAATTTAGTGGGAAATGAGTAATAGAAACAGAAACCAGATAAAGTAGAAACAAAGTACTCAGTTTAATGTGAGGAAGGACAAATGAGCGAGGGAGATGGTGCAGACTAACCCTTGATTTCTTTCAGTCAACACTGACTGCTTTTCAAAAAGGTGCATTTTCGTAAAACATTAGTGAAAATAAGGGTGTGATATATATGACATTATAGAGTCTCAGGCCTGGTGTCCTGTGAAATTTAGTAAAATGACCAGATCACTTTGGCTGAAGACAGTAATACAGCAGTTAATGCACAAGAAGCCTTTATGTAAGTAAACATGCCTGTTTTACACTCTGTCCTGTTTCACTGCTGAAGTACTTCAGTGGTTAAGTTATGGTGAGAGTTAGATAAAAACTTATTTCAGAGTAACAATTTCTGTCTGTCTTTTAAACCTCTCACCATCTCACAACACTTTTATTTGTAGAGCAGCTTTACCAATTAGTATACATGTGATAGTGAAAGCACTGGTAAGCAAACAATGCTGAAGAGCCAAGAGAGGAAAGGTAAAATACTGATTGATTTGCAGTTCACAATAATTACTTGCTTTTTTTAAATCGAACAAATGGCAGTGGCCTTGTGAATGCAGAGCAAAGTGTGTGTAATGCCATTTTCCTCTAAGTTTATGGCTGTAAGAGTATCTCAGGATTGGAGAAGCAGGAGCAGGAGGAAGACAGGCTTTTCAAAAGGATTAGACAAAAATACTGCAAAAAGTATTTTAGGGTTAGATGCTTACACAGTTAATACTGATGATTGTTAGACCAACTACAAGAACTTTTTGAAATTTCACTATTCTGATTTTATTTTCTTCCAAAGGAGGTTTTCAGGAAAGATTATAGGACGTTGAGGTGTAATTGGATAAAATTTAGTGTACTATTTTTAGGAGTGAGGAAGACTCTTCAGTAGCTGTGCTGAGGTCAGAGTGGTTTTTAAAATGTAATTTAAGTTTTTGTTACTGGTATGGGTTTTTCTTGCTTAGCTGTGTGGCCTTTTCCTTTCTTCAAAAGGAGCTGCAAGGAAGGGTTAGTTGAGGGAGGACAGCTAATGCCTGTTAGGAGGGTAGCATAGGTTGGCATACAAAATCCGTGGTCATTAGGACCCTCCCCAGGAGGATCCGAGTGCTGCAATTAAGAGCAGCACTGTATTTTTATACGCAGCTTCAGTTCTGATAAGTGCTAAGTACCCTCAATTTTAACAGTAGTCAATTCTGAAAATGATCAGTCATGGGAGCAATTCATGGTCTTACATGTTCTGGACCCTGTACGTTGTTATGCTTTTAATGACATTTAGTCTGTGTCTTGACCTCTACCCCTTGCACACTAATCTCTACAAAAAGGGCTAAAAGGCTGTTCTATTTAATACAAAGGAGATAGCAAAAAGCACTTAGATGGGTCTGAAAGAAGAGAGCTGTCAGTAATACATGGGATTTGATTCAAGATCAGGTACAATGCTCTAGTATTTTATTTTTCTCTCTTTCTTCCTCCAGATGTTTCACTGTGTTAAGTGCCAAGTGAAGCAGCATGTCATTGTTATTACTTTAGCCATCCTAACCAATTAAAGCTAAGTCTGGGTCAGGAATGTGAATAATCTTCTCTTTCCTTCCCTGTCATTAGTGGGTCTTTGACCACTGAATGGCTTTTTAGGAGAGTTATGCATTTCCTTTTGTTTTCCTCCCCGGTGGAGCAGAATAACCTACAGGCTGGTGAATTTTATTTCACTGAAGTGTTCCTCTTGGAAAATGAACGGAAAGCTATGCCACAAATCTATCCCCAAGTATCTAGTCTGAGGAAAGGCCTATGTTAAGGCCTTTAGGGGATCTAATGGGTGGTGTGGCAGTTCCTTTTGGCTAAAGCCATCTTTGTGAGGGTAGCCTGACCTTCTGCAGACCTGGGAATGGAGAGAACATCTTCAGTAAAGGAAAGGAAAATGTGAAACTCATTTAAGGAAAAAAACAGTTCTGATATCAAAATCAGTGTTGCTAATTCTCATTTAGTGTCACCCTTTTCAACTTTGTTGAAACATGTGCCCCCTAAAAATTCCCTTCCTCATGGAGGGAACTTCTTAAACTCAGGATTTAGAAACTAAAACACTGATTTCCTGTCTCTCTGTCAAAAGAAATAATTTTAATTATTTACCATTCTGTTCCCATTTCCTACCTTTGTTTTAAAAAATGGCTGAAAGAATTCTTAGTTGAAATAAGTACTGATACAGATAACTTTTGAGCAGAGCTACACAACAGCCAACATCCAATTTATAAAACACAGATAGTGGGGCTTTGGGGGGTTTTCTTCATGGTAGGTACGTTAAATTCCTTTGGCATGTTTTGTAGAGATCCTAATATTAATAGGAACTTTGCATAGCAACAACAAAATATGTGGCAAAATTTTATATTATGGGTTGGAAATTAATTTCCTGTGGTAATTTCCCATAAATTAAAAATCTTGAGGGGCAAATTTTGCACTCCCCTGAAATCAGTTTGATGTGTGTGTATTCATCCAGGGATTGAAATTGATCCCATGAGATCTTTTCTCTGAGAGTATTCTCTTAATTCATGTGGGCAATAGGATTCAGTTTTAGACAATTGAAAGTGCAGCCTTATTCTGAGCTGTATAGATAAAGTCGTGCATATGCATATATGTGTTGTGCATCTGCTTTGTGCACAGACACGTTCAGAACCTCTTTATAACCTTGCATGAGAAATTCTTGACTTCTGAATAATTGCCCTTTCAAAATCTAGTTAAGCAATATGTTTCCTAATATCTCTCTTTTATATTCTCTCCTAGTACTCAGTCACATAGCAGATTCTGTGCTGTAGAGGTAGAGATGAAAATCCCCTCAAAACCTTCCCCATGGTGGACCACTTGTCATACTGTTCTGGAATGACTTTTTTCCCTATGGTAGGAGTGGAAGATGCAGCTGCCTTTTTGGGAGGGGAAGGGAGCAGAAGAGGGTGTTTATTCCATCCATCTTACACTGGACTCAAACATATCTGGAAGCATTTCTCTAGACTATTAAAGTATCCTAAACGACTAGCTGAGAGTAGATGCACAACTTCTAGGTGGCTAAGTTGAGACAAATCCCTAGAAACATTTCATTATGCCTGCTCTGACTGGGCTCAGTCTTTGCACCGTGCAAAGCCTGATGGAATGATCAAACCAGCCTGTCTCAGCAGCTTACCAGTAACTAGTGGGTTTGTGTCCAGGTGTTCCAAAGCACAGGTATGTCTTAGCAGTGGCAGAGACTAGATCAGATTAATCTTTTTCAAGTATAAAAGACAATCCAGTCTGACCCATCATTTCTGTTGCAGATTCACGCAGAATAAGATAATGTTGATTTTATCTTCTTTGGAAAGAATATACCGAGCACTGCATCCCATGGTATCCCTGACTTATTCTTCATGGCTTTTGACAGGCTTTCTGCCACTGTATTATCTCTGCCAGTGTCACACCATCAGAAGCTATTAGCTAAAGTTTAGGCTATTCTTGCCTCTTCATCCACTATCATGACACCATTGCACTTTGTATACCTGTGTGTGCTGGAACTTGACTAATCAGATAGCTGGATCTTGTTAATCAGCTTCTAAATTGCATTTATTGGAGACTTTTGGCTGAGATGTTAAGACTGTGTTCAGCATAGTTGCCATTTCTGCTTGGATGAAGCGTGATAAATTTTGAACTTCAGATCTGATGAGTTTTCACTGTTTGTGAAATGTGATGTGTGCCAGTGAGCTGGACCTGCCTGTTTGGCTGGGATTCAGGAGAAAAAGAGGGCAAGATATGAAACTTTAGAGGCACTGCCGGGAGGTGTGGAAGGTATACAGTTCTTGGCATGCTCAGGAAGCAATCCTGGCAGAAGCTAAGAAGCGTGCAGCTACTTATATAGCAGCTATTACCAACACTGAAACATGTTGCAGCTGTTTTTCCAGCCCATCCTCAATTGCTTATCGTGGCTGGCTTGCTGGAAGTAACTATTTTCTCAGATCTTCCCACAGATATGCTTGTTTAAGATGTTTCCTGACCTTGTTCCATCTGAAACAAGCTTGGTTAATTTATGCAGCTTTAAAAACAGAGCTTTGTTTAACCCTACTTGCTGTACTTGGGGAGCTAAGACATATGGCAGGAGGGCTGTGCAAGGGAGCTGGGCAATAATCTTTTCTTTGAATCATAGAATTGGTTGGAAGGGGCCTGTGGAGTTCTTGAAGCAAAACTATATCTGATGAACCATGGCTTTGTCCACGTTAGTGTAGAAAACCTGTTCCACTGCTGCCCAGAGAGATGGATTGTTTTGAATGGAATTTTGTTTAATTGTGTTTGTCCAATCTGAACCATCCAAGCTGTAGTTTGTGACGTTTGCCCCTTGTTGTGTTGTCTGCTACTACCAAGAAGAGTTTGGGTCTGTCATCACTCCAGCTGCTCTTTAAGCAGTTGTAGGCTGCTGTTAGTTTGCCTTCTGACCTTCTTCTTGCCACACTAACAAAGCCCAGCTCCTTTAACCTCTCGTTGTAGGTAATGTGTCTTTTCTTATGGTGCTTGTATTATCTGTGAAGAAAGCATGCTGTTGGTTCATATTCATGAGACCCCACTTGGATTACTGTGTGCAGTTCTTGTGTACTCAATGTAAGAAGGACACAGAGGTGTTGGAGGAAGTCCAGAGGAGGGCCATGGGGTTGATAATGGGGCTGAAGCACCTCCTGGGGCTGAGAAAGTTGGGGCTGTTCAGCCTGGAGAAGAGAAGGCTGCATGGAGACCTCAGAGCAGCCTTCCAGTATCTGAAGGGGAGCCTACGGGGATGCTGGAGATGGACTCTTCATCAAGGACTGTAGCGACAGGACAAGGAGTGGTGGGTTCAAACTTAAACAGGGGAAGTTCAGGTTAGATATAAGGAAGAAGTTCTTTACTGTGAGGGTGGTGAGGCTCTGGAACAGGTTGCCCAAGGCAGTTTGAATGCTCCATCCCAGGCAGTGTTGAAGGCCAGTTTGGACAGAGCCTTGGGCAACATTGTCTAGTGGGAGGCATCACTACCCATGGCAGGGGGGTCAGAACTTGATGATCTTAAGGTCCTTTCCAACCCTAACCATTCTATGATTCTGTGACCCTCAGGTCATTTCAGCAAGGCTGCTACACAACCAGTCGATTCTTAGCCTTCAGTGACGTATGGAGTTAGTATGCCTCAGAGACCAAACTTTGCACTTCTTGTTGAACATCAACAAGCTTCTGTTGTCCCAGTCCTCATATTATAAAGGCCATTCTGGACTGAATCTCTCAGGGAGGTGTTTTGCTAAATGGTAATTAACTATTGCCCACAAAGTTGCTGAGGGGTCTGTCTTATCACTCAAATAGCTGATGAAGGTAATGAGCAATATCAGCTCGCTATTGATTTTTGGGGTACTCTACTCATTGCCATCTGGAAAGCAGTTATACAGCCATTGAGTATCAGCCTTCAGAACTGGCAATCCAACCACCCAATTTTCAACTGACCTAAGAGCCTGTTCTTCTAGCTCTTACTTCCTCAACTCGCAAATGAGTATGAGAGGGTCACAGTGTCAAAAACCCCAGTAAGTCAAGGAATACTGCATCCATCTCTCTCTCCTCATCCACATAGCAGGTAATTTTGTTAGAGCAGTCAGCTCAATCAGGCACTGGATTTGATTGTCTTCTTGTCCTTCATGTGTCTAGAAGTGAACTCCAAGGACCATGTTCCCTGCTGTCATGGTTTAAGCTCAGGTGGTAACTCAGAACTGTGCAGCCATTTGCTCACCCACCCTCCAGCCCCCTGCCTTCCCTCCCATTTCAGGCAGGATGGAGAGGAGAATCAAAAGAATGTAAACCCCATGGGTTGAGATAAGAACAGTCCAATAACTAAAGTATAATATAAAAGTACTACTACTACTAATAGTAATCATAAGGGAAATAACAAGGGGAGAGAATATAAAACTGAAAGGGGAAAGAAAAAAAACCCAACAATAAACACAAGTGAGGCACAATACAATTGCTCACCACCAATGAGCTGATACCCAGCCCAACCTGAGCAGCGATATGGGCCTTCCAGGTAACTCCTCCCAGTTTCTATACAGGGCATGATGTGCTGTGTTATGGAATACCCCTTTGGCTAGTTTGGATCGTGTGTCCTGTCTCTGCTTCCTCCTGGCTTCTTGTGCCCCTCCTCATTAGCAGAGTAAGAGGGACCCTTGATCAGGGTAAGCACTACTGAGCAACAACTAAAACATCAGTGTGTTGTCAGCATTGTTCTCAGACTAAAACCAAACACAGCACTGCACCAGCCACTGGGAAGGATTAAAATAACTGTTACAGATGAAACCAGGACACCTGTCCTGTCCAGGGACTGGCCTGGCTCCCTCTCTTGGTCCTCCTTCTTGCCTTTCCCAAAAGAAGCATATCAGCATTTTTCCAACTGCTGGGGACCTACCCTGTTTGCATGCATTTTTTCATACATAATGGCTACATAATCACATTAGCCAACTCTTTGGCACCCTTGGATGAATCCCATCCAGCCCTGGGTAATTGAATAAATACATGTAGTTTTAATGATGAGTCCCTACGCAGTTACTTCCCAATTGTCAACTGCCCATCCTTTTCCCAAACTGTAGAGTTACATGCAGAGTTCTGGAAGCAGTCCTTTCCAAACTGCCTGTCAGTGGGTTGTGTGTCCCATTGATCTCTGGACCTGCATTTTAACTGAACTTCCTTTTGCTGCTGGCATTGCTTGCAGAAGCTCTTCTTGTTTCCCTTTGTATAGCTGGCTAATTAAGCTGTAGCTGGCTTTTGACCTTCCTGATGTTATCCCCTAGTGACCAAACACTTAGTTCCTTCTCTGTTGCCTTTTTAACCAGCAGAACTACTTGGAGAGGATATGTATCTGAAGCTTGCATCTTCCAGCTTCCCCCAGCACAGGGAAGCTGAAATTGCACTGACAGTGTTTCCATCGCTCTCCCTCCAGGGCAGAGGAGTGCCTGCTAGAGATACCATCTTAATATTTACATCATTTCAGTCACCTGCTTTTGTACACATGTAGCAGGTCATGAGAAGCTATTACCTTCCATATCCCTGATGGCTATTTACAGTATGACTAATTTATCTCACCAGGCACTCTATTATAAATATGTACTGTATTAGGATACTGGTGTAAAATGCCATGTTGTTCAGAAGAATTGCTCTGGTTCAACGTAATGTTTTTACAGTTATACTACAGTGTTACTGCTTTTGAATTCAGTGCAGTTAAAGTGTCATAAAATTGAAATATAGGATGTGAACCTGTCTGCAGCTTGCGTATTTTTCACTTCAGAGACCAAATAATGGCAGCTGGCTGCATTCTGTATTTTATAGTTAAGAAAAAGCAATTTGTGTGTAAGACTTTCCCTGTGGTTATTCCTTGCGAGTCCTAATGTATGCCATAGGATTGTTTATGTCCAAAGCACTCCAGAGTCAATAAGTACGATGTAGCTCTGATGGTGCTATGTGGGAAGGAACCTCCTTCGGCTTGGTTGTCCTCTCAAACTCTTCCCCTGAGCCAGTGTTGTTGGTCATTGTTGGAAATAACATGTTGGGGGAAATGGGCATTTGGTCTTCCTTTGCTATTGCACTTTTTTGTTATTATGACTTTTATATCTTGATACTTTAAACTTTCTCTTATACATATTTAGTTCAAGTGAATGTCTAGTACATTTTATTAGCCAGTGGAATTTGTCGATAGGATGGATAAATAAATAATGCTGTGAAAGCTTTTTCAAATCAAACTTTCAGCGCATCTGTTTGTTTTGTAATGCATTAATGGCAGCACACATGCCTGCTATTTCATTAATAATATTTCTTATTCAAGCTGAAATAGCTTATTTCTGGGTTAGTTTCTAGTACAACAAAGTAACAAAAGAGCGGTTGACTTTGACCTTAATTCAGTTTACTCAGTGAGACATCAGTGTGCAAGGTCTGCTGCACAATTGTATTTCAGAATTATGTTTCTTTTAAGAAGCCATCTCAAAGGTCACAAGAGACACTTCTCCAAAGATTTTCAATAACGGCTTGTTTGCAAGATGAAATTCCAAATTGGTAAATGAATAATGAATAGAGCTGGAATTGAATATATAGCAATAGCTTCTGGAAGTGGGTGAGGCAAACATGGCCTAGTCCAGTTTGAACAGGAAAAAGAAGAGTACACAACTTGAAACTGGAAGAGACACCTGAACTGTACAGCTGTTTGAAATTTGTTTTTTTTTCCTGGATAATTCCATTTGTCCCACCATACTTGGAATTTTCTTCTCTTTTTCCTTTTTTTTATTTTCTTTTTCCTCTGGTAACTTTTGTCTCAGTACTTCAGTTACTTCCTGCACTTATCTGCTTCTTTGCCGACTTAGGGAGTACTTTGTTATTCATGAGGAGCTAAATCAGTCATCACTTTCTCATGTCATCTTGCATTGCATCAGCTTCCTTTTTCGCATGAAATGGATGGGTGTAGCTCTCTGAAGTCTAGCAGAGCTGTTTGCTGGCTGTGGTTGCTCAATAGTAGCTTAAACATTTAAATGTTGCAGTTAATTTATGTTTATCCATGCAGTGTAAGGCTTGGGGTTTAAGCACCATTGAGGTAAATGGGCATTTTTACTGCAATGGTGATGTACCATTATCCCTACAGTCATAATTGTAAAGATTTGCATTTTCAGTGGAGCTGGGTAAGGATTAAGAGCATAAGCAGGAGAGAGGTGGGTTGTAGAGATATAACTGAGAGCATAATTTGTCCTGCCAGCATCCTATAATTGCTAATGATGCCTTAGAAGAAGTAAAATAACTTGGGATTTTTGTTGGCAAGATTGCCAATTAATTTGTTTACTAGTGGGTTGGAGGAATGGTATATGGAGTATGAGAGCTGCCATGTAGCAAAAAATACCTTAACATTTCAGGTTTACTTTTCAGTCTGGAGCTACATTCAGGTTTGAGTAGAACTGAAATTCTAATGAAACAGAAAAACAGACTTTCTCCCATGCACTGTATGGTCTGCTCCGCTTTGATTTAGTTCCCCAATGGCATAAGACTCCGCTACATATGTTAATGCATTAATATTCATTGCGTAGATCAGTATTGCACTGTTGGAGCCAATAAATTTTGGTTTGGTTTGAAATCAGAGATGATATTTTATACATTATGTTAGCATACAATTTTTATTAGCATATCAGACTGTGAAAGAGTGATGCATTGCAGTAAAAAGCCAAGTATTTCAAGTTAATTGCTATTCTATTAAGTAGAAGTGGTGGTTTCAACTTATAAGAGTGGAGAGAAATGTTTGGCTAATGAAAAGAGTGCTCAGAGTGATAATAACTGTTTGATGTAGTGAAGCTGCTGGCTGAAAACACCTCAGCGGTCAGAACTGAAGGCCCTCAGAAGCAGGTGGTGAGATGAGACTAGTCCAGCATGCAGAAGCATTTATGGGATGAGCCGGAGAGGCAGCAGTGCCCGCCGAGGCACCATTGCACTACTCAAAATAAAGAAAGCAATAAACAACCGCCAAGATAAAACATTCAATAGCAGGTTTGTCTGACCTGACCTGACCTGCTCTTTTTGTCCGAAACAGGTAGTGTGAGAGAGCAGCAACCACATTAAAGCACTGGGTTAGAGGGTAGCTGGTAGGTGCAGGTATGATCCAGCAGATTGCTGGGGCTGTGCTCTGCCAGCATGCTGCCAGCCTGCTTGGGCAAGCAGCTCTTCTCACAGGGGCCACAGTGAGGGCAGGGAATTAAGGCCGGCTGCTTTCTTGGCTGCTTTCCTTCTCTCCTGCTTAGCCTCCTTGCTTTGGGATAGGTGTGGAGCCATCACTTTTTGGGACATGCCACCAAGTGCAAGCACAGCCACTTAAGTTTCTTCTTGTTTTCCTGCCGCACACGGTATAGCTTCATAGTTCCTTCTCCATGGAGGGGTTGCAGCTGAAATCACAGTGGAGGGCAGGAATTCAGCTTCCACTGCCTGCTACAGAGATCTCTGTTTGGAAATGTTGAAGGAAAGCTCCTGAGACTCAAAATGCAACAGCAGTTTTCTTCCCCATACCCTTCTTCAGAGGTGCTCTCAACAGCTACCACTAATTTCTGTGTCCCCTGTTAGAGCACTGCAGCACTACAGGGCAGTTTTTGTTGGATTGGAAATCTGTACTCCACTGAACTTTGCACTGAAGATTGGATTTGTTTACTTCTGTCTCTTTGTCTTCCTACCCTGTATCTGCTTTGTTCCAGCACACAGGGCTACTTGGTTTTGAAATGTGCTCTGTTATTTGAGGCAGCAGAAGTATTTGTAGTTCATTTTATGATGATGTCTAAAGGTCAGTTTTGAACTGAGATTCTGCGGCTGCACAAAGTTCAGGGCAAGGTGGCTCCATCCCCAGGAAAGCTCAGAGAGGCTGGGAGAAAGACTGTGATGCTTTTCTCCCTCTTACAGGGATGGAGAGTAAAACAGGGAGCATTTGGAAGAGTTAGAAATTAAACTCAATGTCTGACTTTTCAGTATTGTCCTTTAATTTCAAAACCATCCTTTATCATTTTCAGATGTCAGTGTTCTCTACCAGTATGTCCCTGAGCTGTGTCAGAGCATCTGTGTTTTACTTTCATATAGGTAAAGATTCAGGTTTCAGTTCTGAAATAAGGTTATCTTCACAATATTTATGGATGAAGGAACTGGACTTAAAATGGATCCTAGTTAAAAAGTGTTTGATACTGCTTCTAGCCTCAGATTTTGGTAGGTTTTTAGCTTAGCTTTTAAAGAGTTTTTTTCTAGTGCCTTTTCTTCATCATTAAGTAAATACTTAAGATGAAGTTAAATACTTACTTTGGTGATGGTCAGAATCTGTGTTCATCCAGGGTAGTCTGGGGAATATATTTCTGTAGCTCTGTAGGTCATTTTAATCTTTACTGAATTAGCAGTTCATGTAAATTCTGTCATAGGAGAATACTTCTGTAGATCTGGTCATGGCTGCCAAGATTGAGTGCCTTTTCAGTGGCAAGAGTTCTGGGCTGTAAGGGATTAATCAGAGTGTCTGGCTCTGTCTACTGTTGTATGGTGCATGAATAAAATTATAATAATTGATAAACATAAGTTCTTGATACTTTAATGTAGAATACATTCTAATCATTGGTACTGAGCTGTTAACACCATGCCACTCGGATTTCGAACCTATGATGCTTATATATAATTCTGGACAGCTCGCTGGCTGAAATAAATCACTCCCACCCTACTGAAATCAATGAAGCAATTGTAAGCTTAATAAATCAATGTTTGGCACACTCAGATATAAAAATCTTTATTGAATTAGAATATCATGGGGGTTTCACTCTGTTGTAGACTGCCTTCATTTTTTACCTCCTAGGTGGTATTTCATTAGTGCTGATTATGCTACTTTAGTCCCATTTACACTCACAGAATCACAGAATCATTACGGTTGATCTGGAGATCATCCAGTCCAATCCCCTTGCCAAGGCAGGGCCACCTAGAGCAGATTACGGAGGAACGTGTTCTGGTGGGTTTTGAATGCCTCCAGAGAAGGAGACTGCACAACCCCCCTGGGCAGCCTGTTCCAGTGCTCTGCCGCCCTCAGTGTAAAGAAGTTCTTCCTCATGGTGAGGTGAAACTTCTTGTGATTTAGTTTATGGCCATTGCTCTTCATCCTGCCACTGGTCACCACAGAAAGAGTGTGGCACTATCCTCCTGACATCAATATCACCTTTGGGATATTGATCTGCATTAATGAGATCCCTTCTCAGTCTCTTCTTCTCTAGACTAAACAGGCCCAGCTTCCACAGTCTCTCCTTGTAAGAGAGATGCTCAAGACCCCGATCATCCCTGTGGCCTCCACTGGACCCTCTCCAGTAGCTCCTTGTCTTTCTTCACTTTTTGATATTCTAAAGCTAATACATATTTTGTAGCCCTTCTTAAGTAAACCGTGCAAGTATTTGTCAGCTATTGTTAGAAGACAATAAAGATAGTCATTTAGATGCAGAATAAGTGGTACAGGAATGTAGCGCACCAGTCTAGGATATGCAAAAAGTAGTATGCCTGCTAGGCTAACACTCCTTTACAGCAGCAGCAGTCAGGGAACAGCTATGAAATCCCAGCTGGATCTGGTGCAAAAAGACACCTGTACTTTGAAGGACACTGTAAGTTAAAGTTGAACCTATTTTAAGTGAAATTGTAAGAGCTGCAAGGCTTTCTTCAGAGCTGGCATCAAACCATTCTGACACCTAATCAGTCATCCCTTCCATTGTTATAAAACCAACGGAGCATTTTCAAGTGAGTGTTTTGACATTAGCACTTGTACAGAGCTCTCCTGCTATATTAAAAGCACCTGCAATGCATTTCTTGGGGAGGTGTGATTTGCAGCTAATGATCATGAAGCACAACCTCACGTTGATTTTTTTGTCAGTGCTTTTGTGCACGGCCGCTGGGTGGTTAGATGGAAGCTCACATTTCACAGCTCCTTTTAGCCAAGGGTTATGTCATCGTAAATTGTCTGCAGCAGAACTTGGCATTCTCCTGAATTTCACTGTCTAATGGCACCAATCGTGTGTATTGTGGACTTCATCAGATACACATGACTGCTCTCAAATCTGGCCTCCTCACTTCAGTGGGGACTGAGTTTTGGACCCTAATGAGCAAGAAGCTGGGAGGAAATGTGATTCTTCTAGACAATAAATTAGTTTCAGAAAAGAAGCATTTCTCTATTGAAAATGTTTACCACTTGGGGACTTTAGACCAGACTTCACACAGCAGTGGTGAAAGCAAATTGGCATTGGATAAAATGATGCACTGAAAACAAACTGCTGAGCAAAAGGATATAGGCGTATCTTTGAAACTGTAGTTAAGTCAGGTGCTGTTCTCTGGTGCAGCTTAAGCAAGGAAGGATATGCTCAGGGTGAGCTGCAGTTTGCTTTAGAATAATTCACTCTTTGGTAGAAATAAGTTATTACAAAACTTTGATCTAGAATAATGTTATTCTTTATGTGATGTGTCACTTCAGTAAAAATGTAACGTAAATATATTGAGGTTGGTTTTTCTTATGCTCTCAGAAGGAACTAAATCTCCACCAATTTTCTCAACATTTACAAGCAAAGCTTCCTAATGTATTAATAAATCAGCTGAATTTATCCCTAGTGTCTTTTAGTGATTCTCCATGGTTTTAAAATTTGCTTCATTTCTTTTTCATACCATCTTCTTCTGTTTTCTAGCTATCTTTGTACAGCATTCAGATGAAACTGTTCTCTTAATAGCTGGGAGGATGCTGTGACTGGTACTTATGACTCTGACATGGATAGCCCTCCTGCTACCCTTTTGCTTTGCCTTTTATCTGTTGGATGCTTGCCGCACACTATAATCACAAGCACTTTCAGGTCAGCAACTGCTGTGTTTTATTTTTAAACTGTACTTGTTAGCAGTTGGACATAACACCAAACCTGATTTTGGGTTCTAAATGCTGCCATAATGTGAATATTTAATGACAATAAAATGCTTTGCTTCTGCCTCATTTGGAGTTCCACCTAATCTAACTAAACAATCAGCAGTTAGTAGGCAGATCTAAATGAAATATTATTACTCTATAAAACTGTTTAAACTTGAATAGCCTTTTATTTAAGATTCATAAGCATTTTTCCAACATTTGGTCTGTTAGGCAAAGTATATGCTGTGAAAGAAGCATTTAGTGCTCACTTAAAAATAAAATAAAATATAATATTGGTAAGTTAGCTGGAAGCCTGTATATATTCTAAAGCAATGACAAGGTAAGATAAGCAGTAGAGCTAAGCCAAAATTGCTCTGGAGGTCTTTCTGAATAGCTGTCAGTTTCATGTTCTCCTAACACAATAATGGGCACTCCCAGGAGGTGGGAGTCTCATGGGATAATTATTCTTCTGAGGTTTAGACTGGTTTTGCTGTGCCTTTTCCACAGATGGGTAAGACTGCCTTATAATTATTCTCCTCCTCTTTCAGTAGATTTTTCAAATGTAGAAATTAATAGAATTAATTTTGTATACATGCACTGTACTTGCATTAGCTAGCATATTAATGAACTTCAAGCTATATTGAATGCTATCAGATGGCAATAGTAAGTGGTCCGGTTAAGCTTTTATCTTACAAATTGGATTTAAGTTTCACTGTGCTTGCCTTCCGAGATGTGTTTCTTTTTAATATTCAGGTCTATTTTCTGCTGTCATAAGCAAGTATATTTAATCCCTCAGCCTGGTTTACCTTCAACTATTCTTGAAAATAACAAGCACAAGCAAAGTGTTTAAAATAAGTGTATACTTCATAATTGTTGAATATTTTTATAGTTCCTGAGGTACGAAGCTGACACAGTTGCTCACTGTCTCTCTGTGAGCATAAAATAATGTTGATGAAATGAAGCAAAAACTTGGCAAGAACTCGGCTTTATTGGGGGTGGCTTGTAGTGCAGCACACTGGCTTAGTCATTAGATACAAACCTTAAGTGTTGCCAATAAACCCACAGACAACCAGCAATCTCAGCCTCAGGATTCTCAAGAAAACCTATGTTTTAGGAGGTGTAGCTACTAGAATGATCTGACAAGCTCTGACTTTCCTGTACATATTGGAAAAGCAGGAAAACCTTAAACAAATGTTTCACGTGGATCAATGTCTTTACAAGGTGATGTATCCATCCTAGTTCTGATGGTTTGGAAATGAGAGCATTAGCTCATCTTTTTACACAGCTTTTGTGTCTTCCAAGATGGGAGCAGAACTGAAGAGTGGTGATTGCTACTGAGACTTGCAGTTCTTGCTCAGCAGCAACCCTTCCCTTTAGCCTAAAAAAATTGGATCATATAGCTTTGGAGATTTGCCAGATCTTTCCAGAGGAAAGGCTTGAAGTTGTTTTGTTCTTCCTTCTCTGTGTTCCGGAGTAACATTAGTCAGTTTTGAGTCTCTGAGCATGTAGACACACGTTCTTTCTTTGGGAGTCATTTTTTACTTGAACATGAGCTTTGTTTTGTTAGATGAAGACTAGTATGTTATCAGAGGAACAAAGCTCTCCTTGGATTCATTACTAGGAAGCAATTGATGAAAAGCTTTTATTTTCTGTCCATAGTTATTGATCCGCCAGCATGCTGGTACCTCCATACATGCCCTGTGAACTGAGGCACAGGAATTAAATGGCTCCTATAATTCTGCAGTGCTTTTAGTCAGGTTTCATTGTCAAGGCCATGATTATGTCACAGCATTTAAAGAATTGACTCATTTGCTGTTTAAAGAGGAGGCTGTGCTAGGTCATAAAGATTTGCTGGTTTTAGCCCACAGAAAAAGATCAGCATATCTGATGTCTAAACTGTTTGTTATTCAGAGTATAAATCACAGTAAAAACTGTACTTGCTTACTGATATTGTGCAGAATATTGGTTATTATTTAACTGCTGGAAACTTAAAGCAAATGTATTTGCTAAGCTTTTGATGACTGTTGCTTCTTTTCTCTGTGTCTCTGCCATGAAATGTATTAAATATTATTGTGCCAAAACCATAGGCTTATTCATAATTAATTGACCTTACACAAAGTGTTTTAGTGGAATGAGTTAGAGGGTTTGTTCAAAATTCTGGCACCTGTGTGTATCTTTAAAAATAACTCTTAGGAAGATGGTATTTTTTCCTTAACATACCGATTGTTTGGTCAGTGATCTGATGGATGAGCTTTTAAATACTGGCTTGACTGTATTCTGAGTGTATCTGCAAGATAAGTAGGGTAAGAAACAAACCTGTGATTTCTACAAGGGTGAAAAACAATTCCAGAAAAGTTACAGGAAAAAAGTGAGCTTTCCACTTCCTTTGTGATTTATGTAAGAAAAAACAGCCTCTATCTGATAATATAGAAGCAAAATCCATGTTTACATGGGGATTACTGCTTTCACTGTATTTGATTTACCTACCACACATACAGAAGCTTTGTGTGTTATGAGACACTTAAACGTGTTATTATTGTGTTGTATGCATCTTTAAAAATTGCAGAGTAGGAAATCAGGATATTAGCCAGGCTGTAGTCACTTTTCCTCTACACCTTAGTGTGGCTAAATTCTGTCCTCCCACTCAGTGCCACTGGAGGCACTTGTACAGCTGTCCTATGAGCACTGGTTTGGATTTGTTTTGATGATGAAAGTATTAGAGATCCATGGGATTTGCCTCATATGACATGCCATTAACCAGTGGTTCTCTAGGGAAAATGCCATCAACGTTGCCAGTTGCAAAGTGAAGTTGTCACACATGCCCAAGCATCGGGTTATTTTTCACAGCCCTGTTGGTTAGTTTGATAAAGCTTGTGGAAGACATTAGTGTATTTTAAGTTTTATAGTGTCATACATGGTATTTTGCAAATATATGGTACTGTAGGAACTCATTATCAACTGTAAAAGCGTTAGGCTGCAGTAAAAAGCTCTTGGAAGAATTACAGACTTCCACTGGGCAATTAAAATTCCTCCTGAGTAAGGAAACAATACACAAACCGTATTCTTCTGAGGAGAAATAGTCCATGATGGTTTTCTGGTGATTTTATAAACTGGTAGTAACTCTTTTATTGCTAAGATTGCAAGGAGGGAAGTGTAGTTACATAGGCATAAGGCATTACAAGACATAATCTTGTCAGCATAAACATATCATTATAGAACCAAATTTTAGAACCAAAACAACAGCTGTAGGAACAACAATAGCTGGGGAGCAGTTAAATGGTGGGTGGTGGTATCATAGAAGATGCTTGCAAAATGTTTGTCCATTTGTACAACAGAGTTAAACAGAAAGTGGGTCACTCTGATATAGCTGATATCAAAACTAACTTTTAAAAAGAGATAAACTGAAGATCCAAGGAACTTCACGTAAAATAATAATTCAGTTGGCATGGAATGCAATTTACACACTTAAAACTGTTCACCAAAGAAGGTAATTAAAAGAAAAATAACATGGTTTTGTAATAGAGGAAGTACACAGATAGAGTATTGTCTCTTATCCTAGGAGAGCCCTGATTATTCAGAGTTTTATCAGAGAGCTGTGGGAATGATGAATATGTTTTGCAGGTGGGTGGTGTTTTTCCTGTTTTTCATGTTTTAATGTATAGAAGCAAATACTGCAGCAATACTACAGACCTGTAAAGGAAGCCAAAGAAAGGTCTAATTATTTGCTAAACTTCTATTCTCCTGCAGGTCATTATGCTTGCGCTGGATGGCAGAGTAGTTCTCATCTCTTATGTCTGAGGCTTGAAATTGTGTTTAGGCTGCAGAGTTCAGTAAGGTCCCCAGTGTATGTGAGTAGCCCCTGTGCTGAGTACAACACATTTTGTGATTTTTGGAAGTTATCAATGTAAATTATCTGAATCACATGGTGACTGAGATGACCTACTGGGTTTCCACTTGTTTCAGTTAGGCTACAGTTTCAGCCTTCAAGAGTACTTCTATTTCTATAACCAGAGAAGAGCAAAAATGGGGCTAGATAGGGAAGATCGAAGTGATCTCTGAGAAGCTGTAGAACAGCCTCCGTAGTCAACTGCAGGACTAGGACCACGCCATACCCTTGGATAGTCAAAAAAACTTGTGCCATTACTTAGAGGGATGATAAAATGACACATGTCAAAAATAACAGAGTTACCAAAAGCAATGATTTGGATTTTGCTGAAGGTTTATAAGTTTTCAGGGAATGTGCTGGCTCCTTTGACAAGCCAGATAAACGGGCATCATGTCAGTGTGTGAGTGCATTTCTGGAACAGGGAATGTGCTGACTCTGCTTCATCATAAATGCTCCAATTGAAATACTTCATGGTGACCCTTTTAATGCCATATTTTTTTGGCATTATTATGGTTATTTCAGTCCCATGCTTTTTCATACAATGCCTGGACTGCTCCACTGAGCACAGGGATCACTGGCTGGAGGTTTAAGGGAGGGGATTAGGATGCAATAAGTAAATGACTGGAAATGCATTGCCACATTCTGCACAGTGATAAAATAGCTGAGCTATTCTCTTCTGTGCCAGCTGATTATCTGGTCTTGATTTTTAGCCAGGAACTAACTGGTCCTTAGTTAGAAGCTAAAGTATATCTGTATAAGATAGGAGGTCTGCTAATGTGATGCGATTTAATTTATGTCGTGTGTTTATTCCTACCAAAGAAATGTCATTTTCTCAGTCATGCAGAGCCCTGATTGTGCCATTTTAATGTCTCGATACTTCAGCTTTATAGATCTAAAACACGAAAATGTGAAAATAACTGTTACATTTTAATTACACTGACATTGGCTTTAAAATGGAGAATGATAACAAGCATTGGGGTGTAATTTTTAGTGACCAGATTAAATTTAATGGCAGCTATTAATTTAAACAGATTTTTGGCAATTAAACATAAGGGAGGCTTTTTTTCATTGTCTACTTTTCTAGTTTTTAGACGTAAACCTTTAATGACTTGCATGAAGAAATTCTTCCTTGTTGTTCCATGAATAAAATGTTTCAAAGCACCTAAATCATGGGGGCTTTTAAATGCCATCCAAGATCAAATAGATTCAGTGGGATTCAGCACTAAAAAGGACTTAACTGCCTAAGATTAGGCAGTGGGAATACCTGTACGCACTATGAAACCTTACATAGTCCCCAGGAAATATGTCAAGCATTAGGAATATCTGCATCAGCTTGCTTAGACACCTGTCATGTTCTTTGCTCATTGGAAGAGCCTGTTTAATTCCATTTCTTGAGCCCCACACCGTAGCCCTAAGAAAGTCTAGTCTCCTAAAGAGACTTCTAAAACTGGAATTGTGCAAAATACCTTTTACCTCTTACACTTCTCCTATTGCTATTAAGAGCCCTGTTATTCCTTCTTTACATTTCTAAATTTTGAACAATACTTCCAACACTTTTAAATCTGTGCAAAATAGGCAGGTTTATTAATTAAGTGTGATATTGCTCCAAATGGATGGTCATAGCTGGCTGAACAGCACTTACGAACTGCAGAACATGGGTCCTTCAGGTTTTATTCTAGAAGTTTAGCAATGGATTCAAATGATTCATGTCTCCTGTGATCTGTTGGAGGAGGTCCCTAATAATTCACTTATTTCACAGACTTATTTTATTTGATACCTGGTAATTCTTCTAAATTACTAGATTTACCTATTTGCATGGTCTTTCATCTGCACTGTAGCAAACTGCCAGTATGTGTGGACTGACCACCTGCCTAATAGTGGAAAGATAGTGTTTTGAAATCTGAAGCAAAAGTGGGAGAGAGTGTAATTTGGAAAGGCTCTGATCTGTAGAACAGACTAAATGAGCTACCTTTACACCAGTGGCTTCTAATAGAAAGTTTATGGTAGGCAAAAGCAAAAGATACAAAGTAGCTGTCAATTTATATTGTGGTTATTAAAAGCTTACTGTTTCAGTCTAATTGCTGTGCAGGAGAGAACTCCAACCCTTTTGTGAGCATTTTTTGACATTTTAAATTACACAATATTGCAGGGTTGTTTTTTTTTTAAAAAGAGAACAGTGTAGTGGGAAGCACCCATCATCTGAATTAATACACCAATTATAAACTGTGTTGCAAATAAACAACTTGATCATTTCATTTCTGTGCCTTATGCTGAAAGTTGAAGTGTCTCATTAAAACAAGAGCTGAATTCTCATTCCATATTTTAGCTGTCCCTGTACCGATGATGGGAAAGTTCAGCAACAGAGCTGGCAACTACAGGCTCCTCCGTGGGCAACTGTGCGCTCTGAATGAAACATTAAACAGTGCTTTTGACACACTGAAATGTTTCAACAGCTTCATCTCTAATTATTATCTGCAAGAGAATTAATTTTGCTCTTCAAAAGAGCAGTGACTTTTCAGGAGTTAGAGAGAGGTGCTCATCTGACAGTTTGATTATTTGCGACTTAAAAAATAAGAGTGTTCTTTCTCAAAGTGTAGTCAGATGTGCCTGTGAGGACAGTTACTTTATGTAGTAGTAGTAATCATAACGCCCAAACACATAATACCAAGTGACAATCAAACCTAGAAAAAAGTGACTGTTTCAAACAGTTTGCAAAATGACTGCAACATGAGATAGCTGTGTATGCATATGTATTAATTGGTGACAGGGCAAAATAAATGAAAATAGCCCTTCTCCATCCACGAGATTAGCCATTAGGGGTTCAGATAAAATGAAAATGAGCTTCTATAATTGATAAGTTTTAAGCACAGAGTGGAAATTAAATAATGCAGCGATGTTTAATGTGTTGAAGTAGAACTGACCTTATCAAAGAAGCCCCCTTATTATTCTTTCACTCTAATCTCCGTACACTAATATATGCTGAGGACCACCCAGCTAGAAAATGGCTTGTCAGGAAAGGACCTGGGGGCCCTGATGTACACCAAGCTGCAGATGAGCCAGCAGTGTGCCCTTCCCTCAAAGAAGGATGATAGTATCTTTGCATTAGGAGGAGTGTTGCCAGCAGGATGAGGGAGGTGATCCATACCCTCTACTCAGCATTCATGAGGCCATACCTAGAGTTCTGTGCCCACTTCTGGGCTACTCAGTACAAAAGGTATGGACGTGCTGGAAAGAGTCCTGCAAAGGGCCACTAAGGTGATACAGGGATTGAAGCATCTCTCCTATGAAGAAAGGCTGTGAGAGCTTGGACTGTTCAGCCTTGAGATGAGAGAGCTCAGGGAAGCCTTACCAAAGCGTGTAAATAGCTGAAGAGAAGATGCAAAGAAGACAGAGCTAGGCTGTGCCCAGTGACATGGCCAATGGCAATGGGCACAAAAATGAAACACAGGAGGCTCTGTCTGAACATCAGTGTCCTGGGTTCAGCAGCAGCAGTCATTTTTCTCCTTCTTAGGAGCTAGTACAGTGCTGTGTTTTGATCTTTTGGCCTGGGAACAGTGCTGATAACGCCGATGTTTTCAGTTGCTGCTCAAATGTTTGGTCTGGCCAAGGACTTTCTGAGCCTCCTGCTCTGCCAGGGAGGAGGGGAGGCCGGGAGGAAGTAGAGACAGGACACCTGACCCAAACTGACCAAAGAGGTATTCCATACCACAGCACGTCATGCCCAGGATGTAACGGAGTGACCCGGAAGGGTTGGGACTGCAGGGTTGGAGGAGGTATCGGTCGGTGCTCGGCTGGGGGGAGTGGGGCGAGTTATTGGTCGGCTGGTGTTGAGGTGTTGTATTCTTTCCTCTTGTTATTTCCTTCATCATTATTATTATTGGTGGTAGCAGTAGTGGTTTGTGTTATACCTTAGTTACTAAACTGTTCTTATCTCAACCCGTGGGAGTTGCATTCTTTTTGATTCTCCTCTCCGTCCCTCCAGGAGCAGGGGGAGGGCAAGAAGTGGGGGGAGTGAGTGAACGAGGTTTGTGGTTGGGTTTAAACCATGACAATCAGGAAACACTTCCTTGCTGTGAGGGTGACTGAGCACTGACTCAGGTTGCCCTTGGAGGTTATGGAGTCTCCATCCTTGGAGATACTCAGAAACCACTCGGACATGGTCCTGGGCAGCCTGCTGTAGGTGACCCTGCTTGAGCAGGGAGATTGGACCGGGTAACTTCCAGAGGTGCCCTTCAACCTCAGCCATTTTGTGATTTTGTGATGTCTGTTCCCATTATCGTCAATTGTATACTGTAATTCTGGCTGTATGAAGAAAAATATAAGAATATTATATATGCCTAAAGAGTACAAACACTTCATCTTTCACATGTCCTTTTACTCAACAGTTATATGTTATTGTTATATATGTAATTATATATAAAACAATAAAAATTTGAATTAATAATATACTTAAATATTTTGGAAGCAAAGCTAAAAATATGAAAGCGTATATAGTAAAACTGTGAAAAATATCTTTAAAGGAAATATACAAAAGCCATTCAAATACTAATAATTATTAGTCTTGGTCCTGAAAATAACAATAGAAGATAAAAAAGTTAGTAACTAGGGTTGTTCATCCGGTGTATTATTTATCTGCACACTGCCAGTAAGCCAACTGGCTCTTCCTCACACACAAGTGTCTTTTCTTGCACATGTAGGTCATAGTTTTAAAATTAGTTGTTACTGGAAAGGAAGTGTGAACTTCAGACAATGGTGGCAAAACATCCTAACTGTGGCAGTTCTTCCAAGGTGAACTGCAGAATAGATTTTAGAAACCTTTAGAAAGAACAAAGGCAAAAAACCCAAAAAAATCTTTTCCTCTTTCACAGTGGCTATGAAGAAATTGGCAAAGAATGGTGGTCCCCCTTTGGTAGCTGTCCTGCTACTAGTCCACATAAGTCTCTCCTAGAACAGAAATCATTAATACTTCTTAGAATACCTAGAACTGGGCATGGCATATAGGTACAGTATGTATAGTTGTTACTGTTCCACTTATAATCAGAAATGCCATTTATAAGTCAGAAATATTTGATTCACATGACATAATTTGTGATCCTTCCTGTAAAACAGTTTCTTTTTTCCTCTTAGCGGTCTTGGTAGTGAGAAAAGTCAAAGTTTTATCTTAGTTGATGTCTTACTAGACCTGCTTTAGCTAGGTCAGTGTTATCAGAACAACAGGCATTGGCATTACATCATCATCTTCACAAAGTACAAGGAAGTAGTAAAAAGCAATTTAGTCATTCCAGTGTCTTTCACAACTACATCCAGAAAGGTGTCACTTTGGTACAGTGCCAGGCACAGTGAAGAACAAACTTTGAAGTCCATGGATAACTTCACTTACTATATAATTAATGCAAGCCTATTTCTTAGAAATTGCTTAAGAATTTCGCTGAGTAATGCATTAACCATTTACTGTCCATTATTTACAGAGGTGCTGTCTTCTGTCATCATGTTTCTTTAAAAAAATATCTTATGTAGTTTTACTTTTTATCTGGATGCTTAAATCTTTGCCAGCTTTTCATACTCCCTTTACTGTAGTCTTTTTATACTTATTCAGCTTTACTGTGCTCCATCAGCTTTATGAAAATATTTTATTCCTAAAATGCTTTTCATCCTCTCTAGTCTGTGAAGAGTAAAGCAAATAAAGTGAAGAGCTAACCTGCTTTTCCTTACTCCCACTTTCCAGTTCCAGTTGGCTTGACATTTTTCTCCAGTATCTTTTCATGTCAACTATGCATGCAGTGAGAAACCTTCTGGTAGCTGTAATATTACCCAAGAGTCAGCATTCACCATTCCTTGTGCCTTTCTGTTGAGCACACAACTAATTTCTAGTTCCTTTTTTTGTCTAATAAATACTAACCTTCTCAACTTGTATGTTTCAAAGCTTTCAATTAGCAAGATCACCTGTACTCTATTTGTGGAAGTCTGTCATGTTTTTTTGCCAGTTCTTCCCTTTCCAGTGAGTACTCCTTTTTGGAAGGTCATTTCTGATACAGTATTGGTAAGAGTCAAAACAATATAAAAGACCTAAACTAGACATTCTGTAATTCTTTTACAGCAGGTCTCTCTAGACTCAGAAAGGTGTTTCATAGATGTCCTTGGACATTTTGTTTAGTTTTTCAGAACTAATACTGATTTTGGGCTCTGAATTTCTCCTTTGACAACTGCTTTCAACCTCAGCTGTCTCAGTTTCTGCATTTAGACAGGAAGTCACTGACAAAAGCGTGAACCCTTCAAGAAAACAGCAATTGAAGAGACCCTGTCATATCACCTGAGAGTACTTCAGTGAACCCTTTTTCCCATGCTGCCAATCACAGTTGTGATAGGTATTATGATCAAAGTTCATGGTAGGAATATCATTTAATGAGAGATCAATTGTGGACGTTTGTCATTTTTGCCAAGTCTGACTGATTCATTGGCTAATTGATTGATTGATTTTTGCAAAGCGGCCTCAAAACTGAGGTCTGAGACCATTGCCGTGTGCAGGAATGAAAGCAGAAGCTGTGGGAGTTCAACTGTCGCGTAGTAACTTATCCAACCACCCAAACTATTGTTGGCAACTTCTGTGAACCTGCTGTATTAAACCTTGTGATGGAGAGTGGAGTATGATTTAATGAGTAGAGCTACCTTATAACAAGAGAGGACTAATAAAAAAAGGAGCAGAATGAAAGTCTTAGAAAATGGCAAATAGTAGTAAACCAGTCTGCTAAAGTAGGATTTGTCTTATGTGACCTCTGATTTAAGAAGGGCTGAAGTTTAGTCTAATCTGGTCTAGTTAGGGAGTCTTAAGATTGTATCATTCAAAGAGGAGAGTCAATGTATTTCTGTGGTGACTCAGACATCGTAATTGCTGTCCTGAGGCTAATTTCCATGCCAACAGCCATGTAGAATGGCATCTTCGACTGTACATGTCCCATGTGTAGACAGGCCCAGTGGCCTCCTTCCACAAGGAGTAAGAGGTCTGTATCAGGGCTCCATTAAACATCTCCCTGATCCTTAAGCATGACCTCTGTCTCCAGGTTGTACTTAGACTAGTGGTTCCTTATTACCCTACAAATGGATGCAATCAAATGTCAGGCATGTTAGCTTGACAATAAACAATATTAATACTATTACCTCTATGGGTTTTTGCTCCCTGTCATTTAGGGACATGTTATCAGCTGAAGGGATTGCAGAGGAGGTTGCATGGTGAATGTGGAGCCAGTGACCCATGGTTTTCCTTGAAGTGTGCTGCCCTTAAGAATGGTTTTAACTATTGAGGAATTGTTTTGTCTGTTCTTTCCTGGGCTGACAGATTCATAACCGTGACAGATCTAACACAGTCATTGGGGGTTTCATATTATGACTATTTCCTGGGTGATTGTTCTCCACCTAGGCTGCAGTGTTTCCACACTACCAATTTTTCTCAAGTTAATGAAGCACTTTATAGCCACTTGTAGATCAGCTTTTGCTGTTCAATTTACTGTGCTCTTTCTAAATAATTTGGAAGACTAAAGCAACAACTGATACCTGTTGGATTTGAATTGTTTCTCTCGCTATTATTTCCTTTTCTGAAGTCACGAGTGTAGATAATTGGATATTTGCATTATATCAATGTTTCTCCTATTAGAAAAATATATTGTGAACAAGCAAATCCAGAAATTCTCTTGCAGAAGTGTAACAGAGGAATTTAATACACAATATTATGGTGCTACGGTAAATATATGTGGAGCAACAGATGTATAGGGAGAAAAAAAGTAGTATATTACAATTATAACGTGAGAGGAGAAAAAAATTAGTCAGCTTTTGCATGAATAAATTTCACTGGTCTCATGAATAGCTTCATATAATTTAAAATAATCCTTCTGTATAATGAACTTTCAAGCTAATTACTGTTGGATTGCCACACTACAGTATAACTCTGTCAGTCTGGGAGTGCTTTGCATTTTGCCAAAGTTGTGAAGTGGGTACAGTTGAAACTGGCATTGAATGGGTTTCCCAATCAACATATTTGCAAAGTGTCACAGGATATTATTCCAGGCAGTAAGTGTGACCATTGCGTGATTTACCCTCCTTTAAAACAATTGAGTTAAAAGTGGTAGATGGTAGTTACTGATTAACATTCGTAGTAAACAGACTTTCGCAGGGATATATTTAAAGTGGTTGTGTGTATATAAATAGACAAGGAGCATGAACCATGCAACTATAATTGAATTACATTAGCATAACTTAAGTAGAATTTCAGTAAATACCAAACACCTTAATTAACTTGCACAGTATTCGGAGGTTAATGACATAACCCCCATAAATGACTCTTCAAAGTGTTTGGCAACATGGCAGTTCAGAGCCAAACTAGTACCCAGTACCCCACCCTTTGTGGCTGGTGTATGGTAACTTTAACTCCTGCTGCTCAAGCTTGGCCTCTGCTGTGATTTCTGGAAGTTGAAGCAGCAGCCTTTGTTGCAGAGAGCTGGAAGAACCTCCCTGTGGAGCAGGATCATACACTCACCATGCCCTCCAGCTGAGCCTGTCTGCTTCCCAGCCTGGAAACCCCTTTGCTTGCTGAGCTTTTAACTTGTGGAAAGGGGGAGTTAGCTGAGGCCCCAGAAACTTACACTTTTAAACACAGAAGCTCTATTCCCTCTGCAAAAAAAATTGCCAATGAGCATCATACAACTCTTACACTAACAGAAGACACCAGCTCCCTTTGTGCCCCTTCAACTGATATGGGCAGTAATTGTCTGTTTCCAATTGCAGGGTTTGCAGTCTTTGATAACTTTTTTATTAGTATTTTTGCTGATGCAGTTTCTGGAAAATATGCCAATTACATAGTCTAGTGGGCTCAAGATGTGTAACTGAATCTTGGTTTTGGAACTGTTGGTTCTGTGCATTGGAGTCCAGCCTGAGCTGAGCATCTTTTTAGCTAAGGCATATGTTATTCATTGATGCTCATTCTAAAATCTTAACAGTGGGGTTAAAAGCCCGATTGAAAAGCAGTAGTGATTTGTTGGTTTATTGTGCCAAGAAAAGTAAATAAATAATGTATTTACTAGTCTAGCTAATTATTTTAAAAATACTGGTGAGTCAGGAATCTCTATGCAAATTGGTAAGAAATTAATTCATGGTACATTTGAATAATTTGGAAAAAGCACAATGCATCCGCAGTTGAAGATTATATTCTTCTCTCACATAGGAAACCGTACTGTAAATGAGCTAGCATGTCTCTTGGGAAAGAAATGTGAATTTTGCTGACAAGCTGAGGTCTCTCAGCAGAAAAATGCATGCTGACACTTTGACCCAGTGGCCAGTTGACTGATTTCTTTCCTTCTTTTTACTTCTATTTCAGATGCTGAAGAATACCAGCCTCCAATATGGAAATCATACTGTGAGTATACAAGAATTTTTAATAACCTTGGTACCTTAGCAAGGTGTCACTGTTAGGTCTTTTCCCTTTCTTTGTTTAGGAAAAAAAAGACATAAATGTACTAGGTGGTTGTAGAAGTTACTGTATGAGACAGCAGCAAAACCTGAGCTTTTCTGATTCTCTGTGGAGCGAGTACAACAGGATTATGAGTGCCAGACTCTCTGGGTTGCCTTACAAATGTTCAGATCCTGGGTTTCATGGTTTCTCTGCTGAGATTTTCAGGAAGGATTCCAGAGGTAGAGGTTAATGCTTCATGTGTTTACTAAAGGTCAGGCTTGAGTATACTTGTCTTTTGACGTGGGTCACCAGATTGCTCTAAGATAATAATAATATTTTTGATCCCTCGCAGTAGAGGCCAGTTTTTGAAGTGGTGGTTTAGAAGCTGGAGACACCACTATCAGTTCTTTGAACCTTCCTGTCTGCTTTTAGAAAAATCATTTACATAGACTGCAGTGCAGAAGTGTATATTTTATGCTTTTTGCTTTGTTCCAAATGTGTTTTCTAGTAAAGTTGCATAGATCTAAGGCAAAACATAGGCTTTTAAAACCCTTATTAAAGATGGCCTTTAAATTCAACCATTTTATTTTAAACCCTTACTTGAAATTTAATGGAATGGTACCTTTGGGTTTTGAGTTTTTTGGTTTGGGGGTGGTGGTGGTGGTGGTTGCTGTTTTCAGATATAGAACTATCCTAAGCAAAATTCATCTCTTTTATTGGGGCAGCTTCAAATTCAGTACAGTGCCATTACCAAAATGGAACTACAAAAAGACAAGGATCACAGTAGTTACATGCATGCACATGTATAATTTTAGACTGGAATAAACTTGTTGACTTCACTTATATGCACATTAAACAGCCATGCTGACTTCAAAGACATAACCTCTATGTTACCCGAGAATGATATTTTGCCTTAAAATGGACTGGAATTTTTTCAACCAATATTTGATTATACCATTAAATTATAAAAATTGCTTCTCAGAACAGTTTTCTAGAGGCTTTTTTTGTTGTTGTTATTGCAATATTTGGAATGTGTAAGTCCAAAGTCAGCAAAAGTGTATTGATTTGAGTTGGACCATTCCAGGGTACTTTGCTGGGTACTTGTAAAGAAGCAGGCACTTGAGCGGGTTTTTTTTAGCAGAGAAATCTGGCTTACTCAAAATCAGTGGAAAAGCTCCCATTGACTCTGCTGAGACCAGGATTTGAAATGACAGATGTTTCCTCTTTTGAAGGAAGCTTTTGCTGAGAAGTCAGGGAATAGCATATGCCTTTACTCACCTTCTCTTAGTTGCCCCACTGGTGCAGCAGAGATCTCTGGCATGCAGTGAAAAAGTTGGTTACTTTTGCCTGATAGCTTACACATAGTCCAAGAAAACTTTTTTAAAATTAGAAGATAAAACCCCAGAATGAACTAACAGAATATGCATATATAATTTCCTGTTCAGATATATGTAGGATGCCAATATTGTGGTAATGAAAAAGTATGGCCTCAGCATCTGAACCCCATGCATGAATGACCTTGGAAAAATTTAAGCAGCTCCAAAATGCAGAAAATAGTTTAAGGTTACAGAGGTTTGGTGCTGAGACTGCTAAGCCACAGACATGCGTTTTTCATTGCAGTATTAGGTAACGTATGCTTCTTTACTCTCCTAGGAAAATACCAATCTGGTAAATTAATTACAGAGGTTACATCCAACTGTAGCATTAGTCTATGATGTAATCGAACTGTCCTCTCCCATCACAGTTTTAATGTATTATTTCACTCTTAGCAGCTTGTGTTTGCTGCCTATTTAACAGTTACTTTCAGTGTATTTTAGGTAGTAACTTCACAAGTTTGACATACTAGTAAGACACTTTGCGTATAGTTTTGATTTCTTTTTTATGTCCTGGATAAATTTAGGTGCACTATGTTGCTTTGTATTGACATCACAATCAAGGTTTCAATCCTTGTAGCTTCTCAAACAAAGGCAGATTTTCCTGCTTATGCAGGCAAAATATTCAACTAAAGTGTTGCACATACCCATGGGCAAATGCCGATCAAAGTGGAGCAGCTTTCAGAATCCAAGCCTTACCCTTTGGCATAATGTGCAAGCTTGTTTCAGCTGTATTTGGAAAAGACGGACACTTCTAATTCAGATACTCGCTTGTGAAGAATTGTTAGAAGGTGCATAGGTTTCACAGATTACAAGGTTTTTCAGACTTTTTCTGATAGCCCTGTGACACAGAGAACAAAAGAAATGGCAAGAATGATTTTGTGTTACCAGGAAGGAACTTGGGGAAGAAATCTGGAAAGGTACTAGCAGCCAGCAGTCTCTAGGTAGCGGATTTAATTGCATTTATACCTGAGTGACAGATCAACAAATAAATACCCAATAACAGATTTATTCTTGTACTCTGCTGTGTGTTAGGAATATTGCATGAAACAGCATTTTGACTGTTTACCATCACTGATGTATCAAAGAAAGGAAGATAAAAATCACGGACGTGTGGGTTGTTAGGGACTTCTGGAGCGAGCTGATCCAGCTTCCCGCTGAAAGCACAACTGCAGTCAGCTCCAGAGCAGAACAGCCATGGCTTTATCCAGCTGAGTCCTGAAAACCTTCAGAGGTGGAGCCTCTGCCAGCTTTGTGGGTAACCTGTTCCAGTGCTCTCTTAGAACAGAACCAAAGATCTTACCTGCTTCATGTGATGAGCAGGCAATTTGTTTGAGTGCTGAAACAGTGTAGTCATTTTGACTTCCAGCTGCAGCATGTACGTGCTTGGGTTTTGAAGAGATGTAAAACCACTCTTTTTCTCCTTTTACCACTTCTGAGATTGGCATGTGCTAAGCAAATCATATGTCAATGCCACGTCAGTGTTTATTTGCATTATTTAATATCAGTTTGCTGGCGTGAAGCAACGTGGCAAGGCACAGAGCATCAGCTGATGCCACGCTTCAGCTCTTCACAAAGCTTCTCTGCCTTCTGCCCTTCACCAAATAATAGGCACAGTGTCTGAAACTCAGTTTTGCTAGAAATTAAAGCTGTATTTCAGCCAGGCACTTAGGTTCCTAATTAAGCATGTGAGTAATCCAGCAGAAATAGGACAGCTCATATTGTTCAAGCTCAGCGCATGGATAAATGCCCGAGGTGAGGACGAGGATGAAAAACTAGGGAACTGTGTGAAGTGTTCCCAGAGAGAAGGCAGTATGTTTCTTTGCTGCTTTATAAAAGTGATGATACGAATATTTCCTCTCTGCTGGAACATCACTGAACAATAGTCATAGGTGAGTTAATGGAGAAAGCTTGAGTTCCTGACAAACTGCAGAATGAAAAAAGTATGAAGAAATTGGTGATGGCCTTCTTCTCTGTCAGAAAAGGAGTAAGTGTTCATTTTTGTACATCATCTGTTTGTTTCATAGAGCAGATTTCAGAATTAGAGAGTTCTTTCTAAAACTGATTGTAGAATTTCCTTTATTCATCCCATGAGACAAGAGTCATCCTCTAGCAGGAACAGGAGATCCGTATTCTAACTGGTTACTTTGCGTCTCCAATTAATGCTCCCCTAGAAATTAAAAAATAAATTCAAGTTTTGTTAACTTTCTAAGTTCCCAGGTGATTATGATACTGTGGAGTCTGACAAACTGCCTGAATGATGAAACTGATACAGATGTTAAAGGACCAGTTAAATGCTACTGTGTTTTAATATTGCAGCATATTGCTGCATTTAGGTCTCAGATTTAGTGTGTAGTATTACCGCACATTTCATTTGCATCTGATGTTGAACAAAATGCTACCGCAGACTGACGCTGTTCTCTTAAGCAGTAATTATACATTTTCTTTTTGCATGAAGTTGACTTTTTATAAGGTTAATTTTCTCAGGGCTAAAATAATAATTTATCATTATGTTCAAGCATCGTATTTTTTATGATCAGAGTGGGTTTGTCTCTAACCTGCCTGTCAGTTCTAAATGCTGGAATAGACTGGGTCGGATGTTGATCACAGCTTACCACTGTCCTAAATAAGTGTGTTTTTTTAATTATTTCAGTTAACTGTATCTTTATACATTGGATTCTGGTTTAAGGTTTTCAGGAGTGGAAGGGGGGAGCCAGGAAGGCAAGGCTTGCTTGCCATTTAAGCTAGTAAATGAAGGGCCCAGGCTTTCTGAACTTCTGGCTGTCCCCTGGACCCTGCTGGGGTCTCACCGATGTTAGCCAGTGCCCAGCACTTTGGCTAAAGTGTATAATGAAATCAGGCAGAGCTGCAGGATGTTCAGCACTTCTGAAAATGAGGTCATTTAATGAAGTGTCTATGCTCAGTGGAACTTAGCTGTAGGGCACATTTTTCTGAAGTCACCTTAGCCATAATATTGCACTTGTATTCATAGCCCATTAGCAGGCTTTCATACAGCAATTATCTGAAGCAGAAACAGGAGAGAACCTTTCTAGAGAAGAGCACAGCTTTTGGTAGGGTCACATTTGCTTTCCTCCTTAACACCTTTTGTCTGTGAGGTACTGCCTTTTCCTCATTTTTCTCTTGACTACATTTTCACTGCCGTTTTATCTCCGCCACCCTTGCCTTGATGTGTGCCATTTCTGGGTACCCTTGGCCGCTGTATGCCATGACTTTTCTCTGTTGTTTGTCTCCTTGAGCTGCTTGGCATCCCTTACCACAAAGCCACTGGTGGTTCTCAGTCATTTCTTCCTGCTCCCAATCTGTCTTCTCTCCCTCTGTCTAATGGTTCTGCATCTCTCTCCAGCAGTTCCACTGGGTTGTCTTTCTGTCAGTTTAATGTCTTTCAATTTAAAGCTAATATGGCCAAATCTGAATTCTTTATCTTTCCCAGAAAACCATTTCCCATTCATGATGTTTTCTGTGATTACCACCATTCACAATCTCAATCATGCTTGTTACTTGGGGACATTTTCTTATCCTGCACATTTAGAGTCACATATAATATAATATATTATTACTATTATTTATTTGTGTAGTAATAATCTTACTACATTTTTCTCTGATGTATTTCTGAATCAGATAGCTTTCTCAGTTCAGATTACTGTGCAGATTAATTACCCATGCCTCTCTGAGAATGACAGCAACCTTTCCCAGTCTATTCAAAATACAGTTGTTAAGATGATTTGTCTTCCTTGCATTCATCACAAATCCCTGCACTGATTCATCCCACTGCATCCTATCAGCATCCAGGTTTTTGTATTTGCTTTCAAGTCTTTCATATATCTGCCCTCTCCTATTAGTCATTCCTTCCTTTGTTTTATGAAATGCTGACTCTTCTCTCCACCCTTGCTTCCCCAGTGCTATCGGCTTCAGAGATCCTTTTGGTCATTTCAGAGAGCTCTTTGCCCTTCTCATTTCTTACAAATGTAGCACATCATAATGCGATTTTCAGACCAACTTGTTTTGCACCAAGCAATCAAGGTTATCTTAGAAACAGCTCTACTAGCTTAATTTGCTATGTCAGTTACTATTTAACAGGTTTCATTATTGAAAAATAGGATTTTTATGAAGTATGGTTTTTTAATTACTATTTATGTAAATAAATTGGGGAAATAGATCTTTTACTTTAAATGGGAAGCAGTAATATTCTTGCAATATTTTGAATCCTTAGAGTTCATTCTCTCTACTGGAAATGTATGGGAGAAAAAAAAAAAGTTACTATTTTCCTCTTGGATATGTTTAGTATTAAGCATCAGTAACCTTCTGAATCAGCGGTTCTGCTGATTTCAGGCATTCAGAGTTTGACTCTAAAATCATAACATTAGACTCCAGAATAATCAGTTTTAAAAAGCGATCTGTGATTTTTGAAGCAAAAAAAAATCACGCTTTTCTTGGCAACTCTTATGGATACACAAGTCATTTGATCACAGAAGAGTAGAAGGAACGTTTTGAATCTTAGTCATTGAATTGTAAGAGGTAAGAAAGACCAAAACTTATCAGGAAAAGTAGTGGGAGATCTGGCAGTGATGAATGATGCAGGTTAAATCCAAAGCTTTAGTGTGAATTCAGAACTGGATCACATCCATATGCATTAAAACTGATAGGGAATATAAGAAACCACGAATGCTTTCTGTTTCCCTCTGAAGAACCAGAGATGAAGTTTGGTTTGGGAAAAGAAGAGATTATGCTTTTTTCCACTTTTTCATTAGCAGAGAACAGAAGCCCCCAAAAGCTTTCACATCCCCTCAGTGACAAACCCGGGAGCAAGCTGAGGACTTCACTCTTCGAATTTCACTGCTCATAGCCCTAGCGCCATTTAAAGAGAAGGTGCAGAACGTGGCAGGTGTTGAAAAGTAAAACATCGTTTCAATTCACTTTATGCAACAGGGCTTCTGTGTTTGTAAAACCCGCAGGCATTTATATTCCTGCCATAATCTACCACCTTTCAGGGCATAATTCTGAGCTTCACAAGCCTTGTGAAGAGCCCTGTCCTGGAAACTCAGTCTTTTAAAAGAATTCATAGGCACGACATGATCTTTCCAAATACAAGAAGGTCAGCGTACAGAAGGCCTTTCTCAAGGGAGGCAAGCCAAACCTCTGGGATTTTTACTGGAGTTACAGAGAGACAGTCTGTCTGTGCTGGAATTGATTACTGTCATTGCATGTCAGCTTCTTCTCACGACTCTGGAGTGGAAAGGAAGGAGAGGATCTCATTAAATGCATGCAGTGAAGAGGCTAGGGGCCAGGATTCAGCGACTACCCCTAGCCTCAGGTCTCTCTCCTCCAGCCCTCAGAAGATTCGCAAAATTGATCCAGGGCCATTTGAATAGGGCATAATTGCTTTGAAAGGAATGCTTGCTTGCAGGCAGTAATTGCCAGCAGATCTTGAAATAAATTATGAAATTGTGGTGAACCCTTGCAAACATGCTGAACTTTTTCATGGCCTATCCAAAAAAATACTGGTGTTACTGGTATGCAATCTGTTCTTGAGTTGTTACAGCGTGGTATATCAAAAGTAAGGTTTTATCCTGAGATACATCTAATAAATCTTTCTAGCTGGTCTTCCCTGTTATAGAGACGTAATAACAAGTACAAAAGGAGATAACACTTCTAAAAATTAAACTAGCAATCAGTTCTGTTAGTGTGCAGGTCAACAACCAATTTTCATATAAATGACTTAGCTACACTGAAATCCCTCCGTTTTCTGTCCTTTTCTTTACATTTGCATTTTCCTTTGCAGCCTCTGGCTAAAAAGACTCATCTGAATAAAAGTTTATGTGTGTTGCCATGTTCTAATGATCTGTATGCTTTTGTGTTTGACAGTGTATCAGTTGCAACAAGAGGCACCACGTCCCAAGAGAATCATCTGTCCTCGGGAGGTCAGTTCTTCTTTCTCTCTACCTTGTTAAAGCTGATGAATTGTCAGCAGCATATGATTACCAAAAAATCTTTTGTACAGTCTGCGGGTAGTATTTGCTTTAATTTTTCTAAGCCATTATTTTATAGAATCATTTTTCTTACAGTTGATTAATTAAAGCAGATTAATATTTGCTAATTAGGCATGGAGGCCTCATTCTACCACTAGAAGCCATTTCATTAGGCAAATGCTCATTAATCATTGCTTGGCGTGCTTTTCTGTATACCAACTAAAGTTTTGTGTTTCCTTGTCAAAACGAAGGTGGATTTTTTCCTGCAATAGAGTCAGCTAGGTTGGAAAAGACCTTCAGGATCATCAAGTCCAACCATTACCCCAGCACTGCTAAGTCCATCTCTAAAGCATATCATTGAGGGCCTCATCTACGTTTTTTGAACATGATACCCGTAGCTCCAGTTTGTTGATGGCATTCTGCTAAGGATTGTGTTCAAGTGAAAATACTGAAATGATAGCCTTAGGGCTCGATTCTATTGTACAAACTTTAAGTTTATAGGATATCTAGAAATCTGCAGGGCTGCAGGTTTGGCTGAGTCTTTTTTTTTTTTTCCTGTTTTCTTTTTCTGTATTTCTCCATTTCTACTTAGTTAAATCTGTCAATTCCTCAGCCTGCATGGCATAATAGTAATGGAAAACATATGTAGATGTCTGCTCAATCAATAAAACTGTGATAGCTTTATCTTCTATAATGTCAGGGACAAATTTTGTGCAAATAGACATGTAATACTAGCAATAGAAATACTAAACGCATGAACAGATTGCACAAGGTATAAAAGATGATGTGAAAGAAGATAGAAACTACGGTTCATCAGCGTGATATATAGCTCTTCTCTCAAACATTGTGAGCTCTGACCTGCTTCCTGCACTGTGTACTTATGGAAGTGGTGCCTTAGCATAGCATCTGTCAAATATTAACACATACAGTCTCAAAACAGGTTTGTGTGGGGCAGGAGGTTTTGTACCAAGGTGTAGGTGGTTGCTCAGGGTGGTGAAAAAGATCCACTGGAAGCCAGGAGTTTAATCTGGTTTTCCTTAGTCCACCAAGTGCCTTAACAAAGAGGCCATTGCATTTTTCCCTCAAGTGCTGCCTACCAGTTGTTTTAGGACAGGGTCTTGGCCTAAGTCTTCAAGCCGTCAGTTCAGGATGGTCCCAAGACATATAACGCAGGATGCTGAGAAAGACAAGCAAAACACCGGGGTGGGTGAATCCTCATGTCATCCTTTCTCCCTGTCAAAGAGAAGGCTCAGGGAGAAGGAGCATACTGTAGTCCTGTGGGACTTCAGTGCACATGTGCTGAAGGGGTTTTAGCAAGACCTTCCTCTCTGAAATTCTTATGCAAAACTAATGTTAGGTAGGTATCTGAGGCTGGTATTCTCTAAATGAGAGGACATTAAGGTTTTTACTAAATGAATATCACATGACAGATATTAAAATAGTAGTGATATAGTACAAAATAGTTCAGGTAAATAATTTATTTACTTCTGGTTCGGCATTACATGAGTTTCTCAATTTGTGTGAGATAACAATTTGCCTAGTATTTTATTTGTCTGTTTCACGCTGGCACTATGTTGAGGAGCAACTTGTCTTGAGAAGATCTGATTAATAAGCATTAAATGCTTAGGAACCCTTGTCTACAATTTGAACTCATCTTTGTTGGGATACAAGTGACTTAGTCTGAATAAGTTTGATCCAAAATTTATTTTGCTAACTCAAATTAAAGTATTTTTATCTTGCCTCCATCAGTGAAAATTCGAATCAAGGTAAAATGTGCTTTTAAGGTGGAGTAGCAATCGTATTCTTGTGCTAGAAACATGCTTATCTAAACAAGTAAGTGGAGTAAGTGTGAAGCTGTGAACTCTTTACCAGTGTGCTGTTCTAAACTTATTTCCTTAGATTTAAGAACATGTTAGGTACAACTGAACTTACCCTTTGCTCCCTTTGCCTGATGCTTGAAGGCCTATTCAGATAATTCGCAAAGATTTGCAGAAAGAAGATAAGATCACATTATATTAACTAAATTAATATGTAATTGGCAAAGCAGTACATGACAAAGTAAGTTAAAAATGTCTAATTCACGTAACCTGGGTTTGGTTCTGACTAATAAGCCTTTTTCAGTGGCTCACCTCACTGACTGAAGAGTCCTATTTCGATTCATTTTGATTTTATTTTATTTTTTAATTTAGTTAAACAGCTGAAAATAAGAGATTTTATTCAGGGGTATGTATATAAAGCAGTATGAACTCCCACAGATGTGGTCTTTGTTTGGGTTCATTACTTGGATTTGGGATCTTTGTGTAGCTTAACTATATGTCTTCACAACCTGATTGCTAGAAACTCAGATTTGCTGACCCAAGAGCAAAAAAAAACATTACAGCACTGATGATGTATTTTATTTTTACATACAGCTGGGGAGGTGGGGTGTCCTGATACCTACATTGTTCCTTGTGGTTCGTATTATCAGTTTTATATAAAGTAGAAATGCAGACTGGTTTTATAGAGCATCACAGATGGAGACGAAATTCAGCACCATGTTCCTATGGCACCTATTAGCTTTTCCTTAGTACACAGACTGTAAGGTGGGTGTTTTGGATGTTTTGTTTTTCTTGATTCATTTGACTTCAGTGTAATCTGGTGACTGTATAGGCTTGCCTCACCAAAGATGATGCCTTGTTAATCCTAAATTTCTGCCAGTTATGTAGAAAGATCTCAAAATCCAATTTTGTGTTATGTATGTGAAAATATATTAATTGGCAATATGATAGTTAGTTAGTATGCAACATGATGCTCATCCAACATCTGGAGAGCAGGTGTCAGCAGGATGTGTGACTGACAGGGGAAAGATTTATCTCTCCATGTGCATATCATAGGAACTGGACTTTGTGGAGGGCGTTCTCTTGTATAATTTAGGATTCAAACTGCTTCAGACAAATGTAAAGATTGCAAATAATTTTAAATCCTTCATGCTATGGCAAGATGTCTTTCATTCATGACTGCCAAATTCTGCACTGTTTGCAAGAAAATTGAAGCATCTGCTGCGAACAAAATCTGTAACACCAACAGATAAACTTGTGAAGGGTTGGAGGATTGGGTTTTTTCTCTCACCACTTGGCATTTTCATCATTCCTCAATCTTTTCCATTGCCGTCTTCCAGATTCTCTGCATTCATTTGCTTTTCCATTACCTCTCTGTTACTCCATAGTCACAGGGGTTTTAGCCTCAGATCTCTGCAGTTCTACCATCTGATTTGTGTGGATTTCTTGATTAGCTATACTTTGGAGACAGGGATCACCTCTCGTGATATGCAAACCATGAGACTAAAAGCTGGGACTGTAAATAAAACATGAGCATTTCTATCTTTGTCTCTTTGAGCTTTGCTATCATGATTTTTATTTTCCTTTCTGTTTTTCTTTTCCCCCACATAAATATCTTGTCAGCAAAAGCAGGTCATTCCTGCAATGGGAATCATATTGAATGAACTGTTAGTGCTTCAGGTATCTAACGGCTTTTAATTAATCACCACCAGCAGCGGGACTAGTGTGAATATCCTACCTTCCCAATAACATTGGATTTCTGCCAATATCCTCATTTGTAACCATATTCCTTCCAGCAATGTTTTAATGATTTATTTTTTAAATAGAGAAAATTTAGTTTAAAACCACCACTCAGGTGGAGGAGTAGCTTTTAAATATTGTGCAAGTGTGATACCGGGCACAAAAAACTCAGATTTGTGTTGTGAGGAATTCATATTATAAAGCATCTTTTAGGGTACATTTACAGCAATGCTGATAAAAAAATTACACTCTCAGAAAATAAGTCAAGCATTCAACTTCTCGGTTTTATTCAAAAATATTATTTTAAAGGATGCTTAATTTTAAGAAATGTTCCAGGACTAGACTAATCAAAGTTAAAATATTTTTTAAAGAAATAGAGTCTTTAACAAAGTAAAAGAGTTAAGGAAGGATAGTGACATTATTTGGGTATATTTTTGGTTAAACAGTAGGCTTGTTAAAAATTTCCTTCAAAGAGGGATTGAGTCTTACCCATGAGTTTTTAAATTACTTGTGTAGAGATATTCATGCCTATGAATGCTCTTCCTGTTCTGTTCCAAGCCTTAATTGCTGACAGCAATTTTTGAGGCTGGTGAGTTTGTCTGCATTAGACCTTGAATATTCCTATCAGTGCCTTGGCCAAGCCAGTGTCAGCAACGGTGAGAAGCTCGACTAAATTTCCCTAGTGTAGACAAAGCCTTAGAGCCCTAACTTATATTATTATGTAGAAAAATGTCAGTTAATTGCCTTCCTAGTCGTTCTGAATTCCAAATAGGTTGTGTCAGAAGTGGTAGAAATTATTGTCTTTGCCTTTAAAGCATAAAAATGACAGTTTCTTGTTTAAAAGCAACTGATAACAAAAGGGAGGCTTCTCTTTGAAAACAAAACAAAAAAACAACCAAACCCACTATATATATATCCTTTTTTGCTTAAGTGATTGTAGGAGACTAAAATAAAGATGGCATATTCAGACTGTACTGCTGAGAGTCTTTAACTATCTGGAGGGTCAGGAGCTGTTTTGCCCTTCTGGGTATCCATTACCCAGATTTATAGAAACAAGTATATAGATAGTGGCATTTCATAGGGCGTAACTGTTGAAATGGTCACTAGCAAGTTTATAATGACATTGCCATCTTGTACATTACTAGCAGAGAATATACAGAATCATTGCAGGCATCCAAAACTGAACCACTGCAAATTATTCCTTAGTCAGTCATCCTCAAAGTTTCTTCTGAAGCATAGGATTCAAGCTAAGAACAAAGAAATTAGCAGAGTATCATGTAGACAACAGCAATATTGAAAAGTCCTTTCAAAATGCTGCTTACTTTTGTCAGCTCTTTTTTCAGTATTTGTACATACAAAAAAGCTTGTGATTAGCTAAGCTTGATCAAGGTTGGTGAAATTAAGCCTTAGTAAAATGTTTGCTAAGAGTACACCTGACTGGATAACTATTTAATCATTTCAATAAGTCTTCCATGAATTCCCTTATTCTGCTCACTTAGTGACCTTTACAAGCCAAAGATTTTGTCTTTTCCTCTGTCCTCATCTTTCTAAGAGCATTATCTATACTGTGGTAGTCCTAGAGAGCTGTAATAGGGCATTGAAATTGGCCATAAAATTGGTGGTGAATAATGGGAGTAAATGGGAATTTTCATGGCACTTGTTCAAACCACTCTACTGCAAAAAGTCAGACACTACCATGAGAAGGTGTCTCTTACTGTCTGTCCTGAGAGCTTCTCTAAGATAATTCAGAATGTTGTATTATCTTTTCCTTAGAAAGAAACCTTACAACACACAGAGTGACGCACCAAGAGATCCCATTAGCCAATTAAGTGAAAATAAGTAGAATTGTTCCGAAAACTATTTTCATTAATGAAAATGTTTGTACATGTAAGATTTAATGGAGCCTATATCTTCAAATTCTTATAATATTGCTGATGCTTTAATTGTGTTTTTATAATCCTGACTTTATGATAGAAACAAAAAGAAACAAGGAGCACACGGCAGTAGTCTGTGGGTTACAAATGAAGCTGAAGAGCAGTTTTGAATAGGCATTGACAAAAGGAGGAAAGTTCTTCAGCTGAAACTCGTAGTGAAATTAGAAAGCCTGGTGGCACTGGAGAGGGCTGAAAACAGTTGAAGACCAGGAAGTGTCTTCAGTTACATTGTTGCAGAGGAGCTGTGGAATGTCAAAATGTATTGTATCCGGCATTCCTATGAACTGGCCACAGGCAGGTTTTCCTGTCAGGTTTAAAAATGTGGGGTTACACCCAGTGTAATTTTTATCTTTATCTCCATAATGAATGTTGTCCCACGGAATGCCTGAGATTTGCAGCAGTAGATGAAAGGAAGAAGAGAGTCTGGAATATTGCTTGCCCAAAATTCCTTTGTATATATCACATCAGAGAAAGTTGTCAATGGTTTTTTTTTTTCGAGGCACACTAAGGACTGACAGGAAGTATCTCTCCTAGAGTCCATGAAGTCTCACCTTGCTGCAGTAGCATGGTGGTGGAACACTCAGAGGAAGCCACATAATTCTCATTTTAACGGTCCATTAACTACTGAATGGAGGAGAAAGCTTCCTAATTATTCTGCAGACATGATAGTAAATATTTCATTTAAGTATTTGCAGCTAAACAAAACTAGAAGAGATTTTTCTGTTCCACTTGAATTTCATCAAGTTTGATATCTAATGTCCTAGGTTACGATTTGCAAATTAGACTGCTGTTCATGTTTGTCAGAGGAATCTGGTATTAACCAGTTGGTGCATTTAAAGATCACTGTGAAATGGAAAAGTTAAAGCCGTCTTTTTAGAAGACAAGATGGCAACTTCCGACTAATGAGCAGAAACTGTATGTAGCTGTCTTTATTGACTGATGAACTTCCTAATTATCCCTCTGGCTTTGTTTGAAAGCTTCTCTGGGAAGTCTCACCCTTCCTCTCCATTTTCCCTTCAAAGTGGGTGATATGTGTGTGTGTGTCTGTATTTGCTATTCTCCTAATTTTTTACTTCCTTTTATCCTTGTTACATATCACTCTTTTCATCTAGTTCTTTTTATTTTGACATCATGTTCAATGTAAGTAGTTTTAAAGCCAAAATAAATGAAAGCCTGTTTCATATCTCAACCTAGATAAAGTTTATGAATACGCCTGTGTGTAGGTGAAAATGCTGTGTGCTTTTATAGATTTACATATCTGATCCAACTTAGGACAGTATTCCTTGTGTCTGGTTAAATAATATGTAGAAGGGGATCTTACTGTCTCTGCTCTATGACTGATACTTTGTGAGGTGTGTGATGTCTTTTTTTAAGGCAAGAAACAGAATATTGAGCAGTTGATGATTTTGTATTTTCTAATATGGATAAATATAAAAACTTTACATATCTGTCTTGCTTCCTACACTTCTTGTACGTGTATGTATATTAGCTACACACACAGAGAATGATCAAATCATCCAATTACATGTCTTTTTTATACTGACACATTTTAAATGCCCTGAACAAATCAGTGTGTGTGTGTGTGCATGTGTGTGTGTATGTGATAGAGATGTTTTTGTGAGTAGTATGTCTTACAGTTATCAGAACATTCAGCTTTGTTGAAATGAAAGCATCTGTAAGTTACCATATTGTTCAGCATTTGGGAAATAAATATTTTCCTACTTAGTATTTTGCAGAGGAGTTAATAGGATCTCTCCAGATTCTGGAAGATAGCTAGCACTACCGAAGCTCTCTTACTCCCTTCAGACTTTGCAGGTATCCCGACTTAAGAGGATATCTGTGGTTCACAAGCACAGAGCAGAAGTATTCATAAAATCAACAACAGGAGATAAACTGAATTAATATTATTATTCTTCCTTGTATTTTTGCTTTCACCCTTACCCTCTCCCCACGCAGTAATGTTCTCCTAGTGTAGTTAAGTGGTAGTGCCTCTCACCCATGATGCTACACTGAGGTTTATCCAAGGTCCTCTCCTCATTTTCCACATACCCCATCCACTCTCAGTTCTGATGGGTTGTTTCCTGATTTTCCTTCCACGCCTTCAGCTCATATTTGAGTTTATAACCAGTCTTCCAGCAGAACGGTTATAAACATTTGTTTGGCACTTCACAAGCAGATTCACTAGGGAACCTTCCTAAAAGGCTACATGTTTGCATCAAATCGTAGCAGTGAGCTGGTTAGGAAGCATGACTTTCGAGGATGCTTTAAGGTAGGTGACACAACACCAATAATTTTGTGCAGTTGCATTGTGGGCTGTTGTGGCATGTGTCATAGGGATGTTTTAGTGCTTCTCACTGGTTGCAGAATTGCGAAGAGCATTTAGAGCATTGATGTGGCTTACTGCATTTATCTGCTGCTCCTGGGGATATTTTTCCTCCCATTTAAATGACTCAACACATCATCCTTGAAAAAAAGGAGAACAGTTTAAATGCTATATTCAAATTTTTCATCTTGCATTCAAGGCAACATTGATATTCCCTCTTACATTTAATGATGCCCTTACTATGTGAATGCAAGATGCATAATAAAATAGATGACTCCTGCTTTTGCAGTTGAAGTTGTTTGAACCTGACCCTATCACCCCTGACTATACAGCAGCAGCCTTCTTGATTAAGTTTATTTTAGCTCATGTTCAGGAGCACATTGTTTTCTTTACTAGGTGAGAAGATACCTTGCTCAGTCTTGCTCTTTTTCTGCTAGACCTGAATATATACAGAAATGTATTCTGGTTTAGTAGCAATAGCAGATGTCCATGTGGAGGAGATTTTTGCTGCCTTCTGGAGTTTATAGTGTTTTGTCTGGTATATTGATTATTGGCTGCTGGACAGTTTGGTCAGGGTCCTAGATAGGAAACAAACCTGAGTTAGAAATACCCTCATAAAGGGTGTCTTAAAGCAGCAATTTTGAAAGTTTGGTACAAGCAAGTGAGCAGACCCAATTAGTTTTAAATTCTTTGTTTTTAAAAATGAAACGATAGAAAAAACCTTGACTGAGTTTCAACCAGCCTGCAGGAAGTGCCACAGTAACAGCCACAGCTGCTAAGCTTTGTATGTTTCTTTGCAATGCGTTATCCTATGAACAGGTCATTAGGCATTTTACCTTCTCTGTCGGCTATAGCATGCTATCCGAGCAGAGAAGCTGTGCAGCTTTGAGCAGCAGTTAATAAAAGCATTCTTTGTGTTCTTCACTTTTGTCTTTCCTTTTGTATTCTTTCTTCCCTGTAGTGAACTCCACTCCTACGATCTACCCAGTGCTCTAGATTTTACTGCAGACTATTTTGTTAGAAGATATCAAACACAATTTTGTGTGTTGCTATGCCGACAGATTTAAATTTAGTTTTGTTATTTAGAGAAGCAGTGACCAGTTTATCACTTGAAGGTTCAGTTTTCTCCTCTAGAACAGTTCAGTCAATCCACCGCCTTCTCCCTGCTGCCTTCTCTCCTGAGTGCCTTAGAGAGGTGGTTAGAGACATGGTATTATTATGGTTTTATATGTAATTTATACAACCTATTCAGTCTGCTTCCTATTAATCCTTGTCTCCTGAGAGGAGTCCAGAGAGAGAATAGGCTGGATCGTGGTCTCTCGGGGCCAGAAGAAACGCAAGAGGTTGTCATCACTGCGTCAGGAGGTATTTGCCTAGCCTCTTCTAAAACCCTTCCAAGATTGAAGATTTCATGACCATCCCTGCTTATTTATTTACTGTTAATTGTTTTTAACACTTTCTTAAGGTCTAAACTCTTATCTTCTCTTTTTGCAGTTTAAGCCTATTACTTGTTGCTCTGCCTAGTAAGCCTCTTGAAAGCGGCTTTTTTTCCCTACCTGTCTGCTACAGCTTCTCTCTTTCTCCTGCTTTTTTAGGCCAACCACTTTTCATGTCTTTCACAATTTCTGAATCCCTGCCGTTTGCTTCAGTCTTTCTTGAGATGTGGTATCCAAATCCACACTCAGTATTCCAGCAAGGGGCTTTCTGAGTGGATATTGCAAGGAGAAGATTGCTCTAAGTGTCTTGTTGACTGCGCTGTTGTTTTTATACCCTGGTAGGACATTCTGGTTTGGGCAGTTTTTGCAAGACAGCATCAGTGACTTATGTTCATTTTATGATCTGTAACAATGCCAGGATCCTTTTCTGTAGGAACCTGTCTAGTCGTTGCCCCTCTGGTATTCTGAATGATTTTGACATCTTGCTTCCAGCTACTTTCTTGCAGACACCATAGTCACATGGCTGAAAGTGCATCCATTGAGTGGCTGTAATGCTGGCATCCCTGTGGCTCTGTGACTGCATGACAAAGGAGATGCAGACTTCCAAAATTATTCATGTCACCTTTCTCTCTGGAGAGCCTTTGAAACATGGGCAGCACAGGTGGAATGTGTTCTGGGGGCTTGTGCATTGCCAGTTTCTTTCTGAGGAATGTCTTTGCCCCTCCCTCATCATGTAGCCAAGGTACATGAACATACTCATGAAGTAAAGTTACATGTGCTGGATGGGCTTGTCAAATGAAGCCTGTCCCATCAGTCATGCTGAATGCCATTGACTGAAAATCATAGGGGAGAAGACCATATTTTCATTCTGTATGTACATAGCAAGTGTCTATAATTGGCCTGTCCTTGGCTGGGGAGTACAGATGTTACATTGCTGCTACTCATACTAACAAAATTAGCAGCAAGCATTATGATATAATACTTTCCACAAAACCAATGAAAACACTGGTGCCAGAAAGCCTCATAGGTAATGGTGAGAAAGTCATATAAAGGCAGTAAAATAGGTAGATAAATATTTTCTTTCAGAAAGAATGTTCTCCCAATTTAAATTGCTAAAGAATTATTGATGTGAAATAATGTGTCCTATGTGGAGGGCAAGTTAGACATACTAATTGATCAAAGTATTTATTTCTTTAAGAAAAATTTGGATGCAAAAAACCCACAGAAGTAATGAAATGCAGCATAGTTTTTTACTTTGTTACATTTAATGGAGGCTTACAATTGTCCTTGATCCTTTTTGGTTGTTGATTGTGAACGCTAAAGTTTACAGTTGGCTTATGACAATTCTGCCAAAAGCTGAATGATTCGGACAATGAACTATATAGTCTGTTTTTACTGGGCTTGTCTTGAAAACTTCTCTTCCAACTCTTCTATTTCTCTCTCTGTCAAACTGAGCTAAAAAACGAATTTATTCCTAGTCAACTAGAATTACTGAAAAATAATTAGGATTGTTCAAAACAGAAAATACATCGGATGAAACTTCCTTTGGGGAAATGCCTCACTGCCTGCCCTAAGTGAACACACTGATGTTATTAACTCTTGGATCTTGTTTCTCTGCAATTTCTGTGTACTGCAGAGAACAGAGAGCCAGGTGCAGCTACCCACCTTATTGTTTCCCTTCCCCTTTAATATACCGTTCATGGATGTGTGAAGGCAGTGGTTGAAATACGTAGCTATGCAATGTTATGCTATGCTGGCCCTTCTGAATTACAGGCAGATTGCTGTCCTAGAGGGATTTCTAAATTTTCATTCCAACATTTCTAGATTTCAGCTTTGGCCACCGCGTAAGGAAATATGTCCAGTTCAATGAAGCTGAAGAGAAATTAAATTTTCTGAAATTAGAGTTATCTTATTTCTGTGGCAGTACTTAGGCAGAAAGAATTCTTCAGGGTATCTTCAAATCTTCATTGCAGTGTGGCTTGGATGTCAATGCTTGTGATGAAAATCTATCACATTAGGGGATGCTCACCTCCTGCCTGCATGATTCCCAGTAGTTTTGTGATGAGTTATCTTGCAGAGTAGTGTAGGATTTTAATATAATAATCTGTACATTAGCAGGAGTATGTCATGCCAGGGCTAAACCATCCTGGCCAAAGGAGGAGCCACAAATCCCGTGGCATTAAAATACAGCAAACTTCAAAATTGTGTAAACATAATATATTGAATTAGCTTAGATAACTAGTGTATGTTTTGAAGAAGACTTATTTCCTTCTCAGTGTTGACTTCAAACCCCAGTTTGACTAACTCCACACCTTGAAGAATATGCTGTGGCATTGTAAAAAAACTCGTAAAACTAGACTAAGTGTACAAGTGAGGAGATTTTTTGGGGGTGAGGAGAGGCAATCAGGTTTGGCAGGCTGAGAGTCAAGGCTGGAGTATGCAGAGTCTCTCAAACACAAGTTTCCAAAAGCTTTTGGAGAGTGCCAGGAGAGCTGTGCTGAGTTTCATTCTCTCTGAGCATGCTTAAAGATTAGATGTCATTGAATCATTGGCTTTGAAGAGTACTGGATTAGTAGTGATTTAGGCTGCTTCACCATACATCTTATTTCCTAGTCAACTTCACTTTAGTTTTCAACAGTTTTGGCATTCATTGCTATTCACAATTTATACAACTATGAATTTCAGTAGTAATTTTCGGGGTTTTCCCCATGGTTTCTGGGACAACGGTCAGAAATGCCAGCTCTGCAACATTTTTGGTCTGAGATTTGCAATAAGACCTTCTTCTAAACCAGGAAATTACCATCTCACATTTGAATTGATAACTGCCACTTACTTTTAGTGGAGAGAGAACCCATTTAATTTATCCTCTGCATGGGAGTAGTAAAACCAAGCTGTGGAGGTCTTTAAGACAAAATATATTTTCACTATTATTTGCTTTATGTAATTTTCCTCAGTTTTGTACTTTGTTTCTGTCTATTAGCTGAAGAGTTCTAAATGATTCAAAACTCTGATCTCTTCCATTGCTCATTGTCTAGGGAGATGGGCCAGAGTGATGGATAAAACCAGCTGGTAACCTGGGAGCAGTGGCCCGTGTTTCAACACGGAAATTGTGAAGGCTATACAGAAAGTGATCAAAGTGTTCTTCATAGCCAAGGTCTTTGAAAAAAACCTGAGTGTATGTGTCCTCAGAATAAAGCTGGTTATTCTGGCCTCCTACCACTGGGAAACAGTCACTTTTCTACCTGTGGATTTTCTGTTCTTTCCACCACTAAGAATTCTCTTAGGCAGATCTGCCTGACTTTGTGTGTGCAAGCCTATTTATAGCAGGAGAGGGAAAGCTAATCCCAACTGAATTGCAGTCACCTTTGCCTTCTGGGATATATAGAATTTCCCTTGAAGTTTGTACAGAGTCTGCTCCTTTGATACTTTAAGCCCCTGCTCTATCAATAGTGCAGGCTTTTGGTTTATTTCCAAGTTCAGTCCAACATTCTGGTTTTGATCTAGAGACCCTGATGTTATTTTGATCTTTTATCTTGCTTTAACTTTGTTTCCTTGTGTTTCTTCCTATTGGTGAAGTTGGTTAGGAGCGAAATGATTATTTCAGGTTAAAGATTGCAGTGAGCACAAGAGAGGATTTTTAGATTCTGGGGCAGTTAGATGGGTTGGCGGATCTGGAGCTCCATTTTGGGAAATACTACAGTATCTTTCTTGCATAAAGCCAAGAGCTGAAGTTGTGGCTATTTTAGACACATGGATGCTAAAAATGTTGGAATAAAGGTTTCTGTTTTATGGAAGAAGAGGAAGAATATGGGATTTGATAGGCTTTGTGTGGATTCTCAGAAGAGCAAATCTTTTAGCTTATGATCAGCAGGAAAAAATGGAAATCACAGTGTCCAGGGCAATTCAGTCAGTTGCTAGTTTAATGAGAAAAATTTCACAGATAAATTTCTGGGTTTGTATAAATGGTGTTGTGAGAAGGATACAAAATGTACCTTCATTTACACAGGCAGTCATTTCCAGATTGATTTTACAGTTACATATATACAATAGTGGAGAAACTTGTGCTTGCAGGTAATTTTGAGGGTGAGTGCCAGTGCCGTTAATTCTTTCCGAAGGAGATCAAAAGTGTTGGGATTTATTCTCTGTATTCATACAATCGAGAAAAATCTATATTTTTAAGTAGAAGCAGATTCTGAATGCAAGGTGAAAGTCACGCTTCATCTTCTGTGGTGTAAAGGTTTTATTTGGCTTTCTGTGGGAATGAAAGTTTATCTTTTTGTCACCATTTTCAATGTACTGAGTGGCCTTTGTGGTGGTCTTACTTAACCCAGCATCTGATACCCATTTTTTAATTAAGTTGCCAGCTAAATATATGCTTGAGGGGTCATTAAGGTCTATAAGGAGGACAGGAATCTGACCTGCCATATATGCACATAGAAACACAGCGCTTGCACTTGGCACTTCCTCTGATTTTTGCTCTCTCTTCACTTCTTTGCTTGCTTTTTCCTCTTATTCCTGCCCCTCAGAGCTCAGAAATGTTTGTATCAAGGTATTATTCCTAGGCAGGAGTTTCAAGGGTGTGACACTGCTATTGTTAGTTGCCGTGCTAGAAAAGAAATGCCGAGCTGGGAAAGAAGCGCAGTCAGGACTTTATTGAACTCCCATGAGTCTTCCATTGAAGATTCTCATTATCTTGTGCAGACTTTGTTCATCTTGCTCTGTGTTGTAGCCCTAGTGACTGCAGGGTAGAAAGTCAGCTGCTCCGGTTTAGTGTGTGGCGTGTATATTGAACCAGAATGTGACTTTTGTGCATTTGCTATGAAGAAATAAGGAAACCTTCATCAATTTGAAGCTTTTATATGTTAAATACTGTGATATAATCAAAATAAGAACAAGAACACTTGTTTCCGATCAGATAAAGTGGTGAAAATTCATTGGTTTTACACTAAAGGATGAAAGTCTTAAAACTACAATTTTTCTACATCCGTGTCAGTGTGTATGAAGTAGTAATTCCATTGGTGTGGACAGCTTTACTCAGGTATGCACTCACTCAGGTGCCTTTTTTTAATAATCAGGAGACTTCATGCATATCTTGCATTAGTTCTCTCATGCTTACACATGAAACGCCAGCCAAAGTTGACACTACTGACAAGCACCATAGCTGGACAGAGAAAGAGCATCTCTTTACAAAGACACTTTAAAGAGTGGATTTATCAATGAATGCACCTGAAGAGCACCTGAAAACTCATTGCGGGGAAGGTGACGCTACCGACAAGCGCCATAGCTGGGCAGAGAGGCAGCATCTTTTTATAAAGACACTTAAATGAGTTGGTTGTATCTATGGATGCGTCTGAAAACCGCCTGAAAACGCATTTGTGGTGACCAGATGTGTAACAGCAGCCTGAGCCCCGACGGTGGAGAGGAAACGCGTACCAGCCCCAGCGCAAAGGCCTGGGGCTCCCCCTGCCGGGCAGGCCTGCCTGACGGAGGGAAAGGCTGAGAAAATCCCACTTCTTGAGAATTTGCCTTAAAACTGGGGTCTGAGAACCGTCTGCGAGCGCCAGCAGCAGCCGGAGTTCCTCGGTAACAACGGGGCGTTCATGAATCTGGGTTCAAAGCTCTTAATAGGCGGGTGTCCTTCCAGCAGCCTTAAGCATACTTTGGATCTGCTCCGCAAGTTCTTGGTACTTCAAGGAATTTAAGATGAGGTCTAAATCCAGAAACCTTGCTTTTTCCCAAGGATGCTAAACTTTTTATCCTCAGGCAGTTACCTTATATAGGAAAAAAGGGTTTTTAAGAGGCTAAAGGGAGTGTAGCAAAAATACTCTTGCTTTATAAATACTAGATGGGCAAAACTGCAGCAAACTATTCTTTATCTGTTTGGTCAGGTTTTATACAGTAATGTGTAGTTCTACTTTTCCACCACTGATACATGTTATTCTTCCCAGAAATCCATCAAGAAAACTACCTCTTGTGTTTTCATTTTTCTGCTCTACTACGTAGTCATGTTCCAGTCAGCGTTTTGAATCTGCAGAATTTTGTCGCTTAGATGGGTGCAGTAGTTCTCATTAGTAACCAAACACAGTTGATTTTTATATAGTTTATTTAAAATCAAGTATGTTTTTAATATTTTTTTTCCTTTGTTTCAAAATTTAGGTGGAGAACAGACCAAAGTATTATGGAAGAGAGTAAGTATTTTCCTCTTTGAAGTATGTTGGGTGTATCCAAAAGTAGTTGGTTTCTGAACTACACGCACAAAAAAAAGACACAACGAAGGTCTAACAAAATATTTTATTTCACCTTTCATGTCAACTAGGAGTGAAATATACCAAAGCCTAATAATCTAGCTATGTTACAGTCCAGTACTGCTGCTCATAATCCTTGGACTGTGCTGCTCTGTGAGCTTGCATGTTTATTTTGCTTTTCTCAGGGCAGTTTGGTAAAAAACCAATGTCTGGAGTATTTCTTCCTTTTATTTTGGTTGTTGCTTAAACCTCCCAGTCATCCTGCAGTGGCCCACAGAGGAGAGAAGCGTGACACTTTTCTCTCACCATTTCTCTTACCATTTTGTGTGACTTCCTATACATTCACCACCCTACAAGGTTGTGGAAATATGCGTATGTGCTACCGCATGTGTAAGTGCTATCCTCCCTGCTAAAGTTACGAAGGACAAAATATCCAAAGAAGAGGTGTATTTTTGTTGTGAGGAAAATAATGGACCTTTGTGCTTAGCAGTCTTCTTGCCAGTAAAATGGCTTGAAAGGGGCTGGATCCTGCATTGGCATAAAAATTAGGGCAGGTGGAATTAAAGGGCACAGCCACTGCAGGAGCCACCCAGATCTGGCATTTGGTGTTTGCTAGAGTAATCTGCTGAGGCCCTAGCCATTATAGCTAGTTAAATTACTTAGATCACATATTCTATTTTTCCTTCCATCCCAGTCACTTCATCTGTGTTTAATGATCCTTTTCTAACATCAAAAACTTCAAGAGCCAGTAGCTTTGCCCATAGTTACTGAAGTTTCATTTTTAAGTATTATCAGCAAGGATTTCAGATATAGCCACCAGAGTACTGCAGAGCTGGAGGTAGTGCCTAGCTGAGTAACCCATCACACTTCCTGAAACAGAATGTGTAAAACCATTACCACAGTCTCTTATCCAGGAATCTGCCTGGTTGTTGACATACTCAGGGTTTGTGGAGCAGCAGGGCTGGCAGTGAACCTGCCTACTAGGCAAGATCACACTGGTTATTATTGTTCAGAAAGATTTCAGAACCACAGAGACAGTCCTCTAAAGGCAATTGACTTGGCGATCAGTAGTGCTTGGAAAGAGAATCAGGGATTTCTAGGGAAAGAAATTGAACAACCCATAATTATATTACTATATGAATCTATGATATGGCTTAATTTTAAATAGTTCATGTAGCTCTGGTCCCTCTCTATTCCTTCTTCCTCCCTCCTTTTTAGAAAGGTTATAGAAGAAATTAAAGGTACAGCGAAGTGCAACAGTGGAGCAAAGGGATGCAGCTCTTACCATAGGAGGAAAATGAACAGATCTTCCCCAGTGGGTGTCCAATAGAAGGACATGCACAGTGTTCATTGCAACTGGTTGCTGTGAAGGCTAAAAGCATAAAGATACCAAAGGGTTTAGAAGTGAGATTCATGAAGGGTAAGGTCACAGCTGATTGTACACAACTTCTGGCTAAACCAGTGATGGATGGACAGGGATGTGAAGTGAAAGAAATATGTCACTGCTCCATGTACTCTTTCCATAAGCATTTCTTGTTGGCTGCTGTCAGAGGCAGGCATCTGAGTTCAAGAGATCTTGTACCATGTACAAGCTGGTTTTATATCCTTATATGAATGTACCAAACATATCCCTGAGAAATCTTGGATTACCCAGTGGTTATCCAACCATGGTTAAACAAATTTCACAGTTACCCCATGTATCCTGTCCCAGTGATTTCTTAAACTGATCACCAGGAGAGCTTTTTCTCTAATATCTAACCTAAAACCTGCTATATTTATATTGAGCAAATAACTTTATGCTCGTTGTTTTTAACTAAAGTTACAAATTGCCATGAGTTTACTGGTAAAGACATGCTTAAATTATGTCATCTAGGGGATGTTCATTTCAATTTGGATGTGGCACTAAATGAGGGTGTCCCCACCAATACAGACAGAAAGTATGAATTAATTTACATCATTTTGACTAGAAAGTCAAGATCACCTAAACCTAATACTTCCAACATGTATTAGTTGAAAAGACATTGTAAAGAGAACGGAACAATTGCATTTGCATCCAATGTGTTTTTCTTCTCTTTCACTGCCAAGCCAGAGGCAGTGTTAGAAATGTGCCACTTCATATGTTTTGTCAGAAAAGAGAAAATGCTGAAGGCCAGTACGTCTTAGTTCTATTTTTTCAGACAGCAGCAAAAATAGGGAGTTTCAGAACCTCTGAGGAGACCCTTGGAGACTTACCAGCTAACAAAATGTGCATAGGAGCTAAGACTTAAACTGCTGTAAAGACTGCATTTGTACTTATGGAAAGATCACCACTAGATATTGATTATTGTAAGGTTAATTCTGTATCCTAGGGCCTCTATTCTTTCTTAAAATAGCAATGACAGAAGAATCAGAGAAGCATTGCTTTTTTCCAGCACTGAATGCAGAACTCACTGAAATGAAGAAAACAGTATTTTTCTTAAGGCTACTCTTATATTCATATATTGAAGTAATATATGCAGAATAGAATTTTGAATAATTGTTGCCATTTTTTGTCTCAGTTTCCCTTATAAATTTGAGGAAGCAATGTTAATATAAAAATAAAGCACACTGATAGCAAGGATCACCTCTCATTTTAATTTTAAGTCACCTCCATTTAAAAATATAGTGTCTTTGTGCCTAGTTTTCAGTTTTGTCGTAGGGCCTGTAGAAAGGAAACAAGGAAGAGGGACATAGACTGCTAGAGAAGAAAAGCTGTGAAAAGATGGGGCATTTACAGAACATAATCTTTGGGTGCAGTTGAGTGTTTTGCTGACTGAAACTGCATACACAGAGTAATTCTTGTTTTGTCTCAATGCTGCTGCCAATGCTGTATGGCTGTCCTGCCACTTTTAGACCATGATGCTCCACAGTGCAGAAGTTTTGAAACGGTTTCTTGGGGTGGAGGAGGAGGTGTTTCTGGTTGGTTTGTTCTGTAAATCACTGAGATATCTTCCCTTAGGTTTCATGGGATCATTTCTCGGGAGCAAGCAGATGAAATACTTGCTGGTGTAGAAGGAGCATATATACTTAGAGAAAGCCAGCGGCAACCCGGCTGCTATACTCTTGCTCTCAGGTAAATGATGTTTTAATGAAGGCTTATAGTTCAAATGTAAATGTGTTTAATGGAGGGGATTATACCAGTCCCTTTTGAGCAAAGTCTATGTCCACTCTTATTTAATACACTTCATGGTATCAGAAGGGTATTTTACACCCTTTTGGCAGCAGTTTGACCATCACAGTACTGCAGCAATTCAGCCACTCCATCAGCGCTTGGCTAGGAAGTCCCTTTTCAGAAGCAGACTGTGTTCATTTTCAGAATCTTTGCTACCTAGAGGTGAGTGTTGTTAAGATGGAGCTTCTCCTTTAAAACTGTGTAAGAGACGAGTGAGAACAGAGCAGGAGAGTGTGCCGGCAGAGGACACAGCCAAGTTGTCCTCTGAGCTCAGTGATGTGTTGTACACGAAAAAATTCCTGGACAAACCTGGAAAATCATGAAGTCCAGTGGCTGTGCAGCTGTCATAGGACCATACTGCACTTCAGTTTTCTTCCCTATCTGGAATTCAAGCTTGCTGTGTACAATACAGTGTAAAGCATGGGAAGCTGCTGTTCAAAGAAATAAGAGTCTGCTATTCAACTGAATGAAAAATTCAGTGGGAGCCCAAGCTACAACCTCACTGCCCCACACAGGTGCCCTTCCTCAAAGATACAGCCACTCTTGGCTTTAGATGTGCCATTCAAAACCTGCCCATGCAACAGTCTTAGAGCTGCTGTGGGTTAGCGGCAAGAGGACAAGATATTCTTTTGGGCTTTGACAAAACAGTCTCCCTGGCAATAGTTTGCAGGTTTTGTAGCATAATTACTTCTGTAAGATATGCACAAAATAAAAGTCTGTGTATTTTATCCTTCTGCTGGAAAGCCAGAAGGAAAAATCCGTTAAGGAGTTACCCCAAGTAGCTGTGATACAGTGCTGAAACCATCCTCAGGATTTGTATTGATGTGCAGATGGTAGAGCTGGAAAAGCTGGTGAGTCATGCCAAATAAAAAGTGGTGTAAATTAAAAGCAACTTTTGTCAGCTGAAAAAGAACAAACACAATTTTTTAGAGTCTTAGCAAGAAATTTCAAAATAAAGAATAAGAACTACTGAAGGATGGGGATTATGGCAAAGTGCCTCTTGTTTTGACACAACAGCATGGTTTCTAAATCCTTTTTATAGAACCAAAAACTGAATTTGATTATAAATTGGGAATTTATATGAAAACTGTGGGGAAAAAAATAAGAGGCTTAAACAGTTTTATTTGAATGCCTAACAAAGTATGCAGAGACAGGCACATTTGATGCACTATAAGGACCATTTAACTCAGTGTTGTATCTTTGAATCTGTTAATCAAGAATGAGATTCCAACCTTGGTGTTATAAACTGAATGTGCTACTACAGCACTTTGCTTTTTAAAACACTTTAGAAAAAGTCCATAGATTACACCTGCCATGAACAGAGCCGGAGTTATCCCACAGTACTTTGGATGTTTAATTGGGCCCCTGAATTAGGAGCTCCGTCTCCCTGACTTCCTGACAGAGCGTGATTTGACCCTTAGGATTTGAATGACTTGCTAGAGATTCTCATCTCTCTTCATTGACTGTAAATATGCCCATGGTGGTTGAGCATCCACTTTCTGCACTTCAAAAATGTTTCTGGATGGAAGAGCCCTTTACACAGTTATACATCCAGGTATAATGTCTTGTCAATGCAAACATACCTTTCCAGTCACTGCAGCAGTCCCTTTAGGATTTAGATTTAAGACATGTACATATGGGTCACATAACTTGTTGCAAAGACTTGGCCTCAGTTCTGTAGCCCAGTCCATGTGATGCAGTGAGGTTTGGGACTGGGTTTGAACCTGAAGTTAGTCCCTCCACAGAGATCCAGTTGCAGCCACATACATATGCAATATGTAATGCAGACATAGACTTGCCAGCAAAGTTATCTCCTGAGAGTTTTGCCAGTATTAATGCTCACTCTTCCCTCTCTCTTTCTTCTCTCCCTCATTTGTTTTTTTTTCTGGTATTTTCAGATTTGGCAATCAGACCTTGAACTATAGGTTGTTCTATGATGGGAAGCACTTTGTTGGGGAGAAAAGATTCGAATCAATCCACGATCTGGTTACAGATGGCTTGATAACATTATATATAGAAACAAAGGCTTCTGAGTATATTTCCAAAATGACAACAAACCCCATCTATGAACACATTGGATATGCCACTTTGCTTAGAGAAAAAGTGTCCCGGAGGCTGAGTAGAACAAAAAGCGAATCAAGAAAAGCAAGTGTAATGAGTGAAGAAAATACCCCTGTTGAAAAGGTAAGTACTGAGCTTAAAATTTTGGTAATTAATACCAGTCTTTCTGCCAAATCTGAGAGGAAAAAAATATTTTGTCCAAAGACCTGTTTCAATTTTCTATACTGCATTAAGTATTACTATCCCACTGAAAAGTTTGCATCCTGTTAATGCAGTTGGCTCCAAAGTAATATTTGACCGGGGCTTATGATGAAAGCTTTCTAATAAGTACCAAATGCATACGTTTTCACTGTGTAAATATAGGTATATATACCATCTAGCTTAGGAACTGCATCTAAAATTTTTCACAAGTTGTGTTTCTTCATCCATGTATCCTGAAGCATATTATAGAGTAAGATGATGAAACTGGTTCCCACTGACCCTTCACCACAGCTCAAGTTTGTTATCTTTCCATTCACAGTGCAAAGCTCCTCTTTTCTACCAAGTCTTTGGTGGATGGGTCTGAAATTGTGATATTGTGTGTTTTCTTTCCTTTCTTCTCTTGGGTCTGAAATTGGGATATTATGTGTTTGCTTCCCTTTCTTCTCGCTGTTCTCATTTGAAGTGGGCTTTCCTTGATCTCTTTCTCTCACGCATCCGTATCCCATAGCATTGTATGGGCTAGAACTTACTTACATGATCATAACTTGAGAATTTTGTGCAGTTAGCAGCCATTTGAAGATGTAAAAGTAGAAATTCTTTTGCATAAGAGAAACGGTCTTGTAAGCAGTGACATGTGAGTATTTTCATTTCCCAGGTGGTAAGGCAGTAAGAACTGTCAAACAAAACTTTTTTTTGAGTCTGGTGTTTGCGCTAAATTGACTTACTGACATCTGTAAGCATACCACTGCAGTGTTCTAGTGTTCAGTGTGCTGGCTAGCTAGTTGGCAACTAGAGGTAGTTTGTATTTGGGAAGCAGAGAGTGAATTTGCTGTCATATAGTGATATTGAGCATGAAAAGACATCAGCTTTATTGTATGTACCCTCATTACTCTAGGACATTTTTAGCATAATTATCTGTTGGGTTCACATATCTGTTTACATACTGGTTTGGATTTCTCAGTAATAAAAATTGCTTGAGTAACTGACCTGACATAGAAACAAATTAATTCCATTAACAATGACATTTTTTAGGGAAGGCGTATTGCCACAGGGAAGTCCTTTGGAGAGTGGCACAGCAACAAGTCGGCCATTCAGGTTTTATTTCAGAATGAATCCATTGATGTCAATAGGTTTTGGTTCAATTGGATGGTGCTGCAATATCCAAGAGGAGTGGATGCCATTAAGACAGGCTTTGTGCTCGTTCAGTTGATTCCTGCGATTGGACTCTGGTTGATTTTGTATGCTGTAATAGGCACCAGAAGGTGAATTTTGACTTTATTTGAGGCACAGTAAAAAATAAACATGGTGCAGTGTGGCAGATGTCTTTGTTTAGGTAGGAGAATGGCCCAGAGGGTGTTCTGGGAAAGTTTCTTTTGTATCGAGAAAATAGTGGACTGTATTGGGATGACTGTAAATATTATTACATGACTATAGTGAAATAATGCAGTCATGACAGTTGAAAATCATGCTACATTTTCTGAGAAATCAGGAAAAATTTAGTTGTTTTTTTTCTTTTTTTACAAGGAAAAGACACGGTTTCAGAATTGTGTTCAGATTTACTCACAGTTCTTGCAGTTGAGGAGCAATGGTCCTTTGTATCTCTCACAGTGCTCTCAAAGACTTCAGAGGTGCTTTTTCTAGTACCGTCTATTTCCTAGCTGACCGTGTTTTCTGTTGTGCTTGGGGTTGGATCTTGTTTTTCAGGCTGGGCAGTTCTGAGTAATTACTGTAAAAACTCTTTTACACCAACAGAAGGCAAACTGTAGCTGAAAGGACCCCTGCCCTCTGTCCTTCACCACCATCTTCTTGCTGACATACAGTTTTATGCAGCTATACAGTAGGTGACACTAGAAAATGGCTCCAGATTAAAACTAACTCAGCCAGAAGAAAAAATGCCTGAATTTTCAGTCAGATCTCCTATGTGATCCACCTCGTATGAGTGGAGCACAGAACAAAGGAGAGGGCAAGACTTTTTTTCTGAAGACAGCTCAAAAAAATGATGAAATGTTTGCATTTGGTGTAACTTGCTGTCGATAGTGAAAATATACCCCTGGACCTCTTTAGTGATTAGATCTTTTGTTTTGTAGCTGAATGAAATTTAATTGTTTAGAGTATTATTTACCTCCAAGGTGGCTCGTGGTGCGAAAGGCAGTATCACAGGTCCTTACCCTGCAAGAATTAGTGCTCGAGATTTCCATACGTGCAGGCAGTTGCAGGCTGCAAGACTGGGCTGCATGGCTGCACTGTCGTGTAAAAATAGCTGGCTCCAGCTAAGCCATTACATTGTTGGCAACCCTTTCTGCCTTCCTCCCACTGAGGGGAAGCAGCAGAAGGAGGAATAGCAGCTGTTTCTAACATATTTTCCTTGCCAGGAGAAGTAGGAGCAATCCCAGCTACAAGAGGAGGAGGGCTAAAAAGGCAAGGTACTCTGCTCACAGGTTGAAGACCTGCTGTAGCAAATGAAGCCTTACTATTGATGCTTAGGACTCCTAATGGGTTTCTCTACTGGTAGTGGTGGTTTTCCATCAACTCATGCAAATCCATGTGATAAAAGATTATGTCAACTAAACCTGAAAAAAAATCACCAAAATCTATATGGAAAAGCCTACTCTGTCTGGTTTTGATTCATGTGTTCCTGGGGGAAGCTCATGAGAGGTTTTAGTAGAAGACAAAGACCCAAGGGTCATCATTCGCATTTGTGCCTCACAGTAACCTCAGATAAAGTATGGCCTGGGCTTTGGAATAAACTGGTGAAATATTGAGCATCTGTCAGCAAACAGGGACAAAGGAGGATAAAGGGAATTTGATGTTTGTTTTTATATAAACTTTAGAAGTCCTCTAGAATATAAAAATAATGTGGGGAAGTGATAGAGAGAGAGCTGTATCAGATGTTTTGCTTGAGGCCATCATGTGTTGTACAGCATTTTAGACAAAGGCCATGGTTTGCCCACAAACTGAAACCTTCACCCACTTCAATTACTCCAATAAATTTCAGACCTTTAGGAATAAGTGAATGAATATTCAGAATGACGTTTTTCTGCAGAGTAAGTTCTTTGCTGCATGTGTGAAAAATCATTGAGGTTTTTTTAAGGTGCGTTTCCTCTGGCCAGTTGAACCAGTCAAATGGCATTTTTTGGTAACTGAGCTCGTTTATTTGAAAGTGCTGGCCGGGGTATTTTGACTGTTTGAGAAACAGTGGGGGGAAAGCCATACATGCAGGACAGAAACTCCCATTGTTTCTTGGGAGGAAGGTGAGAATTCAGTGCTTCTAAGGTTAAGCATCCTCTTACAGATTAGGCTTTTTACAAGTGAGATTTTGTTTTATACTGAAACCAATTCCAGGGTGCGAAAGTGCAGCTGAAGGCGTTTGTCTCCTTAGCGGGTTTGTTAGCACCATCCGGGGAGTCTGCTCATTCTGTCGCCTCCCACGTTGGCAGCAGAGATTATTCCATGTCTCAATCACTCGAGTGCCGCCGCTCCCCGTGGGGTAGGTCGATGGAAGGGGGCCACCAGGGCACGGGCTGGCACGAGGGGCTAGCATGCGGGCTGAGTGTCTTAGTATTGCCTCAGGTACCTGTCTGTTCCCATAATGATAATTCCTTTGAGGTTGTAATTAGTGGAGTCATGCCCATTCCAGAAGGGGGGTGTGATACATGGGCTGGATTAAGCTGCTGTTGTTCATGCCTTTTTGTCCAACATTTTTTGTAGCAGGCCTAAGAAAATGTTTATGGTTTGAGATTCTTAATGCCAATGTTTCATCCAAAAGCTATTTCTGTCTGACTTTAAAGAAGTGCTAGTTTTGTAGACAGAGTCCAAATTTTAGTCCATATAATTTAACAGATCTTTAATCTGAAAGGACCTGCAGTGATTTTTAGGAATGAAGTGTTGTGAAAGAACAGCATGCTGCAGATATATTTCTTAGCAGTGTAGGCAATTGTCATTGTAACAGGATCCAGCTTCAAAAGGGTTTTGGATAGAGGAAGGGGGGTTTTGTGCAAAGAACATTTGAAAATTGCATGTTGTTTGCCTAGATTGTGATTTAAGCTTGGGCAAGTTGTGATCACCTGCTTTGTGTTTACTCTGCTTATGGAATGCTGTACTTGGGGCAAATGAACACATACTAGAAGATGCCGGGCAGATAAGTACCTGGTACTGGTACGTATTGTAATTAATCACATTGCTGGTGAACACAGAAGTGTAACTTGTATAAGCGATTAATCTTCACATGTAGGAAAAAAAAATGCAGTAGTCTTGTCAGTAAAATATGTAGTTCTGAAACGTTTATTGCTATCACATATCATGTTATCCTGCAACTGCTGCCCTTACTGCATCAGTGATCTGTGTGTCCCAGCAAGAAAAAAAATCTTCCTTTCCAATCCTATCCCAGTGAGTGTAATTTGGGAAAATGTATTCAAAGAATTCAAATGTTGTAAGTAAATGCAGGCTGAGGCTTCATGACTGCTTGGATCAGGTAAAAGCTGTCACGGTTGCTGATGAGAAACCATCTCGAGAGAGTTCCCTGCTCTGTCACTGCCATTCCTACTCCTGTGACCTGCCCTGTGCACTACCACAGGTACCCCATGCTTTGAGTGGGACTGGATTGCTCTGAAACTGTACCCTGTGTCAGGCAAAAGCTGTGCCCTACACTTAGTTTCTTTACTATGCTGGTCGTACACAGGAGCAGTTTCTTGGTTTGGGGTGCCTTGTAGCTTCTTGAGTATTCATGTTGTCACAGGGGACATGATGAGAACAGCAGGCTGGAGTTAAAGAATATCTTTGGCAGTGGTTGAGCTTAAGGTATTTGCTAAAAGGATATTCTTAACCTATCTGACAGAGTACAAACTGTTGGTAAACACAGTAAAGATTAAGGAAGGTTTTGTCAGTGCCAGTTCTCCACTTGGATTTGGCAAAGCTCCCATCAACTTCTCTCCAAGTAGGATCAGGCTCAGTCAGTTCAAACATACTGGTTGTACATGAAATACGAGGTTTTTTGGAGGGCTTTTTCTACTCTCTGGTTGCAAGTACAAGCCAGAAGCAGCAAGAGGCATTTAACCATGATGGTCTATAAAGAGTGATGTAGCAGTTTGAGCTAAACCGGATGGAGCTGTGTGTGGACTCTTCACTTAACAGCAGGACAGCGCAGAAAACTGTGCTGCTGCTTGACATGGTAATCTTTATCTGTTTTGCTTGAACTCATTAAATGTTTGCATTTAAGTGAAAACAACAGAGCCCACAGTTAATACTGCATCTAGAACTAAAGAGCTGAAATGATAAGCACAGAGCAGAATCTGGAAGGTTGTAGATTTCCTCAGCAGAAAATCCTCCACAAATAATAGAGAGATAAGAAAGCTATTCCTATTAAGGCAGAGGTGACAGAAAAGGAAGAGTAACTTTGTTAGAAGTTGTAGTTGGTATGACTGTCCTCATTAGTCATGCTGCTCACACACAGTTTCCCACAAAAGAAAACATAGGACTTCCAGGAAAGACTGTTTTCTAACATCCTTTAATTGAAGATGTAATCTAGTTATGGAACTAAATTTTTTAAGGGCACTGCAATTTTCCTTATATCAGAAGTGCACAGGAGGCAGCCAGTTTTAAGAGAACCTCTGGTTTGGTTCAATTTTTATAAGTATTTACACTTCTACATTGTTATTCACACCACGTCCCTTTCTGAAGGCCTTTTAGCCTCATCTTACCACTCCATTTTTGCCTCTTCACCGAATTTTCTACAGGTACTGCTGTTAGCCAATGATAAAGAAATCTCCTCAGTCTTTCGTCTAGTCATTATTCTTCCCATTCTGCAGCTCCTCTAAACCTCTAATGATCCCATTACAGGTTGGTAGCTAGTGTTTAATTCTCTGCTGGGATGTCTATCCAGATGTTGATCATTTCCTTCCACATGAGGGCTGCAGGGCACTGCACTGTCCCAGCAGCAGATCATGGGGTTAAGAAGATGGAGGGCAGAGACATCTGTTCCTGCAGACTCTGAGCTGGATCCACACTGATGATTTGACTTGGTGTGGTTTAGATTGCCTTTAGCTCCCTGGTTTTTGCAGCACACTTGGTCAGAACAAATTAAAGTGGCAGGGACATTAACAACCTGCCACCTTCTTTTATTAGGGGTTACAGTCTCATTCCTGTATTCATAGCCACAGAATTCATAGGGGACCTCTGCCTGGCAATACTGATTTTGCCTGGAAGAGGCTCAGACCCCACACGGGTGAGCAGTAATAGATAAAGCCTGTACAGGAAGGTGGCCTTTATCTGCACATTTCAGCAATACTTGCAGTGATAAAAGGTGTGTGGCATTTTGCGGCTAGAAGCAACAAACTTATACATCAAAATTACTTTGGAAGTAATTAATTCCTTTCATCAGTCACTCAGGTTTGTTCTGCAAGAGTTGTATTCTACACGCGGGTTACTACATGTACGTACTTAATTGTTGCATGCCCTGACATGACTACTTGACTACATACCCAGCTGTCTTCTTTAAGTAACTGTTAGCTATTCAGTAGTGATTTCATCCAGAATATTCTTTGGTGTTATAGCACAGCGAGGAGGATTTTATATGAATACAGCAAATCTACCAGTACATATATTTTAGTAAACAATTTTATATTTTGAAGTGACAAATACCATCTTACTGAAAATATAGCCAGCTGATCATTTTTGTTTGCCTTTCAGTTTTGGCTTTCTTTTGTATTTTCCAGTTGTGTCTCTTTATAGCTCCTTTTTTGTTTAAAGCATCATAAATATGAAATAAGCAATATATAAGAAATAAAAACAAGAAAGCTACCAAAGTAAAATAATGGGAAGTATCTTTTCTAATTCCTTCCCTCTGGCTGTATATGTTTGTGCACAGGGAAAGGGACACTGTTCTGCGGTTGACTGTGGCATTCTTAACTATTACCTAGTGTTTTGCCTGATCAGGCAAGGATTTCCAAGAGGAATAATTTGGGTTCATTTTTACTGTAATGGAAATTGAGAGAATCAAGAGAAAAAGAGGTTCCATTGCAAAGTATTTGCTTACATTGCTTCCCTGAGCTGTTAGCATCTCTCCAGGTTCCTGGTTTATGTTATGCTATTACTGTCAGCTTAGGATTCATGAGTTTTGCCTTAAGCAGAAAAAGTGATATGATTATGCCTGAAGAGAGCTTGTGAGTTGGAAGCAACACTGATTTATTTACACAGATGACATGAGGTGATGAATATGATCAGATCCAAATGCTACTGAAATTAATGGGAAGACTTCCAGTGGTTTCACTGGGTTTTGGAGCAGGTCAGGGCACTGCTAAGCATATGGAACCAAGGTAAACATAAAGTTTGTTGCTACCAAGAAGTTTTGCAATCCAGTGTTTTAGAAAAGAAGCCAAATGGAAGTGATGCAAAAACTTCATACATGAATACTGCAACTGTAGATCGAAATTATCTCAAATGAAGAGTGTCAGATTAGTACTAAAAGTGATTTGATACACCTGAAATACTACAGTAGTCCTAAGGCAAATGCCACACGGCTCTTCAAGTACAGTATTGTACCTGCAGCTAGGCTCTGCTGAAAACATTAATTAATCTTTGGGGTATTTTCCTGATATGAGCATATTAATAATTTTCATAAAGCTAAATGACTGTTGCATGAAAACATGCGTAGTTTGATGTGTTAAAAATAAAAGCCTTATATGGTTTTGTTTTGGCTTTTATACTCTTTACATAGTTTGATGGTATTAAATTAGTATTGTTAGGGATTGAGGTGGAGCCTTCAGCATAAACATTTCATTTGTCTAGTCACTGGAAAATTAAAACCCCTTTTTTAAGTAAAAATCTGTATTTGATTGTCTCATGTGAAGTGTAGGAATAGGCACTAGAATTTTACAAGCACCTCTAAACTGCCATGTTTTGATCTTGGAAGACAAGTGTTGAGAATAAGAGAGAGACTTACTTCTGTTAATGGAGGACTTGGAGCTGGTGTCAAAAGGAAAGTGTTTAAGTAGTGACTAACATTTGTCCTTCGTGTTTTGTTTAGAAAATAACTATTTTTATTGACATGTTTGTTTAGGTCGTATGTTTGCTTGGCTAATTATAAGATAAAATATATCCTGTCCTCTGTCTTAATGCTGGACAGGACAAGAGATTCTGAAAGAGGACAAGAGAAGAGGCCTGAAATACAGTGATGAACATTGCAGGTTAGCTATTAAGAGAAGAAAAGGAAGAGCAATAAAACACTGGGATGGAGAGCTTGAGAGGGTGACAAAATCTCCCTTGTCATAAGGCATAAAAACACATTAGGAAGCATCTAGGAGAAGCAGCACAGGTAGCACTGATACCTGAGGCAGGCTGGAGAAAAACCTCCTAAAGTACCTTCTAGTCCTATTTCTCCATGGTTTGCTGTGCCTGAAAAAAAATATTACTTGGCCTCTGATTCATCTTGTCTAGATGTATACATCCTACTAATGTAGCTAAGGAGCCTTTATTTGATTTCTCGCCTTTGGACCAGGGTACATTCCACCTTCAATTCAGAATCACTGCTTCACTACTGAGAAATTAACTGCAACCGTGATCCTGATGTTGGAGGCTTCCATGGAATGCTTAATGCTGGCTAAAATGCACCAAGTTTTTCTATTTCCATATACTCTGCACACCCACCAAGGAAGGTCTTGCCTGGCTTGCTATGTTCCTACACACTGACTGGCACTTGTCCCATCATGCTCAAGGATGTTATCCTTTCTGAGCATAAAACGTGTATGTCATATCCACTAAGTATCTTCTTCCACACCCAGGGTGCCGTGGGTCTCACCCCTTAGGCATGTGGTCACTCGAGTGATGTCAGGTGCCAGGCCAAGCAAATATCCCCTGTTTGATCACCACGGGGAGCTGACTCAGCAGCCTGCATCCTCACCCTGCAGCTGGGATACTGGGAATCCAGGTGTAGGATGTCCTCTGGGCTGGCTCAGCAGCTATTACTCTCAGCTGCGGGGCTGGCAGAGCTGCCAGGCAGGGGAAGGCAGCAGCCTGGGCCGGGTGACAGCTAGTAATGGCCACAGTAAAGCACATGCTGTTTACAGGGTTCTCTGCTGAGGCTTGACTACAGAGGAACCACTAGTTTTTATAACTGCTCATATTTGGAAGAGAAGACGCTGTGGTGTGAAAAGTATGAATTGTAACAATGGGCTTTTTCTTGTAATGTATTCTCAGCCACGGAGAACAGTGGGACTGCGCATGGTCGTCAGCGTGAGTTATAAAGAATGAATGCTGCCAGTTAGACTTGATTGCCTTTTTGATAGATTTACAAAAGTACTGAATGAAAAGAATGCAGCAGATGCAGAATAATTGGATTTTTAGCAGCGTAGTACAATGTCTCATGAAATCATACTCTTGACATTAATTCAAATTGGTTGGCGCAGGAACGTGGTCACATGGACCAAAATAGGTAGAGGAATTTCAAGCAAAGAATAAAGATAGGCAGCAACTTGATAAGCTGGGGAAAGGTGGCTGATGAAGTATGGCAGGGACAGGAGTTTAACTCAAGGTTTTTATTGATCTGTAAAAAGTGTAAAAAAGACATTGCAAAAAACTCCAGGCAGTTCATGCTATAATGTGACTCAGTATAGGAATGTAATCCTTAGAGATATAATCAGCGTCCATGACAGAAGCATCAAGAGAGTCTCAGTTAGAAAATGTAAGAAGACAACTAATGGTTTGTTTTAAGCACATGAAAGGAGCCAAGCCACGTATGTGGAGTATCTTTTCTGTCTAGAGCAAGGGGATTGTATTTAAGCCAGGTGTGTCACTATTAAGCAGGGGCTAGAGCTGAAGAAGAACATTGCTATAGATGCTGAAGAAATTGTCTCCACTGCTTGTCAAGAGAGGAGATGTTACACTTCGAAAGCCTCTTTCCCTGATTATTTGCTTGTTCACCAGCAAAACAATAGCTATCACTGTGGTAACTCATCCCATTTTGGCAAGCTGTGAGCCAGGAATAAATAGTGTTTCTGCTTCCTGGAATGATTGTGCCCAGTACCTGCGGGCAGGGAGGTGCACTCCTTGCCTTATGTGGTGGTCCAGGTATCATGTGTACGAAGCGGCTTTTCTGAAGTCATCGGGCATATTTGGGATCTTAACAGTGGGGTGACCCTCCTGTGTCAGTTCTTGCTGCCTTCTGCATCTCTTGCAGCAGTCTGAGGTGTGGGTTTCTCAAACAAAAAAGATGGGCTGGGAGTGTAGCTTGGCCATTTGGCAGGGTCCATCAGGAGCGAGAGGAGGAAAATACGTCTTCAATGAGAATGCTTTAGAGTGAGGGGTTTTCAGGGGAGAAGAAGGGAACAAAGGAGGAAAGGCATATCCAGATGCCTCTGCCAGATTTTGTGTGATCTAGACTTGTAGGGAAGAGCTTGAGAGGATTGATCAAGATGATTTATGAATGAAATTGTCCCAATTAAACACTAGGTGGCATATTTACTTTAGAGTTTCTAGGGACTGTATTAGGGTATCATACACTGTTGACACCCATTTATGCTTGTGTGATGAGTGTGGTTTCATGTGAACATGACCACCTGATGCCTTTTTATAACAAGCAGGATTCATCTTGTTCTTTAAAGTCTTGACACGGACACCATTGCTTACTTCAGCCTTAAAGTTAGTCTTTAGCTTTAAAGTCATTACTGTATAAATGCAGATTATTACACGTGCAATAAGGAAAATGTGAAAATGGCAATGATCATACAGAGTCCAGTCTCAGAGGACTTTTGTAAATAGTGAGAGGGGTTAATATGCAAAGACATGGTATGATTTACTTGTTTCACTTGTCTGAAAGGCTGAATGTAAGAATATATAATGCACTGAAAAAATCAAATTAAGAAAACCTAACATTTCTGCTTATGTGAATGCAGAACACAGCTTTTGATTTCAGAGCTGGTTTTTTAAGTAGTAATATCCAGTGGTTAGGATAAAATACCCAAAAGCAGAAAATATGCTTTTATTCTGTGTCTATGTAACAGCTGTTAACTCAGCCAGGCTCCAGTTTTTTCCATATGCTTCTGCTTCTCCATCAACGAAAGAATAAATACAACTGCCTTACAGAAATGCCTTTTTACATGGTTCATCCTGGAGAAGACCCAGTGCCACAGCCATCACTTAGTCTCTACCAAAAAAACCCCATGTTTAGTGTGTCTGTTCTAAAAATTCTTCATTCTTCCTATGGATGTTTACAGAAGACAAGTAGATACCTTGGACTAACTGCAGATACTGCAAAGATAATCTTCTTTAGAGCAGGAGATAATCCATGCTGCTTGTTGCATAGGTTATTGCAGCTCTCCCTGGGAGTTGTAGGTCCCCATCCACCAGCAGCCGAATTTCTGGGACGACTCCTGTCATCCAAGATGATGACAGCTCTGCTGTCACTCATGTATGTAACTCATGTAACCCCATGGCATGGGGGTTGGAACTAGATGATCTTAAGGTCCTTTCCAACCTTAACCATTCTATGATTCTGCGTGTGGACCTCTAAATCAACAGAATTGGTTATAGCCGCTCAGTGCAAGCTCTTACAAAAAAAGCAGGCTGTATAAAAAGGAAGCTAAGTGCATAGGTCTGAACTGGGGTGTGCTCATTATGCCAGGGCTGAGGAGAGTGGAAAATAGATCCTGCTATGAGAACATGATTATGGGGATAAGTCCTTTCCTCGTCTGACACTGGCTGTGCCCCAGACATGCCTGTCCTCTTCAAGGGGAAAAGAAAGTCCCATTCTCTTTTCCATCTTCTCCTGACCCACAGGAAGTAAGCTGTAGCTATTGAATTATCTGATGCCAGGGAATGTGGCGGGGCAAAAGCTGAACATCTTACAGTTTGCTTTAGGACATCAAAAATGTATCCGAAGCACCTTTGCTCTCTCATCAGGAGAATCTACTCAGATTTGTACCACAGAGATGAATTTATGCCTATTTTCATTTTCAGTAGTATCTTTTGATGCCTATATTGTGTAAAGTTTTTTATGTCTGTAATTTTCCCAGCTCTCAGGAAAACACTAATAGACCAGTGTGTAATTCAGACAGTGAACTGAGGTCTGCTGTCCTGCACACTGGCTGGCTCCCTTGCTGCTGCTGGGCTGCATTCACAAAGCTGTGGTTTACAATACAAGTACATAGAAAGACATCTGGGCAACTCTTTCAAATAAATGAATTCCATTTATTTATATATTTTAGGAAGTAAAGGAAAAAATTATTTCCTTTTATTTCCCTCTTCCTCTCCCTTTAATTTGATTAATCCAGTCAGTGAAGTTCCCTAAATCCATCTAGTCTATAATGCATTGCCGAATGTCAGGCCAAGTGAATTTACAGACAAAGCTTAAGGCACTTTCAGAATGGCTGAAAATGAAGTATACTGGCAGAAATTGGACTAAAGAGAATGCATTTTCAAGGACATTGTTCACATCATTTGATTTCTTGTAGACCTCAAAGAACTAGGAATTAAGGGAAAAGGCTGGATTGTGGTTTCTTTGTGGCCTGGCAGAATCACAGTTGAATAAAGTCAAGTCATCATTTGATATAACTTACTTCTTATGAGGCACTGTGTTCAGTGCAGGATGCATATAACTTCCATGTGATGCTTTGTAGAGAAATTTTCCATGAGTGTTTTTTTAATAAGCTCTCAATTCAGTAGTTTAAGTTTCCTTCTCCACATGTGAGCAGTGTACAAGCTCTGTAGCATCTAGCTATAGGCATTGAGTTTCATGAGAAAATAAAAAATCTTCAGACATTCCCTTTATTCTATTTCTTACTAAATTTCATGTTGCAAATTTAATAAAAACAAAAACGTAGTTAGAAGTAGTTAGGGTACACATAGCCTTTCCTTCCTTTGTAGGTCACAGTGTATGCTTACAATGAAGGCATGACGCTGCCTGTGTTGAAATGCGAGGAAGCCTGCATAGCACAGGTCAAGGTATGCAGGTTTCCCATTAGAGCTGCCCAGAACTAAAAATGTGGACAAGTATGCTGTGATACACATCTACAGAGTCCAGTGCCTTGGGGCTGTGGTGAGCCAGCCTACTGGGCAGGTACAGTGTAGGCAGCTCATAGAGCCCTTTCAGGTGGCTTGGTCATACATCAGCTCAAGTGCAGTTCACAGAGCATGTGGGCTAGTGCTGTGACCAGGTTACCTGGAGATCTTGGTACATGATTCTTACTGGGTGACAGTAAGAGGGAGATTAAAGCGCTACACATTAAAACACCCATGGAGCTCAGAATCTACCACAGTGTCTTTTAAGTAGACTTTTGTAATGGGAATATATCAGTATTTGGTTCAATTTAGTATCTAGTATTTTTCTACTGCACAAGCAGAACATCTTACTTGCAGCAGAATTCAAGATCAAACTTGGGAAGAGAGCACCATGTTGGCTAGTGTGTGAGCTATCTATGGAGTAATAAATATTCGTATCTTCTCTAATTCAGGACAACCCTCTTTGGTGCAAACAGATGGGGATGGTGAATTTGATTGTTCTGCAAATTATAATTGAGGTAGAAGATTTCAAATAAAGGGGCAGTGACTGAAATGTTAATGATTTTCCATTTTATTGCCTATTTTAATTTTAAAACATGAGTTCAGATTCTTGAATAAAGGAAAGAATCATGACATTAATAAGAAAGAGGAGACAAAATTTTAGCCATCAGCAGCCTTTCTGATTGTATGTAGAATGAGTTAACAGTTGTCGAGGTTTACACTCTTTAATACCACCAACTATTTTTACCTTGCCAGGTGCTGCTAGGAATAATTTTACTTCAAAAAATGCAAATGCTCAAGTTCTGCATCATCTCAGAAAAAACAGCACCAAATACTGTAGGATTCAGAAACAGAATAACAAAGTACTTACTGCAACAGGGGAGATGTATTTTTCACAAGACTTCAAATACAAAAATTATACTAAAAATGGTAGGGGGAAGGGAGAACGTGCTTGTCCCTGCAAAAGAGAAATCATCAAATAGGAAACAGTTCTATAATAACACATGTGGGACCATGGAGCATTTTGGCTATGCACCATGGGTAATCCTAGCTTATCTTTTTATTATTGTTGTTCTGTTCACAGTTCAGTGTATTTTCAGAAGTTAGCCATGGCCTTTTGGGGAATAATTATGTTTTTCACTTGATCTGTAATTTAGTAGCTGGAGCAAGAAGACAAAAGGTTATTTGGAATCAGACCTGACAGCCAGGAAGCTGGAGTGATGACATTAGTCTGCTGCCTGACAGGTCTATGCCTCATGATTCATCTCTGTGTGTGATATAGTTAAAAAGCAAGAAACCTAGCACAAAAGGATTCTCAGCCAACAGATAGGTGCAGGCAAAATATGCAATAATGAGCCTCAAACTATCTGTTTTATTTTCAGCAGGATGCCTTGTTGGGGGTTTTGGGCTGGCTTTCACTGTACCTAATGAAAACAGTTGTCACACAGAGCATCAGAGGATGTCTTTCTGCTCCCAGAAAGCATGTTGTTGCTCTTTGTCCTTCTCAGTTTTCCTTCCATTAGCAGCACATATTCTGTTGAACTTGAATCCAGGATTTTGAGCTGGTTTCTGCCTCACCATTTCTACATAGAGCAGTTGCTCTGTCAGTGGTCATGTTGCCCAGTGTACTGAAAACCCATTGTTTGGCATTTGCTAGCCAAAATAACTGGACATTCTTCACTATCTGCTCTTTATCACTGTAGGGTTAAATGCTGTACCCAGCTGAATTAATGTTAGTATCTCAGCAGCTGGTGAAGTCCCCTCTCCTGGCTTCCACCATGTCCTTATCTCTGCCACCATTGCACATATGGCTTCATAGGCAGATACTTTCTTCCTTCCATTCACAGATAGGAAGGCAAAAGTGCACAGTGAATTTAGGATGGAATTACAGCTCTGTCTTGTTTGAGAATGACATGTCACTGAGGTGGCTATGGTAATAGGGTAGTTTTCTAAATATTTTCTCATAGTAGTTTATCTGGAATAGTAATATTGATGCATGATGTATTTTGTATGTCTAGCTGCCTTCAAAAGTCACTTTGTAAAGGAGGGGGTCTGGTGGGAGGATGTTAAGGGGGCATACTTGTACTAGTGGAACTGTCACTGAAGGCCAGTGTCTGTGACAAGACAGGACCAGGCCTAGTCTGGCATTGTAGTCAAGGCCAGGGCATCCTTTTCCGTTAAACACTTCGCAGCTTTCTCACCTATGACTTTGCTAACTCCTCATGGGTCTATCTCTGGTAATGGTGCTTCAAGCTTTAACTTCCTTAGCTTTGGGCCCTTCCATTCAATCTATTTGCCTTTACAGGTCTTTACTTTTTCTCTCACAATCAAGCTTGAGAACTTCTGGTGGTGTAATAAAGGAGTCCAGGGAACTTGTTCTGGCAAAAGAGACTGTCCAAGCCAGAAGCTGTGGAAATGTAGCCTCTAAAAAAATTAAAAACGTTACCACGGTTATATTCCACATCTGAGGCAGACTCTTCAAAACAAAGAAGTGTAGCTGAATCTGACCATGTGGTCTGTATAAGAAAATATGTCCTACCTCAGTAACCATTTTTTCCTCTATTTTAAATCTGTGCTGCTAACTTTCTAAAAATGCAGGTGCTGTGCTGTCACCTCAGGAGAGGTTCTGCTGCTCTGGTCAAAGGGAGAAGAAATAAAATTTAGTATTATTTTTTCCAATATTATTTCCAGAGAGGTTATGGATGCCCCATGCCTGGCAGTGTTCAAGGCCAGGTTGGACAGGGCTTGAAGCAACCTGGTCTAGTAGAAGGTGTTCCTGCCCATGGCAGGGTGTTGGAACTAGATCTTCAAGGTGCTTTCCAACCCTATTCTATGATTCTACAGTCAGCCTATTCCACTGGGCAAGAGGGATAGGAAAGCAGTGATTTGAAACCAGCCTGTATTCCTGTACTGTGTACACCACCAGTTTTCCCCAGGGTAAGAGACATTAAGTTACTGACATGGCCACCCTTCAGTGAAGGGGAAACTCCAACAACAGGCCATTGCTGAAAGTAGAATAAATTCAAGTACCTGGACCTTGCAAAGAGACAACCCCAAACTATGTCCTATTGCCTCATCCTTTGCTTGTCCGTGGAATGACCAGACTTGATAAAAATCATAGCCGTGTTGTGGCATTTATCGTAATCCCACAGAAGGAAGAGGGTGTAGCACCAGCTCTTATCTGTACCTCTTCCTATTCAATACTTGCATATCTTCCCCACCCATTGGATACCACCCTGAAAGGCAGGAGGTCAGCCTCAGTCCCTATTCTGCAACATAAATCTCCCGCACAGGATGAAATGGCAGATAATTTTGGCAAGAATGAGACTTGAGGTTTATCCAGATTCTGTTCTAAAGAGAAGCACATGGTAAGAAATGTGGCTTCCTATTGCTATTGCTAAAGAACAGAGCATTATTAATTTCTTCTGACAAGTGACATCCCTTCCAGAGAAGCAAAGAGGGAAGAAGGCAAGCTCAAAAATATGAAATAAAGATCCATCCATTGGCAGATCTTAGTTCCATTGACTTCGCTTTTCATTAAAGATGTAGACACATTCCTAAGCAAACTATTCAACAAAGTTGTGAATTGTTAAAGGATTTACAGAAATTGCCTGCTTACCTGTCTTAAGTCACCTTGAAGGCACAGGAACAAGAGGAAAGAAGTCTTCAAATTCAGAACAAAATGGCCATATTTTACAAATATATACATAACATGTAATGAAGGGTTGGATCCAGCTAATACTAAGCTACAGTATTAATTTTCAGGAGCAGTCCTTTTAACACATCTGGGAATGGTAACAAATGCTACACTTGCCATCATTTAAAGGAACAAGGTTATGAAGAAATAAAACTATATTTGGCCCCAAATGTATAGCATAACTATTATGTGAGTACTGAATGTCGGTAATATGTGAATGTGAAAATTACATTAGGCAAAAGAAGTTCTCTATTAAGAAACTGTTGGATCTGGCTCTCCAACAGCTTGCATCAGCTTGAGGCTGGTGTAAGACTTGCCTGCCAAAAAAAAATCATTGCAGAATTCGAAGCATTATTTTTAGGGTCATGATATATATATATGCATACAAATTTTTTTTCTTACAATAACTTTTAGGGAATTCTATGTCCATAACATTTATCTTTTCCTAGAAAAACAACCCTTTTTAAAAAAAAGTGTATTCATGTACACAGGTAGTCAGGAAAGAAAAAAAAAGGCTGGCATTGTCGATATTGCCCTTTTTTTATCTTCCCCAGCAAGGTCATCCAGGCTGTGTGTGCAAAAACCTCATAAAGGGAATATTTTAGTATTTCACATCAAGTGTGTTGCAATCTCAGCTTTTCCCTTATTAGCAGAGGGAGCTTTGGACATCACACTGTGTTGGCCACAGCAGGATTAATCAGAGCAACGTCAGAACAGACAGTCTCTACCAGGTTGCTAAGCCCTTGCTACCTTCTTTCAGATGTCCCAGTGGAAATGGGAGCTCTTCAGAGAATCTGGAGAGAAGAATGCCCTGGGGAGATATATGAAAGACCCAGCACATTGTTGGGTCTCCTTCCCTGAAGCTGAGGCTCATGAGGCAGCATGCATGGCTGCCTCCATGCTCTTCTACTTGTAGCTTTTTTGGAAGAGGAGCATGGAAAGTAGAGGAGGAGTACTGCTGACAGCAGAGATCTGGATGGGAAGAAGGCAATTCAGAGCTGCTCCATTAAAAAAGATTAACACACCTGTTCTCTGGCAGCGGAATTGTCATGACTGGGAACACCGCTTTGTGCTTCTTCTCGGTCTTCCCCATTCGTAGGCAGCAACCAAACACATTGAATTCCAACATACAGGGTCTTTCAAGCAGGGTCCTACATTGGGATACTGCCTGCAGAGTTCTCAGGTGTTGCTCTGAGAAATCTTGGAGAAAATGACACTGAAGACAACTTTTGCCCCAGTTGGCTGTGAGAAAGTCAGCAACAGTTGCAAATTCAATCGCTAAATAAAATTGTCTCTCAAAAGCACCCCCCAGTAGGAATTTTGCCTTAACACACTTAAGATCCTTCTTTTTAAATTCTGCAATAAAAACATCACTTGAGAAACCAAAAATCTCTTCTCCAATCTGATGCACTGGAGTTCCTCACCTCCCTGCTGCAATTTTTCCTTCAATTTTTCTTTTCCCTTTCTTTAAGCTAACATCCTAAAAAACATTGTGTGCCGCCTTTATTTTTCCTCATTGTTTCCCCTCTTGCCTTCCCAGGACAAGAAAAAGACTTTCTTTTGGCTTTTTCCCACTTTATGCTTCAGAAACCCCAACACAGATACCCTGGTTTCTACCTATGGAGCACCGGTACAGCAAAGGAAAACAGTCACGTTCTGCCGCAGCACAGAAGATGCAAGAAGGACCAGCAACAAAGGGGTTAAAGGGAGTCCCATAGCAAAGATATGCAATGCCTTGAAATTTTAAGCACTAAAATCTGTGAACATATAAGAGAATAAATCTTTGTAATTCCAGATATTTGTGGTTGACACAAAACACTTAAAGGGTTTTGGGTTTTAATGTGAGCACTGGAATGGGTGATACGGGATTTTCTACTCATTTGTGCTGTATCTTCCTGCACACCTTACTCCCACTTTGGTAGGAAGCCCAGCCATCCCTCCAGAACTTTCACACATCTCTTCCTCAGCCCCATTCCTTTTCGTACCCTCTTCTCCCCTCAACGCTTCCTTTTTGATACGTGCAATGGAGACAGAAACCATTGCTTCCAGGCTGGGCAGGAGAGAGCACAGGAGCTCAGACTGCATCTCTCACCTCCATCCAGCTATGAAATTTCATGAAACTCAGTTGTCTGTTGCTCCATCAACTTCAGCTAAAATTAGCCAGCTGGTTCAGAAGATAGGGCAAGCAGCAAGACGGGTTGACGTGCACTGCCACTACAAGCACATTTCTGTAGGCAACCAGGCTGATTAGAGGCTGGTACTACCTTTTACTCATAACTTTTTAAGTTCCATAGGTACAGTTTCCACACATGCTTTTAACCACCCTGTGAGTGTAAATGCAGTGATAAGACCCATCTCTTCTTCTTTCTCCCTTCCACCCATCTTTGTAAACATACCTCTTCTGTAAAATACCTGACTGCTTGAGCTCCTCTGGTTTCCACCACTGCTACACAGACTCCTTCTGAATGCTTTATAGACAGCTAACCAGGTACCTTGCAACTTGCATACTTATAATATCCCACAGACTGGCTTCAGGTGGCTTAAAAAAAAACAGATTTTGCCTTTCCCTGATGCCACAGCTGTAGTTGAGTACAACTTCTACTGCTTGATGGCTGCTGGGAGATGATGTGGCTGTGGGTGAGTTGAGCCCCTCACTGATAGCATCTGAGACCTGCTCATTTGAACCTGTGATGTGGTTGACTCCCGCCTCTCCAGAAAGTGGCTGGTGGTTTTGTATGGGATGGAGAAAAAAAGGTTTTACTGTGCTTGTTCTTTATGCTCTTGAGTAACATGTGGCTCCCAGCTTTCTCCTCCTGTTTGGGTGGACTGAAGGGAGGAGAGCACTTGCTACTGTCTCTAGCACCTGGGAATAGCAGCTTTGGAAGTGGCTAAGTGCCCTTATCTTTACCTACAGAGGATAAAACAAAGAGAATCTCTTACCTTGTCCTCCTTTAGCAGATATCCCTGTGAAACTGCCCATTTTTACCTCCATCCTTCAAAGTAAAGGCTCTGGGGGGTGGACAAGGGGCATCACCCTTCCGTGATACGGTTAGGTCCCTGGCTGAGAAGCCCACATTGTGTCCTTGCTGCAGTGGCAAGAAGGGCCTTCAGAGTGTGTCTTATCTTTGTAGCTGAGTAATCACTGTATCATTCAGGGGAATCTGTTTTGTGAATCATCTGAAGTGAATCTTTGACTTCTTTAATGAGACTGTTCCTAGTGAGTTATTGTCTTGATTGTGCAGAGAGGTTAATGTCTGGTTTTCTCCATTTGAAAAAGACCCCACAAATGCTTCTGGTCAGCCATTTGGCTGGAAGGTTTCCACATCACATGTCAAGCTGGCTTTTCTTCTCTGACTGCAGAAAACTGCTCAGATTAAGTTGGGGGTAAGTACAAGGTTTTGACAGAACGCGAAAGATCGCAGCTACATCAGTTCAATGGGAATTTCTCTACACAGTGGTTTTTCTGTTGAAAAATGCCAGCCCCTTGTGGAGGAGGGTCAGTTCCAACAAATGACTCACTTTAACAGAGACAGCCTGAAGGTAGAAGAGGCTGGGCTCAGGCTGGTGCCTGCAGGGTGGTGTTTGTACCCCATGACTCTCTCCCTCACAGGGCTTAAAAATTCTGGGTCCAAAGTCTCATCGTTGCCCTGCTGTCAGTAAAAAGTAGTGAAAATTCATTGATGCCTCACGCTCATGATGTCTCATGACTGACCCACCCACAAAGTCATCACCTGCTCCTGGCTGGCAGTCACTGTGCTGGCTCATACTGCAGATGTCTGTCCTTGGGTTTTTAAGCTTTGGTCCAGTCCGGGTGACTAACCAGATTAATGTTGGGGTCATTGGGTTTTCGCAGCTCGTATTTTTAGCTTGGGAAAGGGGTTCATGTTGCTGCAGGAGTACAAAGAATTTAGGAAAAATAGTCACCATTAAAAGAGATTTGAAGGCACAAAGGAGGGGAAGCTAGGGAAGGCCACACGAAGGCTCTCCAGTACAACCCCATCTGTGTGTTTACATGATGGTAGAGTTTTTAGTTACTCATTTGTTCGCTGTGTGGCTTCTGCCTCTTTCAGCACGCTTTGCTCAGCATGGTTATGTAGTTAAACATGCTGCTGCCCCTGGTTTGGATTCAAGCAGTTTAAAACCAGGAAGAATTTCCAAAGTTTGCTTTCCATGAATAACAGAGCTGTAGATGACGACAATTTCTACTGTTTCCACTCCTTGATGACTGTTAGGTCATGGCTGTGGGTCCGTGGGTGACTGTGGGCGGCTTTGCCTTGCTCTTTATGGAAGTGAAAGGCATGTGACGAGAAGGGAAAAAGTCTACTGCAGTGATGAAACTGGTTCAAAGTTGCACAACGGGCTGGATTACATCCCTGCCCAGAGCCTTCATTTCGTTTTGGCAAGTAGCTCAAACATGTTCAGAGGCTAATGAGGCTACTTCTGTTACTGAGAGCACAAATTAGATTCTGCAGGAGTATTGAATAAATGCAGGTGAAAGTAATGGGATCTGTTATCTGAATATAGAAAATAATATACCCTATTAAATGTTATTAAAAAAGAAATGCAAGCTGCAACTTCAATTAGGTGCCAAAAAGAAGAAAAGATTTACATAACAAGTCAGACTTTTGCCAGTGAAATGGGAATAATACCAGCCTTTTGATGAAAATTGTCATGCAGCATCCAGACTACAGAGCTTCCTGATTCCCTGGAGAGCTGGGGAATGAGGCAGGGACATTAACATTCGGGATCATTCTATGATTCTATGACTTAGAAGAGAGTTTGAGAGGAACATGCATGATGAGAACTGGCTTGAAAAAAGCAGTCTGTGCTCATGTAAACACAGACAGCATAAGACTTTAAGGGTCAGAGCGCATCTTGAATTAAGACAGATCTCTCTTCTTTAATATTTAGTGTTGGGAAGATGAAAGAAGCACTGCCCTAGAAAAATCAGTTTTAAAGTTCTGCTGGATGCTGGAATTTCACTTTAGATGTAAATAGGGACATTCCTTTCTTTGCTTATCACTTCAAAGATTTACATGCATGATAGTGAGTAATCAGCTGTCCACTGAGTGCAAGTCAACATGATGGAAAAATAGCCACCAGTTTGTTCCATAAAGTCATGGGAAGAAACAAATAAAACAAATGACACAGGGGGTGTTTGATGCTTTTTTTAAGAGCATAATGTGGCTGAATAGAGCATTTCTTACCTCTGTGGGTAAGGCAGTGGTCTGCCAACATTGTGGTTGTTGCAGCAAAATTTTTAGTCACAATATTGTAATAAAAAGAAAGGAAAATGAATCAGCTTTTTCAGAAAATGCTTTGGAAGCTTTCTCCCTAGACCGTGCTCAATTGTCACTTGCTTTTCATCACCCAGAAGCAAGTATCTGCTCATTTCACAGATATCCTGAGGATTACTATTAATATTTTCCCTTGTTATTAATATCTATTTTCTATAAGAGCACCACTGTGTCCTATGCACTTTACAGACAAATAAGGAAGCGAGTTACTTTTCCTAGAAACTTGCAATCAATAGGAGTTTGCCTGAAGTAGTGTAAAATGAATCTCTCTGAGATGTATTTATTAATCTATTACTTGTAACGATTTATCTTGCATGCCTGGCTGTGACAGCTCTTGTTTTACAAAAACTAAAACGCAGTGGGTGATCCACAGTGGAATCAAAGCATGACCTGCAGCTGGAATGATATTTTAAGGGGAAAAAACAAACCCCTAAAAAAGGCGTTCACAGATCAATCTTGCCTGGTTCGTTTTCTTCCTGTTCAGCCTCCAAAATGTAGCCATCTCAAACTCAGCCAAGCGGATGTTTCATAAGCCTGCCAAATGTATATGTTAGAAGGAAATGGGAGAAGCAAAGTTCCTGGTGCTGATGGGGAACCACTCGAGAGAAGTAAATGGCGGAGAGCTCAGCACAGATGCTGGGTGCTCTGAGCATCCTGTCCCCACCAAGGAGGGTGGTGGCTGCAACCTGTGTCCTGCAGAGTCTCTGGTGGCTGCTCCAGGTTTGATCCTAAGCAAATGGCATGTTTAAGAGCAAACCTAAACATGTTTTCAGGGCTTCACTCTGAAAGTGGGTAAAGCAAGGAAGTCTCTTGCAAAGTTTACGAGAGAGAAAAAAAATCGTGTCTTTGCTGGCATTTTAAGTGATGTAAGGCACTATTCTTCCCTGATGGCTGAGAAGGGATAGCTCTAATAAATTCTGCTAATTGCTGATATCAGGAAAGATAATTTCTTTTCCTTTGGTAGGCAGCTCAGGCTTTTATTTAGCTAACACACTTGCTGACAGTAAATGTACGCAGCTGCTCGAGATAGAAAGCTATTTTAATAGTATACTTCCTAGCACTGTCTTTATTTCAACAATAACATTTGAGTGGTATGCAGGAAGAGGAGCAGGTGACATGTTTTGCTTAGAATAAAAGCTTTATTTTAATTTGGCTATGAACCTCAATCCCTATAAAAAATGCGTGCAGTCTTTCTAACTGCTGTACTTTATCCCTATATATCCACTATTAAAAATACAGTTGTATGGGGCTGTAATAGGTAGAACTGTGATTCCAAAAGTCTAAATATTTGCATATTTCTGATGAAATATTCTGATAATTGTATTTTACCTGTACACATTTTAGCACAATAACGTCTGGTTTAGAGACAGACTTTGGGTATGTGAGGGTGGTGTTTACAGTGCATGGCTCCAGTCGGCATGCCAAGTCTTTCTTTTGCCTCTAGTACGTTTTTCAAATATCACGAGCTAATTAAATTTAGATACAGAGATGCTTCTATACTGATATGCATGTTATATGCATATATATTGTATGTGCTTAGCATATCGAAAGATATATACATATGCAGATGTATTAAAGAAAAATAGGGTAATGTTATATTACATGAGTATAATGGATTCATAAATATAAAAATGCTCCCACTGTTCTTTGGTTTCCATGCAGATTTATGGTCTATCAAATGGATTAAGGCCTCTGGTCACTGCATAGTGAAGTAGGCAGCTGCTCATTATTTATTTTTACCTTCACTGCTGAAAAAGTAGACCCACTGCTCGTTAAATTAATCCTGGTTCTTCCAGTAAGCACAGTCTATCTATCTCCTTCGGCAGGAGTCCAGGTTAGATATATGTGGAAATTTTCCAGCAACACCTAGGGTTTTTTTTTCCTTTTTCTTTCTTGTTTTTTTTTTCCAGGAAATGTATGTTTGAGCCTGAAATATTTCATTCAAAACAAAAAATATACTCAATCCAAGTGACCATATGTGTTCTCACATCACACCTCCATCTTCAGCACTCACACCTCACCACTTCCTTGGATTTCTTTAGGTATCCTCAGCCTTGGTGTAATCTGCCTGATAGATTGGCTAATTATGTTGGAAGTTAATGATCCCTGGGCCTCAGGCAGTCAGCCGTTAAGATGAGAACCCAAACCACTGGCTGGCTGGCAGATCTTCCTCGGACATGGCAGACCTGAAACTGAGTAAATTTTGCCATAGAACTCCTTCCACCAGAAGCTCACTGTTTCCACTGGGGTTTAACGTTTTGGAAAGCAAAGATGACAGATTTTACACAGAAGAAACCACCTTGCTTTTCAGCCAAGTCTAATCCGCTCACACTTTTTGATAAACTATCACCTTTATCTTAATTTTTGACGCTTTCCTATTATGTCCATGGAATTACAGACTCTATAAATACATATATATGTGTATGTATATATATATACACACACACAAAATTAGACAAAATATGTTGTCTGTAAGTTGGTAGATTCGTGTTGTACCCAGAAGGGCAGTACTGGAATTCTTCAGATAATTCTTAGCTTTGGTATTTCTTGGCTCCGATATGTTTTAGTTTGCGCTCTATTTATATACTTAGGAAGTTATTTTAAAGATTTATTTTAATGGAAAGTCTAAGAGAGGCTCATTTAGAACTGAGATACTTGTGATTTTTCAGTAGATGTTCTAAAAACATTTTATTGTGTATGTGTTGTTGGCAGCAACTTTTGCAATAGCAAGGGTTGGTTCTCAGGCAGTTCGGGGTTTGTTAGGAATTGCAAACTGGAGTATCGGGTTGTAAAACAATCTGCATCCCATTATAATTTTCAAGGAGAGCTCAAGACTTTTATAAAAGTTCAATAAATTGACTGCCCATTGTTGCACACATTTCTCTCCTGAACTTGTGCAGATTTATTCTCCAAAGAAATAAGGGATCTGGTTATTCTGGGACAGCAAGGAGAAAAAGCTGTGAATTAAAATGGGGTTTCTGCTTCCCTCCTCCTCTTCATTTGGATGTTAATCAGTAATTCAGCACTTAAGCAAAGGAGAAACACGATCTTTACCTGAGGTGTAATGTATAGTGCACTTTTAAAACACACTGGTAATTTGCTGTTGGGTCCTTGCTCAATATTTGCAAATTCTTTTTCACAGGCTTAAACATGAATGTCTTTGTCTGTTGTGGTTATGTTTCATTTCGTATTTTTTCTTGTGTGAAAAAAAAGCCTTTGTTACACAGGTGGGACAGCTTTCTAGACTGTGAGCTCTTCAGGGCAGGGAACGGTCTCTTACTCCATGTTTTAGCATCGCTGTTGCCTTAGGCTCAAGCTCCTGTGCACTATTGCAATGCAAATAATAAACACTACTGAAAAATAGTCTGTTCCGTCAATTGGAGTCTTGCCCAAGTATGAACACAAGGAAATTAGGTGTCAAAATCAATGCGCTCCATTATGGGTTGTTCAGCACATAGCAACGATTTAAAATAGCAATGAGTTTCATAAATTAGCTGTGCAGCTAGTTGATATTTTGCAGACTTTAGAAAATTTACTGATGATAAATATGATGACAGTTTCTTCTGAACAATAAATGGCGAGACTGTACACATTTACCAAATAAACAAAGGAAATTTCTTCTTACTCTGTGACCCTGCCATTTTAAAAGCCCTTGAATCCTAAAGGGCTTCTGTAAATATAAATCACTGCAGAATTGCTAAAGCATACATTAAAGTACTTCTGTAAAGCTAGAGTGTCTGATTATTCGATTCACTGCATGAATTACTGTATAGTTAACCATAGAGGACGTTTCATTTTTTCTGAAAAATAAAAAGAAAGTAAGTTTCTCTAGTTCACCTTAGAGCATAAAAATGAAACTTTACCAATGGAATTAGCTCAGTAAGTGTTTTTCTCATTTGATGTTTCATGTGGTTATGGGACCATCTCAGCTGACTATGAGCAGAAAATTACAAGTATATTGGTAGTATGTAAAAGTGCATTAAAAATAGTGGCCTAAAAGTATTCAGAAGGATGGACGGCCCACTTCTAATGTCAGACAGGCAATTACAAAAGGGCAAGAAGCAGAAGGTGAAAAATGCATAGGATGAAAATCTGTCATTATGAAATGGCAGAGATCCCGTTTAGAGCTGGTGCTGAACTACGGAAGAGTCTCAGCAGAAAATTCACTGAATTTTTCTTCCTTTCAAGTGGAACTTTTTATCATTCAAAAACAAGAAATGAAAGTACTGCAGTTGTACGTTGTCTTTGATGCACTGCTTTTGTAGGAGGTGTTTCAGTCATATAGCTCTGGCTGCTCAGGATAACTTTCTGATTCCCTAACTGGTATTTTTCTGATCTGCCAGAATCACCACTGTTCTTCCTCACCTGTAGCCTAAACTTCCCATGACATTGGCCCATGGGAAACCATGGAGCTAATCTCCTTGTCCCTGAGTGATCTCCTTATCCCTTCTGATCTCGTTTGGTGCTTAACACTGCTGTGGTTTTTGACAAGTGATGCCTCCCCCTCATCACTTCCCTTTGCACACAGTGTGCCAAAATCTGGTACCTAGCCCTTACTGGCTGGGGGTAGAGACCTGGAACTGAGATGGTTCTTAACTCTTCCCCTTATGAGTAAACAGGTATGTTTTTCATACTGTTGAGACCATCATTGATTGGACTGTTGGGGCAAACAGCTAGAGAAAAAGCTATAATTGCTTTTTAGTGGCTTTGTTGTTAGTTGAGAGCAACTACTTGTTCATTTCCAGGAGCTGGTTCTTTGTAGCAGGGACTCCCTGGGACAGATGCTCCTCCTTGCCTCTGCCCCACAGAGTCCATGTAGCTGAGGCGATAGAGAGGTGCAGGGCTTTATCTCACCAGCGTTCAGTGCATCATGTGGATAGAGGCAGCAGTGTGGCAGTCAGTGGCAAAGTCAAGCTCTAGACTTGGAAGCTAATCTGGGTGATGTGATGAAGCAACCTGTAAGTCTATAGGGGATTACTGCTGCTCCTTCAAGTGCTGGTGTCTGCTTGGCGTGTGTTACTAGAGCCTGCAGCTGGGGTTATTACTACACCCTCCCCTGCTCTTTGGCATTTATAAGTGGTAGTATCTAGTAAGGACATTTTATTTTTTTAACCTGCATCTACCTGTGGATTGCAGTGGTTTCCTTTAGAAGCATTCCTTGCCACCACGGTCTGTCCCATTGCTGCTACAAGCTGCTTGTTCCTAAAAACCAAGCTAGGAACCGTTGCTAGAGCAGCAGCCTCTTCAGTGGTTTGAGCATTGCGGAGCAAGTGGTGCATATCTTGTAAGGCACGTTTTGCCTGTTAACTTGCAAACAAATTCAGGATGCTGAAGTTTGGCCTGTAAAGCTTGAGGTGATTTGTGAACTGTTGCCTGATAACCTTTTTCTTTGTAACATTTTGTCACTGCTGAAGTTAATGAAGAAGATGAGTAAGAAAGCAAAAAGCCCCCTTATCCTATACATCAGGAAAGTCTCCAGGTCTGGTGCCTTGCGCGTGCCATGCAGCACTGAAAGCTGTGAAATTGGGGAGCGAAGGAAATGCGGAGCACAAGGGAAATGGAAGCAGGTGGCTTGTGTTCCATGCTGATCTTGTACTTCTGTTAAATTACTAAGAATGCATGTTGGCAAGTTGCAAAAAATTGCTATGAATTAAAATTAAACAAGGGCCACATGTAATCATGATGATGCTGATAGAAGATGGCAGGACATTTAATGAAATCTCCCTGTATTAGAGCGAGAGTAAACCAACTTGTTAAACTGCTAAAAGAAAATAGATGGTTTTAAAATGAAGTGAAAATGCATTTAAGTGATAAATTAACTTACTTTGTCTGAATGGGCAATTCAGTGCTCAGCCTATTTTTCAAAATGTAGAGCTGACAAGCTGTTATTTTTAATGCTGCAATGAAAAAAAGAAAAAGAAGAAAGTTTTGTCTAATTTGGGAATGAACTTGATGTAAATGGAGGCAATTAATGCAGTGTGAAAATGTGCCACCAAAAAGACATGTATAGAACTATAGGTTTCTTTCACTGCAATTTAATCTGATTTATTTGTTTTCTTGTGCTTTGGCAAATCTTTGACTAGTTTGTGTCAACATGAGGCTTAAAATGCTGCATTGTCTACTCCTGACTGAATAAATCCTTCATTAATGCCTTCTATATTAAGTGTGTCTGTCCCCTCCACTGGGGCCGAAGTGTGATACTTTACAAACAGCTGAGGGTCTTTCTAAGGCATTCCTTCACGGGTGCTTCTTGTCAACAGGCCTTTACAAGGGCATGGCTGCAGTGGGGTTCCTTCTTCCTGGGCTGGCTAGATTAAGTCTGTCTTTCTGTTGGAGTCTCAAGAGAGAAAAATTGAAAGCAGAAGAAGGCTGTGATCCAGGTCAGCCTGCTCAGACATGAGCCTTTTGTTACTGCGTTCTTCAACCAAAACGCTTCTCTGCTTGGAATTAATAAAGTATTAGAGACATGCCTTTTGTTTTAGTAGCAGAAAAGGTGTTCTCAGTGGGACTGAGGCTGTCACTGCAGACTAGAAGAGCACTGAGGAACAACAGATTAACAGAAAAAAATGAATGAAAAGCCCCTGTGTCTCTGTATTGAGCTGATGCAGGGGAATAGAACTTTGCTCGGGTAGAGGATCACCTGTGAAACTAACATTTTGTGAAAGGACTGTAGCGGAGGGTTATAACAGTAAAGGGCAATTTCTGCACTTGTGTTCTTACTTTGTTGTGAGTTGTGATAAAACACTCAACGTCTCATGGCTGAGCACTGAGGAAGCAGGATTAAAGGCAGAAAAATATTTAAATTAGATTGACTGAAACTGTTCCAAGTGGATTTACTGCTTTATTAGCTGTTTTTAACGAAATGTTTCAAGCTGCAAACAGAAAACTGCTTTTTAAAATATTTCAAACTTAAATGTTTCCACAGTTTGAAAAAAAAAAAAGGGAATTTGGGTCTTGGTTAGAACTTCCCTGTGTAAAGTTCCTGGTCTGATGAGTCACGTGTTCTGTAACAAAACACGTTTCCTTGAAAAATCCCCCTCCAAGTTCAAGTGTACTGACTGACTGATAGGCTGTTCTACTCTTCAGATTAGCAAAGTAAAAAACGATGATACTTTATAAAGCAAAGAGTCCTCCCTCTTGTTTTATCATAACCTCTGGTCTAACTCTGTGGTGTGCTGAATGCTTTCAGGTATGAATTAGTGGAAGACGTGCAGTGCATTGTTGGTTCAAGCCCTTCTAGTGTACGCTGATGCTGCCGTCAGCATTGCTGAGACAGTAAAACTCAGAGCACATTTGGTTGGAGCTGTTACATCTCTTGTCTCATCAGCATCATGGTTTTCTGTGCTCCTATCCCCTGGCCACAGCTGTGCAAACCCATGGGTTTGCTCCAGTGGTCTCCCAGAGAGAGGTGGTTTCTACAGCTGCGCCCAAGGGGATAATCTGAACCTTACTCTGTGTGGTTACATGCAGGAAGAAGGAGGCTCAGCTTGGTTCTTTGAGCTAAACCACAGACAGTGACATTTCCCACGGATGCTGATCTGTGCTTAGGAGTAAAACCGTCCTTAATCTGAGCCTGGCTCAGCCATAGGGGCTGGGGCAGGAGCTGCGGTGTGGTGCTGTAGGGTAGCAGGTCCCAGCCCCAGCTCGGGCTGAGTGCGGGAGTGCATCTCTGCTCTTCCCAGTCACTCAAGGAAAGAAGAAATCGCTTCCTTTTTTTCCTTAAAGGAAAACAAACAAACAAATAAAACCAAAACAAAACAAAAACCCACACAACCAAAGCCACCTTGAAGGAGTTTTTTGTTCTTTGTGGAATGGTTTCATCTTCACACGGCACCATTCCTGCATATCTAGTACTGTAAGTAACATAAAGAGGGTGATAGCAGCTACGTGGCCACTTTGATGAGTGTCTTCAGTGAGACATGTTGAAAAGCAAAATTCTCTGCTCTGCAGAAAAACTTTGGTACAGATGGTGCCAAGTACCATGCATACACAGAGGCCAAATTCCTCTGTCCCAAGCAGTGATCAAGTAATATACTCAAGATAAAACATAAATTCAGATAAACACTAGCTGCAGAAAATACTTTAGCTGGACAAGATCGCTGTATACACAGTCCATTGAAGGTATTTGTAGTTCCCCAGAGAATTCACTGTGGGGCACCACAGTGGTTGCTGTCCTTTGTTGACCAGAAGGGAAGAATTGAGAGTGGTTTTATAGATCTGGCAATGAATTCAAGGCAGAAAAGTGACTGCAAAGCCAACTACTTCCAGAACTCAAACTTTGTGTTGTTTAGTTCCATTGACTGAAGTGGGGCTATGAGTTATGGATGAACTGTTTTACCTACAAAATGTCTTAGCAGGATTGGTGCAACTCCTTGTGCTTCCTGTTTCCCCAACCATTTCTGATTAACTCCTCATCACAAATGAAACAAAATAAATAAGCTTTAGATCATGTTAACTGCAGTTGAACTACAGGCCTGGATAGCGGTAGGGTACAGTATCAGTCTTGCTTTGAGAATACTTTATACGTGCTGCTGCTGATAGGGCAGTGTCTGTTCAGCTTGTCTTGAGAGCTGTTAAAGAATATAAATATTAGGGTGGTGGAAACAACATTCTCAAAAGCAATGCCGTGTATTCTGTGAAACACAAACTTTCTTCTTTCCGTGGGCAGAGCCAACTGCAGTTTGAGTTTGTACTGGTGATAGCCCCATAGGCCCTGTGAATTAAATCCCAAGGGGCATAGTGATGTCATTTGCTCAGTTCTTTTTTAATCTCCTTTTTGTGCTGAGAACAGCCATCTGTCCCCCTCCAAACAATGATGGAAGCAGCTGTGCATGGTGTGCCAGCAGGAACAAAAGCCGCTGCTTCAGACCAGAGGCCAGCGGGCTGCAGGTCATAGGGAGTTATAAGGATATCAGGGTCAAATGACACCTGTACAGGAAAATAAAACATGGATTATGCAGCCTTTATGTGTTCATTCACTAGCAGAGAAGTGGCGTCAGTCTTTGAGTTTCTCTCTACTGGCCATGGGAATGCATGTGTGTTTTCAAGGCTAGCACACTGCTACTTACCCACAGTGTAATAGAGTAACAAAACCAGCTTCAAGCAGCAGGCAAAGCAAACATGACACAAAACAGTGCTTTCGAAGGGAAAATAAAACAACTTGGATTCATTCTGGTACTTTATACAAGTTCAAAGAGTGTGATCTCAAGTGCATATCCTATAACACGCTCTTGTAAAAGCGCAGTGAACCATGCTTTTCATGTGCAGCCTGCAGCACACGGTAGTTCCCTAGCTCCTCTGTGGGAAAAGGGAAGCTGAGTGCGGCTCAGAAGCCACATCCAGGAGAAGTTGGTTAAGCTCTGAGCTGCTTTTTCTGCATGGTAATTTGGAGGCGGGTACATACTCCACAGGATGAAATTGCTCATTCCTGCAGGTAGCTTTCTACTTTTCAACAAGTGGTACTAGTCCTGTCCCAGCTATTCTTTTTCTGTGCTGGGTCCATAAGGAGAACAGAAGCTGATAGAAACCTTTCTAAGGGGAAACATAAAATATGGGGTAAAGTTCACACATGTAATGAAATAGGTAATGATCATAGTCGAGTACAGACCCTCCTATCTTTTCTTTAACACCACACCACTTTTGTCTGCATGGATTCCTGCTCTGTTTCTAAGCAAACGTGCATTTTGGAGCCATTAGTCAGAGATGTACCAGGGGTCATATTTCTTTTGGGATGAGAATCCTGGATTTGACCCTGTCTCTCATGGACAGGGTGACATTCCTTGAAGCTTGATGGGACAGAAGCACATGCTTCATAAGTGGGTAAGCTGTAAACACTGCATGCTCCCACCTCAGGGGAACACATTCTGGGATGCAAAGGCATTCATGGATATACAGCTTAGCTCAGACAGGCCATAAGACAGCCATGGCTGGCTCAGCACCAAAGCCAGTGATCCCTTCCATTCCACAGTTCCACTTACGCACATGGAAAATGGTTCCCTATTGCCCTCTCTTTTTTTTTTTTTTTTGCCATGCAGTTCATAAAGGATACTGAAATAGAAGTTCTCAGACATAAAGTACAGTATTTTTAGTAAAGTACAATGACTCCTGCTTGTTAAAAAGTATTCTTTCAAACTGAAAACTTGTGTTCTTGTTTGCTAATTGCATACTTTGTGTCCTAAATGGCATGAATAATTCCTTTCACCACTGATTGTCTACCTAGTTTGTGTGTTTTTACAGGAAGAAGTCACAAGATGCTGCAGTAAAAAGGGACAGAAATATTACTGATGATGGAAAACACATGCCTACATTTCTAGGTCCTTTATTGTGCATTTTACGAAAGTGTCCTGCCTGCGGAGCAGCAGTGTAACTCAGTCACACTGTTTATAGGTTTGAAAAGCTTTAGAGCTCTTCCACACCACACAGAAACTGCCAAAATCCTGTTTGCTGCTTGATGCCTGCTTGATGCTTTGCATGCTTGATGCTTGATTGCACTGTCCTCCCTTCCAATTGCTTATTATTCCCATGTCCCTGTGAGTGCTAAATGAACAGAGCACCACGCCATTGAAACTCGGCTCCTGAACAGTTACTGTCCAGGAACAATTGTATAGATTTCCATTGTACTTTAGACAAGATGATCACTGGTTCATGAATTGCTGGTTCGAAAATTATTTGTTCTCTTTCACTTACATAAATGTCTTCTTTAACGCACATTAAATTCCCTTGTTTTAAGCTCTCTTGAGCTGGAGCAAAACTTAGGGCACTGCTGTTGGTTCCCAAGACTTCCACAGCATACTTTACATTCTGGCAGTTTTCTTGGTTTTGCTTTACAGCCCCCCCCAGAGATCAGCTGGCTCTGCTGAGTGGTTAGTGGCTCTAAACATAAATCCCATTGCTCTCTGAGTCTGTGGTTTCTGGGAAACTTTCCTGAAGCCTGTTTTGCTCCATGTTTTGTCACAATCCGAGGAGGGGAGGATTTTTGCTTCCCTGTACGAACAGAAACTCTGACTGTGGTCTGTAAGATTCAGCCTGGAGCATATGCTGCAAGGTTGAATTGGTCTCACTTTTACAGAATTTTACTCCCACCAGCACAGGGTATCAGAACTCGAAGTGAGAAAAAAAAAGAAATTTATGTGGTTTATTTTTTGTATGGTATTTATATTTGTTGTGTTAAGTTTTAGTGTGTACAGAGCAGATAGCTGGTTACTGTATTGCTCTGGGGTAATACCTGCCTGTAGGGTGTAGTAGTGATTGAGGCAGAGAAATCAGAATTATCCCGAATATGAGGATGTAGGTGTTTGTGTACAGTGCTCTGTGTGTGTGTGTTGAGGTGTGTAATGAGGCATACAGTCAAACATGCAGGCCTTATGCCCACCGGCTATAGCGCTGGGATTTATTATCAAGCTCATTCATTTGATGTCCTGACACGAAACAGACTTAATGCAGTCTCACAAAACGTGGTCCTCAGTTTAACCCTGTGATTGAGCGTGGCGCCCAACCAGCTCCTTCAGTGCACAAGCAGTTATTAATGACAACCCCACAGAGCCAGCTGAAAGGGCCCCAAGGGCAGGACTGCTGCACTTATGGTGCCCCTAGCCCCATTCCCATCCTTTCAAGGGTGCTGCACAGCACTCAGAGGCATCGCCTTTCTTACTGGGGACATTCTTGCCCTCCTCTCTCCTCCCAGACCAGGAAGTAAGTACGTTAACTGCTCCACTTCATTCTGGTAGCTCAGCAGGTTTGGCTCTAGTTCAAGCCCTGCAGTCTCCTTGCAGGGCAATGACAGTTTTGATCAATGGCAAGCTGGCTTTCCTAAACAAAGTGCTGTTTCTTCAGAAAGCAGGAGCTTCATAGCAAAAACATAAAAAGATGAACACATCATGTACATGTACAGCTTACATGGTGCTGGGCCAGCACCCACTGGGGTCGGGATGAAAACTACAATGTTTAGGATACTTTTTTAAATCTCTGTCTCTTGACTAAAAGTCACACATATTGCAGAGAGCATGAGTCACTTCCCTCCTAATTCAGAAAGGCCACTGTATATCCCATCAAGTTCATTACATTGCTAGGCTATTTCCTCTGTGGGTGAAATGTCGAAATACTGGCTACCTATATAGTCAGCATCAGAAATCTGAATTAATTACAAACTGATTCCACTATAGTTATACTTCTTGTGGAAGTTCATCCAATGAGCCCAGATAACCCTATAAAAGTACACGCAGTGTAACAAATTATACAGTAAACCAGGTATTCCATGTTGCCAGAGCATGAGTCTTAGTCAGGTCTGAAGTATGGGAAGTACTGATAACCAAAACAAAATACAATTATTACTCTATAACTACTTATAGGTGTATTTGAAGCTGATGAAATAAATGATCCCTTATTTAATTTATACTGAATACATTATAGAAATAGAAAAGAGTTCGGAGAGACATTAATCTTAGCTAATTTTTAATATCTTAAAGTAATCTATCTGTTTCTACTTGAGTCATCTAATTTCTTTGTAATACCCATAAGAAAGCTGCAAGGAGGCAATGCGTGCTCACCCATTTTAAACTTGATCTGTCATATAAAAGGATGAATCACTGTCTGGAGGTTTCTGTTTTTTCTCCTTTGGTTATAAAAAGAGTCTGGGTTACTGTTTTAGATCAGACATCTGCCATCCATCCATCCATCCATCCATCCATCCATGCATGCATCCATCCATCCATCCTATCCTTAAATGGCTATATTGTTAGAAAAATACTCTGTTTTGTTGCCAGCAAAAGCAACTTCATTGACAGAATAGTGGGATCACTGCTGATTTTTTTACAAATATCAGGATAAAAATTGTGTGAATTTTTGTTTGCCTGCAGACCAGATGTTATTATAGACACACTGTCATTTTGAAGTGTGATAACAATACTCATTCACATGCATTGCAGTCAACTGCCTGTTGTATCCACACAGAGAACAAGAAGTAATTCAGAAGTAAATTCGGTGCAGTTTCCCTGAGAAAGTCCTATTTGCAGATGAAGCGGTTCCTGCCAGCCCTACCGCAGGAGACCTGATGTATCTTTTCTGCTGTGGCAGCCGCAATGGCAGCAGTGTCCAGCTCTGCTCTCATCCGCCCTGCTTAGCGTTCACACACTCGCTCTTTCATCCCTCTGCTGCCATTTGGGTCATGAATATTAAGCACAGAAGAGAGGATCATGAACTTCGCCAGGAAAATGTCATTAATAACCTTGACAAGTATGGAGATGGATTGGGAAGGATAAAAGAGAGAGTGGGAGGAAAGGAAGTCAAGGCAACCAATAGGCTGGACCTGCTGTTACCATGTTAATCTCTACACGGTTATTTGAGGGAATTGCTGAATTAGTTCATACTATACCTAGATCCTTCCCTTAATTCTGGACTGGTTCTTCCTCGATACTGACATTGCGTTTGTAACACAATACATATTTATAATAGTTCATAAAAATAAGAAATCAAAATACCATTTCAGGCATATTAAATATGGTGGTGGAAGTGAAATACACAACATATTAAATGATACAGTTGCCTGACATCACGAGAGGTTTTAGTCCACCCATTATTTTTTAATTGGAGATGATTGTGTCTTTGCATACCACTCAATGTAACCTCCAGTTGTTGTTCCAAAATAGACAATAGTTTATTATATTTTAATACTCTATAAGAGGCTTACAGCAACTACTATTTTTAATAATAGTCTCACCAGTGCATTGCTGATTCTACAGCATTTAACCTTTTGGTTCACTACATTGTTTTGGGAAAAATAATGATGATGCATAGAGAAAAATCTTTTTGAGGAGGATTTAGAATGGGGATCTGAAGTTTAAGGGAGATTATGTTTCCATTTGCTGTAGGTAAATGATATCTTTTATCATCGGGAGAGGGGACCAAATATCAGAAAGAATTACATATAAATGACAGCTGGTCACTGTGAAGCTAATAAACAGTCAATCACATTGGTATAGGAGAGGTTAAAAGTCAAGGTTAAAATTTAATAACTTTATCTTCAGAGCATTTACTGCAGGAGTCCTCCTAAATGGGTGGTTCCTACTCTCTGAAGTGAGTTATCCTCAAAAGATAAGTGTGATTGGTGGTGATGGCTCTCCAGAATAGGAGCTCAGTGTAGATCATCTGCTGCCACAAACACTCATGCATATTTTTGGTAGCTCCTCAGACTCATGACTTGCAGAGTCTGAGGTGGTTATTAAAAAAAGAAAGTTGAAACTCAGTGGAGTAAAAGTCAAAATCATAGTTATGTCTTAATCCATTAAAAAAACCATCTGTTATGTTGTTTTTAATGGCAGTGTACAGTTTACTGAGCACCAGCGCACCTGAAAGGAAGTTTTGTGCTGGGAACAAGAGACTGTTGGGTTTTCAGTGGGCAAGACTAGAGAAGTCCTGATGGAAGCTTCCTGGCGCTGCTCCCCTCTGCAGTCTCTGTTCACCTAATTGATATCAAGAGCCTTCCCGGCAGAGGAAGGGTTTCTTAGGCAAGTGGGTTTTGCAAGGTCAGGTTGGCAAGCGCCACTCTGCAGGCATTGTGCTCTGCTTCATGTACACTGTGTTTTCTGCTTGGAGTTTGTTTCCTCCCACTGTTTCAGCAGCACAGAAGCCTTTTACTGGCAGTGGGAGGCATAGGCTGGAGGCAGTGTGGTATGGCAAAGGCCTTTATCTGACCAGCCTCCACCACCATTTCCCCTCTGTGCCCTGTGTTTTCCTAAGAGACAGCTTCTTCTTTGGCATTGTCTCCTGAGTACGTTGTGGGAAGAGCTCGTGGGAGAAAACTGGGAAAATATTGATAGCTGGGAGATTCCTGCATCGTGTGTCATCTCCATGGTGTGTTTGCATAATCTGTCTGGCAGATTACCGAGTACGCCGTGCCTGCAAGGAAACAGGCCTCTCTTTGACCTATGACTGTATCTATGTGCAGTGTTATGTGTATTTAGTTAGTGAGCAGTCACTGATTTGTCACAATGCCTCATCATGGAGCAAATTCCCTTTTGCTTGTGGTGTTGTCCAAGGAGACATGCACATGCTGCTCCTGTCTGCAACAGTTGTGCCCTTCGGCAGGTAGAGCGGTGAGCCAAGGACATGCCATTGAATACTCCTTCCCTGCCAGCCCTGGGCAGGCACAGCAGTGGCTGCAGGAGAAGAGCCATTGCTCCTCCAGCATCTTTTCCTGCCATGGTGACGCTGGCATGGAGGAGCCGGGTGGCATGCGAAGATCCCCCATGGCTTGCTTCCAGCGAGTTCTCAGTGCTGCCCACACAACTACAACAGAAATCATGCCACATGTACAAAACCGAAAGCTTTTCATACTGCAATTTGTTCTTTCCTACCCCCGAGGCCTTTGTTAGCGAACAAGACGCCAGTCTTTGAGGGGAGAGACAATGGTGTGGTTCAGCTCACTCTGTGAAGGCATGCTGGAAATGGCCCACAGCTGAGTCGCCCTTCTCCCCCCACTTTATTTTTATTATTCTGGTTCAGTGACATTTATTTTGCTGTAAATGCCCAATTTGCTACGCAGTGCATGTGTTTTACAGAGAGACTAGGAAATTAGAATCATACGTTATGCAGAAATCCTTTGGTCTGAAAATGCAGGCAACCAATATTTGCCTTTCAGCCTTCACGAGCTTAGACATTCAGTGACAGCCAGCAATAATATTTTTAGCCACTGGTGTTCTTCTCCTTAGCTGCAGGCTAACTTGCTAACTTGATCAAGAGATGCTGTCCTGGGTTCAGCAGTAGCAGTCATTTTTCTCCTTCTTAGTAGCTGGTGCAGCACTGTGTTTTGACTTTTGGCCTGGGAACAGAGCTGATAACACAAATGTTTTAGTCTGACCAAGGACTTTCTGAGCCTCATGCTCTGCCAGGGAGAAGGGGAAGCTGGGAGGAAGCAGAGACAGGACACCTGACCCAAACTGACCAAAGAGGTATTCCATACCACAGCACGTCATGCCCAGGGTGTAACGGGGAGTTATCCGGAAGGGCTGGGGACTGCAGGGTTGGGCAAGGTATCGGTCAGTGCTCGGTCAGGCGAGGTTGGGGAGTTATCTGTCGGTTGGTGCTGAGGTGTTGTATTCTTTCCCCTTGTTATTTCCTTGATCATTATTATTGTTGGTGTTAGCAGCAGTGGTTTGTGTTATACCTTAGTTACTGGGCTGTTCTTATCTCAACCCGTGGGAGTTGCATTCTTTTCGATTCTCCTCTCCATCCCTCCAGGAGTAAAGGGAGGGCAAGGGGTGGGGGGAGGGGGGTTGCAGGGTGAGACAGCGACTGCGTGATTTATGGCTGACTTTGTTTAAACCATGACAGTTCCTCTTTAAGTGAGTTGACACCACGTGCAGTAAATTTTGTATTCAGAAAAAGAAGATCAATGAAGGAGAGCACTGGGGTTGACCTATGGCATCAGTAAATTGGAACTGGTTGCTGCGGTGAATTTGTCATTGCTGCTGTTTACATCGTATTTAGAGAGGGAAGAGGTTATATATGTGGTCCAGCTCATCTCAGTTTTACAGCAACATTTTAGACACCAAACCTGGTAGGGCATTGTATAGAATCATAGAATGGTTTGGGTTGGAAGGGACCTTAAAGCTCATCCAGTTACAAACCCCTACCACGGGCAGGGACACCTTCCACTAGACCAGGTTGCTCTAAACCCTATCCAGCCTCGCCTTGAACACTGCCAGGGATGGGGCAGCCACAGCTTCTCTGGGCAACCTGTGCCAGTGCCTCAGCATCCAAAACAGGGAAGAAATTTTTCCTAATATCTAATCTCAATCTACCCTCTTCCAGTCTTATGATTAAGCTTCTTAAAAGGAAGCACTCACTGTGGCTTTCTGTATACATCCTGTGTTTGCAAGGGATCCCATTAAACAGCTATCTAAACAGGGCCCAAGCAAGGCGGAAAAAGCAATCTAGGGGATAAATATAATTTCATATATGATAAACAGTAAATACTGATCTGCCTTAGTCATATGAACTGGTTTGGCTGAGTTGTCCTCGTCCAAGTCTATTAAGTTTAATGCTTCTGTGTGAACACTCAGAGTTTCCATTACGTATAGTACTGAACGTCTGATCTCAGGATGACACTGATATTCCAAAAATAGTTTAATAAATAGAAATTCCAAAATGTATCATCATAAGCCTGTAGTTTGAGTATCAAATCTGCCATGTTACATAATATATGTTGGTTATATAATGAGATTTTAATAAGTCTAGTGGCAAAAGTGCAAATATTAGAGCATTATTAGGAAACCAGCCTCTCTCTGAATCTGTTATGCTGGAAGTCAGAGAGAAAGTAGCTTACATATATACAAGGATTTAGATGCTACAGCTTCAGAGATATCTTAACAACTCAGAGCTAGTTTGGAGATTTTGTTCTTGACAACTGTAAATACATTTTAAATGGTACTGGGGAAAGAAATTGGAGTGTGGTAAGAACTTCAAGCTGCTCTAAAGTATCCTTTGTGGTGGACCAAATTGCAGCCTTTGGAGTCAGAAAGATCCCTAAAGCCAGCACTCCTCATCTCTTGATATACACTGAGAGCGAGCTGGGGAGCAATAGTCTTTCTGCTGGAAAGCAGATAAAGCTCCTGAGCTAGCAGAAATCAGGACTCACTAGTGGGAGGACATATGGGAAGAGCAGCAGGGATTTCATCCAGGCAGAGCAATGTTCATACATAACATCACAATCAGTTGTCACAGTGGTCAGGTAACAGTGCCAAGCCCTGCGGAAAGGCCAGGCAGCAAATGCTTGGAGAGCAATGGTGTTGTGTAGAAGTCCTCCCTGCCAGGGAGCAGAAGCTTTGGAGATGGGAGCACATAAAAAGAGCTGCTGTGGGTTACCTGGAAATGAAAGGAATTTAGTGTGCTATACATAGAACTAAGTGCATCGTTTTATAGCCTAGAAGCTGATTTTGAAGGTTGCACAACTTCTTGAAAACCCTAAGTAGGGCACTATATGAAATTGCATGGCCTGATGTTACTGACAGCCAACCATCTGTTCCCACGGGCTTTCAAATCAGGAAAACATCGCTTTTACTAAGAGCAGGCAGTCTATATGGTGGAGTAAGTGAATTAGGTGAACCTTCTGACTTTTCAGCCTGAGGTAAAAAATAGAGTCATGTTCAACTCCGCAAATTAGCATAAGTGAATTAAATACTTTAATTTCATGTATTTTCTGGGTAAGTTGAAGTGGGGCAGACTCTAAAAGGCTGATATGGTCTTTAGTGTCTCTAGTTAAAAGACACAGTTTTTCCCAGAAGCACTGGTAACCCCCTACTTTGCCGCTTTGCCCTGTCGCAGCACCTCGAGCATTAGACACACGTTAGAGAATTAAACCTCAGACTGCTCTGCTGAGGAGGTAACCCCTATCTTCCTCTTATGAGTGGAGAATGGGCATACTCACTAAGGGAGCAGGAGAGGGGAGCTGGCAGGGTGGGGGCACTGAATGTGCTCCCCATGGGATGCTCAGTCTCACCCATCTTCTATGTCCTGGGATGGGGAACTGCCTGCCCATAAAGAAGTGAATCAGGTGACCAGAGTAACACTAAAAGCTGTAGTGCAGACTGGTCAGGGTCCAGATCCCTCCTGTCTCGGGGCTCCAGATCTATAGAGCACATAACCAGAGCAAAGGACAACTGCTCTTGCTACTTTGCAGACCCTGTTCTGCAAACAGGGCTGTGCACATGGGCTTCCTCAATCCATGTGAAGCTCCCCTGCTGCCTTTGCTTGGGCGCTGCACAGGGCTCAGAGGCTTCCTAACCTGCTGGGTTTTCAACTTTCCGTGACAGTGAGCTGGCTGCTTGCTGCCAAGCACACACTGAGAAAATGCTGTAGTTTAAAACATGGCATAAAAGTGCTATTAATGCTTGGAGTGCTGCAGGATTTTTCCCCTTGTACAGGATATGAAAAGTAAAGGGAAAAGAAAAGATTTTTTAGCCCTATAAGATTAAACAGTCATCATGGTTTTAAGGGCTTAATCTGCTGGCATGCAAACTGCTGGCTGATAAGTCTGAGTGTAATTGGATGCAGCATTGGATTCATTTCTGTGGGCTTTCCTGGGGCTTTTTGTTTGTCTCTTCGTTTTTAACACACTGCAGAGTTGAAGTGATCTGTCCCTGGAAATGCCTTTGGGTGTGAAGCTGTAACGTTGTCATCCACCCCCCACCCCCAGTCTGTTTTGGCAGCACCTAGCTGGAGACCACTGCTCGGGGAGGGGAGGTGGGGAGGAAAGTTGCTCAGTGTATGAATTTGGTCTATTGTTCAAGGCACACATCTGCCTTAAGAAATCACACGGCACAGGCCGTTACTTATTCAGATGCAGAAGCTCCTTCCGTCCCACAAGACAGCCCATTCAAGTCACATGCCAGAGGTCTCAGCAGAATGGGCTGCAGCTGCTTCAAATCTGCTGTCTAACATCAGAAGCAGTTGGACAAACTGTGCTGTACTGACTACAGTCAGGCTCCCCGGCGCCGAGGAAGACAGGGAAAAGATTTGGGATCCCAGCGCAATGTTCTCAGAGGATCTGTGGCTGGAAAATGAGAAAAACTGTGCTGTTGTTCACAAGTCGAAGCGAGCAAGGAAGCGCCAAGAGCTTCTGGCTGTAGCCCTGGGGGTGAAGGTGGGAGTCAAGGGGGCACTTTTGTGGCAACCTCTGAAACTCTTTGCCTATTCACAGATCACCTCCTTGGTCAGAAGAGCAGCCTTAACCCAAAATGACAACCACTTCAACTATGAAAAAGCACACAACTTTAAGGTAAGCACAACTTCCTATTTTTGGATAAAAAGTTCTGTTTAGATGCCTCACATTTGGATTTCTACTGTGATGGGGTTTTCACTCGCCCATCTATATTAGCTCTGAGAAAAGTGTTGAAAAAGATCATTTTTCTTTCTGCTTTAAGTCCTCTTGACTGCGTTCTTAATATGTCTTTACATAGACACTTAATCCAACTAACAGGTTTGCTACTCATTTCACTACTTGACTGTCATTTTAGCTCCTTTTGCCCAGCTTCTCTTTCTTTTTTGTTCAGAAACAAAGTACTTCATATTGATAGTTTTTATCTTACAGTGTAACTATTTTTAAATGAGAAAAGGGCCCCTTTTCAAAACCTAGCAATTGTCAGAAGCCAGTAGGATTTTACCTGCAAACATTTTGATTGTTTCTGTTTTCAGAAGTTGAGGGAGCTGGGGTGCTCCCCAACAATAAAGCAGAGCACAGCAGTGGTATTGTTTCCTAGCTTTTGTTCCACCACCATATGCTAAGGAAATGCTCTCAGAGTCCCACTGAGCTATAGGATCTGAGCTTGTGTTTGCTTGTCAAACTAAACCAAATAGCTGGACAAACACAGGGATGCTTAAATGGATCATCTTTTGACTGTCTTATACATACAAAATCAGATTCTTGGGGCTTTTTGCCCCAAGTGCTGTGTCTGGCATGCTGCAGCAGGGAAGTGACTCAGCTTTGGAAACAGACCTTCCAGGCAGCTTGTACTAAAATGTTTTGCCAAAAGGACCGTGCTGGTTTCAGAGTATGCCAGCCAGTTACTGTGTCTAATGCTGTCAAATTGTGGTTTGATGGTTATCGGGATGGATACAGAGAGAATAAGAGGCTGTAGCAAGACAAGAAAGGAATGCATCTCAGCTTTGAAACCTCAGTTTACTTAATGCTCCTTGAGGATGCTGATCTGGGTCACGGTCAGGATAATTCAACTCATTAGCAGAAAGAGAATTTTATGGTATTTATTGTGGCCTGTCAAAGAAAAAAAATTAAGGAGGAGCACTGATTAAAATTATTTCACTGATTTCCTGGTCTAGCAAAAGAGCTTCACTTCGTATTTTTTTATGTATTCCACTGTGCAGACATTGCGCTCCTCTGCAGTGCTTCTGCTGTAGTTGGTAAATCAATAATTTCATATTAGTGAGAAAAGCAAATAATAGCATCCTTCTTCTCATTCTCCCTCCTTGACCCAGTCTACAGAAAAGTCAATATTTATCTCACTGATTGGCACTGAAGGAAATGGGGAAATACTCTGAGTTTTCTTGCTTGATTAAACCAGTTTTCATTTTTTTCTGGGTTTTGCCCTCATTATCGTTTAATATCAAAACTATTTTAGTTTAATGAGAAAATATTTTCTCATGACTGAGACTTTTTTCCACTTTGACCCATGCATTCTTTCCTCTTCAAAATTCCCCTGTTTGGGCTTTGATTTATAATTGGACATGTGCCCAGTTAACTTTGCGTTTGCACAATCTAGCTGTTGTATAGTCTCTGGTCCCTTCTGTTTCAAAAGAGTCATAGTTCAACTGGAAAATCACATGATTCATGTATATATGTATTCAAAGGCTTGACAGGAGAAAATTATTGTTTCATCCTAGTAAAGGCAATAAAAAACTTAGGGAAGAAACATTGTCCAGAAAGGCAAGTCAAAAGTGTTACATTTACTTACTGAACAAATATGTTCACTATGCAAATACCGTTAGTTTTCCAAAGGAATATACTAAAACATGGATTAAAACAAAGGAATATATTAAAAAAATTTGTAGAACAAAAAATGTGGGTAGAAGCTTAGAGTAGAATTTTTTAGATTTAGAAGACAGATAAATTTAAATCTAATATCTTTAATATATTCATTACGTTAAAGGGTTAAGAAATCATGAAGAGTAGCTTCATGGGTCCTGGGGCAAAATTCTTAATGGCTTTTGACAGCACTCAGGCCATGATGATATGGGATTTATCTGAAGGAGAAAGCTATTTTGCAGACATTCAATGAGTTGTCTTCCCCATTTTTAAGTGAACACTGACGTGTATTGTATCATTCATTTTACTCCATAGGAACAAAGGTTATGTGTCAGTGTCCCTCATAATCTTGTCATAGGCAATTCTTCATGAACAGACACTTTTTAGCTCTTATCCTTTAGCCATGAAGAATCTTAAAAATGTAGGGCACATTTTCAGCAAAGCTGATGAGATTTTTGTAGACCATGCAGTGAAGATCCTACCTACTGGATGAGAGAAGGAACAACAGAAAGAAGTAGACTCAAGGCACAAATTCAGAGCAAGGACAGTTCTCCCTCCATCCTTTCCAAGCTAATACAAAATAAAAAGGAGAGCTGGAGTTTGAAGCATGGGGGTACCACATTATGCCCCTCTGAGCATCCCCTTCCTCATTCAGCCTCTCTTCCAAATTTCAAGGTACTCATGACAAATGAACAAAAAAAAAGATTAGTATCCAGACTGATTTGTTAATCTGGGTTCATCCTGAGCATACAACGCAATCACATGGATTTAGGTTTGGAGCTGGTGTCTGTCTGGCAGGACAACTTTGCATAAGCCAGCATAGACACACCGTAACTCAGGAAAGAGAATGAATCTCTGAAGCCCTGCTTAGGAAAAACACACCGGTATTTCTGTAACTCTGTGGGTGTCAGCCTAACTGGATAAACAAGGTCCTCCTGCATCTCATTACCGATAGGATCCAGCAGGGTCATTGGGTTGTGCTTTACCTGACAACTTCAGTGCGGTCCCAGCTGGTGGTGAGGCCAGCCTCGTGCCTAAGGACAGCAGTGTGGGGTTTGGGGATGCTCCATACATTTTGTCCTAGGCTGAGAATCAATGAGAGGGCCTCTGTGCTGCTATAAGTGAGCCAAATACAGCTGAATAATATGCATTTACCACAGTATTGTGCCTGTTTGCTGGTATGGCGTGGGCAAATCCCATTTGCAGGCAGGCCAGCAGAGTAAAGGCAGCTGATTGCATACAAGTCAGAAGATCTGCTGGGAGAAAGGATACTCCGGGATAAAATTCTCCTTGTATTAATCACTGCAGATCAACACTGCTTCTGGGAAACAAAGGGTTTGGGTGAGGCATTTTTACAGACATCATGAAGATCATGTGTATGCATTTAGACAAAAATAGCAGCAGAGTCAGCTATTCCTTGCAAACAGCTCAGGTTCAGCAGGAGTCCACAGGAGAGCACAAATGTGCATATATTCAGGTGAAAGTATGAAGAAACACTTGTTTTCTTTGGAGCCAAATAGAAAAGTTTTCAAACCCAGGTCACGTAAACAATAAAATTGTCTCAGAACCAGCACTATGTAACACCAAAAAAACCCATGCATTTCAATTGAAGGCAATGTTTTAGTTTGTGTCTGCAATATTGCTTTAAGGGATTATTCTTTTTTTTTTTTTCCAATATATTGGCACTCCTTAACTTTGGACTCAGTTTCTCTCCTCTGTGAAAATGGCTCAGACAAACTAAAAATGAACAAGATAGCACCTATGGCATGAGGGGGGAATTCTGCTATTTGGAAGCAAAGGCACCAGATGGCCAAAGGGCCAAAGTGCACAGGAAGGCAGTAAGAGTCACACAGCATAATATGGGGTTTGTCCCACAGAGAACAGAGGATGAATGTAAGCAACAATTTTTCATTGAAAGAGCTGGAAAGGAAACAGAGTGAAGAAGATGGAAAGAAGATGAAAGAGTGAACAAGAGAAGTACAATGTATAGTCTGAAACATCATGTTTTGGCTTACATGAAGAAATACTTCCCTGTAAATTCTTTTCAAAGACAGAATGATGTATCAACTGTAGCCCAAGCAGCCTGAGCCCATGGTCTGTGTACACAGAGAGGTCTCCCAAGACTGCAGGATGGGGTAGGGACCAGTAATAAATAGATCTTCATCACATTTCCAGAGCACCTCAGCCCAGCCCATCTGTAATGATGTGGTTACAAAGGATGGGGTAAAATCTAAAAACCCATCTCACAGACCTAAGACCAGCTGCTTCCTCTCTTGTTTAAAATAGAAATGAGGCCAGTCTTGCAGGCAAAATTCCTATTTACCATTCAAAAGTGTTGCGTGCAAACTGTGGGCTGCGTTCGAGTGTTGTGTTCATAACAGACTTCCCATTATTTCTTTAAAATTAATGGCAAGCCATAAGAGACTTAGTTCAAAACTGCATCTTAAGAGATTTTTTGCACCTTTATTAAAAACTTCGGAAGATCTCCCTTTTTCAGTTAGAGATAGTGAATATTTCCCTGTTCAACTTGACCGGAAGCCACCAAAACTAGCTTGTCACAGGACATTCCAGCTGGGAACTGGCCATTTGAGCTGAAATGCTGATCAGTGAAAAACTGAAGTGCATGAATAAAGAGAGCTAAACCTTTGAGGGCCACCAAACAGAAGGGAACAAGGGAAGGATATGCAGTCAGCATTTCTCAGGTGGAGCCCTCAGCCAGCGCTGATGACTTTCATGTTAATGACAGCGGAGATCAAGGAATAATCAGCTGGTATTTTCTAAGTATGCTGCAGTGAGATCAGCTGAAATAAGCTTTATGTAAAGTGAGCAAGTAGGCCCCAAATATCCTAGCAACTGTGATGGACATTAAAAGTGAAATGCAGTGGCTTTAAAAATCCTGAGTGAGCTTTTACAGCCTCCTCTCACAAGGTTGGCTTTTGTAAACGGCTGCAAAGCAGAAGACAGAGATCTTCCCACAGCAGATGATTTTCACCCACAATTAAATGCAGGTGCAGACCTACTAATTATGTGGTTATCAGTCTAAAAATGGTGAAGATGCAGGCATAATTATTTGTATCTATAGCTTTGTATCCACTGAAGGCCACATAAAGTGTATGCCTGAAACTCAGGTCATCAGCTGATGTTAGGTATGAATGCTTACCCCCACTAAAAGCCATGTCTGAAAATTCATGCTACCCACCGTGAAAAATAAGATAGAATGCAAAAGAAGTATGTGTCTGTATCTGTCAATCTATCTCAAACTGTACTGCAAAGTGTTGCTTCCCAAGATGACACATTTTTCTGAGGGGTAAAATACCTTTTCAGAAAACAAATATGGCCAGTCAGACATTCCAGTTTTGACCTTTTACTGTCACAAGGGAGGAAGAATTACTATTGCTTTAAGCTTATTCATGCAATTCAATTATTGACTGTGAGCAGTTGGTCAGGAGTCATTTGTGGTCACGCTCACATTTTTATCTTTAATCAGAAAGAGAGGTCTGTGTTAAAATCATTCTTGGGGAATGGACTCAAGAGTACAGGCTCATATAGGTGTGATCCTGCAAGCAAACGGGGCCAAAACATTAGCAAGCCAAATGCTTGGCTTAAAACTTCACAAAGTTTGCCTGAGAAGGGCAATGACCATTTCTTTTAACTCTATGAAAAGAAAAGAGCAGCTCTCTCCAGCCCAGGGGGTGGAAGTGGCCTTTCAGCCATCCACCCGACGGGTAAGAAAAGAGAGAAGGAAAAGAAAGCATTAGCAGCCAGAGTGTGCATGATTTATGTTTTGTTAAGCTCAGTTAAGTCTCTGGCCAGCACTAGCTCATACCATATCCATTCACACGGATATAGACCTCACTATTTACTCTTGGTTTCAATGAAAATGAAATGCTTACTTTACCAGAACATGCATCTTAAATAAAAGAGTCTTCCACTGTAGCCTTGGAAAAGCAGTGGAGTAAGCAGTGGTGGTATGCAAAACCTGGCCAGGGAGCTGTGGGCTCTGTTAGCAGGCCATTTTATTCCTCCTTATTTACTTATATTTGGACTGTAGCAAAATGAAGTTTGGTCTATTGAAAAAGAGCCTCCTGACATCTTTTCCCTCTGTGAGTTCAGTTCACTCACTAGAATGGGGAAGAGTATCGTTTGCTTTTACCACTAAAGGATTCCAGTGTGCAAAGATCGTTACCCAACTGCTGCCTGGAGCGGCTGCACAAATGATAAAAAATACCCCTGATATGTATTTAGAGCAATCACCTCAAGGTTTTTTTCAGTGTTGTTGCATAGAAATGCACATGTAACACCATAGTCATAATGTGTTCAAACCTGAGCAGTGCTCTTGGAACATGGGTCTCACACCGGATCTGTGGTCACGCATGATTATGGGGAACCAAAACATGATGCATTCAAAGGGACGCCCTGTCACTGCATGTTCCCTAGCTTCAAGTGATCAGCTGAAGAGCATTTGAATCTCAGAAACATTCCTGTTTTGTTTGAGCTACTCAAATAAAAGCACTGGCTGCAGTTCCTTGGGTTATTAGTTTTACTTTCTTCTCCTTTGCCTAGTAAACCTGGTTTCCTGCCCTTTGCTATAGCTAAAATGTCAGCTAGCAGAAATGATTTGTTTTCAATGTTGTACACAGCCCAGTTCTCTGTTATGTTAAGCCTATTGAAAGATAAACTTAAAGATCAAAGCAAATTTCTGTTCCCGTGGTTTATTTCATCTAGACTTTGGAAAGATGTGGGCACTGTGTGCTAAAGATTTACTCCTCCTGAGTCTGCTGTTGTTTATCTGTTTCAGCTGTTCCATCTGTCAGACCATCTGCCTCCCAATGACCCCATTTCTTCTTCTTTTCCCCTCCTGTTTGTATTACAGGTCCATACGTTTCGAGGTCCACACTGGTGTGAATACTGCGCCAACTTCATGTGGGGTCTCATCGCTCAGGGAGTGAGGTGTTCAGGTAGCCCTTCAACATCTTCTGTCATTCTCTTGAAATGCTCAGACACCTCTCCCGCCCCCAGCCTGCACTCCCTGCTGGAGGCAGGGTAGGGATTACTTTACAGAACAAGGCATGAAATCCTCCTGTGTAACTTAGACTGTTGTCATTTACCCCATTAGCTGGTTTAGAAATGAAGCCATCAGCCACTGGTCACTGAGGATGACATCCTTTCGGTAGTGCCTTGGTCATGTGTGTGCCTTGGTGTATTGATCTTTGTTGATAACTTAAGCATAAAGGATTGATCTTTATGATCAAGTTATCCCTGAATGTCTTAAGAAACAAGCCCTGGAAATGGCAACTAGGCTTCATAACTCATCATTTTGCCACCAATTGCTGAGAAGTGCCTTTGTCTGCAAAAAGACTGTCACATGTTTCCTATAAAAATACCATGCATTGCTGCAAGCCTGAAGAATCCCACCTTGAGGGAAAGCAGAAAATGCAACCTTCATTTTCATAGAAGGATTGGTTTTCTCATGCCACTATAACTGTATTAGCATTTTAATCGTGCTTTAATTATTTAAAATTTGTTTTTCCTTTTGTGGAAAATAATCATCTTGATAAAGTGCAATAATCATCACACCATGAGCTTTTGGATTCAGCAAGGAAAAGTATTCAGTGCACTGCAAATGGGATTTCATTATTTCTATGGACCTTCAATCCCTTTCATGTCTCATCTGAATATGCTTCTGTCTTACCTCTCCCTGCCCTGACCTCCAGGCATTCCTGATCTCAAATTGGCACTGAACATATCCGATCCTAAAGTCTGCCTGTCTTGGATAGAGGAGTTGGTTGTTACATAAAATTTAGACCACAGTTTGAAGGATCAAAATACCTTTTACAGATGCACAGTTTTAATAAGTGCAGTCTCAGCTACTGCTATCTGGTCTGCCTGTAGATGAATAATGCTAACACAAAGAATATGAGGACATTAAAAAAGAGGAAGAGGAATAGTAGTTTGCTTTTCAAGCTATCTGATCTTAAACACATGCAAAAACTTACCTCACTAATGCATAACACTGTTTTTGTTCACATGCATAAAATATTAAACTTATGAGAAGGCTTATTTAATATGGAACCTAACATTCTCCCTCATTAAATTGCAAACATTTAACTCTAAGTAAACAGATGCATTTGTATTTAACTTTACATGCTTGGAGAACAGCACTGAAAACAATACAGGGAGGCTCCTGACTGCAGCTGCTCACATTTGTTTAGATTTCACAGAACAATAATGTATTATGCAGTAATAACTGTATGGAAAAACACACAAACACCAATGCAATTCCATTAAATGTGTAGGTGTGTTTGTAGTGATTATATTATTTTGCTCGATTAATATTTTATAGAGAATAACACTGAAATGTGCTGCAAGGAATAGTGTCATATTTACATTTTTAATAGCTCAGGTAACAAATCTACATGAAAAAAATAGTAAGTAACTTGCTAGTGATGATATTAGTTGTGTGAAGTTATCCCAAAGGGTACTGTCAATGATGGGCATGACTGGGAAGCCATTAAATTAGGAATCAGAGTTATGTGAGATAATGTAACTCACAGTGGTAGCATTTGCTTTAAGGCTTATAAATCCATTTGGCTGAATATTTGAATCTATTAGAAAAATTCAATTTGTGGAGGTGAAGCAGTGATCTTTAAGTTAATAGAAACCCACTAGTGCAACCAAGATTAGGATTTGACACTGTAGTAAGATACCAAGAACCATTTGTAAAGTGAATCACTTTTTTACATTGTGCCTTTCACAGCACTTTGTATTCTTAAACCGACCTACAGACTAAATATAGGGGACACTTTAGTCACCAGTAAAGTGATGAGACAGGGATGGGAAGACTGCTGATGTGGCAAAGGGAGCCAAAATGCAACACTGCAGGAATGGGGAGGGGAGGCACTCCATCTCAAAGCACTGTCCCAGTTTGAGTGCTCAGGTGAATTTTTGGTCCTTCATCCATTAGCAGCACTAAGCCACAAGCTGGCCAGCAGAAGACCATCATTACTGTTCTAATCTTATAAAAGGCTAATATATACCCAGTAGTTAAGGCTATAATACCCAGTAGTTAAGTCCCACGGGTTCAAGTGCAACACCTAGAGCTATGTGTCTGGCAGTGAACTGACCCAGACAGCACAAAGGGGTGTGAGGGACATCTAAAGGTTTTACAGCTTTTTGACAGCTCTGCTGGAGCTCACTTTGCTCACCATAGTTTTTTTACAGATTTCCATGCTCATCTTTCTCATCTCCATTTTATTTATTCTAGTTTTGTTGACTGATGGGGAAGTTATGCCTCTTGCTTGATATGGCCCAAGGAAATAAATTGTTAAATAAGACCTATCAGCATTAGTATTAATTAACCTTGCTAATTTTGCTTACAGACTGTGGGTTGAACGTACATAAGCAGTGCTCCAAATACGTGCCCAACGACTGCCAGCCAGACCTCAAGAGGATAAAGCGAGTCTACTGCTGCGATCTCACCACGCTAGTGAAAGCCCACAATACCCAGAGGCCGATGGTTGTGGACTCATGCATTCGAGAGATTGAAGCAAGAGGTTTGTGTGCTTAGGTTAAATGAATGATTAAATGGAGATGACTTAAGTGCTAAGCTCAGGACAGGGTAGTATGCTCATGCGCACTAAAGACAGGATGAAAGGAGGGTTTTCTTAGTGTAGGTGATACATTGCTTTCCATTAAGTAGTAAAATTAAATCATGGCATTTCGTAATGCAGTTTCCTGAAATGCTTTCTGAAACATGTCAAAACATGTATTACGTTACACTTCTGAAAGGGGTGAACTTTAAAGTGAACTTTAAGTTCATGTCTGTGTGTCTTTTTTCATTATTTTCTTTTGACATACCTCGGGACACTTCCAATTTCAGAGTAATCAGTTTAAATCAAATCCTTATTAATAACCTTTCCAGACATTATGGGCAAGAGAACAGAAGTGATCAGATAAGTGAGGTCACAGGCAGTGGCATTTTGTGGTATGTCACAAACTGCACAGGGTTTCGCATGATGCTAAGCTGCTGACTGATGGATACCATAGATCAGGTGTTATGTCGCAGCCAAGACTCCATCTTCTGACAGGTTTTTGGTACACAGATGAGTGACAGATTGAAGAAATGCCACATCCCTTCCAACACAACACAGTAATGATCACTTATTTTTGCTTTGGAAAGCAAATGTCTATGTCGTGCTGCCTAAATTTCCCTGTTAGTCGTAGTTTCAGCACAAGTATCCCATAATGTTGAACTCATGGCATCCCAGTAATCTGCATGGCAACATGCTGATGCTAGCCGTAGGGATTTCAAAGCCACGCATCATCTACTGAAATGAATCAAAGACTTACAAATAAATCCCCTGCACCGCTCCGTAAAGCTCTACCGGGATTATATCATCATTGCAGGAACAAATAGAATAGTTTTGACTAAAACGGAAGAGCTTCACTGCAATGATATAGCAGGGAGCTATGTTGTATTTGAGATCTAATCACTTGTACATTTATTAAGATAAAATCTGTGGCTGCTTCGGGTTTTTTAACATCTTTAAATTTCTTTCTTTAATTGCCATAGAACTACATAAGATACAGATTTTGTTCTGAAGAAAACAAAGTGTATTGAATCTTATAAGTAGGTTTTCACTGTGCACAGTCACAATTAGGAGTTCTGGGTTTAAAATAAATAATGTGTGTGTAACTTTGCTTGCCTTGCTCTGCCTGCTCTGCTGGGCTGCCATGCATTTAATATTGGTCTGGAGCAACGAGGGGAGAGTTGTGCAAGCAGAAGGGACATACTGAGGTGGAGAAGAACAATATCCGTCACATCTATCAATTTGTGTATAAGTAAAAGCTGACAGCTAAACTGGGAACAAACGTGCTTATAGGGAAAGACAGTCTGTTACTTGCGTTGCTATTTATCATTAAGCAACTAGTAAAAGGAAAGGTCACCTCTAAAGCTTTGTTAATTGTAGCCAAATCCAGGAAAATCTCCCATGTAAAATGAATAAATCATGATAATATCTCATGCCCCACCATTAGCAAATTGCAATATTTTCCTCTAACATAATCAACCATGTAACTAACAAAATCAGGAAGCATGAATTCTAAAATTCTTTAATCCTTTAAAAAATTATTTAAAATTATCTTGGTCATTCCTTAAATGCTCCAGAGTTTCACATTATAATTAATACTTTGTTGCACTTACTAGATCTCTTGTTCTTGCTTTATTGGTTTTAAGGCTAAATATATGTTGGTTACAGAAACTAAGTTAACCAAGAACTTTTTGTTTCAGGTTTAAAGTCCGAGGGCCTCTATAGAGTCTCTGGCTTCACTGAGCACATTGAAGATGTGAAAATGGCCTTTGATCGAGGTATACCATTTTTTAATCTTGTACAATTTTAATCTAAGCTTTCAGTTCTAGGACTTTTTAGTTCTTCTGAGGTTTATATAGGTACTATTGCAACAAAACAGGCATATAAGCATTAGTACAGAAAGCATCCTGTCTTTTCCGAGTTCTTAAATTAATCTGTAGTCCTTTTGATAAGAAGAAATCATATTTCATCGTTGGAAGGAATAATTAAGCAATAAGTAATGGTAGGCAGAAGGCTAAGTGCTCAGGGGACTGGATGATTGCTCAACTTAGCAGCACGGCCTGGGCTCCTAGTTCAGGTATGAGCCTAGATAGTACCAGGGGAAAAATTCTTAGTCCTATCTTTAGTAGATTTAGTAGTGCACTGCAGTACAATAATCTAGTTATGAGAACCAGGAACTTCTACTGGAAAATCATTCTGTATGCAGCCTTGTAGAAAGCACCATACCACTGTGCATGTGATTGCATCTGCACAACAAATGAGAGGAGCATTAAGGAGATTAATTGTACACCATGTTGAAAATCTAATAATTAAAACACTGCCTGATTACCATCCGAGTAGCCCTTCTGAAATGATTTAGCTCATTACATTGGTTCTGCTTGTGCACACAATCTCTGCTCTTGTGTCAGTACCCATTTAAGTATACATGTAAGTGGGTGCAGAGTATGGATCATCAACAGAAGTACATTTTCAAGGACATTTAAGAAGTTACATAAATACTCTTCTGCTTCCCCATAAATAGTGTTTTCCTTCCTACTTGATTTTTATCAGTTATTACCTGTAACATGTTTAGGGAGACTGACATAGTCCAATGATTGTAAGCCTGTGGAGATGAGGCAGGTCCAAGTCAAGCCAGAGTGTCAGCCTGTGCGTGAGGGGACTGACCAGAAGGGTGAATGGCCAGGCACAGGCATGGCCATGGTGCAGCTGAAGACAGCTACATGTTACTCAGGAAGGGACTGGGGTCCCACAGGCAAGCGGTGAGGGAGCTCCAGGGGAGTCTGGGCAGCACCAGCAAGGTCGTATGGGTGGCACATCTTACATTTACTGTGCCTGAATACTTCTTTGTTTGAAGACGGTTTGTCATGAATACATCACTGGAAATTCCAACTAGGGATTTCCAAAGTGACTGTTTTCATGCTGTATTGAAATATCCTTTAAAAAATAACACATATTTGAAAATGTCTTGGATGATGCAATTGTGAACATAAACACATAAACACACATAGGTGAAAGAGATACATACTGATATATGACTTCTATCATGGGAAGATACATTTTGCAGGCGTGCCACGTGAAGCAGTGCTACTGGGAGGGTCACAGTCCCCATAGGTCCCACTCTGTTCTCAGCAGGTAGACCTGGCCTGGCAAACCCTTTTGTTCTGTGTGTTAATTCTCCTCTAAGTATCTAACCTGAATGAAACCCAGAAGGAGAAGCACAGGTTAGAGAGGAAAGAGTTTGAAGAAAGCAAATGGAGATTTATGTCTAAGCATGACTTTAATACTGCTGCAGCTATACTTCCTTTGCAAATGCTTTGAACCATTGGAGTCAGTTCAGTTTTACAGACAGCATATCTTTTATTATTGCCTCTGCTCATGGCCTAATCTGGCCATACATACTTGAATTAGACCCACAGCAAGGAAGAAAGTGTGATTTACTGGCAAAGAAGGCAGCACCTAGAAAGAGAAAGAGTAAGGTCAGCAGCAGTATCAGATTTCCAAAGGAAAAAGAGAATGGATAAATATGGAAGCAGAGAAAGCAAGAACCAAGTTGCATACAAAGGCTGTGGGGAAAACCATTGAGCGTAAGTTAATAAAAAGCTGTGTCTTAATTTTCTTTAAACAGTCTCATGAGGGAAAAGGGCTAAGAAAGGAGAGTGTTGCCATGAATAATGCTAAAAGCAGTGGAACAGGGAACCTTGTTATGAAAATTGCATGACTAGAGACCGGAAGCTCAGAACTTTCAAAACTGCAAAGTTTTGAAAATGCTTTTTTTCCCCTGAACAGAGATGGAAAAGCAGAAGGAGTTGGGGGTTTGGGTTTTTTTTTTAGCAGGAAGGGGTTAAAGAAAACCAAACTACACTTTTTGTTCTGACTTGAGGGCTGTGCAGCTAGAAGGTGGATGTCAGCTGGCAGAAGGTTGAATTGGCAAGATGCTTCCACCCTGACAGCTCAGGGCTTGCTTCCCTGTCAGATCCAAGTTTACAGAGACTGGCACCCCCCGCTCCTTAGCATCCCAGCCCAATGAGTAGGAGGATCACTTTTCTGCTGCCTGGTTACCTGTGCTTAGCTCTAGAAGCCAGAGCAGCAGTGAGTGGACTATCCCAAGGATGTGGAGTATCCCAGATCTCTGAAGCAGGTGATAGAGCTGGGACAGAAGGGAGCTGAGAGCCAAGTAGCAGGTCTCACCTCCAGCAGTGCCTGGAAGGCTTTTGTTCAAATTTCACTTTCTGCCCATAAGGTGAAGTTTCTGGGGGTTCCAGAGCTGTTGTTTCCACATTCATCACGGGAAATGAACATATTTTTTGCAAAAGTAAAAAATGGCAAAATAAAGGAAAACCTGTCTGAAATATCAAGTGGAAAATTCCTGATTGGTTCTGATTAATAGGTAGGTGTTGCTGCAGAAATAGCCATATCTGTGGCCACGTCACTAGCTCAGACATCTCTGGAGCACATTGTGTAGCAAAAAGGTAAATATGTTTCAACAGAGCTTGGGATAGTTGCTGTCAAAGGAGAAGCTGAAAGCAGGGGTATGAACCAGAAAAGAGAACTCTTTTAATCTAATGGATAGTCTTGGCACAACACTAGAGGATGTACACTGGCCAGGAACAGATTTAGTTTGACAATTTAAAGACCATTTTTAACTCTGAAACAACCTTGTAATAAGAGTAGGGATAAAAACCTTAACTAGTTTTGAAATGGAAGTTGAGGGGTTTATGAGAAGGATTATATGGCATGGTGCCTGCAGTAGCAGAGCACGCTGCCATTACAAAGTTCCCTCCCAGCCCATTCTTTCTGAGTCAGTCCCCAGGCACCTGGCTGGAATGCCAGTGTGCTTTTTGCATCTCTGGAAATACAGCTTTTAATAAATGGGTTTGAAAATAAACAAGCAAGGAGTCCTCTCATTTTAATGTGCAGGATGCACCCTTCAAATAATGCCATCAAGCTTTCTCATTTCCCAAGCTCTTTGTCAAGCCACAGCAGCCAGAAGACAGTATGATACAGGGATGATGCAGAGCCGATTTGGCCACAGGGTGCCCACCTCTCCTGCTGATTTCATGTGCAGCTGAAGGGGCACAGTGCAGAGAAGCCAGCCCTCCCTCTGACTAATTCTGCTCTGCCAAAGGGACACGCACTTGTTGCTTCCAAAGAATTGTAGCAAGAACAAAAAAGCAAAGGCAGTTTTGAAAGTTAACATCGCACGAAGAGAATGGGATCCCACATAATGTTATTTGGGCTCAATAAAGCTGTGATAGTTAGTTTTAAAACAGGGAGATCTAAACTAAGACTCCCTTCCAAAGCCTTAAGCAGTGTAAATACCCCTACTGTAAATTAGCATTGGGCTTTCTGAGGCACTGACAATGTTCCATTTTAGTGATTTTTTGTAATGAGAAGGAGGGGAATAATGTGGATTTATTTAATCTGGTGAATGTTGGTGCTGTAGAACGACAGTTGCTCTCTGTCAGCATTGTTGAGCTGTGGTGTTTTAGCATCCAGAAAACCCTCATTGTGAACTTTATCCACACAGCTGCCATTGTCACCAATGCATTCTGTCCTCCCACTTGTTTGTGTGACTGGCTGGTACAATACACTTGCTAAAAATATGATGCTGTTAAATATTACATGAGTACTTAGAGGCATCCTAACTCATATGCACTTTTTTGCCAATATACTGAAAACCTGTCAAATGCAAGGAAAAAAAACCCCCACAAAGCAGCATGTTAGCATGGCAAAGGCTCTGCCATGAAAACAAAGCATTAAGGAAAAAGGCACTTATATAGAAATGTAATTCAGTATTCAGAAAGCATAGCTGAGGCTTTAAGAATGTAATACTCTGTTTTGTTCTCTAATAAAACTATTGATATATATTTCTATAGCGTCCAAAGTCAGCTGAAACCTTTAAGGAACAGAATAAAGACTTTCTTTGTCTTGAGCTGTTCAAACTTCAACATAATACAACAAAATACATTGACAGTCAGAGTAACAGGGAAAGAGAAATGACAGTGTTTGAGTAGTATTACATTTGTAAAGCTGAAGATGAACAAAAAAATACAAAATTTTATAAAAATTATATGAACATATGGTCACTGCAGTGATACTGAAAATACAAATTACAATCTGAGTTACTGTACTGAAAGGTGAAAAAAAATGATGGTGGTAATGCAGAAGGTACCATATGAAATAGATGTGGCTCATACAGTATGCTACTGCAGAAGATCCTCTGTGAAACATGTGTCATGACTTTACTGACATGAATTTCAAGGGCTTTCAATTGCTGAAACTGAAAGGTAGAAGAAAAGAAAAACCAAAATCTACCAAACTATGATTCTGTGAAAGTAAAGTAAAAATCTCCCTCCCCCTACATACCCACTGCAGAAACATGTAGGAGTATTTCAGCAGCCGCATTGTTACACTCACTTTAAAATAATCTTCAGTGCATTTCCAATAGCTGTGTATTTGTCTCTGAAGTGAAGAGAAAAATCTCTGACTTAGGAATTAATGCATTTTTCCTACAGTAAGCAAATATGTAAGTAAGAGGGATGCTAGAAATACACTGTAGTTTGAAGTACCTCTAGCTGAAGTACCCCTTTAAGGAAGCTTGCTGGGCTGCTTTGTAAAGTACTAAATAAATAACACTTCCATTTAGTATACTGGTGACCTGGATAATAGATGCAACCTTCTGCTTTCCTATATTTGTTCTGATGCAGCTGCTGGCTCCTTAGAGGTATCTGTTTTCAGTGGAGCATTTTGAGTGCTCAGTGTCCATCAATTAAATAGAGCTCTCCACACAAAGCTTTACAAGACTAATGCTACTGTGCCTGGAACGTGTGGATTAAACAAAAGATTGGGGCAGTGTAAACATCCTCCTAGGGCTTATTGATGCTGTATTAAATTAAATGCTGATGGATGTATTCAGACTGCTCAGCTGCATCAAGAAAGGCTGTTTGTTTTAAACACTTAAGCATATAATCTCCTCTTGATGAGACCATGTAGTGCTATTAGTCTTAATGAGAATTATGTGCATACATCAGACAGGACATATCCCTTCAAGATTAATGCCATAGGTTTCTATAAAATGTCTACAATCAATATAAACTCTTTTACTCTGCTGTGAAAGTCTTTATCACCGTCTTAGACACCATCTATCAAGCATACCCACTCATCTGTCTGTATCAGGGCATGTCTACAAGTACTACTGAGAGACAAGCAAGGCGATGGCTTTACTGCATGTCAGCACCTCGGTGGTGACAGCCAAAGCTTGTGCTTCACCTCCTGGGAGGTACATAACAAACTCCTCTCCGGTGTTCAAGCAAGCAGAACCTCACATCACCCTACTCACTGTATGCTCCTAATCTTCACCACCTCCTGTGAGGAAAGTGCTTATATCTTTACTTGGAAGGTGGGAAATAAGGACCATGGGGTATAACTGATGTCAAAGAAGCCTGAGATAAAGTTAGGGGTTAAATCCAAACAGCCCCAGCCCCTGCCTGACCAGTGTCCTATCCCATCTTCCTACTGGAAGGGCCAGGAAGGGAGGACAGCAGAATTTCTCGGTCTGGAGAAAAATGTGGGCATGAGGGTACTAGGTAGTTCAGAACAGATGTAGTCATTTGAAATTGAAAAATAACAGTGATCAGCCTCACTGCTAGTTCTTGTAATGTCACTCACTGCAAGCCATGCGTTGGTCAAGGGTTTATCAGCAACACTTGTAAATGTTAAGCTCATGGGATTAAAAGTGCTTCATAATGAAGTTCTGACTGTGTTACAGTATGCGGCAAACAAAATGTATGTCATTTCAGTCGCATAATTCATCTATTTAACTCTTCATGCATTACAAGCATCCATATTCATTTAACAAATTCTGATCCACATTTCAGAATAAATTGTACAGCTAAATGCCATAGCATGTCTATTTACATTCAAATCTTTGCAATAAGTAAGTCAACTATTAAGAGATTAGAGGACATCCAGAAAATAAGGCAGCTTTCTTCCTAGCTAATCAGTATAGATAGATTGGTGCAGATTTACAAGATTTGGATGTTTACTCTGACTTTACCCACTGATCTCCTGAGGATCACTGAAAATTTATTTCTCTGAGCCTCTGTTTCCCTGAGTGAAAAATGAAAAGAGTGGCTCACACTCCTGTGCATTGATCTGCAGACACAAAATACAACATCAGAACCAGTTATTAATAGCTTACTTTCATTGAATGGGCTAAATTCAATAAATATATTATTAACATGATTTTTCATCCAACATTAGAACATTATGTGTGAGATGGTAAACTGCAGATATTGTTGATGTAATCATCAGCCCCTCCAAAAGATGTAAGCAAATAAATTGTTTGCTAAAAGATAAAGAACCTACCATTCCTCATTCATATACAGTAAATTTGGTAGCAATATATTTTCATTTAAGCCTTCCAAATGCTATCAGGTTGTTTTTTCTTGTCAGATTGGACACAATAAATCTACATTAGAAGCCTTGCCTTGCTTCAGCCAAAATTAGCCTGGTTTCAAAAAGATTTCTTCCTCCTCTTCCAGATGGTGACAAGGCTGATATTTCTGCCAGTATTTATCCAGACATAAACATCATTGCTGGAGCACTGAAGCTATACTTCAGAGACTTACCCATTCCCGTGATCACCTACGACACCTATTCCAAGTTCATAGAGGCAGCAAGTAAGTATTGCATAGTAATTTGTACCAATCTTTAATTACATTTCCCATCCATAAAGCTGTCCATGTTAAAGAAAAGGAAGACAGGTAACAAATTGGGAAGCAAGGGCATTGTTCTGTTCATTGCTTCTCTGCTATTCCCATCTTACACCAGAAACTGTTGCTTAATTGCTAATCAGATGGGACACCATGCAGGTTGAAAAAATAAAAATAAACGTAGGGTATCAAAATAACTGAGCAGTTTCAGAAAGTGTGGTTTCAGTACTTCACTTCAGCGAAGCCAAGGCATGCCCTGGGATAGGGTTTTTCTTGCAAATGACTCAAATCCTGTGCCAAGAGGGAGAATGTCCACTGCCATTGCAAGGACTGCATCTGACACTGGGAGGATCCCAGGGCTGGTGTCATGGCCACAGTTCTGGCTGACAGTGCAAGACCGAGTAAGGAGTGAGGGGTAAGGGTTGAGTGAACAGTGGGAGCCTTGAGTGTGTGCCCCATTTCCCCACCATTTTGCCTCAAATTCTGCTCTCCAGGGCACAGCCTTCCACTTAATAATAGTCCTTAATGAAAACTCACCATCTGGATTGCATCGAACTCAGTTTATTAGCAAAAATGTCAAAGACCTGAAGTACCTAAGAAGTAAAATGCTTTCTTCTTTAAAAAAGTATCCGTAACCATTTTGAAATGGTACCCTGTGTATCAATAAGCATCAGGAAGAGTGGTCTGTCTGTGTGACTGTGCTGCCTTCCCTTCCCCTCTGGCTTACCCCACCTGCAACCACAGGTACCTCTCTCCTGCACTGTCCTCTCCCTCCTTGGCAGAGAAATTATTGTTTCTTGTCACTTGTCCAACAAAGAACTTGCCCAGAGCAAGCAATTCCTATCATGTCAATACAACAATCTCTTAAAAGCAGGATATAGAGATTCTTAATTTTCTGAAATTTTGGGGTCCTGGTGCCATTTGTATGAGAAGTCATGCAGCAAATATCTCTGACCCGGTTCACAGCTTAGGAATCTATACTTTTCATGTAAAACACTTGTAAATCCTGATCAGATTTTTAAAGAGATTCTTAAATGAGCGCTGATGCTCTCTCGTCACTGATACCTGCATATTTAAATATGTTCAAAAATCTTTGTTTATGCAATTCCATGTCATTTCAATCTCTAGCTAAACTTACATATTCAAGCATAGTCTCCAAAGGCATATACCCACACTCTCATCTGGTTTTGAAGCTTAATGGAAGTAATCTTTTACATAAGATTTTAGAGGGTCAGTTCTGGGCAGAGTATTATGAAGCACTTAACAAAGCTCAGGTACTGTACCTATACAAGCCTGTAGATAGAGCTACACACCATAAAGATAACTATTGGGTGGTCTTTGTTGCTGGCTTCTTTGTAAAGCATTTTTTTTCCTTTGAGGATTCAGCAGTTGCTGATAAGCTCCATGTTTATGAGTTTAATATTTATCCCTCTGAGCACACTCAATGGCTTGTAAATGACTCCATAATAATAAGTTCGCTTCCTGAGTTATGGCTGTTTACAAATGGAAAGCCCTATTAACATTAATCCTGTTTGGTGTTTTAACAGAAATCTCCAATCCTGATGAACGACTAGAAGCAATACACGAAGTGTTGATGTTACTCCCTGCTGCTCACTACGAGACACTTAGATACCTAATGATTCATCTCAAAAAGTAAGTTAATTGACATGCAGGATAATTCTTGAAGAGCTTAACAATTTTCTGCTTTGAAAGAGAGAATTACAGAAAGTGCCAATAAAGCTTCCATTAGGGCACAGCCACCAAAACGATAACGTTATAAATCAGCAGACAAGCTGTGTTTGTGTAAATGCACGGAAGCTGTGCACATATACAGCATAGATCCTTTTGTTGGCAGATCAGTGCAAACCTTTGAAGAGTTAATTGAGATTTGTCACGCTTTTCTGAGACAGATAATATCTGAAAAACACTGGAATGGTAGGTACTAGATGTGCTGCAGTAAGTCACTAGATCATGCTTTGCTTCTGCCTCCCCTTACCTCCTGATTTGTCTTCTTGAATGATAACCCTAAAAGGAAAGAGCTGTCTCTTGTGAGTTGTTTGCTCACATCACAGTTAAGCCAAGAATCAAACAGGGCCTATTTTTATATGACTAGTAAAAGAAATACAGGCCCTTACCCGTTATATTTGTTTTAGTTTTAAACACACTCTGCCTCGTTCACTTTACAAAGCTTCTTTAGGAATACATAATGCATACATACAGATTCATAACGCCTATATTTCATTTTCTGAAGCAACTTGGGAGTGTACTGCCGAGTTTTCTAAGTTTTCAGCTAGATACCTAGAAAAGCTAGGAAGTGCTCCAAAGAGGATGCCCCACTTTCATTAATTTCAAGCAGAACTGTTTTGCAAACCATGCTGACTCCACTTTGCTACTTTGGGTATTTACACGCCCCATGAAGTCTTCTTCGTAAGCTTTCAAAAATCAAAGCTGAGTAAAGACTGGCACTGTCATCTCAAAGCAGGCCTTCATCTAAAGATGCATTGCCTAAGATGACCCTTGTCTCTGGTTAAAGTTTGTAGTGCTACTTAGAATCAACAGAAAAGGGGATAAGGCAGGAATAGAATACTTACCCTTTATACAGCAAATCCTTGATTTTTGCTTAGTGGTCCCACCACTTGCAACACATTGCAAATTTGAAGTATTTTCTGGGTTTGATCTGCACCATTCTGCACTGTTAATGCCAACCTGCAAAAAAAAAAGGCCTTAAGTCACGTAACATTCCATCAGAGAGCTTGTGTGAAGTGCATTTCATGCTCAATCAGGTTCTCATTATGCAAAGACTTTTCCTCATTTTGAGTCAGCTCAGGTCATTACAACTGAGTAATTTTTCCTTTCGATGAGACGTTATTGGGGCATGCCGGAACTTCTTCGGACTCTGCAGAAATGAGATGTGCAAGTATAAACCCTTGTCAGCACGTACACATGGACAACTAGGGATGAACTATGTTGGCTTTTAAGAAAGCCCATGGAAGCTGTAGACAAGCAACTTGCACACAGAATCAATAACAGGCAAGTATTAACTTGCCTTCCTTCTTTTTCATGAACTGCAGCACAGGCTTTGGTTCAGCTGTTGAGCTGAGCTATGGATGAGACAGAAATAGTCCAAACAGCTGATCAAGCTTCTCTCTCAAATACCTGCAAGTCATGCAATGTATTTCCTCTCCCAGACCATACCGTTCAGTGTCTGCAAGGAAATCGTTTGTTTGCTCACATCACGGCTAAGCCAAGAATCAAGCAGAGCCTACTTTTTTATGCATATTAGTTCCTATAGAGAATTTGTTTGAGAGATCTGAATATGAAAGAGGAAAGGATCCTTTAGGTTCAGCCTATCCTGTTCTGTAGATTAAACATAGAGTCCCAACTCCACCCCCATAGGGCTCTTCCTGCATGGAGAAAACACATGCCCACTCAAGGAGTCTATGTAAAGACTGCAGGATCACAGCCTCTACACCAGCACCGTTTCTCAACAGAAAAGGAACTGCACTGAGTTCTTGTTAAAAGCACAGGGAAATCCAGCAAAGGACAATGTCAGCAATGAAAATTGAGTTTGTCAGTCAATGACTTAATTGCTTTTTTTCACTTATCTCTGTGATAACTTTTTGCTCAAAACTGAAGGGAATACGATAGTACGAGAAGACCCCCATGTGGTGAAATACGTACAGCTCCATCCACAGTGACATTGCAGTGAAACTGTGAATCTCCTCTGTCTTCCCCCTATGCCAGCAAGCACTCCTGCACAGAGATGCTAGGAAGATGTATGTGGCACTGAATAGCTGTTCAACATCTGTGCTGCAGACATCCACAGACAGAAAGCAGAATGTTACACATACTCTTGCACAGAGGTGGCAGCCTTGCTTTGTCTTTTCTCCTTGCAAAGCCCAGCCAATGTATCTGTGCTAGAAGATTAGGATGCATCTGTGAGTAGGGCCATTAATGCACTTCTGTCCTGAAGGCAAAGAGGAGCAGTGTTTTTCTGTGGCAGAGCCACTCCTTGCAGAAAGCCAATAGTAGGAGCAGGACCCAATCATCTAAAGACCTTGCAATCAAGGGAAGATCAGATTACTTCTGGTTTCAGCCTGTTCATCCCCTTATGGCATGAGTGAATCCACTGCTGCCCAGCTTGGAATTGCCATGGCCAGGGCAGTATCTGCTGTTCCCAGGAGAGCTGGCTCCAATACCAGAAGCGGTCCACCATGGCAGAGGAGTTCCACGGAGAACTTATGCTGGACTTAGTAATAGCAAGTATCTGGTCCAGGAGGGACAGTGACCATTCAAGGGACTGTGGCTGTGTCTACACTGCAGTGCAGAAGTGCTCTCAGAACCAAACCTGAATGCCAAAGGCTTGCTGGGACAACACGGATGTGGCCCAGCTCTGTTACCTAGAGGAAAACCTTGAGCACACTTTCCATCAGGCCTGACTGATTTTCCAGTCAGGGCTGACTTCTCTGCAGCTTGGCAATCCTTGGTGGTCTCTGCTCCAGTCACACATAGTCTACCTATTCTTGTATTCGTATATTGTATGACCCATGTCAGGGAACAAAACAGCCTGGGCTCCTTCCTAGAAGTGCTCCTTTTTTCTGTCAAGGATCGATGGGATTTGTAGCAGCCTGACTTCAGCAAGCCCCCTCTCCAAGCTGCTCCAGGATTGAGCTTGCTCCTAAAGTATAACAAGTAATCACTCAGCTGCTAGTTGGCCTGAGGCACTCAGCAAGGCAGAAATGTGGGAAGGGGTAGGTTCCTGCATGCTGGAAGCATGTCTGGGAGCAAGGGGGGCATTGGTAATCAATATAAAATCTGGGTTTATATTTGGGAAGCCCACCCACACCTCTGGTGTGATGCACACCAAGCACAAAGTGCCAGAGAGCTGTAGTCCCTGTAGCGTAGGGGACTGCTTCCACACATCATCATTTAAATCATGATTATGCTTTTCAAAAAAGCAATTGCCACTAATTCTTATACTCTAATGGTGGAAAAATCACTTAAGAGTCACATGAGGGAAGATTCAAGGCACTGGAAATCTCAGCTCCACCATAGCTGTATTGGACTTGCTGTGGAAACAGTTACTATAATGAGGGAAAGTAAAAATTGTTACTGAAAAATGTCCTTATCTACCAATGCTTGATGTGATGCATATATCCTTTTCTTCTAGAAGTAAGCAGCTACTTACCTTTCCTTTTTTTCCCTTGTATTTCAGGGTTACCTTGCATGAAAAGGATAATTTTATGAATGCTGAAAACCTGGGAATAGTGTTTGGGCCTACTTTAATGAGACCTCCAGAGGACAGTACCCTTGCGACGCTGAATGACATGCGGTACCAGAAGTTAATTGTGCAGATCTTAATAGAAAATGAAGATGTTCTCTTTTAGACAGGGAGAGGCAAATCTTCAAAGCCATTTGTTTTAAAACAATTCGTTTGAAGGAGAAACATCTCTTTAAATTTTTTCAAACAGAAAGGAAAAAGTTCCTTGACTGCACTTCAATTTCTGCAAAGTTGCAGATGGATGCCAAAATGGTTAGGGACAGCCTGTGTCTCATAGACATATGCTTCTTCGTAGAAGGGAAAAAAAAAGGTCAGAAAAAATCCTCTTATCTTGTGTCTTTTGCCTTGCCTCAGATGTATATTTGTTTTGAGAGGTTGCAAACAATTTTATTGTTAACTTATTAAGAAACATAAAACGTATTTTAATATGGCTAGCGAAGCAAAAAGGTACTTAATCAGTGTTACTTGTATGCGCCTATACATTTCCCTTTCCATGAGACATAAGTATATATGTCAATTGTGAAACAGAACCTATATTATAAAGATATTTTTACTTTACCTAGCTGAAAAAACAGCATTTTATTTTAGCAAACTATAAATCAATGCGGTGCATTGATTATTTTCCACATAATTTTTCTTGCATTTTTGCTACGATATAATGAAAACAATTACTACTATTGCAGTATTATCCTGACATACCTCTTGTATTACGAATTTTTTGTTTTCTTGTGTGTATTCCAGCTTTCCTTAAGTTTCTTTGCATTTAGGCACTAGCATCCTAAGACTGTACACTTTTAGTCATTTGCTGTTTCCCAAAACACACAGTATTTTCTCTCCTTTTATTGTTTTAACTCCCATATAAAATACAGTATTGAGAACTTCTGAAAAGTCCTGGTGGTAGAATCAATTTCACATGCCAGATTTTTCTTGGATTACAGAAATACGTAAGTTAAGTGATGCTGGGACACTGGATATTTTCTGGCCTTGTTGAAAAGTTAGCACTTTTTTGGGTTCAATATGAAGGATTTGGTTTTTCTGTAAAAAGTGAGTTCTGTTTTGTCATGTTTCTGTATTTATAAATGTACAGTAAATCTGCTAAAAATGTAGGTATTTATCTTGAATGTGTTTCCCAATGGTTTGTTTAAAAAAAAAAAAAGGAAAAAAAAAAAAAAAGGAAATGTGGGGGTTGGTAAATTTAATTATTACCAAATTTCACTATTTTTCACCCCTCACACATTGACCTATGGAGTTCATAGTCTAACTGCAACTTATTCCTAATGTTACAACTGTTTCTCAGCATGAGATTTTTCTGCAAACATAGAAAATCAACATATACTTTACTACCAAACTCAATTTTCAGTACAAAAAAATACCTAATAACCCTTCATCTTGATCATTTGTATCATATGCTTGGTAACTCAGTGATGCCATTTCCTGAATTATTTCAGGGAGCACATGTTTCTATTCAAATTGAAAAATACGTGTAACTATGATAATGAAGGGAGGTGGAGGGTATGGCTGTAAACTTGTCGTCTCCTAGAGAAATAACTAAGGGCTAGATAGATTAACCCAGATTGCAGAGCAAATGCTAAATAGTCTGAGTTCCCAATACTTCCATAGATCCTCCTGCCTTGTACAGGACTATTTGTTGTAGGTTATGTACTACTTAATACTGTCATAAAAATGATCTGGAAATGGTTTTATTTTGTGAAGTGAAATATGCTTTGTAATTTATGATAGTGTAAATGGAAGGAGAAATCCCATTAAATGTGTTAAAGAGTTCTGGTGTCTGTTGCTCTGACCAGATGGCAAGCTGCCAGATGAAAATCAATCGCTAATTACGATCCTGACATTGCTGGGAACTTTCCTACTGGGAAAACTTAGAGCAGTTTTACTGAACGTCAGCAGTTCCAGACTGGCACTTGGATGCCCACACTACCACAGCCAAGCCTATTGCACACATTTGTTTTGTGCGACTATCCTGAAACACCTCTGTGTAAAACTTCAAGTGAGCGATGAATCACAGTATCAATCCAACCAATACCCAAAAATGCCATCGGAGCACTTTTCCACTCCCTTGAACACAAACATTTGTGTTCAATATTTATTGAATTACCAATGATTTTCTTTATTTTTTCTGGTCAGTTCAGTAATGAGTTGGGGTTTTTTTAAGGCAGGAGCAGTATTTTAGAACCCTTTTATTTATTTTTTGTAGGAAGACAAGCAAGCCATTCTGCTTCTCCCTTTCCCTCTACTATGAGCATACTGGTAGCTTTGAAATGTCTCACCATGTGGGGTCTTCCACACATCTCATCCTAAGGATTCAGTGACAGTATAAACCTGTGTGTTTAAAAATACCCATGCTTAGTGTCTTCAGAGAGCAACATTCTAAGCTGTTGGACAGTGGGAAGGGTATGATTATGCATCTTAAAACACAAATATCTCATGAATTGTTCATGTTTGTCTTGGCTAACTGATTTAACAATGTCCAGCATCCTCAGCAGCCTACTGAGCATGGAGGTGAAGGGACCTTGTCCCCTCCATACCTCATTAGTACCACCTTGTGCTCACGCTTCATCTCATGTCAGACATGCTGTGGCCATAACTGCTGCTCCTGGGGCCAAACAGGACCTCTGAGATCGGATTGTCTCTGTTCCAGATCCACCATTCAAGGAAATAAAAAGGCAGCAGATTTACTTCTGTAAAACTCACTGCTAAAACAGAAGAAAAAGGATATTTAGGGAAGCCTATACTCAAGTACACAGGAAAAAAATGGGTTACACCAAAACCTTTCCTTTACTTCAGAGCATTCAGTAAGAGCATAACTTCTCTTACAGGGGGCACTACAAGAGAATAGTAAGAGTAATTTGGGAGAGGCTCCAAGGGGCTGTGTTCAAGCTGATGTAACTTCCCTGCTAAGTCATTTCATCTTGAGTGGAACCAGCTCTGCTCCTCTGGAAGCATGTGAGATACCTGTGTCTGACTGCACTGGAGCCTGCCTGCAGCCCAGTGTTAGGCAGTAACCTTCTTCCACTCCAGGTACTGGAGAAGACCCTTGGTGGAGTGCTGTGGGTGCAGCGGCAGTGCCTTACTGCAGGCACCCACCCATGAATCCCACCTGCCATTCAGCTAGCCCCATCTTCTGACGTGATGAAGGCAACTCTGCACCCCCTTACAGCTCATGCTTGGAGCTGCGGGGTGAGACTACTTGACCCCCATAAAGCAGAGGTGTCTTAGCCACAGTTATTAAAATATGCCCTGACCTTAATGGTTTGTAAGGTGGCAACTTCCCTGAGTGCTGAGGAACAGCTGAAATCTCTTCTTTATACCTGTCTTTGCAACACTCATTGCTGTCAGGTTTAAGTATTTCAAACCTTCCAGGGCAGCTGAGTGAAGGAATTGTTTCCTGAGAACGCCACAGCAGCATGTGCTCCCTGAATCCAAAGTGTACTGAAAAGGCAGCTGGCAGTCAAAACCAAACAGGGAACTAACTGTTGAAGGGTTTCCCTGAGACACCGAGATGGGGCTCCTCTACCCAGACACCAGTGTTGTGAAACTTAATGATCTCTCTCCTGCTGTCAAATACCATTAGAATTGGACAAAGGATGCAGAAATTTCTGAGGAAGAATTTGCAAAACAAGAGAAACAAAGAGTGTAAGTGCGGATACTGTTTCCTCAGGAAGACTTCCTAAAAATGAAACTACAAAGCAGACAGAGCTTTGCTCTCAACTCACCGTTCTGCAAGCTGATGTCAGATTAAGCTGCACAATGGGTCTAACAGAGCACAAAACTGGGTGAACTGGTACCACATTCATTTTATTTCTAAGCAAAAGGTAAGACTACACTTTGCTATACACTTAACAGGCTCAAAGCTCACACAACATTTATGCTTAATGAAGGAGACAGGGCTGCAGGGGCACATGGCCTGAGACTCTGGGGAGGAATGTATCAGGTTTGGGATCTCTTCTGAAACAAGGTACTTGAAAGACCTGAGCTGGGTATTACTGTGAAATTTAGGATACAGGAGGGACTGTGTGTGTAGTGTTGGGCAAAACTGGTTTTAGTGAGACCTTGGAGAGGTGGCAGAAGTCAACAGCTGGGCTGAAGGAAGGCTTAAAGTCCCACTGTGAGAAGGTGAAAGTGAAGGTAGGTACTGAAAGTGGTTTGCAGAGTACATGGAGCAGCTGTGTCTTTTATGATAAGCTCAAACACTGCACAGTGTAGTACAAATGAGACACTGTGAGATGATTAACTGTGTTTGCACAGGGCCCTGCCTGCAGCCATACCCAGAGGGAGAGCGTTTTCCTAACCTATCTAGGCTGCTGCTCTCTCCCTGTCCCTCCCACCTGGAGATGGAGACAGCCGACAGCCTCTCCTGCTCTACCTTCAGCTGCTGCCAGCATCACACTCCCACGTGCAGAGTACAGAGGGCAAGGGCAGCCTGCTCCCCTGATCCTGCTAGTGGCTGGGGCTAGAGGGGGCAGAAAAGGAGATGGGGCTGGGAGGAAGGCTCACAGAAAGGCCCACAAGTGGGCCTTTCAGCTGTTCAAGCTGCCCAGAGTGTCAGCAGCTGGAGAGGCTACATCATTTTCCCTTGATGCTGCACTCCCCCCAAATCTTGCTCTACACATGAACCTGTGTGGCCACAAATCTATTCCAATGCTCCATCACCCATGCAGTAAAGATGTTCTTTCTTGTGTTCATGTGGAACTTACTGTGTTTTAGTTCACACCCTTTGTCTCTTGTGCTGTCACTTGGCATCACCGAGAAGAATCTGGCCTCATCCTTTTGACACCCTCCCATCAAATACATACATTGACCAGGTCCCACTCTCTTCTCAAGGCTGAACAGGCCCAGCTCCCTTTTATTTCTTTACTGACAAGCACAGAGTCAAGGTCTGCAGAAAAGGGAGGATGATTTGAGTGCCAACAGACCCCCCTGCCAATAACCAGGAACTGATGAAAACTCTGAGTAGGAAGGTAATTCACAAACACTTACACAAGGAGAAGAATGCCATCTAACTGGATCTTCAAAGCAGAATTATATTGCTATATCTCCCACAGCTATCTAAAGGCAATGAGGAGACTATAGGGCTCATGCACTGATGCTCTCAATCTTATCTCCATTTTATGTTCTTTAGCTGTTGAGATTAATTCCTTGATTAAAGATCATGGCTAAGATTCAGAAATCTGAACCTTAGAGAACTGTGATTATAGCTGAATGCTCTGGGGCTTGCAGATTCAGGACATCAATGGATCTTGCATGAGGGCCATACTTTACATTATCTTTCTCTGAAGCCATGGTATTCTGGATATAATTATGCTGATGCTATAGCTAGAGCCAGGACTGGGAGTTCAAAGCCTCAAGGCCCTGGATTATTGCAGGATGTTGTAAGGACTACAGGTAGGAAGAAAGCTTGTGCCAGCTGGAGCCAGTGCTTTATAAGCTACAACAGAAATGAGAAGCTGGTTATAAGTAGAGAAGCTACTTATAACCAGTTCAGTTCACTTATAACCCGTCAGGGTTCAGTTTGCAGTAGACTTGGGGATAGCAGGATCCAAGCTCATCAAAGCTCTGCAGGGCCTGATGAGGTGAGGGTCAGAGTATTCTCTCTTGAAAGCATGAGCCATCTGTTATTGATACAAAGGTTAGAATGAGGAGTAAGGTTAGCTCCAGGGTTTTAAACTGTAGACACTGAAGAACATAAGCTGCTGCTGGTAATATTTGGTGATACCTTATTTTCTGTTCTACTGTATGGCAGGCATGGGTATGACCAATGTGCATGAAGATCCATATTATTTACCACATGCTGCTGCCCAAGAACATTAAGAGATTGGGGTTCCACAGGTATGCATAACAAGGTAACAGGTTAGGTACCTAAATACTGAGGAACCTGTGTTCTTAACTACTTCATGCTGCCCAGTCCTCAGTATTAGGAGGGCCAGTGTCAGTACAGGACAGTTAATATCTAGGGGGGTTTCTGTTGTTACAGACATTAGCTTCACAGTTAAGGTAGGGATCAGGGACAGACTTTGGAAATCTAAAGCCTAAAGAACCAAGTTGTTACTGAAGTTGCAAAAACTGCAGCGTGCTGGTCTCAGTAATGATCAACTCCTTTCCCCTATTCAGTGTGTGGGTTCTCTGCTCAGGAGTATGGATATTAGATGAATTGGGGTTTTTGCAGGGCCTGCAGAACTAGGAGGGAAGGGTACTTGTGTCAACAGCCACAAATACCCGTATTCTGTTCTGCTGTAGGAACAGGACCTTAGTTTTATCTTCAGATACCATGATAGAGGAGCAATTTTATTAATGAGTATAGTAGCTGACTTCCATGTATTGAAAAGAGTGGATTGCTTTTTATATCAACACTGTAAATTTATGCCTAGTGAAGGAACGCAGTGAGTGCTGTTGCAGCAAGAAAAGGGCAGGACATACATTTTCACTGTCAGAGCTGTTTTCATATAAACACTAACCTCAGTGACAATCTTGCGGAACAGCATGTTGTGACTGATTCCCAGCAGTGACTTTGAAATGCAGAGCAGGTTTTGTTGTCCTTCTGCACCACCACATACACACACAGGCAGCACCCTCCCACACACACGTCTCTTACAAAGCTTTCCAACCTGCCTGTCTCTTTTCAGCAGACCCTGTTTTCAGCAGTGTCGAAAAGGACAAACCTCTTCCACTGGGAGACTCTTTGAAACAGGCTTGACTGGGAAAAAATGCACCAATTTGATGTAAGTCTGGCTTTATGTGAGCTAAGAGGTCAGGTCCATGGTAATCAAAATAATATATACAAGTAATATAGTAGCAAATGTTCTGTGTAAGCTTGTAACCAGAACGGAAGCTATAAATGTCAAATAACATTGTGAAAAAGGCTTTTAAAAATAATAACTACATTTATTTCTCCGTAAATTCCCTTTTTCCTAGGCAGTCCCCTGGGACACAAGATGAGGAGAGATGCTGGTGCTCTCTTTCTCTATAGATACAAATAAGTAGCAAAGGAGTAGGTCGTATTCAGTAGGGGAAACTTGACCTTATGATCTGTTACTGTCCTTAGCCCAAGAAAGCCCAATGCGCTGGTGCTATGTGTCTTAGAAAATGTTAGTTGCATATGTGTTAGGAGGGAATGAAAAGTCTGTCTTTTCTCACTGGAAGTTACTGTTTTATTCCATAGGAAAGATTTTTTTGCTGCTGATATTAGTATAATAGACAGTTTAGAGCACTTTCAAGTGGTGTGTGCATCCATGTCCAAAAGCCTTTGGGTTTGAAGAGAGTAATCTAGAGAGTAATGTAAGTGCACACCCCAGGCTCCTCTCCCTCAGTAGCCTGCAGTCACCAATTTCCATACATCTTTATGGGCTATTCAGAGAAGCTGCAAGTAGAAGGTGATCTGCAGACGATGAAGGTGAAATACCACCGCTTGCACAAACTCCTCCACCTGAGTAACTGTGTAGGTCATGGGAGGGGTGTTAGGCACCAAATGTGTGTTACAGGGCAGAGTTCTCCAAAGAACAAATCACCATTTCTAACATATGGCATGGCACAAGCAAATCTTCCTTCTCCTTTCTGGATTAATAAAAAAAGGTAAAAACATTTGTACGGCCGTATCACAGAATCATAGAACCATAGAATGGGTTGGGTTGGAAGGGGCCTTAAAGATCATCTGTTCAACACCTCTGCCAATGCCGACTAGACCAGGTTGCTCAAATCCCCGTCCAACCTGGCCTTGAACACTGACAGGGATGGGGCAGCCCCAGCTTCGCCGGGCAACCTGTGCCAGTGTCTCACCACCCGCACAGTGAAGAATTTCTTCCTACTATCTAATCTAAATCTCCTCTCTTTCAGTTTAAAGCTGTTCCCCCTTGTCCTATCACTACATGCTCTTGTAAAAAGCCCTCTCCAGATTTCTTTTGGCCGCCCTTAGGTACTGTCAGACTGTTAGAAGGTCTCCCTGGAGCCTTCTCTTCTCCAGGCTGAACATGCCCAACTCTCTCAGGCTGTCTTCTTAGTAGAGGTGCTCCAGCCCTTCGATCATCTTCATGGCCTCCTCTGGACTTGTTCCAGCAGTCCATGTCCTTTTTATGTTGAGGACACCAGAACTGCACACAATACTCCAGGTGAGGTCTCACAAGAGCAGAATAGAGGGGCAGGATCACCTCCTTCGACCTGCTGGTCACGCTCCTTTTGATGCAGCCCAGGATACGGTTGGCTTTCTGGGCTGCGAGCGCACACTGAAGCCGGCTCATGTTCAGTTTCCATTCAACAGCACCACCAAGCCCTTCTCCGCTGGGCTGCTCTCAATCTGCCTATCACCACACAGAAATTCAAATCCCAATTTTAAGCCGGCCCAAGTGAAGACATGAGGTGGCACTGCCTCTCTCAGTGGCTCAGCTACGTTCCTCTTGTTTTCTCGCAGAGGCAACTGAAGACAATCCTACTTTCCCTAACGCTGCAAAGCCCTCCCCTGTGCACACCGGCTGTGCGCACGCACAGAACGCGTTACCGCGCCAGCCCCGCAGGCTGACCCCCGCACCCGCCGCTCGGCCCGCGGTTTCACTATGCCCGCACAAGGACCCCCTCAGCCCCAAACCCCGCCGCCTCCCCGCAGCCGCGGGTCCCTTTAGGGGTCACCGACCCTCCCGCAGCCCCGCCCCGCCCCGGCGGGGCCGCGCAGGTGAGCGGGAGCCGCCCGGGGACCGAGGCCGGCCCCGCCCATAGGGGCGAGCCGGGGGCCGGCCGACACCTGCCGCGGCCACGGAGCCGCCGCGCCGCGGGCCTCTTGCCTCCGTCCCGGCCGCGGCAATGGAGCGGTAGGGGCGGCCGCTCCTCCCCGGGGGTAAGGAGAGCGCTCCCGCAGGCGGCGGGCAGGTCAGTGTTGCCTCCCGTACCTGTTGCGCCGGGAACCGGCGGGAGGGAGGGAGGGAGGGAGGGAGGGAGGCCCCATCGCAGGAGGTACACGGGGTCCCGGCGGGAGGCAGCAGCCCCAAGGTACCGGACTTCGGGCTCCACTCCGGGGCTGGGAGCGGTGAGCGCAGGGAGCGTGTCCCGCGGCTCGGCCCGGGGCTTGGTTTGGCTGTCCGCCCCTCCCGGGGAAGCGGGCAGCGCTTCGGAGCCCGTCACCGCGGCTCGGCCGGGGGCACAGCCCGACATCCCCGCACCCGCCTGCCGGTGCCAGACCCGCGCCTCCCCCGGAAGCGTTGCCCGTCTCTCCGGCGCTGGGCGGCAGCGGCGGAGGGGCCCGGTGCGCCGTGTGCCCGGCTGCCAGCCCGCCCTCGCCCTCTTCCTCCCTGCAGGAGCCCGAGATGGCGGACAGCGCCGCGGCCACCGCCGCCCCCCGCCCCGGCGTCAAGGGCGGCTCGGCGGGGCCCTGGTGGAAGTCGCTGACCAGCAAGAAGAAGCACAAGGAAGCGGCGGCCGCGCCGCCGCCCCCCGCCGCCGCCAGCGAGGCCCCCGCCGAGCCCCCGAACCCCGGCGGCCGCGAGGAGCAGTCGGTCCCGTTCGGCAGCGGCGAGGCCGCGGCGGCGGGCGGCGGCAACCGGCGGAGCCTCCGCGTCTCGCACTCGGGCCGCTTCAAGGAGAGGCGGAAGGTGCGCACCTCGCTGCTGGCCGACAGCCCCGATGTGTTCGACGGCGGCGGTGCCGCGGGCCAGGCCGCCCAAGGCGGCGAGTAGCCCAGGAGGGCTTCGCCCCGGAACAGCCACTGGGCAGGGGGCCGGAGCCCGCGGCTGCCCCACAGCCCACGTTGGCCTCGCTTGGCCCCATTGGCAACGTGGAGCTGCGCCCCCCCCGGCCTGACCAGCCATTGTGGGAAGCCCGGCACCCCGCATGGACGAGTGAATCGCGTGCAGTGTCACGCCAACACCGCCAAGACCAAAGCCCCAGGTGACGGGACGCTGTGATTGTCTTAAAATGACACCAATAAACACCCCACTCCCTGCACTGTGGTGAGCGGACTCGAAGGTGCTATCCCAGGGCCGATGCTGGGGTCCCTCCACCTTCCCCCAGCCCTTGCCAGGAGCCAACATGCTGATGCCCCAGGCCTGTAAGCCAGCTCCTCTCGGCTCTCGGGCCGAGGAGGCGCTTTGCTGCTCTCATCTCACACGCTGTCTTATCGAAGGAGGGGGAACAAAGTGCTCTTATCTAATTTCAGGGCTGAGGACCTCTGGTGTGGGCTCCTGCCTTGCATTCGATGACAGTCCGGGAGCCCATCCTCTTTGCCCTGTAGGGGTCGAAAGAGGGGTACTGTGAGGGGCAGGTGCTCGCATTGCCCATGTCCCACACCACGTTGTATTTAAATATGCAAAAAGCAGGACTGTGCTGGTATTCTCCCTCTCCTTACTGTGTAATGATAAACGGGTTTTCAGAGGCTGGTCTCCCATAGCTCTGTTACAGAGGGAGGCAGCTTGTTGTCAAGCGATTCGTGCTATTTACCTGGGGAACACATGATTTTTGTGTAATGAAGATGAAGGAATTGTGTGATAAAACGTAAATTCTCTTTTGGGAGATGAGGCTAGCGCAGGTAGGGTTGTACTAATGTGGATATAGGCTTGGGCACCACTGGAAATGTTCTTTACTGTTTACCATGTCCAAGGCTTGTGAAGCAAGATTAAAGATTCCCAGGATTTCTTTTGACAGCAAAATAATGTGCTTTAACGCTGGTAACTGTCTGCTTCTTTTGAGAGCTCCTGGATTTTTGGACAAAGTAAACTATAAACCAGATTTGTACTGGTGGTGTGCCTTACCGAGAAAACTCTGCTAGAAGCACTCAGCAATTTACACATTTCTGCATAGTAAGTAATGTAGCAACAACTGATTTATTTATTTTAAATGCATTCCCAATATATTTTTTATTTTTTAGACCTTTTCTGAATGTGAGATAAGATATTCCATAGTGGCAGAGACTGAAAATCATTTCCTAGGAGTCAGGTATTACACAGTTATGATTTTGTTTGGCTGCAGCTAATGATTCAAGGTCAATTAAAAAATAAAAAGTGACCCAAAAGAAACAAGAGCTGAGTTCCAGGTGAAAATACCAAGTAAAACAGTCACTGACAATCTGGGCAAGTGCCCCGTGGTTCAATGTGTGTGATAATACATAATGGACTTTGAAAGCTCCTGTGTGATAAAACACAACCTACTTTCTGCTCTGTCACTCAGCTGCTCCTCCAGACTCTGAAACCCAAGGACAGAAAGATGGTAGCATCAAGTCTGTTTCCATGAAAGCTTTTTATCTACCCAATGTATGGACATATGCTCTTCTTATTTAGTAAAACTACAAGGTTCTGGGTCTGGACTGCCTTTTTGATGTTCCTGACTGCATGCTGACTAAGGAAAGAACTGGGGGGTTGTGTGGGGAGCTCATGAATGTTTTTCCTTGGAGATGCTTTTCTTACATGGAGCCTCTTCATTCAAGGGGTGTCTGAAATCCTTCTGTTGAGAAGCAGCAGTTGGAGCAAATGCAGCCTCAGATGAAGGGGTGCAAGAGAGAAGGAGGGAAGTTTAAAACCTGGGAACAGAGGGAGAGATGAAGAAGAGCTGTACTTCAGCTATGGCTAGCCTGAGGCTAGGGGAAAGGAGGTGGAAAGGGGTGGCTTTGCTGCCAGGGTTGCCATACTGCCTTTTGGAAGGCAACATTTATTTCAGGTGAACAGATCTGCCTGTGTTTATGTATTCTAGGGCCCAAAGAACCTTTGTTATATGTGTGTGTCCAAAATGGAAGAACAAGTAAGCAGATACTGCACTGGTGCATTTCTTACTCCTGTGTTTGGTGCGAGCTCTGTGTGGGTCAGATCTTCAGAGGCCTGAGTATGCAGGCTAGTGCTTTGCATATCTCATGCTGATGCTTTTCTGCATTTTTAATCCTACACTACTGTGAAAATACAGTTTCCTCTCTTCTGCACCTCCGAGTACCTCTTTCTACAGTGAACATCCGTTTGCTCTTTGTAAACATTTCAGTCTTCACCAAGGCACAAGATACCTCCCAGTTTGGGTTTTATTTGAGAAGTCTGGTACACTGTTGAGATGGCTGCTGTTAAGATTTTATATCAATACCGGTTAATATGTGACTAAATACTCGTTGTGACTTAATCCTTTCAGCTTGGAAATTTGGTCAGGATACCAAATCAATAAATGCACGTAAAATGACTTGCAGCCATCCTCCATCTTTATCCTGACCTTGAGCTGTGGTGAGGAGACGTAATTCTATCTTCCTGCTCAGTCAAATCCTTGCTTCAATGAATTTGATAGCAGCCACTGAAAAACTAGATCCATGAGAAAATGGGCTGACTGCCTCGTCTCACTTTCCCCACCCTCCGAGCAAGGGCCACGCAGCAGTATCTTTAGGTTAGTGCTGACCCATGTATGCCAGCGAGGAGTGAGGAGCCCCGTTGGCCATAACCATCTTGCAGTGCAGAAACAGTCCTCTTTTTTTTTCTGATCATCAGATAAAGCTTTAATTAATCTATACACATGTAAATGAATAAAGCTGATACAGAAAAAGGTGGCATTTCATGGAGCACCTGAATTACATTTTTTTTTAACCCTTGGAGTGGAGAAAGTTCAACCTTTCTTTTGTGTTGGGGAATACTTGCTCAGTTATAACAATAGTGCACTTCTGTGCATTGAATTATTAAAAGCCTCTTGGCATTCTTAATATAGGTATTTTCCTCATCTCCTTTATAAAGATCGTGCACCACAAGGTAAGTGTAGGAAACAGGGCAGCTGAGAAAGTAGTTGCTGTTTGTTTTGAAAAGCAAGCAGTGACATATTGACAAAATAAATGGAAATAAGCAGACAAGGTTCAACCTCAGCTACGTCAGCTGTAGTGCAATTTTCTTGATATTAATTCTAGATACTACCAAGGATTGCAGGGTTGGGGCAGAAAAAGAGACATTTAGTAAATAGAGCGAACTTTTCAAATACACTTGCAAAGTATATGCCTGCTTATTCCTGCTCTTGCCAAAACTAAATATAAATCTCTTAGCTGCCTGGTGAATCATTCCCTGCTATTGTAGGCTGGTCAGTCTGGACCTCAACAAAGATTATAGGGAGCACCTGCAGAAAATGATCCTAAATTGGAAACGCTGGAATAGATGCCTTGAAAGCGTCAAGACTTTTAACCTCAGATGTTATGTCAGGGTATGACTTAAACTGAGCTGAAAGAATGGAGAGGGGTATCCACTGGTTTGGGTATTTTTTTTGCTTTTTTCACTGTAGTACAACCAATGATAGGCTCATACTTGAAATACCAAGTCACCTGTGCATTAGCAAGATAACTTCATACAAGGGCTAGAATCTGAAGGGCAGAACTCCCAGCCTTAGCCTGGCTAGCACAGCTGGATGCTGCATGCTAAAGCCAGTGTTTAATTTAGCTCATTTAAACATCTTATATTTAATTGGAAGAAAAGCTGTTTCAAGTGCAGGTCCAAACTGGAAGCTCATTTTGTTGCCTTTTGGGATCATATCTGGTAGGGCAAAAGAAACAAAGAAACACAAACCTGGTATTTTCTAAGATGCCTTAAAAAAGCTGGAGTGAGAGAGGGTTGGTTATAGAATTGTATTTGAAACCATATAATTAACACCATTTTGAAAATCAAACCTTTTCCCTTCATCACTCTTTTATTGTAAGTTAGATGGGAGACCTGCTGGCTCTGATTTTTCGTTTCAGAATAAACCAAAAGGGATAAAGTTGCTCAATTTTATAAACACCAGAAGTAATGAAGTAGTCTCTTTTTATCTGTTTTATCCTTGATGACACATCTAAAATCCGCAAATAGCTCTAAGAAACAATATTTGGATGTAGTCTTCAACTAAAGCATATTGATTAGCAGCTGCAGCTTACAAAATTGACTCAGTACCCATCTATCTCGATAAAGCAATATAACATCAGGTAATACGTGTTTTGGGGATAGCAAACAGTTTTCCATGATAGCTGTAAGGCATGATTTTAAATGAAAAATTTACTCTGGTGAGTAATCTTCATCAGATCTAAACATCATGTTTCGTGTGAGTAAGAATGGGTTAGAATGTTTTTCAGGGTATTAGTTACCAGACTATCAGATGGTTTGGGATGTGTGAAGTAGGCTCGATTCTCAGGTGCAAACCTGTGTGTGCTGTGAATATTCTGCCACCTGTGTGCCATGCCTAAAGTCTTTATCCAAAGTTACTAGCTATTATGGTAGCTTCTTTTACACTAAGGAAATAAAAAGCATGCTCCTCTGCATTACTGAAGGTAAGAACCATACCTATGTATTGTCTGTTAGAATAAAAAATGAGAGGTACTGGGCACTTGAACTTTGGTGGCTTACTTTTTTTTTTGTTCCCTGCTGACAAGTTCATTTTGCTATCCAGGTCTTTGGTTTATCCCCAGCCTGTGAATGTGCGAGCAGATAAACTACTCACTCATCTCACAAGAATTGCTCAGTGATGGGAGAGTGGCCAAGGGAAAAGGAAAAGGTGTAATAGATCCATTTCGGCATGTGCTTCTGGGCACATTCCTACTCAATCTTGTCAACAGGAGCAGAACTGAGCCTTGATCTTGATTCTGGAAACACAGCTACCTGGGAACAGAAGGAGCCTCATAGCCTGCACATCCTTAGTTGTGTTTATCTTGGTGTGCATTTTCAGTGACAAAGGTTTCCAAAAATCAGAGTTGGTTTACCTGTCCTGTTTAACATCACTGGGTTCAGGACTAGGAGCATGGTGTAAACTTAAAAGAGACGTCCTACCAACAGTACTTCTAGAAATTATATAGCTCAGACCTCTGCGAGGAAGACAGAAAACCTGTTTTCTGGATCCTCTATTTTTGGGTTCTTTTTTTGGCATACCAATACTAGAGAAGTCTCCTTGGTGGGCCCTAAAGCAGCTACAGAAGTAGAAGTTATGAAATAGGCAGGCGTGCAGAAGACACATGGACAGCATTTTGCACTGGCATTCTCTTGAGGAAGAGACAAACCAATGACTAGACATTACACTGGGCATTTAAAGGTAGTTTAATTCTTCCTGCAAGGCTGGGAAGCTATGGTCTGTTCTCACCTGGCTAACAGTACATATGAAAAATGCTTCTAGGTAGTATATTAGCTATCGCAGGTATTAATTAACATCTGCTGAATTGGATCTGAAATGGAAAACGGTGAGAAAGTGAGGAATCACATTAGAACAGCAAACATTGCTGACCATGACTGAAACCACATGAGCATTGGAAAGCTGAAGCCCCATTGTAAGTGACCAGTTGAAGCGCTTAAAAAATTACGTGTTTCTGTTATAGACAGCTGTTTTTCCTTCATTTGTATGTTTTTACTTTTCTGCTGTAATAGTTTACCATCAATTACCTTTTCAGTGAGGAATCATAATCACTATATACTATATAAAATATATACACTATATACTAAATACACTATATACTATATGCACTATATTACCTTTCTAGTTTCATTTATTGGTTTTCTTTTTTTTGTGTGTGCTGAAAACCGAATTCTGCTGGCCTTGTCCCCTGCAAAATATTTACACAAAATGATACTCCTAAGACCTATGCCTAAACCTAAGCTCAAGTTAATAACAATACCTTGGAGTGGTGGAGAGCTCTGCAGAACTGAGCTCACCACTGAAGACTGTTCCTTTCATCTTCCTGAAAAGAAGCGTGCATCGCCTCTGCTTTAAAGAAAGGAAATTCAAGATGCAGGGCTGAAGTAAAGCTTGTAAGTACCTGAACAGAATGACACATGTAGTCTGAGACCATGCTGTGCTGAAAGTGCCTAAGAAAACCAATCTGCAGTAGGTGGTAGCAAGATGTTCAAATGGACTTTCTAAGGTTTTAGATCCCTGAGAGGAACCTTTGGATATATGGGAGTTTTAACATCATTTAAACTTAGGCATCATTGCACAGCTACCTCCAGGACAGTTAGTGGTGCTGTGCATTGGGAACTATGGCTGGGATTTTAATGAGAACCTCAGACACAGGCAGAAATGGAACTGTAGTTTTATTTGTGGCATTGACATCCCACTTGTACACGTAGGAAAAACGATTTAGTTATAACCTAAGAAGTGTATTTGAACTAGCGTGGTTGTGTGAGTATCTCCCCTTGTTCAGCTGCAGATTTCCAGTGTGGTCAAAGGGTCACGTTGACAAAAACGTTGAGGTGTCTGATTCCACCTGCTTCAGTGGTGTCTCAGTACCTTTGTGGATCTAAGCTTCAGTAAAACCTCTTAGAAGAGGGAGCGTAGTTACACAAAACTGTCAAAATTGCACTGAGGTGAGACAGTTGCAAAGGTACATTTCTCGTTTATTTACCAAGGCAAATAGAGTTAACAATGCAAAGGAGCTGCCTAATTACACGTGGGGGTTTTATTCTGTATTTTCAGCTGTTTGTGCTGAAGCAGTGTAGCTCCTCTCTCCCCTCTTCCCTGCTATATTCTTGCTTTCCAGCTGCTATTTGATCTTTTCCAGTCTTGACCGAAAATTAGTCCCTACAGAGCCTCTCAGTGAGGTGGTTTCAGCTCAGCGCCGTGTAGCATTTCGGCAGAGCCATTGTTCTTTTGTCCTTTGAGTGTAGATCAGCTTTTACTGCTAAACCACTTCTTTGAAACTCCAGTGAAATCTCCTCTTGTGCTTTTTGTCTTTGCTGAGAACAAGACCAAAGGCTGAAGATTACTGTAAGTCCTGAGGTGTGTGGAGCCCCCCATCCCTCCCTGTGTTTCGGTGTTAGTTACAGCTTTGGCCTTTGCCTGTTTTGCTTTGCCAGCCAGCATGGGCACACCCTCACACAGCACAATACAAACCCATTTCATTAAGAGCTATTCAGGCTCTTTTTAAAAACGTTTACTTCAACAAATGCCCGTGTCAAGCAGCAGTCATACGACACCTTTCCAAACCCTGCAACCCACAGCAGAAACCAGCAATACAATTTCAGCTTGCTTTTAGGTCTGAACCATCACCATGTAGATCCTCAGCTTGTTCCCAAGGCTGGGGAAAGGTCACTTGCCAAGGCTTTGCAGGTCCTGTAAGGAATTTGCATGCTCTGTCGTGGTTTCTGGAAGCGATACCAAGAAAAGTCTGCTGTCTGGGGACGAGCCAAAACAGCAGTACAAACTGGGCTTCCTGAGACTGATAACTTACGTATGTGAATGGCCAGTGTGCACTAGCAAGTGAAGTATTCCCAGGAGGTATCAGACACCCAGCCTTTGGTATCTGCTCCTAAGATGCCACCCGCCAATACGTGTGAAGGATTTGCATTTAGGTGTGGACCTGTGCAAATCAGCCTAGCTGGTTACCTGCAGGAAGCATTTTGAAAATGCTGTCCTTCCCGTCTTGCCTGGGGATGGTGGCATTGGCTGGAGCATCCCTGCGCACCCCCTGTGACTCCACAAGGGCGCTGTTCTGAGAAGGCTTGGAGTCTACCACACCTCTCCTGGAGCACCCTGGTAGTCCCTTGAGAGCAAACAAGGCTTGCTAAACCAGCAAAACGGAAAGTAAAAGCCGCTGCTGGAGGAGTTAGTGCCACAGGGATTCTGGAGGAGCAGGTCTTAGTGAATCCTCTTTGCCAAATCAAAGCTACTTGTGCTTTGGCTTGTGGGAGCTGTGTTGCTGCTGCCTTTTGCTGTGACAGCTCCCCCGCCTGCTTTCATCTGCCTTTAAGTAGTGTGGTAATATTATCATGGGGATATGTTTGACAGATCTGGGAAGAGATGTGGTTCACTGGAAGCTTGGCTAAAGAGCTTGGAGAGAAGACATTTTTATGTGATAAAATAAAGCTATATGTTTTAGGGAGAGTTCCCCCTCTCTAAGGTCCATATCTGTTAATGAACCACCAGTGAAATTCTTGTGAATGAGAGCTGCAGTATCTTACCTGAAGATGCAGCTGATCTAGATGCTCTTTCACTCCAGTAGAAGCTGTACACATTCTGAGGGGCCTTAAAACTGAGACTCCTTTTCCTTGCTAATGGATTAGATCCCAACCTGTAGGGAACTTCTCACTCAAATGATAGGTTTAAGAAAGCACATTGATAGTCCTTTTTAATGCTGATGGCGGGGTAGCATCGCTGTTAGATTAGTTTTGCTGTGGTGTTTGCTCATTAGGCGAGCTGATGGCTCTGCTTTGGACAGCTGCTCTGTTACTCTGTGCTGTTTATCTTCACTCTGAATATGCCTAGAGGCTATTAAAAGTGTGCCCGAGGAGGAAGATGCCTTGCTCTATCAGGTAGTTAGAGAAACCTGCCCATCCAACAGACTGGGAATATCTGCAGCCTCAGGTAACTCTCCCGACAGAGGTAGATTTGAATCCCCTCAGGCATGAGGGAAACACAGCTGAGGTAGCCAGGTTCCTTGATAAGAGCTTTAAATGTCAGGCTAGCTATCTCAGTGCTGTTGATGGGGCTCAAAAACTATTAGGCAAATTCCAGTGAGAAAAGTCCCTGGAGAGCTATTAACACAGAAATGGGGTTATAACCCCCCGATGGGAACACCACAAACAGAAAGCCTTGGTCTCTTGTCAGAAGTGGGAGAGCATAGCAGAGGAGTTATCCTGTGTTCATCCTGTTCAGGAAATGAGAACGAGACATGGGACTATTTGCAGTCAGTTACTGTCAGAGGGTACTGAGCTAGGTGGACTTAGGTCTGACCTGGTAAAACTCTGTCTCGTTACAGCAAAATAAAAGTAAGCCTTATGAAGTTCTGTGGAAGTAATGGTGCTGGCCCTTGAGCTCAGGAGGCGATCCTGGTCTCTGGAGCATGCCTTGATGAAAGCACATCCCAGCAGAAAGAGAGGACACAAAAATGTCATGTCTGTTCCCAGGACTTCCACCTGAGCCCAGCACCTCAACTTTGAGGAGTCCCAGCCTGGAATGGAGTCTGAAAAGCAAAGCTCCTTAGAGAACCTGGGATTGCTAGCAGGCCAAAAGTCATGCATTTTACTTGCACCAGAGCAAGGACCCTTTACACAAAGTACAGTAAGGTCTGCACTTGTGAGTGCTGATTCCTCTGTGGTTCAAGCCTAGCAGGCACCTTTTGCAGCTGCTGTGATGAGCTGTATCATTGCTATGTTTTATCTAAATGTGCCTGTACTTTTGCACATTGTGTACCAATTTGTAGGCAGATAATATTCGCTAAATGCTTTTGAATGCCTCTGCATGGGAGCTGCATGAGCAGAAGGGATGGCTTTCTGCTCCTAGGGGTGAATGAGTACTTGGCAGGAGTTCCTGTGCCTGCACTAGAACATGAAGTATCTTTAAAATGACTTGTCTTATTCAACAGGAAAAAGAAAGCAAGCCAGCTCCAGTGCTCGCAGGGTGACATGACATGCTGGTTCTTATAGCAGCTAAACTGTCCAATGTTCAAACAATAAAATATTCACAATTACACAGCAATAGACAATGTCCTTCCTGCTGCAGGGAGGGGCTGATGTGAAAAGCTTTTCACCCACATCCTTCAGGAGGATGTCGCATCCTCAACCTCCTTCCCAACGGAGACACCCAAGCCTGTCAGCTCCAGGAGCTTTCCTTTTGCAGTAGCTGACAGTTCTTACACTCCTATACTCTTTCTAGTGACTCTCCAGATTTTAAACCTACCTACCAGGGGAAGTATTTTTTGTATCAGCTATGGTGTAGCCTCATGATGATCTGGAGTGCCCTGGTAGAAGTTTAATCTGCGAGAAGAGTGGGACTTTTACCTGTACAACTCCAGCTGCGTAAGGCTGCCTATTGCATAGTCCCCTTTGTGTGTACATAAAATAGGCTTAACATTGATCTTTTCCTGAGCTGGCAATCTTATAATTGATGGTCTCCAGCAACAGCCTCAGTCTCATGGAAACTGGCTGTCTTTTTGAGGCACCGTAATAAACCCAGGGGAAAAAAGTCACTAATAATACTTTTTTCTGTCATCAGTACTTCAAGATCTGTTAAAAAAAAAAAAAGGAAAAGAAATTAAATCCAAGTTTGAGGGGTTTTTTTTTAAAGACATCGACGACTTCCTGTGCAGCAGGAGTTGTTGCAAGTTGCCTGACTAACTCCGGGCAAGGAGATCAGACCACCAACTTTTAGTAACTCCTGAGGTTTTATCCTGTATGGATTATGAATCCCAGGCTCAATCTACTGCTCACACAAGTTGTTTTCTCACCCTCTTACGCAGTTCACAATCTTTGTGTTGGGCGTTGATAATAGCTGCTGTTATTGATTCTGGCTCTCTGTCAGGAGTGATCCTGTGAGGAGGATTTAAGCTTTCCATAACATTTAAAGCTCTTGCTCTTTGATGTATTAGTCTCAACACTCACTTTGTCCTCCAAGGTTCTGAGAGGCATGCTGAAATTGCAGATTGGGACTTCAAGGGAAAACGCATCCATGAGATTCCAAGAGGTTTTAATCAGGTTTTTAATTACTTTAAACATAAATATCCTAAAAGCTTTATTCATTAGGAACAGCCATATAAATGGTAATTTTTTGTGTTTGCAGGCCTTCTTTCTGACACTGATGACCCAGGTAAAGACGCAGCTTTCAGAGGTTTCTGAAGCTGTCTCCTATCCACAACTAATCATACACTATAGGAATAGCTTAACTTAGCTTAAATTTAAGAGTACTGTGTATAATTAAATCAGGAATAAGACTGGCCTATAATTTTATTAGATTCCTTGGGGAGAGAGAGTTAATCTGATGTTTTTAACACTCGTACAAAAGATGTCTGGGTGCTCAAGGCACTACTAGGGACAAACAGTTCACTCTGCCAAATGTGGCAGAAGCAGAGCTTTAAGAAATAGCACACAGGTCTCTCTCCAGTTCAATGTATCAGCCTTGTTTTGTCTTGGGCTTGGAGCAATCTCAGTGAGCACCAATAGTTTTTAATCCCTGCTCTGTCACCTTCCCTGGTAACTCCATTCACATCATGTGGTGGCTGCTGTCCTCTGCTCAGCTGTATGTAGCTGCCAGGTAAGGTAAAGGTAAAAGATCCTTCGTTCTCACCCTCTCCAAATCCTGAACTTTCTACATCATCTACATTTTAATTTCCCATCTTCATATGTGAGAGGAGTTGGCTCTTTCATGTGTTAAACAACTCTGCTTTTTACTGGTCTAGGAAAGCTGTTGGATGGATGTCTCCCACAGTGTGTTTACACACACTGCCAGCTCCACAGAAAGTGATGTCAGGCTGCACAAGGCCAGTACCTGATTGATGGTCTGCTTCTGAAAATACCCAAGAAGGCACCTTGAGCCAATCCCCCTTCTTTCCCCTACCCAGAGCATGAGGAATAAAGTTAAATCTTTGTGCATTTGCTATGATTGCTGCAAGTGCTGGTGGCTTTCAACTGTAAATTTCATCAGGGATGAAAGGTAGAAGGAGTAGGTCTTCCAGCAGCTAAGGAGTAGAACATAAATGCTCTGTGTTGGTTATAGATGCAGCAGGGTAATCTGCCAGAAGGGAATAAGGTGTGATGGTATGTCTTCAAAAGTGACATGCATCATAAAACAGGTTTGGATGTAAGTATTTATGCATGTTGTATGCTCTGTGATGGGCAAGCAATCTCATTTGGTACAGTCGGAGAAAATGGCCCAATAATGAATCAGTGTAGGGTTGACAGCCTGTGTTTATTGTTACCTGCATTATAAGCATGACTCAACACCTATTAACAAATCCTATACTGGCATTTTAAGTAGTAATGTACTAAGGCTGATCCTGATCCATGGCTGGTGGATGAAAGGACATTTAATTTCCCAATTGAGAAAATCTGCTGAGGATGGAAAAGCTTTCTTATTGGACTGCTGATATCTAACAGTCAGTGGAGTATACCAATGGTTCCTGCTGATCTCAGCCACTGTACAGTAACTCTGAGGTTTTTCTGCTTTTATGCTCCAAGTTTTATACGTGTAAAAGTCTGTATTTCCTGCTACTCATGGAAAACAAATAATTACTGGTGTATACACTGATAGCTTTATTGTGCTTCCAGACTGTGGTATCATTGGACCATAGGACTATACAGCCAAACCAATGCTTTAAGTTGAGTGTGCAGCTGCCACTGTGTGTGTTATAAAATGATGCGGATTTGACTGCAGGATCCAGAGATGTTAAGTTTAAGAAAAGACATTTCCTTTTAATTCTGGGTGTGAAGAATGAGGCTGTAAATATATAAAGGGCATGGGATTAAGAAGTTGTGTCTTCCACAGCAACCAGATCTAAACAGAATGATTCCCTTGCTACTTGGGAAATAAATTATTAAATTGGACAAGAGAAATAGTCCTCTCATGAATCGTTAGTCGTTCAAAAGACAAAGCAAAAACATCCAAAGGGTAATGAATGGTCAGTTTCCCAAGTGCAGGAAGTGGCTCCCAGTGAAAAGTCAGCGGAGGTCAAGGTGAAAGTCTATTGATTATTCATAAAAGTCAGAGTTTACACAACAGTCTCAAGACTTGGCAAATAAAATGGCAGATAAAATTCAAAATCCGTGCAGTAATGGATCCAGGGAAGACAATCCTTACAATGGTAAACTCTCCAGAAGTTATTACTGTTCAGTCAAGAGAGCTTGAAACTGTTGTGTTGGCTATTTCAGCATGAATGCCAACTCAGTAGTCCATGGTAGTCCAGAAGGGTAAATAAAATGTGAAGATTTATCAGTAAAGGAACAGAGAGCAAAACTGAAAACTGCAAGCTCATGATGTGACCACAGTTTGACTTTGTTTGAAGGCAATTCTGGTCCTTATTTCAGGGAAAGTATGGCAGGGCTAGAAAAGGTATAGAAAAAGGTGAAAAGATGATCAGAGTTTTGGAAAGGTTTTTGTTCAAGATGAGATTAGACAGATTTGCTTGGGAAAAAGTGCAGTAAAGGATAACACAGCTATTCAAGATCATGAACAGCAAAGAAGGGTGAGCAGGACACAATTGTTTTCTCCCTCTATGCAAAAGATTTGAGAAAGCTGTTTTTTTAAAGCAATCTGGATGTGTTCTTCATAGCCAATGAGTTAAACTGTGAAACTCATCATCATAGGGTGCTGTGGAGACAAAGCATATAAGTAGGTTGAGAAAAGTGTTATGAATAAATTTGCAGGTAAAAATAACCCGTCAAAACCTATTAAATACAAAGATACGGGTTAGATCTCTGTCTCAGGTAGTCCCCAGCAAAATTGTTAGGGTCTGTAGGGTATAGTGCAGGAATATAATTGTGCACTCACTTTATTCTTCATAAACATCTGCTACTGAGTGCCACAGAGGCTGGCTACTGGCCTGGATGGACCTTTGCTCAGATCACTGTGACTGCATGTGGGCACCATAAACCTGATTGTTTGACAGGCAAATACACTGAAATTAAGTTTACGCATCAGATAGTGCTGGGTGATACATGCTATCATATGAGAGTCCTATAAAAAGTATACAAGCAGTTTATCATTCTCTTGCAAATATATTGCAGGGAGCTATTATAAACTGGCATGATGTGCTTGTTATCTATGCTCTTATCAGACTATCAGCACTAACTCAGTACTGTTTATTGATGCAGATTATATTATTTTCGTAACACAGGCCATGGCAGAATCTTGGCGCCAGAACTTATGATAGTTTAAAAGGTTATTTCTCTGTTAAAGTCAAAGGGTTGCTTTGAGATCAAGGTTTTGTTACCAATCGGTCTGGTTTAACAACAAAATTGAAATATGTAACATCTCAAAAGTTAGGATATGCTTAAACCGTGGGTTTGGGATGCATTAGAGTTCATTGTTTTAGACGAATCTCTGAAAACAAAACATGACTTCAAAGAACTAAGAGTTTACAAAATATTGCAAACCTGAATGAATTAATATCCTGAGCCCATGTGTTAAAGAGGGCTGAGTAAAGGATTTTTTTTTTTTCCATTATTATAGGGATATCCAGTCCAAAGAGTGGTTTATCTTTAATAGAGATCAACCACATTTTCACATTCATGTGGTACCATTCATTATGTGAGGAACTCCAAGTGTTTTACAAATGTGACTTAGCTAAGACCTAATGTAGGCAGACACCAGACTAACCTTTTCAGAATGAGGAGACTTCACTGCAGGATACGCACGTGGTTTAAAACATTTCCCCTGGCAAAAGGCACCAAAAGTGCCTTCCTCTCATAAGTGGAGCACCTTTCTCTTGTGTCCGTGCCTCTGCTGTGTTGCATATTCACATTATTTTAATATGTTGCACTTTGTATTAACAGCATACCAATTATTTACAAAAGGGGTATCTGACCCTCAGGTAGAATTCTGTATTTTGTCACAAAAACCACCTTTTATAGCTGTGGTTGAGTTCAACTGAGTTTCCCTCTTTACAATCCTGTTCCTGTTGGCAAACACCACTTCTGCAATTGAACTTCCAGTGAGCTCGTGACTCACACAGTGCCGCCTTCTGCAATCCTGAGTGCTAGCTTAGAAATCACTCCTTTCTCTGGAATATTCCCTGTAGGTGAAGTTCACATACTTGCAACAGCAAAGCCATTGTTCACTGATCAACTTACATTCCCTTTTTGAAAGGGGGGAGAGAGAGTACGGCATTTCGGGGAAGCTGGAAGCTGACATTTGAGGTGAGCAAAGCTGGTGGCTGCTGCTGCCCTTCGCTACTATGAGCTACTGAAAATGGATGTTTGGGTTCACCTAGAGGATCAGTAACTAGAGATGTTTTAGCAAACAGGCTTTGGGGTTGAAGACGATGAATCACTCCGCTTTAAACAAAAATTACCCACAAAGCCAAATATCCCCATGACCAAACTTCCAGTTTGTGCCCCTGCCAAATGGCTTGCGAATGTAAACAGTAAAGGAAGGGCAAGGAGGGAAAGCTGCAGGAGAGCACGGGGGTAAGACTAGTCCTGGTCAGCCATATAACTTCACCTCTGCCCTGCAGAGGTTTGCAAAGTGCATGGGAAACATGGCTTCCTAGGAAATGGATGGGAAGTTTCCAAAGGAAATTAAAAGGCGGGTGAAAACAAGCCTGGAACTCAACCAAGCTCAGAGCTGGCGGAGCTGGCTAGAATGGTAAATTCTGCCTCTCCTTTGGCAGCTGTGGTTTTCAGAGAAAGCTGAGCTCCTCCTTGAAAATTCAGTCCCTTGAAATTACTTTTCGAGTTGAGTACCCAAGTCATGAGTCACCGCTCCTTGCATTAGCTAGTGATCAGCTCATGTCTGTGTAGCTGTTTAAATCCCTTGGTGTTTTCTGTGGAGTACTGGGATATGTTTAAACATCTTCTATTTTGAATGAAGAACATTTCAATGAAGAAAGGCAATAGAAGAAAGGCTTTCTCAGAGTGAGATGGAGCGAAGAGTTAGCCCATCTTTCTTTCAAATCCTTTTCCTTTCATGGTGACACTGCTTTATGCTCTCTGTAAAATGAAATATGGAATTACTCATGCAAGTAGGCAGAACATTCAGGAAGTAGTCACAGTGTTTTTCAGGGAGTTACAAACAGCAGCCTTTAGGATTAAACATCTGTTACAAATAACAACTGGCCACTTAGCTTAAAACCTGTCACGTAATCCAGAGGCCAAGGGCTGCCTCACAACTGAGCTTTACAGGATTCTTAGGTGATTCTGTGCAATTTTCAGTGGGTTTTATCCACACAACTTCTGCTGCTTTCCAGGGAATTTCCCTCAGCCATTCTTGAAGCATCCTTTCTATGTTCCTAGTCCATCCAGCTCACCTCAAATGAAGCATCCTGATGATTTCAATGAACTGAAGGAAAACAAGGGGGAGGGTAGTTGTTGATTTACAGGGATATCACCATTCAGGACCATGGGAATATGGCTGTTAGGAAGAACTTTGCTGTAGTATGGAACTTACCAGGAAAGTAGTGCAAAGACTTCATACAAATGGCAGGATGCGGTAGCAGAACTAGGGCAGCGAGAATTGCTGCAGTCTGGGTGAACTGCATTACAGAAGTAAGTCAATGAAAGTGAAGAATGACAGTAATTTACCAAAGAGTCTATATCCTTAATGAGCATAAGATCCCTGTAATTTTACTGACAATGCATTTGATGTACTGTTCTCCAGTTCATTGCAGAAACAGCAGGAAGTCTCTGAAAGCAAAACAAGAAAACTACAGAAAAGTAATGATGTCTTCTGTGTCCAGGCCTCTGAGCTCTTTTCTTCTTAAAGTTGCATTCTGACCCCTGTCTCCAGGAATGCCATGTTGATACTTGGAGTCCCCTAAACACTGTGTCTCATTTTTTACCCACCAACAGTGCCTTGAAGCTGCTGCAGAAAAAACACTGAATCAAGAGTAGCGTGGCCTAGAAAGCAATACTTCAAGTCTGCTCTGCATTGATGAGATGGCAAATGGAGCATGCACCCAGGTTTGAATCCTTCAGGCATTAATAAAGAGGGAGGCTAAGTAAAGGGAGTCTACAGGAGGTACTTGATATGCATGAGCAGAAGCCTAGAAAGCATGATATATGAGGACAGACTGAAGAAGTTAGCTGGTTTTAACCTAGAATGGAAAAGAAAGAGAAGGAAACAAAATGGTCTTGAAACACCTACAAAATTGCTGCAAGAAAGAATAATCTGCTTCCTGCGTCCTTGGTAGCTAATTCAAGGAGTAATAGGTCTTGACTACAAAAAGGGAGCTTAGATTTGACATTTTAAAAAGCAGAGCTTGGAAAGTTTGCTTTTGCCATGCACGGCTTTAAGATAAGAGCCTCCCTGAAATACAGCTGACACTGCCTTAGGGCAGGAGGCTGGAGCCAGGGATCTCTTTGGATTCCTTCCAGCCTTCCAAGCAGTTGGTTGTAAAGGGAGAAATAATGGCTATCTGTCTCTACTGGCTGTTTTATGGACACAGGAGGAGCAATCCCACTGAGGAAAGAAATTTATACCAAGTTGATCTTTCTGAGAGCATTTATTGGGTCCTGGGAAACATACTGGATGACTGCAATCCCTGTATAGACCTAGGGTAATTTTGACACCAGCAAAGACCGTAACCACCTTCACCATACCTGACGTACTGCAGGAAGGTAGAGTAATACAGAGGAAAGCCTCTTTCTGGGGATGATGCAGGATCTTTCTCAGCAGTAAGATTTGTAAGTGGATGTAGGTGCCAAAACCCAGCCCTATCCAGAATGACTCTGAGGAGTGCAGCCATCTGGCCTTGTGGAAGCTGAAGCCATAAATGACTTCTGCAAAATGCATGTTAAAGGAATTAGTGGCTTTGTTGAAGAAGCAGTAGATAAAAGCGCTGTAAGAAGTGGCCAGCGCAGGTGTTTCCAGGGTCTGGAACAAACCAGTGTGGGAGGATTCCAAATCTCACACCAGCATGTGTGCTTTACTCACAGTGTGCCCGCAAACATTTACCCTTTCCAGCCTGAGCTGAAGCCAGTCATTTCCTAACCAAGCAAAAATGCTGTTCAGATAGTTTGCAGCTATAGAAGCCTAAAAGAGGCATGAATCAACATGAAGGAATGCCTTAGCTTAGCCACTTGCAGCGGTCCCTGGATGTTTCCTTTACACAGTGGGCAACAAAGTGCCCACCCTCGAGCTGCACAAATCTGAGGAGACATCAAATATTCACATTCACATCTGTCAGCAGCAAGCACAGCCTTGGAGCAGTAAATCTGCCAACTCAGATTAGCGATTAGCAATAAAAATTCAGTGATTAAATTGCAGCAGAAGGCTGTAGCTGAGAAGTTTTAGATCATGGAGCAAGAACTAGCATTTATGGTCTGCCCATTCAGTTCAGAGGTTCAGCTGTGAACCACCCTAGCGTGGCTGGGTCCCCTTACAACAAGATGAGGAGAAGCTCTCACTGCTTACTTGCAAACAGGTTTCACAGATTTCTCACTTGTTCATGGAAAAAGGAGAGCAGGTTAAAAACTGCCTGGGTAAACCTGTGGTGTCCTGTCTGAACACCAGAACATTGGTGTCTGCAAATAAGATGGAAAAATTAAGGAGCTGGTTACAGTACTAGTGGCAGTCCAAGAGCAAGCCAAAGCTATCAGGTTGGAGGGAGGCTGCAGAGTCCTTGAAGCAGGGAGACCTAGGTGCGGATATGTGCTCCTCTGGGAGCACAACCTCTGCAAGGAGAGCCTGCTCCCAGCTATCCTTGCTGTTGCTGATGTGGAGTTGGTCTGGCTTGCGTCTAGACAGGATTTGGGTGCTGTCTTGGCACTTACTGAGCTATGCCCCTGCCCCTTTACAGGACACGTGAGAACAGGTGTAGTTTCTCCCTTCCAAATGCATTTAGATTTCAGTTTTAAACACAGGATGGAGAAATTGCAGGGGGAAAAAATGATCCTTAAATGCCTTTACTATAGAGTATGACCTGTAAGGCATAAAAAAGGTTTATGCACAGAAATATTCATGGAAAGACCCTAGGGTTTTTATTAAAAGAATTAAAAAAAAAAATGTACATATTTTTAGTAGTTACAACTTGACAGGTCCAGAGTGTCAGTGGGACATTTGCATGGTTGCATTACCAGTAAAATCTCAGATGAACTGGGTTGTATTTTCATGGCATTTAACGTTTTCCATCAATGACATGGAAGAAAAAATAATTCACAGTCTTAATGATTGCTGGAAACTTGAGCTGATGCAAAGACTGGAGGGAGCGGGTAAAAACTGAGGAAGATACGTTACAGATAGAGACCAGTCTTGGTCTTCTGGTCACATCAAACAGTGTGTCCAAACAAAAATTAGTTCTTATGAAGATGACAGGGCAAGCAGACCATGAAGGGCAAGCCTTTGCAAGCTTCTAGTGGCCAAAATAGCTACTATAAACCTTGATGTGTGAGCAGAAGAAAGGTGAGAATGACGGGGGAAGGCATACTGCCTCCCTCAATCCACTGGTGTAGCCACTTCTAAAAGAACATTTAGTTCATTTATCTGGTAATGATTAGAGAGAGGACTGATCATACAAGATCATACAAGAATGATTAAAGCACTGCAAAATATACCTCATAGGGTAAGACAAGAGGAGTTCAATCTATTTAGTTTAACAAAGGAGCCACAGCATGACAAAACTTTGATCTCAGGTTCCTTGATCTAGTAGAGAAAGATATAACAAGATCTGGGATGGGATGGCAGCAAACTGAGATTATAAATAAGATGTAATTTTTTATAAAATCGTTTCAGTTTTAAGCTGGTAATAGAATTATTTATAGAAAAGAGGCTCTAATTCAAGCAAGAAATTGTTCATGAAAACCTCCTAATTCATGGTATATATGAAGTCAGATTCAATAACCAAAATAATCCCTCAAACCAGATAATCTATGGGTTACTAAGAAAATTTCCCATGACTGCTACATTATTGTTTCTTTATATGTTACAGGCATGTCAAGAGACTCAATAAGTCCAGAATTCTTGGTAGTCAGTACTACACAGCTCCGGCCCAGACAGAAAGTCTCTGCCCCAAAGGAGTTCTAAAAGGAATTAATTAATTCCCTTTTTTGCAGATTAAGTAATTTGTCATGAATGAGACAGGAAGATTGTGGCAGAAAATTCATTCAGATCTACATAGTCCTTAGCCCTATCTTAACTAAAATGTCATCCACACCTGACACATCCATATCCACTGCGACATCTGCGGATGCTAGTGCTCCCACAGTGAGTGTCCTTCTTCAGCTCTTTGCAGTGCCCACTTGCTATAGCGGCTCACCCCTTATGCTGCAAAACGGAGGCTGCAGATGGAAAGGGGTGAGGAATACTGGCATGTGCGCATGGTTCACAGGGAAGGCGTCTTGACTGTTACTGATGGGTCAATACTGATGGGATTTCTGGATCAGTGTTTCTTCTTTTTATTAGCGCCTGCAGAGGACAGTCAAATAAGATTCACATAATGTGGATTAGCTGTTAACCTGTCAGTACCAGACTGAGACACAGAGTGGGGGGATGAGAAAGGCAGGTCCATGCTCCTAATGTGCACAAAGCTGAGGATGCTCTCAGGATTCGTACTGCTCTGAAAGCATTGGAAATGCAGCCCAGCAGCTACCTCTCAGCTCACTATAACCACAACCACACTTTGCTCCTGGGAAGCCATTGCCTCAGACTGACCGTCTGGGCTTTGGATGTACATTGTAGGGTGCCCTATGGTCTTGGTCCCATTACTTCCCGCAGCTCTCCCTGTGTGTGCTGTTCCCTGTGCATTGACAACAATGCAAGGGGATGAAGGCAGAGGTGCTTGGTACACAGAGAGGTCACAGGTCACACCAGCTTGCCCCCAACACATCCAATACATTCCCAAGGAATGGTCTTTAACCCATCCTGAGATTATAACTGCTCCAGGTCTGTCCTCTGTGTGTGGATGGCCTGGTACATAGAAGCTCTTAACAAGGCAGGCAGGCAGAGATAGAAATGATTTTTCATGGAAAAATGAGCATTCTTCAAGAGCTGAACTGGATTTTGTTGACAGCTATTCCTCAAAACACTGAATCTCTTCAGGTTTTAATTAGTTCCCTGTCTTCCTTGTTCCCTGCATTTACAGAAGAGGAAATGATTCTTCTCTGCCTTTGTTTTAATTTTTTTTTGTCATGCTGCATTTTCAGACTGCATTTCCAGTGAAGCTGAACAGTTTGAACAGGGTGTTTCTGGATGGGGGAGGAAGCAAAACCCAGGATTTTCACTTAAAGAAATGGAGGCCCACTGTCAGAGAACTCTGGAGTAGGAATGTATATGCATCCTTTGGGGACATGGAGTCTGTAGGAAAGAACCACCCAGAGTCGATGGCTATTCCTTTGGAGGGGACATCCATATGTAAGGGACATCCATATGGAGGGGACACACATGCTTCATGCCTGTGTGTCATGCAACGTGGGGAAAGGAACCCTTTTCATGTGCAGTGCCACCAAACATGCACGTGAACACACATACACATGCACTCAGACACATTATGCATTCTAAAGAGTTGGCTGGTGCTTTTAAGTATTTATGTAACACCATCATTGCTAGTTAATGCATTGGGAATGCTGAACAGCAATTAAATAGCAATTAGTAAGCTGAACGCTTTATTGTGGTCATAATTCCTTTCCATTTTGCTTAGCAAAGGCAAGAATGTCTCGGCTGTAAGCCAAGTGATTGCTCAGAAGGGTGATTATGCATTTCCACAGCATCCAGAGGGTTACGTTTCCCAGTGAAATCCAAAAGCCAGCAAGAAAGAAGAAAGTCTGTGAGATGCCTTGCACCAGTTACTACTGTCCTAATGACGTGTTACATATGGACAAACATTTTGGAAACAGTTCCCTGGTAGAGGAGCGGCAGTCTTGTAGCTAAGGACTTTTTCTCCCCTTCTATGGTATTGCTTTTTTATTGTTTCATACTTTGAACACTGTCTTATGAACTCAAAAAATTACAGCACTTATTTTCTTATCTTGTTCGGATAAGCAGAAGATGGAAGATTCTGGAGAACCAAAAACACCCTTGTCCATTTGGTCCTGTGACCTTTGCAGCACGCCCTGTGACTGCAAGAAGGCATATCACAAGCTGTTCAGCTGTAACTAAGCTGACTAAATGAAAATAAAAGAGGTAAAGGCAGCCGGGTGTGGTGCCAACCTTTGCTCATGTGCTTTTGTTTGCAGTTGGCAGAGTCCGGGCTCAATTTATTTATCTTATTCACTGAAAACCATATCTCTGTGTTTAGTTGTTGTCAAAAGGAAATGGGCATGTCTTGTGGCTCCTGATTGGGTTGGGAAAAGGTAGTGGGCACCTTAAATTAAATCTAGGTGTTTTGCTGCAGGACTGCGGGGCCATCCAGGCCAAATGTGGAGCTCAGTGTTGCTGGAGTTTTTAAAGAGTCCTTAAAAACTTAAAGAGAAGCACAGCTATATATAAAAGACTTCTCCAGTCGTATTTCAACATGAATCAGAATTATCCTTGAACTACAAGTACCTTTCCAAATAGATGCAGTACAATAACGCATGCATCTCACGAGGTATCACTTTTGTAAACTTTCTTAAACCTTTCCCATCTAGGGACGCAAGACTGGATGCTAATTTTGTACCTAACCTACACCTAACTCTCATTTGATAAACTTGATAGCTCAGCTAGGTAAGTGAACTCAGAGTATTCAGCAATGCTCCTGTACGGACAGTGGTGTTTTAAGGCTACATGTTAGACTCGTCATTCTGTGATGCTGTGAAGCCTGAAAACCTAATTGTTTGGCTTTGTGGAATTATAGAATGGTTTGGGTTGAAGAGGACCTTAGAGACCATCTAGTTCCCCCTGCCTGCCGTGGACAGGGACATCTTCCACTGGACCAGGTTGCTCAAAGACCCATCCTACCTGGCCTTGAACACCTAAAACATTTCTCCAAAGCTGTGAGTTATATCTGGCTGTGTTGAAAGCTGTTTGCTGCTTCTAAGTCATAATAAACTTTGCAGCATTTGAACACTTTGGCACAGGTGACGTTATAAAATGATTTGTTTTCAGTGTAGCCAGATCTGCTGGGATGTCTTACGCTCAGAAAGCAGACTTCTAGATATTTTTTTCCTTTAGAATTACTTTGCCTCTGCTGTTCAGAAGTATCAAAGTCTGACTTTCTTTAGTTGTACCGGAATTAAAAGATCAGGCATCATACTTCCAGCCTTTATAATTTTTAAGAGGTCGCCACCCAGTGGTAAAATAGAGTTAGTGTCATTTCTCAGCTCCTGTGGGTAGCTGCAGTGTGTGTATGGCTCAGCTTGGAAACTACGGTGCGGATCACAATACCACCATAATAACACATGCAAAGTAAATATTAAGGATCATGCAATCAAATGAATTTTTATTTTGGGCGGATTAATCGAGGAGGTAAACCATTTGAAATGTACATGGCATAGCTTTCCATACCATGCCTTGCTTTACAAGAAACAGCCCCTAAGTAGATAACATTATTTGAACTACTGACATTGGTTATTACGAAGCCAGGAACCTCCTGGACTCCACAACTCTTACTTATCACCATTCAGAAAACTCAATAGAAATGATTGCATTAGCACGTCAACCTTTTTTAGCTGGCTGGGTTTCAAGTAGCTAAGTCTCTGAGAAATTAGCGTGCTATTATTTAGTCACGGTTCTTCTGGACTGATAAATGTTACTTGTAAGCTGCATGATTGCCACAGAGGTAGGATTATTCGGGGGGAGTCCTGGACCACGAGTTGGACATAAGCCAGCAGTGTGCCTTTGCAGAAAGGGTCCAGCGCAGTATCCTGGTCTGGAGCATCTCACATGCGAGGAAAGGCTGAGAGAGCTTAAGCTTGGAGAAGAGAAGGCTCGGAGTGGGTTTTTATCAATGTGTACAGATATCCGAATGGAGGATATACAGGAGATGGAGCTCTTTTCAGTGGTGTCCAGAGACTGGACAATAAACTGGAACACAGGAGTCTCTCTCAGATCATCAGGAAACACTTTTCATAGTATCATAGAATAGTTTGGGATGTAAGGGACCTTTAAAGATCATCTAGCCTGCTGTAGGCAGGAAAAACTTTCATTAGCTCAGGTTGCTAAAAGCCCCGTGACTGTGGACATTTCCATAGAATCACAGGATGGTCTGGGTTAGAAGGGAGCTTTAAAGATACCTAGTTCAAACATCGCTGTGATGGTGATGGAGCAGTGGCACAGGCTGCCCAGGAATGTTGTGGAGTCTTGCTCTCTTGAGACATTCAAAATCTGTCTGGGCATGGTCCTAGGTAAGTGGCTCTAAGTGACCCCGTGTGAGTAGGGGAGCTGGGGAAATGACCTTCAGAGGTGCCTTCCAACCTCAGCTGTTCTGTGATTCTATGGTAGGATAGTGATCTGGTTTGTTTCCATTTACCACAGCTAGCTTAGCAGAGCTATTGCTTAAACGTGAAGTTCTTGATTCAAAAAAAGAAGCTGTCAACTTGAAAGTGCTAAAAGAGGGGAGAACAGGAACTTGATAAGCTACATCTTATGTAGCTTGTGTAGTGGTTGATGTACTTAGTCCACTGAATATGACTTTTCAATTACTTTATTCATTCTTTTTGTTTGCCATTTCAAAAATATTTTCTGTATTCTATGATAAAAGTCAGAAAAACACACAAATCCAGCATCATGGATTCTTCTGTAAAGCTGACATACCTCACATGTCACTTTTAGGTTATGTTAATGCTTGGGATCAAAACTAGCAACTTCTTTAAAGCTAGGTCATCTTAAAATAGTATTTTTAAACCAACTTGATTCTGTGTTCCACAGTACTGCTGGAGGGCTCTGCGATCATAAGGGCTTATCTCGTTCCACATTGTTTATTGATCATAAAAGCCAATTATACAGAAGGAAAATACAATCTTCAGGACCTTATGATCCACATGGTATGTTCAGGCGCAGCCACAGAGTTCAGTATAAGTGGTGTTTCCCTCCTGTGTGTCTGGATTTCATGAGAATTAATTTCATCCAGAACTTTGCAGATTTTGATCTGCCACCTAACAAAAGCGAGGGTGTTTGGGATCCTGCCCTCTGTGAAATGCAGTGCTTGCATAATCATTAATCCTCTCCTGTTTACCCCAGAGTTTTAAAATGTCACTTACACAGTGGGAGACAAGTCTCTAGTTTCACGTGATTTATTCAAGGAAAAATAAAATTGCCAGACAGCGACTTCTTTCTGGGCACTTAAACAAAGAAAGTCTTTTGTGTCTCCAGTGATCCATGAACCTTATCGCCATGAAATGTTCGTGTTGGTAATTCACTGTGATGTGACCAACCACATACATCACCTAATGCAATCAGCTCCAAAGATTGAAAAACACACACATACACAAGATGACTTTTCCTCCATTCTCTGGAATAAAGAGCCTCCTGCAGCCCCATTGTACCCTGTTTTGAGGCAGTGATCCAACACAGACAACCTTGGCCAGGGAATCCTGGCTTGTGTTTCAGCAAAGGCCATTCTCCAAACTGCTGATACCAACAGGCTTCCTGTTGAGCAGCAAGGGCCGGCTGCCTCTCAGGAGCATACCCAAAGGGAATTTTACATAAAGATTGCTGCTTTGTGAAATAACTTTATCTTTCAAGGCAGATTGCACACTTAAGTCCAACTTCTGGCAGTAGCATTGGAACTCAAACCTGAAAGCAAGCTCCAGCTCCAGTCACTCCCTGGGTATCAGAGCAAACTGCTCAGGATGCAGCCACTACCAGTGTCACAATCACACTGTTATGGCATGAACAATTCGTGTCCTGAAGGTACTGTGACAAAACTAAAATACCCAATGCTTTATCATGCATGTAGTTATACAAATGTTACTCATAGTTGGAATGTGTTCATTAAACTGTGTAGCCAGGTATGTGTTTTTTTAGGACCTGGGAGGAATGCCAGACTTGTATTTTCCTGCTTCCTGCTGCTTAAAGGAGCAGGGTACTGTTGAAATTTGTTATGTAGTGGGCAGGATGCAGGCCTAAAGAGTGCAGGAGATGTAAGTCTCCTCCACTCATGCATGCATACAAACCGGTGAGGATTATATTGTATTATGACAGTGGTCTTGGTGCACATGAACGCTAGCTAGAAATGAATTCTAAATTCAAGGGACTAGGTCATCCTTGTTTTAGCAGAATGATGATTAGCATGTTAATCATATTTGCTTTTAAGATGATATAGCTTAAATAGTATAAAAACTACAGGGAAACTGGGTAGCAGCAGGAAATAAAGACGCATATCAATGCATATCAATGTATTATCTGTCCTCTACTCATGTAGCTGTTGCTGGACTAAACTGCCTGATTTGTGCACCTTGTAATAATTATGCCTCAAAATTTATCACACAATTGCAATTTCTTGATTAGTGTAAAGCTTTACTTGGTGAAGGTACCATTCAATGTTAATGCCCCAGTCCACTGTGTGGACAGCTTATACATCAAAAGCTGCTGATGCTGACTTGCCTAAGATGTGGTGTTGTCTAATCATATTTACTAGGCTATCTTCTCAATCATATCAAGGTCCCACACGCAATTTCTTTTTTGCAATGGAAGCTCATGTGCAGGCTGCTGCCTTGACTGGTACATTGAGGAATGAACCATGGACCTTGGGGTAAACGAACCTCGAGGATCTATGTGCTGCTGCAGTTTGAGCTGAAGAGTAGCTGTGGGCTGTAAAATGCCTGTGTGAATCAGCACAGATGGGATTTGTATCACATACCATGAGGCGTTTGCACTTCATCTGAGTCTAGCTACCTCAAGCACATGATATTTAGCCAGGGGGTTGAACAATGAACTGATGTGTTTAAAATTCTACTGGTTTAATGAATAAATAGCTATGAAGAACACTATCAAAATGGTCTCTTCATCTCTTTGCCTTTATTCCCATTCCTACAGTTATTGCAATGGGAGCAGTGTCAATTTGTGACTTCTAACCTCTGTGATGTGACAAGGTTATTAATCCTTTTGTCAGCTTAAGCCATGTTGAGAGACTGAAGCAGAAAATGAGGATAGGCTTTCTTTAGCAGCATCCTCCTGTGTTTGGGTATGTGTATACTTAACTATAATAATGACAACCATATGTATGTCAAGCCAAACCCTTTTTCTTTTTACATATTCATACACATTAATGGAAATTTAACATGTTTAGCAGAGATTTTATTTCTCTGTGTAGAAGAGTATGATGAAAACAGTCACAATTTTGGCAACTGTCTCAGAATATAAAGATCTGTTCATGGGTCTAAGTCAATGTTTGGCTGTTTCCATCTAATCTGTACAACTCCCTTGACACAGAGCACTGGAACAGGTTGCCCAGGGGGGTTGTGGAGTCTCCTACACTGGAGATATTCAAGGCCCGCATGGACAAGTTCCTGTGTGATGTACTGTAGGTTACCCTGCTCTTGCAGGGGGGTTGGACTAGATGATCTTTTGAGGTCCCTTCCAACCCTTGGGATTCTGTGATTCTGTGATTCTGTGACTATAATGTGTTTATACAATTTCATTAATATTAAAGTAATGAAATAGTGCAGTAGGCCAACTGTCTTCTCTTCCCAGACCCAATGCTGCAATGAGCAATCTGTCAAAGAGATAAAAACTCTTACAGAAGGTAGTCACCTGACCTTGCCAGTCACAATCAATGACAATGGTTACATCAGAAAAATCTCACTAATTCCTGTCTCTGTGACTGGTGTCAGTGCCAGAATTTGGGGGCTTTGACCATAGGTCAGTTTATACAGCAGCAGTGGTGGAATGATTCACATGGCTGGAGTGCTGCAATGGATGGCTACAGGCCCTTCAGAAGGGATAGGCAAGGAAAAAGAGGTGGCTGGGTTATGTTGTATGTCACAGGGTGCATCGACTGCCTTGAACTCAAAGTTGTGAGTGAGAAGGCTTTACGTTTGTGAGTAAAGATCAGGGGGAAGGCCAACCAAGCTGATATCCTGAGTCTGTTATATACCACCCAGCCAGGGTGAAACTACAGTTGATGTGTTCTTCGCTTGCCGTTGTTCTCGTGGGGGACTTCAACCTACCCGATGTCTGCTGGAAGCGCAACACATCAGAGAAGAAACAACCCAGGAGGTTCTTGGAGGATGTGGAAGATCACTTCCTAACCCAGCTGGTGAGTGAGCCAGCTAGGAGAGATGCCTGGCTAAATGTGCTGCTCACAACAGAGAAGGACACATGGGTGATGTGATGGCTGGAGGCCATCATGGGCAAAGGAATCACAAAATGATTGAATTTTCAGTCCTTGGAGAGGTCAGGAAGAAGGTTAGCAAAACTTCCACCTTGGACTTCTGGAGGGCTGACTTTGGCCTGTTTAGGATGCAGAATTCCTAGGGAAACATTACTGAAGGACAAAGGGAAGCAGGAAGGCTAGACACTTCAAGAATGAAATCCTGAAGGCACAGGTGCAGGCAATCCCTGTGTGCCAAAAATCAAGCCAGTGGGGAACAAGAGCAGCCTGGCTGAACAGGGAGATAGTGCTGGAACTCAGGGTAAAAAAGAGAATTTATCACCTGTGGAAAAAAGGGCTGTCACCCTATGTAAAGTACAAGGATGTTGTTAGGTTATGTAGAAAGTTAGAAAGGCGAAGGCAGAGATGGGACTAAATCTGGTCACACTGCCATAAGAGATAATAAAAATAACTTTTACAATACATTAGCAATAAAAGGAGGGCCAAGGATAACTTCCATCCTCTGCTGGATACTAGGGGAAACCTAGTGAGTGAAGATGAGGAAAAGGCTAAGTTGCTTAATGCTGCCTAGAGTTTGGACCCTAGTGGGACTTGGATGTCAGGATTACTTTAGTTCTACCTCTGTGTATTAGCAGAGTAAGCCAAGGCCCCAGAGGCTGAAAACATGGATAAGACATTTGTTCAAAAACAGTTCTGTTCATTGTTTTCTGACCTGTTGTGTTTCATGCTATAAGAACAAAGTGCACTCAACTGAATTCATTCCACAGGCTCCCAATGCACTGGCTTCTCCCTGAAGGTCCCCCTCACTTGTGCTCCTGTCTCTCCAGGGTGCAGCTGCTAAACTACAATTGGCTATCCTAAATTGATTTTAAATTCTATTTTTTCCAGGAAATTCACTCACAGCCATGCTCAGCCACAGCACCCAACTTGACACCAGATTTATCACTAGGCTTACTTTATTAAGACAGGTTGACAACCAGTAACAGTTTACTGTCAATCAAGTAGTGGTCAGTTGTCCAGCTATCTGAATCCCATAACCCTCAAGCAGTAAGTCTCTTTTGTACACATTTATTTAGTTCCTTATATCTTAGAATCATAGAATCATAGAATAGCTAGGGCTGGAAAGGACCTTAAGATCATCAAGTTCCAATCCCCTTGCCATGGGCAGGGACACCTCACACTAAACCATGTCACCCAAGGCTCTGTCCAGCCTGGCCTTGAACACTGCCAGAGATGGGGTTATCATCCTCATGGCCTCCTCTGGGCCTGCTCCAGCAATGATACAAGGTATTTCATTTCATATATACACATTTTAGACTCATGTAGCATATCGTTGGGTATTATCTTTTATCATGCCCTTTCTAAATGTTTACATACTTAACCCCTAGCGAGGCACACAAGCCCCAGGCCTCAGCAGTGAAGGGTACTCAGATCAGGCTATGTTTCTTTGAATGCTGTAGCTGGACTTGTCCCAGTCTGCAGACACAATAACACAAGTATCTTCTGTAGATCATTCTTAGTCCCTGCATGGGCTACAGACATTCTGCTCATTTGTCTGGTATCTGAGCCCTTAGCAGTCACACTTTACTTCAGTTGCACAACTGAAATAATTAGACTAGCTGTTTTCCAGCCCTTTTTTGCATTGCATTAACCTGTGCCTCGCTGCAGAATCTGCATCTCTACCATTTGCAATACAAATGCACCTGATGTGTGGCCCGAAGCCCCAGCAATGACTCCAAGGGTTGCCCTATAGCCAAAGGAGGACTACACCAGTCTTGCATCTGGCAGGAAGCCTCCTGCTCTTGGGTGCATATTTCTGTCCTCATCCATCATTTTTGATGATACCTTTGGAGTCTCATGCATCAGCAGCCAGGTAAGATGAGAGGTCTGATATACAGCAGGAATTCATTTGGAAAGGGATTCTCTGCCTTTGTTTACAGACTTGTTTGCATCCACTCCTGTTCTTTCTTTCCTCTGTACTGAAAACCTTTCTCTAACCAGCCGATACTGTTTACTACAGACTTCCACATAAGAGCAAAGTACGATAAGGTATCTGCAGCAACAGACGATTAAAGTGAATTATAAAAGGAAAAATGTTGAAGGTTAAATGTGTAGCAGGAGGTGATTTAATTACTTACAGGATAGGGGGATAGAAAGCCCAAACAGACGAATCAGTGCAGCTGGAATAATGACACCCAGCAGCCTCCCAGGGAGGTACAGAGGAGAGATAAGTCCATCATGAAAGAGGCTTAAGATAACTCACATTACACTGCATTTGCTGTGGGCTAAGCCTGAACGCAGGACAGTTGCCATGGCTTAGCTGATTTGCAGTAACTTAAGCTCTCATACGTCAATCACGTGTGTGGGCCCTAAGGTTGCAGAAACACACTAGATCAGATTGGCAGAGTTCCATGAAAAATGCAGAATTTTAAAAACTAGGAAAGAAAAACTGGGTTTGATTCAGAAACAAAGAAAACCACTTTCTTCTGTCTCTTGTAGGTGCAGTTCAAATTTCTGCAACACCTTCACCTTACAGTAATGTGAGATATAATAAATGAACCACTACAAGAAGGGTGGAAGTCAATGAGGTGAAATCATGTTGTAGAAATAATGTAAAACTAAACATAAATTTCAGTTTGGTGCTGAACTGGATGAAAAGCAGAATGTGGACATGGACATTTAGGTGAGAATCAAGAACAACTCCATGCTTTGGGCAAAATGAACAACATCCAGGTTTAGTGCCAGAGTCATGGAAACAAAACAGTTACATCAGTGTCTTTCCCACAGGAGTTGTTTGTACACTTCAAATGTTCTTTGGATCAGAAAGCAACAAACAGTGCAGTTCAAAGCACTCATGTGTGACTTCCAGGGCCAGTCCCAATGACTGGAGTTAGAAAAAGTGGACAGTTTCAAGAGCAGATAGATGTTCAAACACTCCCTGAGTCATTGACCAAGGTACTCTCCTGTAATATCAGACATAAATATAATTCCTTGTTCCAAGTCAGTCAAGGAAGGGATCTGAACATCACCTTCCTGTACTCTTGAGTGAATGCTGGATATGTAGGTAGGTCCAGTACAAGCAGCAGAGACAAGAGCTCCCTGGGCAGCAGAAACCCATGGCCTTGTTTTGCACTTTGTCAAAGCCAGAGCCTGAAAACCCAGTCAGGGCTGCTGCTTAGGACAGGGAATGAGCCATTTCAAAATAAGTAGCTGTCGTCCTCACCCATTCCTCTGGCAGCAGCAAGTCTGTCTCTCCTGAACTGCCCTCTCCACTCATCGTCACAGGTTTGTCTTTCCCCTCCCTCCCTTCCTCCTTTCCTGCAGTAGGCAGAACCCAGACCTCTTCTCCAAGCAGCAAAATTCATTTTTACTGATGATGCTAAGATGCCTTAAGCTGAACTTGGTGTAAACACAACATTGTTGCATAATGAATCTCATTTTATTCCAAACTGTATATACTTTTATCAAAACTCAGAAAGAGGTTTTTCTTTAAAATTAGTTTTGTTTAATTCACAGAATATTTATGAATTGTAAATTAAAAAATAAATATTTTTTGCCTTTGTTTCAAATACAAAAATAAAAATTTGGATATCTTAGAAGGGAGTGAAATAAAGGCACAATCCATTATAAATCAGAATGAAAGAGATGTGTGACTTCAGAGATGAGTAAAGAAAAAGATCTGTGAAAGATCACTAACTACATTAAATGCAATAGCTGTGGTAGAAGCCACATGGTGTAAAATCACTGATTTCAGCAAGTCAAAATCCCTTCTTTTTTAGTGGGGACTCCAGAACTGGTTCCCAACTGGAGATGAGGGTGGTATTCAATACGCTGCAAACTACTAGAAGGCAAAGAAAAAGCAGAAGTTAGCTGTTAAGGCAAAGTAACTGCCTGCTGGGTAAAAAGCAAATGGCATAAACGGTGAAGATGTGATGACCTTGTTGCCTGGAAACATTTAAAGTGAGTTTTGTTAGTGACCTTCCGGTTGGCTGGTGTAGACTTGGCAGCCCAATACAACCCAGAGGTGTTGTTTGATTGCTGTGTGCTGGTGGCTTGTTTTCTACAGGGTCATTCTGTCCTTTGTATTGAGGCTAATTCAGCTGGTGAAAGGAGCTGCACGAAGCTGGCTGCTGCAGGGTAACTGTGGAGTTTGGCACCCAGCCTGCTGCAGAGCTCTCTAGAGGCCAAGGGAACTGAAAGCTACCTGCACAGCTTCAGAGGAAGACTAGCATTCTGCACTCTCTGGTGCTAAACACTAAATGCCAGAATAATCAACCTGATTAGTGCTCAGCTGCTCCTCTGCACAGTGTGTCTTTGTTAATATTGGAAACTCAATTAGAAATTATTTCACCTGGGCTTGTTCTGTTTACTTATTCATTTAGGTTTTGAGCTGAAGTGCACGCCATGCTTATGAGATGAGCTGATTGGGCAGTTCTGGATACTGCAACACTTTCTGAGAGAATAAATACTCTTACATCTTTTTCCTGTTGCCATATCTAGGATCCTCAGACAGCCTTCTCTGAACCTACCATAAACAGTACACTCTTACCTCAGAATAAACATTTCATTTCCCAGTATTTCCTAAGAATGTGTTCAGCTTTGGCCTGTTTTAGCTCATATTTAGGTAAATTATTTATGAGAATTTATCTGTGGATGAACATTGTGACTTGATAAATATATTATCAAAAGCAAATAAAAAACACAATAAAAGCACTAAATGAAGGGGGATTTGATGGCGAGTCTCTAATAAAGTGAAAAAGAAAGATCTTGCCCCAAATTCTGTTCATAGATGTTGCACCTGTGGGATTTCTACCATTTCATAAATTACCATCTCCTTTGCAAAAGATTATTAATCTAAGTATTCCTAAAGAGAGATTAAAGTTGCAGTGTTAATCGTGTTGCCTTCTATCGAGAAGTTCTAATGCTTGTGGGGATGTGGGTTAGGTTGCCACAGGTGGAGAAATCAGAGAATGAAAGCTGGGCTATTTTCTTTGTGGTTTGTCTCCTCAAACAGGACAGTAGCAAATCTCACAACAGCAGGTTTTGCTTGCCAAAGAAGGTGAGGCATCTTTGTTTGCATCAGTAAGAACTGTAGTGGGTCTCTCTCAAGGTCACAAAACCTCAAAGCAACCCTGCTGCTCCAGTAACCACATTCCACTTGCCTCTCCATCCTTTAAGATCATTCACAAGTGGACAAACCCCACAATTCTATTTTTATCACAGTATCTAGAAAAAATGAATTGGCAACTAAGCCTCTTTTGTGCCCTACAGGGGAAGTGAATGTAAACAAGAAGTTAAAAAGGAGGCCTTTTACAACACTTCCAGGACAGTTACTGCAAGGCAATTGAACTCCTTCTCTTGAGAGTTTTATCCCAGATACTTGAACATCTGGCTTTTATGCAGAATTCATTAGCACCTTAAGTCATAATTAATAATGGAAAGTGCATTGAGATTCTGAAAGAAAAACAATTGTTATTGCGAAGTATTAAACGTTGAGAAAAAGAAGCAGCTCCTTGGTGGCATGTAATAGTTACAACTCTTACTCCACAAATCACTTAAAGCCACTTATAACTACTATTATTAGCTATAAAAGCCCACTTGCGTTTTATGAATGCTGCAGAACTGAGACAAAAAGACTGCTTTGAAAAGAATGGTGTCTTGGTCATCATAAGTCTTTTGGCCTCAAAAGAAAAACTGAGATTATACCAGTCCACTAACCTAGAAAAGCACCCAAAGACTTAAGTGCAATGTATCTAGGAAGATTTCATTTTAATTAGAACACAGCAGAATAACAGCAGCAACCTGCAGTGATATCATCAAATCAAGGCTGTTTCTATGGTAACGCCACCAACTCCCAGAAATTATCATGTCAGTTTGCCATAAATAGAAAAAAAAAAAAAAAAAGGAAAAAAGAAAAAAAAAGGATTACTGGAGAAAGAGAATGAAGAGGAGAATCCAGTCCTCTCCTTTTGATGCTTATTGTCAATACATTGTCAAGTTTTATTCTGCAAAAAAACGTAGTGAGATAAAAATCTCAGTCAAATTTACACTGCTCCTGCCACACATGTGAGGCCTTGAACACATTTTCTGAAGGCTTTTTAAGTGATTTTATGGGGAAAACAAACAAAAAAAAAAAACCCACAAAAAAAAAAAAAAACATGCAGTGCATTGTTCTATACTGATCTCCATGTTTTAAGTGCTGTCTACAGCATGAGTGAGCTCAAGATCGGTGTGGGAGAGGGAAATACTTTTGGTCATAGACACTTGCTGTATTTCCTCATTTCCATTTTTCTGTTAGCTCTGCACTTTGAAAGTTCAGTCTGAAAGGGATACAGCTACAGAGAAAGAAAAGTAAGCAATGAATATCACAAACAGAAGCTATTCTTTCCCTCCATACACTTATCTGACTGCTTTCAGTCTGGTGCCTTCAGAAACCACATAAACATAAGGGAACCACTCAAGTTCCTCCCAGGAATATCTGGAGATGTCCTATCCCTGTGAGACTCAAGTCCAGCAGCATTTCTGCACTCTGGCACATGGCAAGCTTGTTTCTCTGGCTCTCCTCACCACTGAAACACACTCCCTTTCCCCTCTCCAGCCATTCCTCCTGAAATTATCCATTATAATATTTTTGAGCCCTGCCGTATCATGGCTAGTAATAGTACCTGAATGTCACACCATTACCTGTATCATTTACTTCATGTGTCATTTGCTTCACATGTACTGAGACAAGGAGGCACGAAATTAAATACAAACCTTTGCAAATAAGTAGAATCAGTTCTAAGTAATGTTAAGTTTGATGGCTTTGTAACAGTAGTAATGGAAAATAACTGAGGTACATTTTTCACAGAAGAAAAAAAATACATAGAGTGCAGTTAGAGAACACAATGAGAACCCTTGTATAAGATAAACTGTTGTAGTTGATGTAGTTTTAGGTCCTTATGACCTTAGTACAAAAATAAGTGTAAGAAAACAGGATAGAAAAACAGGACATGTAGATGAAGAGTATCTGAAGATAGCAGATGTCCAGCATGTGCTGCAGCTAAACTAACTGATAAGTAGAAGGACAGGATGATTATGTCTGCAGCACTACCGAACCAATTAAGCTGGTGTAAGCATCATCTACTGCACGTGCTTCAAAGGCTGCCAGAAGTGATGAAGATTGTTGGAAGAAGTAAACGACCCCCAGAGACCACCACCACATTTTTGTACGCAGGCAGGGAAACTTTCCAGAAGAATGATGTATTACACACACAGCATCGTGAATATGCATGTATGCATGTAGTTAATATGTATGCCCGGTGACTATATAAGGATGGCTTGTTTAGCAGCTGGGGGACACGCACTAGGTGGAGCTATCCCCCGTGCCTCCCGGCGCCGCAATAAAGAATACCTGCTTGTCAACTTAAACTTTGTTGGCGAGTTCCTGGAGATTTCTCCAAATCAATGTGGTGACCCAGATGGGACCAGCTCTGCTCGGCTGCAGGACCCGCTGAGGACAGGGCTCCCTAAGGCCCTAGGGAACTTTTCCCTGAGGGACCCCTTGACTCATTTGGATCGCTGCGGGAGCAGACAAGGACCATCTTCATAAAAGGTATTTTTTTATATAGTCCGTAAGAAGCAGGGGGCACCTTACATAAAGACTAAACTGGGTTGGTAAGCGTACAGAAGGTTTGGAAGCCTTCTGTAAATTGAGATAGGAAATCTCGTAGGTAAAGGCTGCTAGCATCCATCTGATACACACCCACAGGAAGCAGGGGGCATCTTATGGAAACGGTTTTGGATCTTATTGGTATTTAACTTCTTTTGTGGCTCGTTACAGTAATGATTTTGGTCTTGTGATTTTGGTATTGGTGACAGGATGTTGTAACTGTGTTATTAATTGTTTGAATTTTAGTTTTTGTCTGAAATGTTGTAACTGTGTGGAGTGTGTCTGTGGGATCCCTAATGTGTGTGTGGATTCGAGATTAATAATAGGAAATCAACAGAGTGGAGAAATCTTGAAAAAGAGTCCTTTAAGGTGCATTTTGCCACATTGGAAAGAACTGGGAGGGTCTCCTGGGGGCTCAGTAAATAAGAAAATGTTGATAGAATATTGTAACCAATGGTGGCCTTTGTATACTTTAGAGGATCAGGAAAAATGGCCTAAAAATGGAACTCTGAACTGTAATACATTGTTACAATTAATGTTGTTTTTGAGGTGGCAAGGAAAACGGGATGAAGTAATGTATGCAGATATGTTTTTCATGTTGCAAAACCACCCAGAATGGCGGAAAGAATGTGGGATTAATACAGCACCTTCAGATCCTTTAAATTTAGCTTTAGAAAAAGAAAGGAAGCAGGCTAGGAACAGATTGGAAAGATGTTCCGGTTGTGATATTGGGGAAATGTGTCTGAAACTTAGGAAAAGAACTGAGGATAACATGGTTGAGGATAGAATGGAGGATTATGTTTCCCCAAAGGTACCGGATCAGAGACCACCTCCGATTCAGGAGGAATCCTCTGATTCACATGAAGAGTGAGAACAAAGTGTAAAGAAAATTCGCTCCACTCCCATTGCCGCCTGTGTCCGTAGTACAACTAAGACTGTCCTACAAGTCCCTCCTAGGGAAGCAATGGGACCGGATGGACATACCAGGATAAAAGTGAATTTCTCTTTAGAAGATTTAGATAATTGGAAGCAGATTGCAAAAAATTATTGAAATGACCCTATGGAGATAGCTAAGGAATTTGAGATACTGGTAAAAAGTCAGGATCCTGATTGGAAGGATGTGGATGTAATATTGGATGCATTAACAGAGACAGAAAAACAACTGGTTGTAAAAACTGCTTGTACTAAAGTAAATGCTCAGATTACTGCAGGGGCAATGGCTGGGAGGGTTGAAGATCATATTCCCCTTACCGCTCCAGGTTGGGATTATGATGATGCTGGAGATTATGTATCTCTGAAGAGATACCAAAATTGGATTAAGTATGGGCTTGAAAATGCCATACCTAAAGCAGTAAATTTGTCGGTGTTGTTTGAAATAAGACAGGGACCGAAAGAGTCGCCGACAGTTTCTGGACAAGCTCAGAGAAGTGATGCAAAAATGCACTACAATGGATCCTTCCTCAGAGGAAGGCAAATTACAGCTTGCAAACTCCTTTGTGGGGCAGTCATCGGAGGACATCAGGTGAAAGCTTCAAAAATTATCTGGAACTGAAATAAGAGATATAGAAAAGTTATTGGAAGTGGCTTGGAAAGTATACAGGAATAGAGAACAAGTAAAAGAAAGGAAATTAGGAAAGGTCTTGACAATGGCTACAGTCACAGCATTAGAGCAAGTGAATGAAGTATATAGTGGAATGGTGATAAGAGGCAGAGGTCCTGGTCATGGAATGGTGATGAGAGGCAGAAGTGGACGAGGAACATCAGGCAGAGGTGAAAGAGTGATTTCTTCTCCTGTGGGGCTGGATCAGTGTGCATACTGTAAGGAATATGGACGTTGAAAGTGAGACTGCCCTAAAAGGAATACCCATAAGGTGGCTCCAGTGACTGAATTAGAACTGGGGAATCTACTATAGCAGATCCACTGGTTAAATTAAAGCTAAGGACTAGAGGAAATAAAGTGGAATTTTTAGTGGATACAGGAGCAATTTATTTGGCATTAAATCAGAGGGAAGTGAATTTGTTACAGCTGTGGGAGCTCCTGGCTGCCAAAAAAAAAAAAAAAAAAAAAAAAAAAAATCATTCTTTCTGATACCCTTAGAGTACAAATTGGAAAACCAAGCAGGAATGCATAAAGTTTTATGCATGCTAAATTCTCCAAAACCTTTATTAGAGCGAGAAGCAACATTTAAAGAAGGCAAAATGGAATTAAGAGTCAAAAACGATCAATTAATTGCAGTTTTGAGTTTATCTTTAATTCAAAGAAAAGCAAACAGGAGGACCTCCCTGAAATAGAAGAAATCCTCAATCAGGTATGTCCAGGAGTTTGGGCATCTGAAGTTCCAGGTAAGGCGAAGAATGCTTTGCCTATTGAAATTGAAATAAAAAGGGGGGCCTGCCCTGTCTGAATAAAACAATATCCTTTAAGGTTAGAAGATAGAAAGAGAATTAAAGAAATAATTGATAGGTTTCTAAAATATGCTTTATTAATGGAATGCGAATCGGAATATAACACCCTAATTTTACCAGTAAAGAAAGCAAATGGGAAAAGCTATAGGCTAGTTCAAGACTTACTTAAAGGCAATAAATAAAATAGTAGAGGACATCCACCCTGTAGTGGCTAATATACTTTATTGACCAAGCTAAAACTAAATCAGAAATGGTTTGCCATCTTGGATTTAAAGGACGCTTTCTTTTACTTACCGTTGGCCAAAGAAAGCCAGAATTTATTTGCTTCTGAATGGGAAAATCCTGACACAGGAAGGAAAACTCAATTAACTTGGACAGTATTACCTCAAGGATTTAAAAACAGTCCAACAATTTTTGGAAATCATTTAGAACTAGAATCATGGAAGCCACCCACTCAGATGGGGACTCTGTTACAATATGTGGATGACCTACTAATTGCTACAGAAACAAAAGAAGAATGTGTCCAGTGAACGGTGGGATTATTAAATTTTCTGGGACTGAATGGCTATCGGGTATCCAAACAAAAGGCTCAACTAATACAAACCCAAGTCTCCTACCTAGGGTATGAAATAACAAGAGGACAGAGGGAACTTGGAAATGCTAGAAAAGAAGCCATTTGTCAAACTCCATGACCATTGACTGTCAAGGAGCTCCAGATGTTCCTGGGAATGACCTGATGGTGCAGACTTTGGATCCATGATTATGGATCATAAGACCACTACATGAACTGTTAAAAGGAAATCCTCCCTCTTTAGAATGGACTGATTCAGCAGGGAAGGATTTTAGAAATTTAAAACCAGAGCTAATGAGAGCTGCAGCTCTGTGACTTCTGGATGTGACTAAACCCTTTTGGCTATATTCCTATGAAAAACAGGGAATAGCTTTGGGGGTCCTTGCTCAGAAATTAGGACCCTATAAAAGGGCAGTGGCGTATTTTTCAAAACAGCTGGATGAAGCGAGCAGAGGATGGCCCGGATGCCTAAGGGCTGTGGCAGCAGTTGTCATGAATATTGAAGAGGCTCGTAAATTCACCTTGGGACAAAAGATTACTGTGCTAGTGTCTGATGTTGTATCAGCAGTCCTGGAACAGAAAGGAGCCCATTGGTTACTTCCTTCACGTTTTTTAAAATACCAGGCCACCCTTGTGGAACAAGATGATACAGAAATTGTGGTCACTAATGTTGTGAATCCAGCATCCTTTTTGCAGGAACAATCAATAGAACCACTAACAAACACATGGCTGCTTGGCCGCTATGGAGACTGTATATTCGAGCTGACCAGATTTGAAAGAAAAACCTCTGAAACATGCTGATTCTTGGTTTACTGATGGTAGGAGTTTCATGAAAAATGGTGAACAGAAGGCAGGGTGTGCAGTTACCACCACTTCACAGCTACACCTTTACCTGTGAACACCTCTGCCCAAAAGGCAGAAATAATAGCATTAACAAGAGCCCTGGAATTGGCTAAAGACAAAAGGATAAATATTTGGACGGATTCTAAATACACGTTTGCTGTGGTCCATGCACATGATGCTATCTGGAAAGAACGAGGACTTTTGAACACACAAGGGAAACAGATTAAACATGCTACAGAAATTCTGTGGCTACTGAAAGCTGTTCAGCTACCTGAGGAAGTAGCTATTATGCATTGTAGAGGGCATCAACAAGGTGACTCTAATGAGAAAACTGGAAACAATTTGGCTGATTTTGAAGCCAAAGGGGCAGCTGAACAATCTAAAATCATGTCCTTAATCCCTGATGGCAAACTAGCAATTGAGTAATCTAAATCTAGATATTCAAAAGAGGATAGAAAGTTGATTGAAGATCTGAAAGGACAGGAAAACAAAGAGGGTTGGGTTCAGATACCTGACAGGCGAATTGTAATTCCTTATAGTCAACTCTGGAAGCTACTTCAGGAGGAACATAATAAAACTCATTGGGGTAGCAACTCTTTATATAAATGTTTAGACAAACGAATTGTAAGAAGGAATCTATACACCATAGTTCAATAAGTGACAAAACAATGTCAGCTCTGTCTTAAGAACAATCCTAAAACTGAAAATAGAAACCAAACTGGGACAATTGAGAGAGGAAGTTATTCGGGACAGCAGTGGCAAATAGGTTTTTCTGAATTACTGAGAAAAGGAGGTTATTGATATTTGTTGGTGTTAACAGATACTTTTCCAGGCTGACCAGAAGCATCCCCTTGTAGAATAAATAATGCAGAACGAGTAATCAAAACATTATTAAACAAGATAATACCTTGTTTCGGAGTACCAGCAGCAACTTCTTCTGGCCGAGGCTCACACTTTAGTGCAAAATTGTTATAAGAAATTAGCAAAAAATTAGAAATTGATTGGCAACTACATGTTCTATACAGGCCTCAGGCCAGTGGGCAAGTAGAAAAGGTGAACCATCTGATTAAACAAGAGATTAGTAAAATATGTCAGGAAACTAATTTCTATTGGTACCAAGCCTTACCAGCTGCTCTATTAAGAATTCAAATTAAACCTCGGTTGAAAGAAGAGGTTAGTCCATTTGAAATTCTACATGGAAGACCATATCAATCCGAGTTTAAAGAAGAAAGTCTTCAGGAAGTGGGAGAAGGCTATCTCCAGCAGTTTCTGGTCAATCTGGGAAAACAATTAGAAGAAATAAATAAGAGAATATTAGGGACAAGAGCAAGAGGTTTGGATTAGCCAATTCACCCTTTCAGATCCAGAGACTGGGTTTATATTAAGAATTTTTCAGGAGATCCCCTCGAGGAGAAGAGGAGTGGACCATACCAGATATTACTGACTACCTTTACAGCAGTGAAGATATAGGAACAATCTGCTTGGATACAATAAACCATTGTAGTTGACGTAGTTTTAGGTCCTTATGACCTTAGTACAAAAATAAGTGTAAGAAAACAGGATAGAAAAATGAGACATGTAGATGAAGAGTATCTGAAGCTAGCAGATGTCCAGCATGTGCTGCAGCTAAACTAACTGATAAGTAGAAGGACAGGATGATTATGTCTGCAGCACTACCGAACCAATTAAGCTGGTGTAAGCATCATCTGCTGCACATGCTTCAAAGGCTGCCAGAAGTGATGAAGATTGTTGGAAGAAGTAAACGACCCCCAGAGACCACCACCACATTTTTGTACACAGGCAGGTAAGCTTTCTGGAAGAATGTTGTATTACATACGCAGCCTCATGAATATGCATGTATGTATGTAGTTAATATGTATGCCCAGTGACTATACAAGGATGGCTTGTTTAGCAACTGGGGGACATACGCTAAGTGGAGCTATCCCCCATGCCTCCCAGCGCCACAATAAAGAATACCTCCTTGTCAGCTTCGTTGGCGAGTTTCTGGAGATTTCTCCAAATCAGTACTGAGAAAAAAATCTCCACTTAGAGGTAGTCCATGATAATAAATTATTATTGAATTTTATCTCCTTGAATGACTGAAAATAATAATGTCATTTTGGACAAAACCAGATGGTGATATCTATCAGTAACTGCTGCTGAGAATATTGACAGTGAATGTGATGATAGTCCTTCAAGTGTCATCTTTCCTCTTCAATAATTTGATTGCAAGTCCTGTCTGCAGCAGCGGGAACTCCTTTCTTCAGGTCCCTACAATGAGTCTAACGTACTTCAAGTGCTGTCATGGGCTGGAAGAAATAGCAACTATATTTCAAAGGGAAAAATACCTTTAAACATCTATTAAAATGTTGATACCATTGCTTGCAAAGAATATGTTTGAGCCCATTTGTTCCAACAGGACTTACCTGAATATTTTTCCTATCAGCAGCCCATAAAATATTTCAGATTTTGGTGTTAAGTGCTGGAAAGCTGAGCAGGCATTTACTAATATATATTTAAATCTCGGTTTCAAATGAGGCTATACCTTTCTTTAGACATGAAGGGCCAAATTACTATTTCAAATAAAATCTGGAGTATTTGCAATAATATACCCAGATGGTAAAGCTGCAAATTTGCTTATGCAAACAAATCATGAGACCTGCTGCCTGTCCATCTCCTAATATATAACAGCATAGACTGGTCGTTCTATATGAGCATGATTTTAAGGACTGCAGAGTTGAACAGTTTTTCAGGTCTGACTGGTGGTGAACTAGATAGAGAAGGGGAGTGGTTCAGAGGCAGAGTATAAGGGAAGTACAATAATTTGCTGAGAAAACTCAGTTGTGCCTGAGTTACTGTCAGAAGCAGTAAGGACTATCTGGGCACTTGTACTCAAGGTGACAAAATAGAGACTTACCCTTCTCTTTGATTGTGCTAATGCTTAAGCTGCACATGCAGTGTTAATAGCTGTGTTTGCCATGATGTAGGATAGTTTCTTTTGCTGCTCATCATCCTGTTCTAGGTAAACTCTGAGCTAAATCTTGTATTTGACACATCAGTGCTTAAAAAAAGAAGAGTGCAGAATAGTATGTTCAAAGCCCAGGATGTAGAAAAACAGTCATGCTGCTTCTTTGCTATAATGTGATAGCTAAAGCAAAAGGAATTTTGTGGGAGGAAATTGTTCACAAAGATCACAAAGTACCTTTCTATTTCAAGAAAGTGGCAAAGGAAACCATCCTCTTAAAACAGACTATTTGTCCCTACTAATTATTATCTTCAAGTACACTCCCCCTGGTGGGGATGAAAAGGTTATACTCTGAAAAGTGAGATTCAAAAATGGTATTCTGATTCTTGCCATATTTCACTTTTCACCCTAATTGCAGGCTAGCACCAGGCATGCTTTCAGCCTATTATTCTCTACAGAGGCCTGCTAATGGTATTTCATCTACTGCCTAATTCTACAGCTTTAACGTGGAAAAATTCCTTTCAAATTCAATGCCAATGGAGAGCAAAGAGTAGGTCTGCCTTTCTGCTTTTTGTTTAGCTATTCAGTAACTGGATAAACATTAACCAGCTGGGTAGTGCAATTATAATTTTTTTAAGGTACTGTAAATGCTTGCAACAGCATATTATCTGGCAGCCTCACAAATATTAATGAATGCATTCTTGTTCCACTCACGCTATTAAGAGCGATTATGTACTTTCACAGAGGTCATGCAGAAAATGAACGTCAGAAACAAGCACTGAAGAAAAATCCAAAGCTCTTTTACTAAGAAATACTTTTTAAGACATCCCACAGCATAAACAGAAATAAGCAGAAGAAATACAATTAGCGGAGGAGTTGACACTAAGTACTAACTATTTTCTATGACCCTGAATGTATTTAGACATCATTTCCAATGAACTCAGCAAACAGCTTGCTCAACAAAATCAGGAGTAAGGGTTTAGGATTTGGATTTAAAACACTGGAAAAAAGCAAACACTAATATTCTCCTCTAGGGAAATCATCTCTACTAATTATTTGTCTGCAGCTTTCCTAGTATTGCAGTCTCAACTGCATTTGTAAACATGGCTCTGTTCTTCTGTAACAAGCAACTCAGCCACTTCTAGGAGTTTCTTACTAAAATATATTAGAGCAAAACTAAAGTTATGAGTTATTATTAACTATCTATGGAAAGGACAGAATTTATACAGACAATAAGGAAAAGATCAGTATTTGGAGACAAATATAAGGGAATATCACTGTTCATATGTGGGAATGTCTCTGTTAATTGTGGAGTTAGTTAAAAACTCATCAAACACAATGGCTGAGACTATTATTGCAACAGAATTTTCAGGTATTGAAAGCAATTCAGAAGTGTAATCAAATGGCATGCTGAAAGCAAGAAACTCTTTCTTTCTCCTCTTAAGCTTTTAAGCTTCATGTATTTTTATGCAGAAATTATTTTTTACATTATGCTCAAATGCCTTGACCTATAGTTTTAACGTGCTGTTTGAGTACACATGTCAGATTGTTCTACTCAAAATGAGTAACAATATGCCAAATAGGAGATGTGGTTCTTCTTCCTCTGTTTGGGACACTCTTTATCTCCTCTTAAATTGCTTCATTTACTTTGGGTCTTTTTCATTTTCTTGGGTGGGATTTTGAGGGGTCTTGAAAATTACAGTACCATAAAAAAGCTCTTAGTGGAGAAGGATATTTTTAAAGAGGAAAAGGTCAATTATATATTTGCTAAGAATGATTATCTAGTATTGAACAAGTTATGAATGGGAGGAATCACCTATTTAGTAATTCTTTGAATTTGGTTTGGTTTTTTTAAAAATTTGTTTGCAGTAAAAACAGACTAATCAAAATGAAGTTTCTCTTGCTACAAAGCATCACTCTCCCACCAGATACTATGGCAGGTCACCACAGGCCATTCACATCTCTCCTGCCTAATGGCTTCTTGGTATACAGCACAGAGATTCTGTTTCCTCCTGGTTTATGTTAGGTTAGACTACACAATTGTAATATCTTAGAAATTATAGGGTCATCACGAATTCAGCTTTCCACAGAAGGGCTAAGACCAGAAATGGAGGGGTGCAAAACATCTCATTTAGGCTGTCAAGGCTGAAGGTCTGAGCCAGGGTTCAGCTGTGCAAATTATAGCAAGAGAATTAACTGTAGGAGAAAGATACTGAGTATAGCTGTTATGTCACTCAGCACAGCCACTCAGAAAGTACTCCCCACATTGACCTGAGAGACACGTTCCCAACCTGTGGCAAAACCCAAAATAAGTCTTACAGTTGCTTCCAACATGGTACCAAGGAACCACAGAGAACATCACACTGGTAGCCTGCATCTCAGACAAGATGCAGAGGTTGTCCTTTTCTGAAGAAATGGATATATTGTTCGATCCATGGTAAAATGTATTTGTCAAGAGTAAAAACATAATTTCACTATAAAAAAATTTTAATAATTATGCAGATAAAATGTATGGAAAATAAATTTGTATCTACACCTATGCTTTGTAAAATGTATCAGTGTTAGCTACAAATGTTTGAGGCAAGTTTTGTGTATTTGAAACACTTCAAATAATCTTAAATTGGTAGATCATAAAACCAAGGAAAAACACATCCTATATATTAATTTGGGGTCAGTTTTGTCCCTGCTGTATTACCCTTTGTGTGATCTTGGATGCAGTTGTGAGGAGGAAGATTTCATATGAGAAACCAGAAGAAATGGGGGTTTTAGTTCACTAGCCTTCATAGATCTCCTGGCAGTTTGTACAGAAGTCGTTGGCCTCTTCCACTACCATTGTGTGTTCCAGAAGTGCCTTCATACCAATTCAGCATTGGAAAGGGAGCACTTCTTTTCACCTATGTCTTTCAAGAATGAGGAGACATAATTCTTTGGCATGCAGCCCTGTAGTAATCTTTTAATAACATCTAATTCTCTACAGGTTTCTGTAACAAGCTACCACCATGCTAAGAGGCAAGTATTGTACACTTCAGTGTACCAAATGTATGGAAACTGTGTACCGTGATTAAAGCTGATTGTTTTAAACTCGATTGGTGCATCAGCTGGTATAAAGTTTATCTTGGTACCACCTGCACAGTTGAGAGTGGTCACTGTCGCACCACACAAATTCTGTTGGCATTATGTGGACCTCATCGGGAAGTGAAAGGTACTGAAAGAAAAGTCATGGGAACAGGACAAAACCAGCTTTTTCCTGCACTTTCGCAGCTTGCTCCCCTGCAGTTCCATTTTTATCTAAACCAAAAGGTGGACAAAGTCCATTTCAGCATTAGCAATCTAAGACCAAATCTCAGCTGAGTTTAATTCGCATGAACAATGAAAGCTGTTTTCAAACATGGCTTCTTTTTTTTTTTTTTTTGTTTTTTTGTTAAAGTAAATGCTTACTTTTTTTCCCCTGGGGCACTACCTGTGGCACATTTGGCTTTGCTTTGTGCTTCGGAGTTCAAACTAGTGACCAGCTGGAAATGGGTTTAAAGCTCCCTGACCACTGTGGAAGCAACGGGGGCAGATACTTGGGATTGAGAATTATTTCGTCTGACAAGCAATCAGGAGGCTATTTCCAGACTAATAAATCAAACTCACACCTCTGGACAAACAGGACAGAGATCCTGTTTTTATGTCCCAGAAATCGGATTTTATGTCCCTGCCCTGATGAGCAGAGGTGTCTCAGCCCATCAGTGACCTCCACCAGTCTCAGGGGCTGGTATTGCATTGTCCGGATCCCAAATGACAGTGATTTGTCTGGACTGCTTTAGAATCAAGCAAGGCAGTGAAAAAACTGATTTTACATTCCTACAACTAAGCAGGTTTTTCCGAGAAGATGGACTTGCCTCTCAGCCACCTGCAAGCACCATCCGAAGGCCACCGGGCAGACAAGAACCCACACTATGATCTTTCAGTTATTCAGCAGCATCCCCATCCCTGGGGCGTTTGCTGCATGACAGAATGAGGGTGTCTCATTCTTCGGGCTGGCTGGAAGACCACTCAGCAGCAGGTCCTTCACCCTGACAAGGAAGGCTCGCTAGCGTGAGGCCTTAACGTTTCCATATGCAAACTGCCTTGAAAAAATACAGAAGAAAACAGAATATTTTTCCTTATCCTTTTGCAAATGCTTCCAGTGCATAATCTGGGGCACAAGAAACAAGGGCACCCAGCCAGCTCCAAGGACAGGCCTTCAGCAGACGGCTGGGCTGGAGCGGTCTGGCAGGTGTATGGCCTTTGGCAGGGGGACAGAGTAGCAGCACCCACCTGCCCACGGGGCAGCATTTTGGCTTCCACATGGGCTTTTAAAGAAACCAGCTCCGCCAAGGCACCTGCCTGCGGGAGGGCGCCGGCCGCAGCCGGGCTTCACCCACAAGCCGAGGGCGGAGGTGGAACTTCATCAAGGGTGAAGATGGAACACGGGGCCCGGGGGTGGACGCTCTGGCAGCGCCTCCTCTCTCAGAGACAGCCCCGCGGATGCACCCCCAGGCCCGTGTCCGTGGTGCTGCCGCCCGCGGGCGCTGTGGGGCGATGCCGGCTCCCGGAGCTGGCCAGACCCGGCCGGACGCGGCTGGCGGTCACCTGGCTCCCTGCGCTCTCGCTCGGGCCGGTCTGTGTGTTAAACGGCTGCCTAAAACACAGCTGTGCTGCCCCGGGGCTCGGAACCGGCTTTTTTTCCCTCAAAATCTGAAGATCCTTCCCCCCGCCTCCCAGCCAGCCCCCACCTCCCCTGAGGGAAGGCGGGCGGCCGCCATACCTGGCGCCCTCTGCCCGGGGAGGAGCGCGCTGCACCGCCCCGGCCCCACGGCACCGGCCGTTGAGCAGGTGGGCACGGAGCAGCTGGGGCTGGGGCTGGGGCTGGGAGGGTTCCGGTGCCCCCGACCGGCCTCGCAGCAGCGGTCAGCCGGGCTGGAGGCAGGCAGGGGGCCGCCGCGGGCGAGTCGGGCCGGAGGCTGGAGCTCCGCGGGGGGCGAGCCAACTCCGCGGACAAACTTGCTGCCGCCGCGGTTCGTAACCGGCCCCGGCGGCCGCCGCGCACGGCCGCGTCCCCCGGGCTCTGCTGCCCCTCTGGGCAGGGCCCGGCCCCAGGCTGCGGCGGGGGGAGGAGGGCAAGGGGATACCCCCGCCTTTGGGATGCGGTTACTGAGAGCGGTGGAGGAAGCGTGGCTGCTGCTGGGCACGGGCTGTGCGTGGTGCTGCTCGCCGGGTTCACCAAGTAAAGGGAAACGGGCTGTTTGCAGGCGGCGGCGGATAGGAAGAACTTTTTTCCCGAGCTGTCGCCCTTGAAACAGGTGTGTTGGAATAGGTCAGCTGAGAAACCGGGGTTGCGTAATTGGAAAAGCCACTGTGTTCAATGCTGATATACCTGTTGCAGGGGGAATGCTGGAGAAGTGTTGGAAAGAAGTTGTTAAAGGTTTAATAGCAATTAACATAGGTAAAAATCAGGCTAAAGCCTCACTTTTGCATCAGCCTGTTGGTGCTAATACGGAGAGCGAAGGAATGTGTTGGTAAAGAGTAGGTAGCAAGAGGGTTTTCTGTTATTATTCTTAGGATATGCTTTATCAAAGCTACCGCAGTGGTAGGTTATTTCACAGCGTCTCTGCCCGTGCAGGGAGGAGTGGAGGAAGGGGTGTTTATGTCCCACAAGGAGTTCAGGAGTTCTAGGAACAGGAAGGCTGCATTCAGCCAGCATGGTTTTTTCATCTGCTGCTGAAAGTAACAAACTTACTTGGTAACAATCTTACTAAGTGAGATTTCTGGAAGGTAGCAAAATAAATCTGATTTACGAGAAAAGACACTGCGATTCTCTGACACTGAGATAAAGGCTGATGATTTCAACACAGAGCAATCTTGGGACAGTATGTGGCTAAAATTTACAAGTCCTTCTGCTGATTCAGGTAGTGAAACATAACTGAAATTGTGAGAACAGTGATAACTGTTATCATGCATGCTGCGTGAGTTTGATTGTTGAACTGCTTCCTCATACAATTAGTATTTTCAGTTTCTCCATCTGTATATCCCGCACAAATGCCCGTGTATTTAGCCACATGTGTTTAATCATTGTTGAAGTCTTCAATTTCCATCCTTTCTACTGAAAGACAAGCCACAGGGAAGATAATCAAGGAAATGAATACGTCTTTATTCTGTGGTGGCATCTTGAGCTGGGGCACTTGTTAGGTATGTGTGCATGGTATGTATATACACATGGTATGTATGCGTGCATGAGGGTGGCTCCCGTTCACGGCGTGGACCTGTGACCCAAAGCAGTGTCCCGGCTGGAATGCGCGGGCGGTGCAGACGCTGCTGCCACCCACAGCTCCTAAGGGACATTGCCGGCGTGAAGCAGAAAGATTGAATCTGCTTTGCTGTCAGCTACCATCTTCCACATACGAAGTAACATACCAGAAGCTCAGTGTGGGACCCTTAAAGAGGATTGTGTAAGTGTGTTTTGTTTCACTGATAGAATGCTTTGAATGTTTTGCCATAGGTGATGATGACAAAAAGTGGGTTAGACTCATAAGTTCTTTTCCTGTTATAAGATCCTGATCAAGAAACGAGGCTTAACAACCAACATGCAACCCCTCTTGATGTTACAATGACACTGTTACTAAACATTTTTAAGTGTTATCTACAACATCTTACAGAGACTGAGGCTATAGCTAAGTGGTGTATGAAATTGCCTGAAAGTGCAGGTGCCTGTGCCAGCTTCCAATATGAAGCTTGATTCATTGATTGATTTTTAAATTAAGGATATAAATTCTGTGAAGACAGGTGTATAAATAGTTTGATCAATAGTTTGCATACAAACTTTGGTTGCTTAGGGGCAGATGCAGAGCTTAATTCACTAGCTGCAGTGCTCAAGTAATTGCTGGTTAAGATCTGTTCCTGAAAATGATTGAGATGCACTAGAGACTCAGATTCTGTGATTGCACTGCACTGGAAAGAGCAACATATGACTGTATTTATCAAATCATATAGTATAATACAAAAGCAATTTACTCCTTTGTTTCTCACTCTCTCCATCAGTACCTCCAAAAGTAAATACAAATCAAGATCCTGTAATATGTCAATTTCTGTTCCTGCAGTACTTCAGGAAGGGCCATGTTGGGACTGTGTACATAATGATGGCTAAATCTGAATTTGCAGAAAGTACTTAGATAATTTTTTTAACAGTAAATTAAAACATGGTAGTGTCACATCACAGTAATCACACCATAAAAGTCAGCAGTACTGCTGAATGTCTTAACGGAACCTAGCACAGATCTTAATAGATGCTGTTTATACTTTAAAAAAGTAATTTTGTTGCCTGATGAGGTCAGTATTTTGGGGAATTCTTTGTCCTCTGAAAAGAAGACCTTGAACTGAAACCAGTAACTTAGTCATAACAAATAGAAAAGTATTTGCACAGTGTAAGAGATAGATGTTAAAGGCTTCAAAGGTGAATGACACGATTTACTATTTTATATTACATGTAAAATAAATATTAAGTATTACATAGTCTGATATTAATATTTTAAAATATGCAAAGAAAAGCTGAGCAGTAAAAGGATTGGCATCAAATTTCTTTATATGTTTGTTAGTCATAACTTGCCTATAAGAATTACATGATCTTTTCAGAAATGTTTGCTTCTGTGGAAGCTTTACTCCTCAAGTAAAGACAAGTTCTATTCAGTTATAAAAAATAGGTGAGAGTGGACTAGTTCAATTCAGCTCTTACCATTTCCATAAGTTACTGATCCTGGATGTGTGTGAGTATCTGCTGCATTATTATGTGGGTTTTTTATGCCATTCATTTTAAGGTCTAATAGATGAGATTACAGATGAAAAATTGAAGGAGGTGATTGCTTTGGAAAATGATACTGGGCTCTGTTGTGCCAGAATAAAGATTCCTCGCTTTTTCCAAGTATATGTAAAAACTAATAACTAAGCAAAGGTAATAACTGTAATATTCCATAAATTCTTTTTTCTAAAGTCTTCGGTACTCACACAGAATTTCTAGTGACTGCTATGCAGTTGTGAGGTACAGCTTTCTGGAATGCCTTTACCACTATTCTTGTAGATCTTCTCACACAGAGTAGTTGCTCTCTTTAAAAGGCTGAAGCTTTCTGAAAATTAGCTCATAGTAGCAAAACCTTAACGTGACTTCACACTTGCTTTTTCATCTTTGATCATTCTGCACCAGGGTTGTTCAGTGGCTTCATAGCCACACTGAATAATGATGTAAGCAGTGCTATAGTTGCAACCAGGAAAAAAGAATGCCCTTGAGACTTCCAAATCAGACAGAAGAAGAGTGTTTTTTTTTTTACAAAATTGCATTGAGACTGCCCACCTTAATTTGACTTCTGAGTATTGTCAAGTGGACTTACTCAGTGTTGCATACTTGATAGCTGTGAAGCTGCCTTTGGGTTGCTTTGAAGGTTTGTGAAGCAACTATAGAATTTTCATAGGGTGTGAAAAGTGTGCCTTCATGCCTTGGTAGTTCAGACAACAGCTGAAATGGATTTCCTTTAGACTACCAAAAATATCTCTCAAGTAAGATACAGAGGCAGATTCTTTGCAATGACCCTGTGTCGTCCTACACCACTGTTATGAATAGATATATAACCCTCTGTGATGTGAATGGTGTCATTCTGTAGCCAGCCCAGGCAGAGGAGAGCGATGTTAACAGCCACACTATTGCTGCAGTATAAGTGATAATGCAAAGTGAAAAGCAGAGGAAAACTGGACCAAAGGACCCTACAAGATGAAGTTCAATAAACAAGAGAACAGAAAATTCCACATAAAAGCATGTGCTCAGTCTTGACACTGCTCTTACAAATGTCTAAGAAAACTACCTACTGTGTTTGCTCTGCAGCTTCTATGTGATGGATATGCTATATGCTTCGTTTACACTGTTGGCAACTGCAGTGTCTGCCTCGATAAATTAAAGCATTGGCTAGGAATTACAGTGCTTCTCCTTGATTCATAAGATAGGGGTAACATGCTTCCTTCTAGATGAACAAAGTGAATGAATGGGTTTAGAGATAGTAACCCCTTTGTGTTGGTCCTTTTATGCACAGCTCTGTAAGAGACTGCTGTATCATTTAACTTTTTCTAGTTACTATATCATGTTTTACCCTCTTCATTATAAGTAACAAAAACAGAAAAAGAGGAGAGCATGATATGGTACTGGATCATAATGGAGGTCTTGAGATCCTTTGTTCCTCCTTTGTATCCTCTTGTTTGAAAGGTATTATGTTATTGCTTTCCTAGCTGGCATAGTTTTGTGCAGTGAAAAATACACATGCACCAACCCTACTGACAGCATATAAAATAGTCCTGGCAGGCTTTGGGCTTTTGTCCAAGTCAGTTACACTTTTGTTGCATGCTAAAGAAGAAAAGAAATAACACTATATCTGTACAAAATCTATGGAACTGCTGTGTTAGTTGAGTAGACGCAAAGAAAATCATAAGATGCAGTAAAGGCAAGCCAGGCTTACATAGACTTCTTTTTTCAGCAGCTTCTTTTCAGAGGGCACGTTTACTCGTCCTGGGGATGCATGAATCACTGCAGAAATACCTGTCAAATTCTGCCTAGGATCTGGACAAAAAGTTGCTTGGATTGATCAGCTGTGTGAGTGTGAACAGCTGAACATGTTAGTGATGTCACTTGTGTTGCTGCAGCTTGTATTTGGAGTATTTTCAGAATTAAACCCTAAAGAACTGACTTCACTTCTATTGAAAATAAAGGAAAATTTAGCATAAAAAATAAGAGATGAGTTAGTCTACACCCCCTCTGTCGATTTACTAATTTAGGGGCTAACTGCATACTGTCCCACACTAACTCAGTTGTGTACTGTGAGTGACAGATACGAAGCCCAACACGGCATTTAATGCAGAATGAATGCCTTTTTTAGCTTTGAAATGACTATATAGCAGGGGAATTATGCAAAAACGGATTGTTCAAAATATTCTTGGATCAAGTGATCATGAGTTTACATTGACTAAACAGTAAGACTAAATGATGCACCACTATGTGGGATACTTGAGCTTGCTCTGAAGAAGCTGTACCAGGAGCTGAAAAGGCCTGGTGTAGCTGCAGAATGTGTATACTGTGGTTGCTTTGCTGCTTTCTTCTGGCCATATTATTTTACATGCTTGTTTTTCTCCAGTATTTCAATCTTTTATCCAGTCCATCAGGTGAGGCTTTGTATATTGGTGCTAATACTTACCAGCTCTAGTCAGGATGTATCTATCTCTTGGTACCTCCTAGAATCACATTTTCCTTTTCCCAGAGCTGGATCAGCCTAGTTCTGCATCTGTTCTGTTTTTCTCAATACTAGCAACCTGTGCTGATCCTCTGGTGTCATCACACAGAGTTACTTACTTTTGCACCATCTGCAGTGTTTTTTCCCCCATGGCAGCCAACTCCACCTTTGAAATGAATTGGGTCTATTTGTCTTGCCTTCCTTATGTCAGCAGCAGACAACAGGTGAGGTGAATGGTGAAAAGAGCAAAGACAAAGAATAGTGTGGAGAGGGGGGAATGGAGAGACAGATAAACCACTTGAAAAGGAGAGAAATTTTCACAGAGGTAAAGAAAGAAAGAAAAGGGCCTGATCCAGCATAAAACTTGACACCAGAGTTGGTGGAAATGAGTAAATCCTCATCTTCCTCCTGCTTGGTCTGATGGTAGCAGATACTGGCTGTGCTGGAAGTATTCCTGGGAGCTCATTCTGCCAGCTGATTTTGATCTACTTGTTCCAAGATGGAAATTTTGCTGCTTTGTATTGAGGATAGACACAAATTCAAAAATATCTGCTATTGCCAGTTAATCCCTAGAACTACTTTCCTTCTTCAGCAGAAGCTAGTTGAGTATTTTTGGATTCTTAGTGTTTATTGCTTATTCTTCGTGAACAGGGATAGGTACAATCGCAGTCCTCTCTGAATGTAATGAATTTCACAAAGAATTGCAACTGAAGTGCTTTGATAAGTCAAAGGGCTTAATCCTCAATTTCATGAAACTCATATTGGTTTTTTCTGAGAACACAGTTTTACCACCAATTAGGAACTAGGCCTACAAATCAAAACATCTTTTGTCAGGGATGTTCTTTATGCAATTGCAAATGACTTTGTGATTTGTTGTTCATTCTATAAAGTGAAATCATTGTCCTGAGTAAATGGATTAAAGTTTGGAGCTTCAAAATTTTGTCCATTGCCTTTAAAAACAGCTGTCAAATTTCTGTACAAGAAAGCGTATTTACACTTTCATGCACATAGGAAATTTTATAAATGTATGAGCTATGACAGTTAAGGGGCAATAAGGCACTTTGCATTTTATGTTTTTTAGGACAATGAATTAGTTAAAATACTAAAAATGCAATATATGTTAGCATAGTGAGGCTTCCTTAATAACATAGGGTTTTAGATACCTTTTACTTGCAAGTATGGAAGGCTTACCCTGGGTAAAGAACATCTAAGATGAAATTATCAACTATGTCATTGAAAAGGAGCAGTAGTTTCAACAGGACTGACAGATAAAAGTATGAAAGTAAGAAGGCATGTTCAGAAGTTACAGTTGAATTTGTCAGGACATTAGCAATAGGATTTTTACCTTTTGAAATAGATTTGGAAGGGAAATTGGGTAATCACAACTTCACTGAAAACCAGGATCAAAGCTTCCCGTTCTTTGAGGTGAGGATTTCCCTGGCAACTTATTCTTGCAGGTCACCAAATCATCACATTTTATATCCTTTACGAAAGACAGTTCTTCTTACAGCATTCAGTGACCACAACCCATGCTGGGGCATGGTGCTGATACTGCATTGTAGGGAAGAATAGTTCATGTTGAACTGACAGATCTATTTTCCTTGCATTGCATTAGACTGTGTTTCTTAAGCTGGTAGGTATTAGCCTGTTGTGGCACGCATACACATTTCTATAAATTTATATTTTCCAGATGGAAAGCTATGAAAACAGGATCTCTGATGAAACATCATGTGTTTGAAAGTGAAAATGTTAGAATTGAGACATGGATTTTGAAAGCCCTGTAGTCTTCTGATGCTGATTGCAAATTTACATTTGCAAGTTCTTTTCACTTGACTGGTGTTTGAAAGCAAACATTTGTTGATCTGTGTATAGCAAATATAAAAAGCTGGATACTGAATACTGCCTTGTTTGGCTTTTCCATTTTGATGCTGGCTACTTAATTGAAAGCAAAACTTTCTTCTGTTGGGGGAATCGATTAAACAACTTTAGGAATTTCTTTGGTGGAAACCATTCTGTGTACTGGTACACTTTTCAAATATCTCTGTATTATATGAATGATATAAAGAAATATGTGAATACCTATAAAGAAATATGTTATTAATAATTATGTGAAAACATGCCATTTACTTCTCTGCAGAGACTGCAAAACTTGTGTTAAATTGTAACATCAGATTGCCTTACTAAGAGAACTCAAGTGCTGTTCACACTGAAACTCTGGAGGAGTCTGAAAGTAAACAGCCTTATTCAGAATGCGGCAGTGACCTTGAACTTCCACTGGGCTGCACTTTCTTTATTTAGCCAAGGCCAATGGTTAACTTTGCTAATGACTGTATATCGAATTCACCATTGTTAATGCATCTAGCAGTGAATGATACATATGGATGATACGGTATATTTAAAGGAAACCCTTTGTATAAATTGTTTCCTTTTCAAAGTTATGCCTTTGTGCCAGTCCTAATTGCTTCTCATTTACCTCATTTGCCTTAGGCTCCTTAACTTCAGGTTAACACTACATTAGGCATAATATATTTCTTCTTATGTGTCATTCTGTTCTCTTGCTCCTTACTTAAAAGAGGATGACGAATTCTATTCTTCTGCGCCCTTGCAGCAATTAGTCTTCTATGGCAGATCCCCATGAAGCAGAGGAAGTTACACCCTGAAATAGTCATGTACAGGGACATGAAGTCATCTGTACAGCTTTGCCTCTGAAGGGAGTTTTGTCAAGCTGTAGCACTTGAATTTCTAGCCTCAGCACTGCAGGGAACCCAGCAGAGATCTGCCCACAACACACATGGAAGCAAGGCGTCTCCAAATTCCTGTAATCTGTGCTAGGTCAGCCCCGGCCAATTTGTTGCAGTGTTATCAGGCTCCTGATAGAGTAAGAGTCATGCTGTTTTTTTCAGGCAGAAAAGAGATGCAACCCTTAGCTGGATTGATCCTGGTGGAAGTAGTCCAAACTGAGGAGAATTTATGTTCCTTGGCTTAAGTACAGGATACTGTTACGTGCTGTGAGGCAATCCCACAGACCCTCTGTAGACAAATGCTGCTTAAGCATTTCATCACATCTTAAATGGAGGAAGAGCCCTCAAGGTTTGTACGTTTCAACCGAATTGAAAAAAAACTTATTCTGCCTTTAATTGCGGTGATGTACATGGCGACTGAGAGCAGAAATTTCTCTCTTTAAGTTGCATACAATCCAGGTACCATCTGTTAGGAAATGATGAAAGACTAGAGTTCTCTGAGTCAGCTGTAGGATTATACGTGTGAATGTCTTAAAATACATATAGTAAGATGGGTATGTATATGAATGTTTGCCTTTCTTCTGTAAAAGAAGGTTGTAACAGTTTAACACTTCTGCACTGTCTTTAAATCTCTCGTATACAGCAGAGATTGTCAAGGGGTTTGTGGATGGGGTAATTTTTGCAAAGGAGAAGACTGTAAGGGTACTCAGAAGCTCTACCTTGATTTTTCCTTCTTCTGTTCTCTAAACACAAGAAGTCATTCATACTGAAAACAGTAGAAAGAAATACAACATCTGATGCTTAAATTTATGTGGTTTGATTCTGTTATAATTAAAATATAAACTGGTTCGTTCCAAACAGAAGCTTTTCCCAAGTCATTTTCAGTTGTGTGACAGAGACAGCAGAAAACTCTATCTGGGTAGCACACATCTACTCTTCTCTTTTTTTTTTTCTTATCTGCCTCTGCACGTGTTCTACTGTCTCTAAAAGATCTGTGATATGCTTGTTCCAGTGATTTCAGCTGTTCTTTGGTGATGTTTCACAGGAGCCACAATTAGGCTCACTGTCTACTTTTCAGATCATAAAAGTTGAGCAGATGCTGTTTCTCCTGTGTAAAATTTTGAAATTCTTTTAGTTTTCTATTAAAATACAAAGACTTAAAAGCTATAACTCTGAACAGGATAATTAGTGGGGAAACCATACTTGATTATATAAAAGATGATTAAAAGTTAAAACCAGATTTTGTGGCCTACTTTTTTCCTTCAGTTTTTAATGAGGAAAATAAGACCAATATTTTAAATAAGCTTTCCTGCACACCTTTAAAATGTCTACCCCAGCCTTCTCTTTGAAGCGAAAAAAAGACCTGTTAATTTCCCCAAAGCTGAATTAGCTGCCTCAGAATGTGTAGTTGCAGTGATTGCAAATCCAGTAATAATGAATCCGTTATTCTGCAGTCCTTTCACCAAATTAATTAAAAGGGTTGCATTTTCAATTCCAACCATGTCGCTTCGTATTAATGACTATGCCACTTAAAGACCTAAGGACTGTAGCGATTTAAACAAATATGCTACTAGTTAAGAAATGGTTTTGTGTATAAATGAATATTATGTACATTTAAATAATTGTGATTTTTTTTCTCTCTCGTCTCTTTTCCTTCTAGACATTAAAGGCTTCATGCCTTCTCTTTCCCTGATGGGTGAAGGTATTTCAGCATAGTCTTTGCAGACAGGCCTGTGGTAGTTCTGCTGAGCGTCAGTGTGGAGATGTGTCAGCTGCTGTCCAAACCCTGCGTTATTTCTTAGTGTAGCTCTGTGCTGCCAGCAGGACTTTGGCTTAGTTGTAAGCCCAGCACTGTGGCAGTGACACTTCAGGAGGAAACCTTTGGGGAGTTCTTGCATCAGAGCTTGTGTACATCTGGTGGCTGGGCAAGGTAAGACCAAATCTGCATAAAAGCCTAAGCAGAGGTATTAAGTTTCCCACAGGTGAATTCAGCACAGGACTGAGACACCAGAGCATGAAGAAGAAAGATCTGCACCTATTCTGCTTGTCTGTGCTCAGAGTCAGAGGCTGGGTGAAGACTTTATTTAAGCCTTCAGAAATTTGGAACTAGAGTTCTACATCGAGGACTGCACTGTGGTTCTTAAACCCATCTGCTGTTCAGACAGGCACTATGAGAAGCAGCAAGGAACAATCTGTGACACCTAAATTGCCAGTTTTAGAATTACCCTTACCAAGAGTACAAAGAGGCTGATTGTTTTGAGATCAGTTCACTGACTGATGGAATGACTTGTGAGAAGTAGAACAGCTCAAGAAGTATAACCAGTCCTTGTAAATGTACTTCTGAATTATAATTCTTCAATTTCACAAAGCTGATGCTGAGGGGTAGGAGAAACTTTTGCTTGATATAAGGTAGAGTCATCTGCAGTGGAGTGCAAATGGGATCAAACTAAGAAAAGGAGAAATTAGGCTGAGTGTCAGGAAAACTGAACTATGAGAGTTGACTGTGAAAGAGCTTCCCAAGGGAAATAATACAAGCCACATTATTTGGGACACCTAAAATTAGACTTCAGAAAGCACTAAAAATAATGTACAACCTTGCTTTGGAAGGCAGGTGGACTAGAAAAGGCACGGTTTGGGATTTTCCTGGGTTTTTTTGCAATAAATTCTGCAATTGTTGGGCCTGACTCTGTTCTCTGATATGGAAATCAAGGGAAGATTTATAGTACTTTTTGCCTGAGAAAACTGAGGCTAAACATGCAGGCTTCTCTCCTCCACCTATTGCCAACTTTTTAAACTGTATCTTTTTATTTCTGTCCTTCAAGGATAGTTCAGACCCCTCTCTTCCAGTTACAAATATGTATATTTAAAGGAGAGGAGAAAGGACATGCGTGCCTTAAGAAGCCTTTATGGCATTTCCCTCTTTTGTGGCTCTTAACAGACACTAGAACTGATCAACAGTATACTCCTATTTTGGTTTTAACTCATAGAATCATATTATAGAATCATAGAATAGTTAGGGTTGGAAAGGACCGTAAGATCATCTAGTTCCAACCCCGCTGCCATGGGCAGGGACACCTCACACTAAACCATCCCACACAAGGCTCTATCCAGCCTGGCCTTGAACACTACCAGGGATGGAGCACTCACAACTTCCCTGGGAAACCCATTCCAGTGCCTCACCACCCTAACAGTGAAAAACTTCTTTCTTATATCTAACCTGAACTTCCCCTGTCTAAGTTTGAACCCATTACCCATTGTCCTATCACTGCAGTCCCTAGTGAAGAGTCCCTCCCCAGCATCCTTGTAGGCACCATGTTCTGAAACTATGGTCTGAAATTGCCAGCCATATTTTAACTAGCAGCTTCATGGGTGAGGAGCCGGGTGTGGAGAGAAAGAAGAAGAAAGTGAAATACAGCCTTTAACCAAGGAATAGAGGCCTCCAAATAACATGTGTTAACATATTGAAAATGTTGCAGACATCCATTATTTTCTTTAAATACTATGCAAGATAGGTGCAGTAATACAAAAGAGGTTCTCAAAGCCAGTCCTACATATTCCAGTGTGTAGATTGTGCAGTTATGACTAAATTTTAATACCCTTTTTATTATTATTGTAAGTTCGATTGAAGATGCCTGCTTTTATCTACATACAGTCCTTCTTTGCTGTCATTGTCTGCTTCTGTGAATGACAGCACTCCTCCTTCCAAAGCTTGAACAAATAGAACCTTTCTGTGGAAAATGGTTCTTCATTGTGTAGGCATGAGATGTGATCACCTTCACACTGTAACAGTAATTCTATAAAAGACTTATCAATTTGTGTGCACAGGACATCAAGCCACTGAGTTTGTGATAAGAGAAAGAAAGACACATGTGCAGAGCTTTCTGAAAGCTAGTTCATTTGTAGAGGATTTGAAACAGCATGGGAGGAAAGCTAAAGTGTGCCTCCAGTACTTCATTCAAGGGCTGGGTACTATAGCCCCCCAAAATGCTTTCTTCTCTGGAGAAGATTCAGGGGGATTCAGGGTAGGGGAGTGGAATACATGGTTAAGTGAACACTACCTCTGCACTGAATTTTGGGTTGCAGATCACGCAGTTTCTGTTCTGGAACTTAAGCTGGAGGCATGGGCACTGGGGCAGGGACTGGTAAGAGAGGCAGCCAGAGAAGTCATTTGGTTGTGTTTCAGACTGTGACTTCTAAATACTAAGAGCCAATTCCCATTTCCTTTCTCCCACTGCTGCTCGCCTCCAGTGTGCTTTACCTCCTGCTGCCACGCATGTGGTCTGCCACAGAAGTGTGGGTTGTATTTTTTTTTCCGATTTGACTAAGAGCATATTTCCTAATCTAAACCCTTAATGAAGACAAAAGGTCTGTATTGCAGGGTAGGAAGAAGCTAACCAGAAACATGTTATTAGCAGGGAAGAGTCATTCTCCTTATGTCCATGGTTTTGAATGACTTAATTGAGGAGAAGAGCTCTCTTCTGATAATAGCTTTTTGCATAGGGCGACAATGAGGGTGGAATGGTGGAGATGCTGTGATGCCTGCTTTCTTGGAAAGCTTCATTAAGCCATTATTAAAGTGATTGTAACCAATTCTGTTACAGATCCAGAGTGCTTTGGTGTGCTAGTCCTTTGCATAGTAACCTCTCAAGGGAGAAAGCAAGTGTTGCAGAGGCTCTGTGTATTCAATTTTTGATTGATTTTCCATTGAATTTTACAAGATACAGCAGAGTGGAAAATACTCAGATATTACCTAGGTGTTTTTCACTTACACTAGGTAGGAAAAGGACAAGGCTGCATATATATTTTAACTTCATTGCCTCTTCTAATCTATCCCTCTCTAACAAAACAGCCAAGTATTCTGCTAAAGACTGTAACTTGTCTCATTTCTGTCTTGTCTTCCCTCCTGAAGTTCTCCAGATTCAACTGTCTCGTGACTCCTGCTTACACAGGTGATTCTTAAATTTCTTGACCAAAAGGTTTCAGACAGCTGGAAAAGCATAGAGTGCCTGCTTTTGAAAAAGGAGGGATGAGGGAAATAGGGCCTGGGAATTGTGGTCCATTCAACTTCACAACAATTTCTAAGAAAACATCAAAATGAGTAACATGTTTCTAAATGCTTGGAGGAGACAAGAAAACAAATTATCATCTAAAGAGATGTATAAAGAGCAAATGTGTCAAATCAATGTAATTTCCTGCTAAGGTAAGGCCTTACAGAAAGGGAAGAAATAGTGGATGTCATATTTTGCTTAATGGTAGGATTTTGACACTGTTTCACATGACATTGTGAAGAGTCTCAGAAGACAGTCATGTTGACATAAAACTAAATGTAAAACCATGTTTGGAGCATCTATCCAAGAATCGCTATCAAAATAAAAGAAGTTATGAAGTGTGGCTAGCAGAGGGCTCCCTTCGGCGCTGCCTAGTACTTTCATTTGCAGTTTTACTAATGAAATACAGCAGTTGCATGTTAACTTTACAGATGACCTCAGATTGAGAGGGTATGCAGTCATCCTGGGGGCTGGGTTAGAGATGAAAATCAGAGAGTGAAGCACTGTTATTCTGCAGGAGACATTTGGGGGGGGGGGGGGAAGGATATGGCTTTTGTTGGCAGATCTGTGTCTTTTTCATCAGTCTATTACAGAAGAATTGTGAAAAGTTAACATTTAAAATGGCAGGAAAGACTCATGTGCTTTGAATTCTTGAAATGTCTGGTACTTACATGTTGTCATTTGGTAATAGAAGCTTCAATTTGTAGAATTGTTTCTTCAGTTATTATTCTCTTTTCTTTCTTTTTAACATTGGAGCAAGTCCAATGTACCTTACAAAGTTCCTTACTCTGCCCTTAGAACAGCAAACTTCTGGCTTAAAGTCAACAGAGTTTTTGTTCCAGCAGAAATGTCTACACGTGATTTGTTCTCCACTGACTTGCATTTCAGGGATATGAGGTAGATTAAGGCAAGGTACAACAGTTAAATCTGGACAGGCTGGCATCTATGCATTTGGTATTTGTGGCAGTTGTCCAGATCTGTGAGCTTGCTCTTTAGATGAATGTTGTCATCAGATAACCATAATAAGGCTGTTCGTACTGTAGGGTTGGAAGTAGCGGAGTATGAAATTCTTCAGTCTGCTGAGAGCTAGAAATTTGGCTGATCTGCAGCTTACAGGGTATAAACACGTTCTTTTTTTTTTTCCCTCCCATTTTTCCTATTTCTCTTTCTCCTCCCTTCCTTCCCCTCAAGGACATAGACTTTGGCTGTATTTTTCATAACCGCTTGAAGCTAGAAATCTGAACGGATGCCTGTGCCGCCGCCACCACCACCACCACCTCCTCCACCACCTCCACCTCCTTCTGGAGGGCCCCCTCCACCACCGCCTCTGGTAAGATTGACTTTTCATCTCTACTAGAAAAAGCTTAGCTGTAGGAGCCCATTCAGTTCATTTATGACTGAGTATATACTGGGATGCATGCTTAAAATGTTTCTGCTGCTGGGGGTGCAGGATCAGAAAGTTCAGAGGTGATTGCATTAGAGTGCATATGGTGAGACTTTAGCATTTGTGAGCACTTCTCCAGCCGCAGGGAACTCATTTATGTATTGGTAACATGCAGGTGGTAAATGTTAATTTCTTCATCCTCTTTCTTACAGCTTCTATTAAGACTCACAGTTTAGCTGTAGGTGTTGCTTTTTCTAGCACATGCTGTCTTCCTGGGGATACAGCACAGTATGCTTTTATACATGGGCAGGAACAATTACTGCTTGTAACAGATCATTACTTTGTTGTGTTATGAAGTAGAACATGTGCCCTGCCAACATGTTTGCTGTAAGTGGAGGATGCGCTGAGCGGAGTTTCAGGGTATTACATTTTCCTGCAATCACAACTATTGTACCTATAGTAAAACATGCTGAAGTAATTCTTTGTATTCTGCTCTCATTCGTTCATAGCCTATATCTGCATCGAAATTCTTAGAACATTTTTGAAATAGTGAAGCCTGGCATGGTTGTGTTTAAGATATCAAATCTCTCCTGGCTTCTTTTTTTTTTTTCCCCATACGTTTTTCTGTCACTGCTGTACTTACTTGTGGTAAATGTTAGTCCCTGTAGCAAAGTATGTGGTACTTCAAAGGTACTTCAGTTCTGGGGTATTTTTAAAGAACCTTATTTCTCCCTTCCATTCTCTGGCATTTTTGCCTGTTCTGTTCCCATGAAGGTCTGTTGATTTTGTTTGATACTGTTCTTATGTTATCTTCTTCCAGAAGGAGGTTTCCTTGCCTGTTCCTCTCTGCTGCTTTGCAGCAGAACCATTTTGTAGAACTCTCCATGAATTGTGGAGATGAAGAGGAGGAAGATAAAGACAGTACATAAAATAAGCAGTGCTTGACTCCTTTTACCTTTCTGGTTTGACTTTGGGCACCATGAGCAGAGATAGCAGCTCTTCTGGATTGGTACACAACCTATAGTTAGATACTGAAATATGTGGGCTGAATTTTGTGAGCAACTTAATGCCCAGCAATTAACGTCAACAGAAGCTGCAAGTGTTCTTTTCCTAATAAATTTAGCTCGGTAAAGTATCTAGAAACGTTTTTAGACTCCTCTAACATATGGTAGTTGTAAATGACTTGGAAAAGTTATGGGGATGCCTAGGGACCAGTATGACCAAGCTTGGGATTTTTTTGTTTCCCCTTCTTTTCTAATGACTAAAAGCACTTCCGTGATAAGGTTTTGATACAAGAAGGCTTATACTGTATTTCTGTGGTTTAGTTAGATGTGTATTTCAGATGTGATCTTCTATGCATAAGACATGCAGAATTTTGGGAGTTTTATCTTGGTGATATGGTGCAAACTAGACATATTTCTAACGTCTCTATTTAAGCCTTCCTCTTGGTAAGTGTTGACACCAAAAAGAGCACATGAACTAATACTAAAGGATTAGTAAAATAACGTGGCAGAATGTTGTTTTTTTCTGCAATAGTGTCAGGCCTTTTCCCTGTCAAAACTGAATGAGAGAGGGCTGACTGATAGGATCTGTAGTCTGTTTGGTGTGTTCAGCAGAAGCACAGTGTAAGTCAGCTCTCCAGCTGGTGCCAGTTGCAGAGTAAAATCTTATAATTGAGGAAATAATGAAAAATTGCTCCAGACCCTATTTTCTTTTACTAAGAAACTGTTTCCGAGATGTTGGCATCAGTCCTTTACAGCTGCTAAACTGCCCGGCTGTTGTTACATTTCCTGTATCTACAGCTGGAGGACAGAAGAAGAAAAAAATTCTAACAGGCATGTAGCTTCAAGGAACACCTGCAAAACAAATAAGTTTTATTTGGTCAACACCTGGAAATGTTCCAAACAGCACTCTGATTAAATCAGAGCATTGTTTACATATTAGCAATTAAAAGTTAGGTTTTAACTTCGCTGTTGATATGCGGGCAAGCCGCTAGTTTAACTTACTTCGTTTATGTTAAAGAGAAAAACATCTGTGAGTAGGCTGAGGTTTTAGAATCCTGTCATTTTGACTGATGCCATTCCATGGGTACCATAGACTTGTCTTGCTTTTCTAATTATATGGATAATAGAATCATAGAATGGTTTGGGTTGGAAGGGACCTTAAAGACCATCTGATTCCAACCCCTCTGCCATGGGCAGGGACACCTGCCACTAGATCAGGTTGCTCAAAGCCCTGTCCAACCTGGCCGTGATATTTTCCTCTTGATTTCATTATTACGAGATTTTTAGCAGTGGCAGTCACTACATTATGTCTTTTTCTAAGTATTTTCTTAGTGAATATCATGAGTCATGGTCCCCAAGGATACTGCAGTCCTTACTTCATTGAAATACTAAGCACTGTTGGCACTTGACTTTTTTTGTACTGTTACCTCCCTCTTACAGCAGAAGAAAGTTAGGTTCTTCCCTACCGTTTTCAAAGATCTTGGATATGCAGATATTGTGTAAGTACTCGTACTGAATTCTGGTCACAAAAGTTGTTGCAAGGCAATACTAAAGTGATTTGGAGATGGTATTTAAGACATGCTAGGAGTCACCTGTGCCAAGCAGCTGAAAAGCTACTGGCTGTTAGAGTGTACTTAAAAGGAAACAAAATGGATTTTTCAGGAGGGAATGGTAGGGTATCAGCAGTAGCAAATGTAGGCGGCTGAGTCAAACGTAAATATAGCTGATTGGATTAATTGAGCATGTCTTCAACTGCCTGCCTTCTGGGGGTCATAGATAAAGATGAGAGGGATGAGTAGGCAGAATAAAACTGTGCCCCAGTAGATTTTCTGGCACTTCCTTATAGAATTCAGATCTTCTCTCTTTCCCCCTCCACCTCGATAAAGAAATCTTAGAAAGGAGGCATTAGGATGTTTGCTCTAAACCTCTTCCAATTTTATAGGCATAAGCACATCACATAAGGAAGGGCTTTTTTAATAGGTATTTGTAATTTTTTTGGGGGTGGAAACATTATGGTTTGGGTTTTTTAGAAAAGCTTTCTGCTCCTGAAAAGTGCTTTTTTTTATTCTCCTTTTGTTTCTTTTACCCCTTTTGCCTTTTAGTTTGGCATATCATAGAATCATTATGGTTGGAAGGGACATCTGGAGATCATCCCGTTGAACCCCCCTGCCAAGGCAGGGCCACCCAGAGCAGGTTACACAGGAATGTGTCCAGGCGGGTTTTGAATGTCCAGAGGGGGAGACTCCACAACCCCCCTGGGCAGCCTGTTCCAGTGCTTTGCCACCCTCAGTGTAAAGAAGTTCTTCCTCATAGAATCATAGAATAGTTAGGGTTGGAAAGGACCTCAAGATCATCTAGTTCCAACCCCCCTGCCATGGACAGGGACACCTCACACTAAACCATCCCACACAAGGCTTCATCCAACCTGGCCTTGAACACTGCCAGGGATGGAGCACTCACAACCTCCCTGGGCAACCGATTCCAGTGCCTCACCACCCTAACAGGGAAGAATTTCCTCCTTATAGCCAATCTAAACTTCCCCTGTTTAAGTTTTAACCCATTACCCCTTGTCCTGTCACTACAGTCCCTGACGAAGAGTCCCTCCCCAGCATTCCTATAGGCCCCCTTCAGATACTGGAAGGCTGCTATGAGGTCTCCATGCAGCCTTCTCTTCTCTGGGCTGAACAGCCCCAACTTCCTCAGCCTGTCTTCATACGGGAGGTGCTCCAGTCCCCTGATCATCCTCGTGGCCCTCCTCTGGACTTGTTCCAACAGTTCCATGTCCTTTTTATGTTGAGGACACCAGAACTGCACACAATACTCCAAGTGAGGTCTCACAAGAGCAGAGTAGAGGGGCAGGATCACCTCCTTCGACCTGCTGGTCACGTTCCTTTTGATGCAGCCCAGGGTACGGTTGGCTTTCTGGGCTGCGAGCGCACACTGAAGCCGGCTCATGTTCATTTTCTCATCGACCAGCACCCCCAAGTCCTTCTCCGCAGGGCTGCTCTGAATCTCTTCTTTGCCCAGTCTGTAGCTTCATGGTGAGATGAAACTTCCTGTGTTTTAGTTTACAGCCACTGCTCCTTGTCCTTTCACTGCACGCCACAGAATCTGACACCGTCCTCCTGACACCCACCTTTGAGATATTTATATGCATTAATAAGATCCCCTCTCAGTCTCCTCTCCCAGCTCCCACAATCTCTCCTCATAAGAGAGATGCTCCAGACCCCTGACCATCCTTGTGGCCTCCGCTGGACCCTCTCCAGTAGCTCCTTGTCTTTCTTGTGCTGAGGAGCCCAGAACTGGACACAGTACTCCAGATGTGGCCTCACCAGGGTCGAGTGGAGGGGGAGGATCACCTTCCTCAATCTGCTGCCACACTTCTCCTGATGCACCCCAGATCTCTATTGTCACTTCTGGCCGCAAGGGCATGCTGCTGTAGTCAATTTATCCACCAGTATTCCCAGATCCTTCTCAGCCACACTGCTGGGAGGCATGCTGGTTAACTTTGGTTTGTCATGTCTCCTGGAGTAGATACCACCGCTGAGACTGACTAAAAGTCTTCTTTACCTAATCTCCCAAGAGAGGATTGAGAGAGAATTTTGCTTTAATAAACCATGTTCACTTTCTACATGCAGTGGTGGCTTGCTCACTGCTGTGCAGCCTTTGTACATTCGAATTCCTAGTGTTACAATCAGTCATCACCTATTAAAATGTTAATATTGAAGGAAGTGTGGATGTGTAGCAGCCCTGCTGGGTTATGCCTTACTCAGAGAAGATGTTTGTTTAATGATTCATATGTTTGTGGAGTTTAAGAAAATACTTCTGTTCTCTTTAGAATTGTTATTATTAAAGTCTTAGCATAGAAATTAACCCCAAAAGTTGCAAGGATTGAACGATTAAAGCCAGTAAAGTAGCACAAGGATTTTATTTGCCTTATTGACATACTGTTAACTAGGAGAGCAGCAGAAGAAAGGAATATGGTTACTTTAGTGAAAGAGGTGTGAAACTTGAAATAATACTGAATGCTGGCTGGCACGTGCATGAATGTTCATGATTACGTCACTCTAATGTAGTCTAAAATAAAAAGAGAAAAAGGATAAACATATGTAGATAAACGTATGTCAGGGTTTACTGCGTTATCCTACCTTATTTTCTACCCCTGTACTAAAAACTCAGAAAAGCAATTCCTCATGGTATAACACTACAATAAATACACAATTTACAGAGGTGGATTTCCAAGGTTAAGAAAAACATCAACTGGTAGTTTTCCTTGGGGGAATGCTCTTTTCTCCTCCTCCACACAGTTGTCAGAGTATAAACCTTGTTGAGCTGTTTCCTTCAGCCTTTCAAACAAATTCAGAGCTGCAGTACTTACCTGAAGTCTGTGGGAGCTGGGCTTGCTCCTATGACATTTAGCAATACTGTTCTTTGGAAGGAGAAAAAACAACACATACAAAACAGCTTGGCTGAAGGTAATGATGATTTATGGTGTTTTGATTTGGTCTTACCAAATATAAGAGAATGTGTGCTTGTAAGTGTGTATGCATAATGTGTGTGCATACTTGCTAGTCATTTATTGTAAAAATTAAGGTAATTCTGCAGTTTTCATTCAGACCCTTAGATGTGCAAGCATAACACTGGAAGAACAGAATCATGCGTAATGCCAACTACAAGAGATGAAGGAATGTGCTTATTAAAATTTAATGTGAGCTGTGAGTAAGATGACATTTAGTACTTTGTCATGAATTCCCCAAGTCAGGAGATACTAGATCATATTTATTGCAGATTGAGTGCATCTTGTTGATGACTGGCCATTGCGCAGACTGTGCTAAAAGCTGGGCTAAGTGCAGCTGAAATCTTTGAGAATGCTTTGTTCCAGCCAAAATAAAGGAAACTGGTTTATAGTGTTTTAAATAATGTATCACATCTCATACCAGTCTGCTGTCATACAGAAGTGAGAGGCAATTATATAGAAAAAAATGGTGTGCCTTTGTGTGGTTTATGTCACTTAATTTTCAGGTAGTGGAAAGTGTGGGATTACTTAGCTGTGGCATCTTGAAGTGTTGCTGCTTTAGCCTTCTATTCTCGTAGTCAACAAATGCAGGAGGGGTAAGTGAGAGATAGGAAAGGTTTGGAAAGTGTAAAGAAAACCTAAATACTAACATTGCTCTGTGTGTTTCATGTGGACAGATACAAGAGCATGTGTGTTCACATGCGCTAATCTTGAATGCTTTACTTGAGATCTCTGAGGTGAGCACATTTAATGTATTTAGGTGGTGATTTCAGTTTTGCAGGTTTCTTCACAATGTTGTGTGTTGTTCATGTCTGCATGGAATGAAAAGCATTTAAATTTATTGCTCTTTTTTTTGCTCTCTTTCGCATGTGTAATTTTCATATGAAAGTATAGAAATTGCAGCATGTCCCAGAGGTACCAGTGTAAACAAACAAACCTGTGCGGTAGAAGCAGCCTAGCTGCAGAGAGCTAATAGGTTAATTTACCATTCTAACCACAAGGTAATATTGCCCTGGAAAAGCAATACACAGTGGCTACATATTAAATTCCATCTGTCAATTAATGCTACACTTGTAGCTTTTTAATTAAAAGAGAACCCAGAATTATAGCAGTACTTGAGTTGGACTTCCCTGCATGGCTGGAAGGTGACATTGCAAGAAATGTTATTTCTCACTCTTTTCCTGTCTTGGGCTGACCATAATTTTGCATGGATGCTGAAAGGCATTTCAGAAAGATCAGTAGCTTCTATACAGGTAACTGGGTGGGGAAAATGCCCTACTGTTCTTAGAATGTGATACAATTTGTGATACATGTAGGTTCTGACATGTTGAATATTTTGTCATCAATACTCAAAGTAGTCATTGTGGGGACCCAGCTATGCTAGACAGTGAGAACAAACAGCGGTAGCATCACCAGCTCTCCCAACAGTATATTCAGCCTCATGCTGCTTGATGTTTCCATTGCAATGCCAGGGTCTCAGTTTTCCTGTTTATATAAGAATTTTTCCTTCCGTTGTCATCGATGCAGAGGAAAAGTTGGGAATGTGAATAAAAAAGGAATTAGAAATCAAAAGGTGAAATTCAGATTTATTTTTGAAGCCAGTCTCAAGGTATTTTTGGTATCTGACTTAGGATCTTTCTGAACTGCTGAGAAACACTTCTAGAGGAGTTTTTATTTCACACTGCCCCCATTTTCATGGCTTCTGTTACTGCATACTTTCTTTTAGTGAAAGAACAGCCAGAATTTGTATTTAAAACGCGTGTGTCGGAAGGTTAAATACCCACAGAAAAGCTAAATGGCTCAGCAGGTATAAACCATCATATTGATTCTGTTGTGCTTTTGCATTCAGGCACAGAAATTTTGCAACCCACACTGGAAAACTTGAAGTACACCTTTGTTAATAAGCCCACTGCTCCATTACTAACAGGACCAGTTGAACCTTTGAGTAGACAAGATTTTACATTGTCTGATGGAGTGATGCTAACATAAAATGAAGAGGGCTTTACTGGGCATAGTAGTGTTTGGAATGAGCACTGGAATGCAGGTGTAGAGCAGAGAAACTCCTGCTATGCTATTCTGTCATCTTTTGTTCCTGCCACTGTTTCTGCTGGTACACTTCGAGCAGGTAGACGCTAGAGCAGAGCAGGCACTGGGCTCTGCTCGCACTGAAACGCCTCAGCATCTGGGACTAATGCCAGGACTAGGTGGTGGCTAGAACCCCGGGAAGAGGTCTGTAACAACTCCTGCACGGTACTTCCCTTGCTAGAAGTTGAGGAACAAGGCTAGTGTAGGCACAGCCTATCTAAGTACACACATTGCTCAATGACCTTTTCAACCTGGCAGGTTCAGATTGCAGAACTTTGTGTGATGGAGACTGAGATCACAGTTAATCATTATTGAGCTGGGTGTAGATGGGATCGTGAAATGCTGGTCCTGTCATTCTCTTGAAACAATGCCTTTATTGGCTGCCAGGAAGCTATTTGGCAGGTCCCCTTGCATGGTTTACCTCAGAAAAGTTGGCTGGAGGGTGACCACTCGCATGGGAAGCGTCTGGAGCTGAGCTTGCTCGAAGGCTGAGAGGCTGCCGTGTTTAGCCATGTAGACCAAGTGCCAAGAATTAATTAGTTTCATCGTATGCTACACAGCAGAAACACAAGAAGCAGCTCCGATGTTGCGATTGACTGTGCAGGTGGAGTCTTGTGCTGTGGCGAGGTTTCCCATCATTAAAAAGCTTTAAATCAGAGGTCAGCGTTCTATTGTGAATAGATGAACCCAAACTCACACGTACCAGATCTCACAAGTTTCTTTATAAGCAAACAGGTTAAAATACTTAAAATGAAAGCAGCCACATGCTTTGTTGTTGAGACTTGTTGGATTTTTCCTTAAGCTGGACAGGGAGATTGTTTTGATTATTTTACTTTGCATTTGACAGTACATGCGTGAAACCACACCTGATGCATATTTAAAGTAACTTTAAGAAGGATGACAATACTCTATTGTACTTCTGTTTGTGACTTCCTGGAAACTGGGTTTATTTTGTTATTTTAATAAGCTTTCTGTTGCAGTTGCATTTCTCGGCACATTCTCAGGGGAGGCTTTGGCTGCTGCTCTGGGAATTCATTGTAAAAGCAATGCTCCTGCCTGCTGGGCAAACTGCTGCTGCTGCAAATACAGAATCATGAATTCTTGGCATAATTCTGATCTATTAATTTCACCTTGGGAAAACAAGTTCCTCTGGGGTTTCAGATTTCATGTTGGGCCACAAAAGCGTAGATGACTTCTATAATCCTATGTTATGTCAAGGAAGATATCCTGGCTAGCTAGCACTGAGATTCCTGGTCATCTTCCATATTCTACCTTGCTCCAAAACAACCTCATTCTTATATTACAAGATTAGGACATTGTAGCTTGTTAGAATGTTCTGGTATCTTGCTGTCGATGTATTCTTTTGCTGTTAATTCTTGTTTGGAAAAGGGTGCAGTCTTTAAAGAGTTTAATTCATGTAAATACATTAGTCCTGATGGTTACAGAGATCTCCTTATGGAGCATTCGTGGTCAGGAGCTTGTGGTTAAGTGAAGTTACAGAGTAAGTTGCTTGCAAGCTGATCTTCCCTGTTCTTAGTCCACTCATTTTCATCACCAGTGTTCCCAGAAGGGTATTTTAGCTGGACGTTGCCCCTTAAGGCCCTCACTGTATGTCTGTGCCCTCCAAGACTGTTATGAGCACCAGCCCTGTGCCTGGCTTTCCTTCAAAGGAGCTGGAGCCTTATGGCTGGATGGGGATGCACTCATCCTCTCTCCCTCCATTCTCTCCTACTTGGAGAGCCTTGCTGTGCCATATGGGTGCTGAGAACAACCACCATCCTTCCTCAGATGATTTACCAGCCCCCAACAAGCTGTGTTTTCCTCTCCATATTCCTTCTGACGTGACTCACATACAGTGTCACACAGCTACCTTCACCTTCTTTCCTGATCAATCTATATATGTCTACACCAGAATTCTACTTATTGCTAATATAGGAGTAATATTTGGATGGGGACTTTTGTTATATTTCCAGTTGTTCAGGCTCTTCCTTAATGCTTTGCAGGTCCTTGAATTAAGGTTAGGTGTTTCAGTTTTGTCTCTCTATTGGTGGATGATTTCTTTGGCCAGACTTGGCACTGTCACATTACTGACCATATTTTCTATGCAACTATAGCTGCTTTTGCCTTGTCTGCTGTTCTACATGCTGATATTAATTGTCTATTGCCATGTTTGTACACTTTTTCTTTTGCGTTTCTTAATGTAAGTTTGGCATCTGAATCATGCTGACTTGGATGCCAGAGAGGGCCAGCACTGGCCCAGGAACTCTTGTTTCCATGAATGTGTGCGTGTCTGTGATCCAGTATCCCTTACCCTAGAGCTTTCTGTTCATCCTTCTTTCATAGAATCATAGAATGGTTAGGCTTGGAAAGGACTTCAAGATCATTTCTTTCCAAACCCCTCATCTGGTTCTAATTCCCATCTTTATCTTGCTGCAACGTCTTTCCCTTCTTCAAAAGCCAAACCTGGGGGGTTGCACACTGCACTGGTGAAGATGCCTTGGCTCAGCCCCTGTCTGTGCAGGTTTGGCCAAGCATGGCAGAGAAAAAAATAATACAAAGGCAAGGGCTTGTTAAGGGGTGTCCTCAAACTCTTCTTTTACCAAAATACATGCTGCTTATGCCTTGTGCCAGCGTCTGTGACCTGCAATACCTGCCTGGAGTCCAGAGGATTTTCCCTTTTTTGTTCTGAAAGGCAATAGTTAGCACTACTATGAACTTCCTCAAATGCCTGGTGCCTTCTGCATTTACATCAGTTTAGTATCTGAGCATGTATACTTCTTAAATATTTTAAGTATTATGGGAGCCCAGAGGGTAGGTCAATGCTCCCATCTGTCTTGCAAGATGTAAGGTGACTTTCCCAAGGTGATGCAAGCACCTCAGCAGTCATACACCCAGAAGTGGAGATCACTGCCACGGATTTCAGTCCATTTTCCTTAAAACCAAAAGTCTCTCAGCAAGTAATTTGCCTCACACAATCCAGTTTGGGGTGTTAAGATTGTGATTAATCAGAACCAGACTTTGTGTGGTCCGTATATACAGCATAAACAGAGCTATTCTCCTAAACAAAATGACTCACACAGAATTCGTAAATGGAAGAAACTGTTATGAACCATGGGCTTCCTGCCCACTGCAAGGTGCTGCATGTCAGTAAGTAGTTCTGCATGGGGCATAATGACTTGTGCTTCACAAAACCCACTTCTGCCAGAGAGGATCCAGCCCTGATCTGAAGCCCAAGGAATTGATAGTCTGCTGCCACTCGCAGCTCTTTGCTGCACGGGACTGTCAGTCTTGCTGCTCCCATACTTGCTGCTTTCTAATCAGAGCTTCCCTGGCTGTGTCTTCCATTAATTCACCAAATCCCTGTCTCTGCTGAGTCCTCACCAGCATTTCCCTGTGAAGGTCAGTGTGTTGTGCAGGCAGATCACCTTCGGGTGGATTTCGGGGCTGGCAGACCACACTGAGCTGCTAAAACCTGAACTGTTTCCTCCATCCTATTTGAATACTGCTTTGGCTGTTTCCTGTGCAGCTTCAGTTTTCCAACGTTGCTTTAGAGATCTGCAGGCCAGAACTGAACCTGTAATTTAATTTTTGCTCACATGATTTTTTCTGAAAGGGTAAAACATCTCAGAGGAGTGTGCTATCCCTTCTTGCCACAGCACTGTGCTAGGAGGTCAGGCACACTGCTGGAGCCCATTGCCAGGTTCAGGCTTGTGGCACTCTGGACGCAGGCTTTCCTCTCAGAGGTATGGCCAGAACTTTTCATCCAGCTGTTTTCAGCTTATATTTGCATATTATGCATCTTCTGGGGTTTTGTTATTTTCCCTTCATTATTTTCTCCCCCAGTGGTGGAGGAGCATGCTTGGATTTGTTGTCCTTTTCTCAGCTCCTCAAGCTGCAGTGGTTTGGATCTCTGTATAACCGTGCTGTCCTCATCCATTTCTCTGCCAATCTCAGTTATCAGCTGCAAATTTTGAAATGCTTATTTCCATCACTGGTGATTTACACTCTGGAATGTCACTCTAGATACTGTGATTTGATGGTATTTTCCTGTTTACAGGTACAATGCTCAAGCATTGACCCTATACCTTACTCAAGGGCAAAGCTGAGTATGTAATTTGGAACACTGAAGACAGAACTAGTGGAGTCTGGTGAGATGAAAAGGGAGGAGTTCACTCACATCCAGGCTATCTGCATATGTGGTTTGATCTGTTCTATTTCCAAGAATGTATTGAATGTGCCATTCTTTGTGTCTGAAATAGCAGCAGAATAACCTAGTGGTTACTAAGGTAATGAGAACCCACCGTTCTCTAACCAATTCATGTAAACAAAGTATGGAATTTAATTTCACCCTGTGTTACCTGAGGCAGCTCTGGCATCTGATAAAACAACTGATCTTCACATTCTTCTCTTCCCTCCTGATTTTCACTGAAAGATGGAGATGTTTCTCATTGTGTAAATAAATGTGGCTGCCCTGCAGATGGCAGGGTAGAAAGCAGCCTCAGGATTACATCTTTTGTCTTGCAGCTGGCTTTCCTCGGTGACTCAAAATGTATTTGTCTTCATGCTGAAACGCTTCTATTGCATGTGATTAGGATTGAGGATTTGGCACCCATAGAGTTCCTCTTTTTTTTTCTTGATACACAACTTACATGTTTGGTATCTGTTCTCGTGCTATGGATTGCAGGCATAGCATGAGTGTGCATCCCAGATTAATTTCTTAATCGGTGGGAGGAAGGTTCCTTTCTGATTGTGTATCACAAAGGAATATGGTGAAAACACAGGTTTGCAAACACTGGGCATCAGTAGGTGAATGGGTGAGAGACTTACCTGGGGAAACAGTTACTGGCAGGGACTGCCACTGGCCTTGGGAGTGCAGGCAGCAAACAACAAATCCGAAGGAACTCTGGCCGCTGTGCAACCAGGCAACACTACACCCTGGAGCATCTTGACTTTGTAATGGAAAAAGAGAATCCATATCAAGCTACTCAGCAGCTAATCAATCACCCGAGTCCACCAGGCTGGGCAGGGAAGATTGTATCTCTCACGTACACAAGGGGGAAGAAGAAGCAGCTGGGGCACGGGATGGAGTTGTGCTTGAAGTAAGGGGGTTTGTTGAAAGAGAAAGGCATCTTGTTTGCTGCATTATGGGTCTGCAGAATAGTGCTGCTGCTTTTATGTGCTACAGATTGTGAACAAATTAATCTCTTAACCATGTTACAGTGATATCAAGTCATGGGTCGGTCATGAATACAACCTGTCACATGTGGGGTATTTTAGCCTAATAGCTATTGGCATATGAAGACTTCATGTTCCAGTAGCCTATCTGCTCAGAGAAGAGGATCAGTGAGATGAAGTGGACAGCTGGCATAATATACGGACACTTGAACCCGGAAACAAAAAGACAGCTGCTGGATCTAATTTTAAACAAGTCTTGATCAGATCCATCTAGATCCCGGTTGTCCTGATACAGCAAAGTCACTAGCGGGAGCAGAGAGGTGTGAAGTTGAAGATACGGGTAGAAAGCTTTTGTGAGAAGGGGAATCGCCCTCTTGCAGTTATGGTATTTCCATTTCTCACAGTGAGTATTGTCACCTTACAGAAAATGCGAGTGGAAAGAGTTCCTGGCTGACCTAATGCTGCTTGCACTGGCAGCTTTTCTGGGCCGGCTTAATGGGCAGTGGGGCAGGCTGTCCCGTGAGCACAAGGGCAGGCAGCGCTGCTTCAGGTTAGGAAGCCGTGTGATAGTGGGGGGGGCTCTAATATTTTACAATAATATAGGTTACAGCCTCGGCCAGGTTTTAATTCGGAGTTTTACATCAGGTGTCAGGAACGCGGCGGGCACTAGCAGCGGCCTGGAGTGCCATCTAGTGGGGCTCTGCGAGGCTAGCTTGGGTTTGGCTTGGTTTTGTCAGGTACAAAAATAACCACAAGTGAAGTTGCATTGGTATAATTCTTCGGTTAAGATGAGGAAATCTGACATCTTATTAATTCAGCAGCTGGACAAGTATTTTCGATTTTGGTTTTGCTTTCAGAATGCTATGATCAAGTTGGTTTTTTTGTTTTCAAGGAATCATAGAATAATGGAATGGTTTGGATTGGAAAGGACATTAAAGATCATGAAGTTCAACCCCCCTGCCATGTGCAGGGACACCTCACACTAAACCATGTCACCCAAGGCTTTGTCCAGCCTGGCCTTGAACACTGCCAGGGATGGAGCATTCACAGCTTCCTTGGGCAACCCATTCCAGTGCCTCAACACCCCTGCAGTAAAGAACTTCCTCCTTACATCCAATCTAAACTTCCCCTGTTCAAGTTTCTGTGTTGAACTTTCAGCCTTCCTGCCTCCTGTACAACTGGATCCTGTTCTTGTTGATTCAACACAAAGGCCTTGAACTGTTGGCTACCAAGAATGGTTAATTTCTAATATTCTACCCTGTGTTTGCTCATGAGTCCTTTTGAAGCTTCCATTTCTGTGTGTGCCTGCCATCTAATGCTCTTGTTGCCCACAGGCAAGTTCAGAGGTACCAAAGCTGCAAAAGGAAGACCAAAAGGCACGGAATGCACTCTTAGCTGATATCCAGCAGGGAACTCGCTTAAGAAAAGTGACTCAAATCAACGACCGCAGCGCACCACAGATTGAGAGTAAGTGTGTGCTCCTGAGCAAGGTCCGGGATCCTGAGCAAGGCCTTCAGTCGTGGAGGTCAGCTGGAGGGTGTTCAAACTGGAGGGCAGGTTTGAAGTTCAGCAAAGGGCTGCATCTCCACAGGGCTTTAGGGTGCAGAAAGGGGACACTTTCTAAACTTGCATGCTGCTCTAAGATCAGTAACTATGAACACTTCATAATGTAACTGGCTCAGTAACTGATCACCTTAACAGGGATTCCTCATCCCAAAAAAACACACATAATGAAATCTTTGAGAGTTTCTCAACAAAATGTTTAAGTGGGAACTGTTGGCTCTAGCAGAAAAGTTGTTCTTTACTAATGAGAACAAAAAATAGCAAGGAAATCTGGAAGCATAAATGTAATGCTGGCTAGCACAACTTTTCTGGTGTCAATACTGATGTGAGATTAAAAAGCACCAAACAGTACTTTCCCCAAGATACAGATCAGAGAGTAATTAATGGCAGTTTACTGTATTACCAGTAACTTTCCTTGCTGAGTGCTTAAAGAGGGAAAAGTCTGGTCTTGGCTATGTTTGGTGCCAAGTTTAGCAGTGTGAGGATGAAGTGACTTTCTGATACACCCTGGGGTTTTTTGTTCTTTTTAACAGAGCCCAAAGGAACTAACAGAGATGGAGTTAGCCCAGCCGGTAACAAAAGTGGCCCTCAGCAGCCCCTGGGAGGCTTATTTGCGGGTGGCTTTCCTGTCCTCAGACCAGCAGGCCAGAGGGACATGTCAGGTAAGGGCTTCATTTGTGTCTAAGAATAGCTGGGGGGAAGTGTGATTTGGGGTATAAGTACTTCGGCGTGAGCTTTGATTGATTTCTACAGGGGCTTTTTCTGAACCCTTAGCTCATCATGTACTCACGGAAGGCTCAATTAATAATGTGCTTAAAATCATCTTTCTAGACCTCAGCTGCCTTATTCCTTAAAACACAAATAATGAGCTGTCTCTGAATGGGGTAGGAAAGAGATTGAATAGATTGTACAGAGTTTTGAGACTTTTTATATTAGCTTAATGAAAACTTCTAACTGTGCCTCGAATAGAGTACTAAAATCTGAGCTTATCAACTTCAGCACAAATGGTAAGCGGTCCTATTTCCCTCCCTCCATTAGTGTATATTTCTATGTTGTTACAGGCTTGTGTGTTACTTTAAAGATCTGTATTTAAGATTTTTGCCCTCTGGCTTTTATAAAGCACAGCTTTGAACCAGAAAGGTAGCTTAGTGACCTGACAAAGAAGGTTCTTGCTTCACAAAGGCAGGAGGGAGGCATGTGTGGGAGCCCTACTGCTGCTTTCACCTCAAGAAGCTCCAGCACCAGTGAGGGGTGAGTCGTAGACTGGCAGACAATGGCCCCTGGCACTGCTGGGCAGCTGGTGCCTGCTCAGGCAGCACAGAGCAAAGCAGGTATGTGCAGGGAAAGACAGACCTTGGCTCTACATCCAGGGCTGTTTGTTTCTTCCTGGAAGGCAAACCCAGGATGCACAGCACTGCTTGTGCTAGGGCTTCCTCATACAGCACCACCTGCAGCAGCGGCTGTGAGTTGTTGAATAATTTCAATGACCATGCCTATCAGACTATGTGAATATAGAATTGATGCCTTTTTTCACATCTTGCTTTGTGAAAAATCCTTGATATTTAATCAGCAAAATATGTTTTGTAAGGTCAAGTGTTCGGACATTCGCTGTTGAAAAGGAAACATCTGAACCTGTGCATTATGGGAAGCCTTTGGGCCCTGCTCTTAAGACTTTGGCTTTTATCTGTGGGATTGGGATTTATGTAAAGTTGGTGTGAAGTTTTTAATCGTAAGTGAGCACTTCAAGGGTGCAAGTTGGTGCATGTCAGTCTACTTGTGCGCTTTGAGGCCTTTTCGCTAGGGCCCTCGATTCCTTCAAGCAGACGGCTCACCAATGTTCAGCAGGCTGTACCAGGCACGTGGGGCTGGCACGAAGATCCAGGCCTCTGCAGAAAAGCTGCTTCTCCGTAAACTGTTCCATTTTGCAGGACCTGACGAGCAGGGAGGAGAGCAGATTCCCTGGTGCTCACTGGAAGCCACCACCTCCTAAACCCCGTTACACCAGGGGCAACATGTTGGATTATGAGGTGTTTGGGGAGAATTAGTCACTGGGGGCCACCACCGGGGAGGGGAAGATGAAGAGCTTGCCCTGCGCGGTGTTTTGCCTGAGGAGCGGGACCAAAAAGCCAATGCATAACGTGTTACCTCTTTTCCAGCTGGGAAGCCCGGGCAGCTCCCTGGGATCCGTCCAGCGGCTCCCAAGCCTGCTGCCCCACCGAACAGCAGCGCTGCCAAGGCGAGCAGCGTCCCCTCGCATCCCACCGAAGGCCCCAGGGCAGCTGCCCCACCAGATCCCCCCAGCGCCCCCCGAGGACCCGGCACGGTGCCCGGGCGGCCCAGCCTGCCGGCCCCCCCTCCACCGCCTCCTGCTTCCAGCAAACCTTCCCTCACCTTCCCCCCTCCTCCCGCTGTGCCCCCCCCAGCAGAGCGCCCCCCCAAGGGGGTGTCCCCCAGCGCGGCCCCTCCTCAGCCTGACAGACTCACTAAGCTTCAGGCAGGTGCTCCACATGCACCCCCGCCACCTCCTCCTCCTCCTCCTCCTCCGCTGCCCTTCGTGCCCCCCTGCGGGTTTCCAAGCAGGACAGCCGATGTCCCGGCTGCTGCTCCCACCCCAGCTGAAGGCAGGGATTGCCTGCCCCCCACCCCGCCGCCCCACGCGCACCCCCTGACCTCCAACAGGCTCTCCTTCCCGCCCTCCCCAGCCTTTACCAGCGCGGACGTGCCCCCGCCGCTGCCCCCCAAGTCTCCCAACCTGCTGTCCCAACTCCACAAGCCAAGCAGCATCCAGTCCTTGCCGCTCCCTCCCACCCCCGGCCTCCCGCAGCCCCCCGCAGCGGTGGCACCAGAGACCAGGAAGAAGAGGCCCGGCCGAGGCACGGGTGAGAGCGGCATGCTGGAATGCTGGAAGATGGGGGGCTTTTCCTTCCCTTTGGCCAGTCATGGCATTGCACTGGTGGCTGGAGAGCTTGGACGGGTGAGGTGAGGAGCAGGGACAGCTGAAGATGAGGTCCATGGCATGGGAGGAACACCGGTAGCTTGCATGGCGTGCATGCGAGATGTCAGGTTCTTCTTAGCACATGTGGAAGCAACATGCTGATCAGTGAAAGCAACGTATTAGGACTGCTGGGCTGCTTCCTGCCTTTGTGTTGGCATTGCTGCATCTGCAGCAGTCTCCTAACACTTAGGTAGGGCAGTAGAGTGCATGCCACCGTGTCTGCCCCATCTGCAGCTGCTCAAGCACCAGCTTAGCCATGACATCCGTCTACTGCTGTACCCCTGCAGTCTGGCGCAATATCGGCAATGGCTGGGGAATGTCACAGGAGACAACAAAACAAAGATGGCGCAGCTCCAGCCACAGATGAGCAAAGGCAGCATGGGTGCAGTCCTCTGCTTTTCAGTAGAGGAGCAGGCAGTGCCTCCTGTGATGAAGGCAATGGGGCCAAAGGTTTCTCCGACTACTTGGGGAGCAGGGATATGAGCTATTAGTGTGCCCTTGAGCAGATGGAGGGCAGTTATCAGACTTCCCTGATATAATGAAGATAATTAAAAAAAAATGAGGCTAGATCTGTGTGGGTTTGAGAAAAGGAGACAGCGACTTAATAAGGCACATCTGAGCACAACGTTCTGTACCCCGTGCTTCAGCAGGCACGTGTCGAGGGGAAGATTACTGGTTCCCTTTGACAGCCCTGGGAAAGGCCGTGTGCAGGTCAGGGGCTTCCTGATGGGGGTTAATGCTGCTCAGGGACTGTCTGATGAGCCATTATTTTATTGAGCTGTATCTATACCGCATGCTGGCTCAGCTCTCAAGATTTCCATCAAATTAGCCTGCCTGTCTCCTGGCTGCCCAGGGGGAGCAGCAGGTTGGAGAGGCCTTGGGCTCCTTCCCCCTTACACAGTGCCCGTGGTAGGTGTGCCCAGAAAGTACAAACTTTGCGGCTCTTGCAACTGGTCAGCGAAATGCACAAGAACAATGGTAATATCACTGCATGGCTGCCAGGGTGTCAGGAAATTGTTTTCTTTTAGAAATACCATTCAGCATGGTTGGATTGGCTTGGGTTGTTTTTTTTTTCATTAAAGAGACTGCTTGTTCTTGTGAAAGTGGAATGATAGTCTTCCCATCTGAACGGGACTAAACCATACTGCAGAATGTTGGACTTTCCTTAGAACTAGAACTAGCATAGTGACTTTAATACTTAATACTCTAAATCCATAGTCAGGCTCAACAAACAACAGCTATGAAGCTGGGTATGTTTGCCCCCAGTATTGCGTTCCTTCTACGCTTCCCCTCCTCTTCTGCAAAGCTTATGCTTGGTTTGCTAAGTCACGGTGATGTTTATGCACTGGTCTGCTACTGCTTTTTCAGGAACTGGTGCTGGGAAGCTAGTCACACCTCCACAGCCACCAGCAAGGTCACCTACAACGGAGCTTACCAGCAAGCCTGGAGTCTCAGCCTGGGCTGCAGCTCATGACCCCTACCCACCACTTAAAAATGGAAACATGCACATCATTGGTAATATCCTCTAAACCAGATCTCTCAGCCTTAGTTAACAATTTCAGTATAAAAGCCTGTGTGTCTCAGACCTCAAAAAGTCAGTCAAGACTTTCTCACAGCATTAACAGGGTGGTATAACCAGAGCCATTAGAAACAGTTTTGTACAGCCTTATATAATGAGAGAAAATTAAGGCTTTTCACGCAGGCTTTGAATCATCCAGTAGATGAGAAAAGCATGAGCTACCTGCAGAATTATTTAAGATTGTGAAGAGTTGCCATAATGTCCTTACATTACTGTTCTTAAAACCAGTTTGTGGATATTTAGTAGCTTCAATACTACAGAGCAAAGACTGCTAAGAATTATTTTTGTGGTCTGATGAACTGGCCATTCATTCACAGCTAAATGGCTTGACAAACCACCTAGGAATTACCTCTGCACCGCAATATCATCAATGCAGGAAACTAGAACTGCAGCCAGGAGCTTAACTTCAGTTAGTAGCAGGCAGTGTTTGCAATTAAGCCAGAAAACTTGGATGGCTCACAGAAGTACTCACCAAGATTGGTTATACAGAATGAGCCACTATCAATTCCAGGGGAAAATGACTAAATTGAAATGACTTGTGGCATTTTTGTTTTTAAGTTTATCTCTAACAGTGACTGATGTTTATTTCTCTGAAACTTCCCAGATGACTTTGAATCTAAATTTACTTTCCATTCTGTGGAAAATTTCCCCCCACCTGATGAATTCAAGCCATTTCAGAAAATCTATCCCAGTAAGATAGCTAGAGGTAAGTGTGTAAACATGAGAAGATCTGATAATTATCCAACAGGACTAGAAGCAGGGAGTGAAAATAAAGAACAGAAAGCAGCATTAACTTGAAGAACTGGGCTGCCAGCATAGGCGTAGAGAGTAATGGGATTTGTTACAGTGGTAACAGGGACCAAAGATATAATGAAAAGCTCTTAATTAATTAAAGTCTTAGGAGCTAAAAATAAAATTATGTGGCTTGGCATGCAGGCTGTGTTCTGTGGAGTGTTGAATTGAATTTGCAGAGCCCTTAATGTTAAGAACAATGGTGTCACATAAGCAGACTTCGGCAGATACTGAGTTGGGTTTTTTGTAAAATCACAAAAGAAAGGTGACTTGATCAGTGTCTTCCATCATGTGTTTTGAGTTAAATCCTGCACATGGTGTTTTACATACCTGAGTAACAAAGGGACTTAGTACCTGAGCCTTGTCGGGAAAGTAATGAACAACTGAACCTTGCTTCTCCTTTAACTTAAAAACTGGGTATCAGGTCACTGTGGTAAGAGCAAAAGTTCACCTATCCAGCTTTGAAAACTGGTAGTTGAAGGTGCTGAAAGATCTCATGCCTATATTCTGCTTTTTATAAACCCCTGCCTTTTCCGTATTGTTAGCTCCAACTATTTATGTTCAACTTTAAAAGTTGAAGGGGATTTTTCTCTTTCCATGTCAAGGTACTTTGCATGACTTTTCATAGCAGCCTCTGTCAGTCTAAATTGTCTGCTGTATGATGAGATCAGAGACTTTTCACTGAAGGGCTACGGAGAATAAGCAATATATATGTCTGTATATATATAGATACGTATCAGTTCAAGGATTAGACGTAAATGCAGCATCCCTGCTGTACAGCTGTGTCCAAAATACATACCCCAAAAATGTATCTATCTATCTCCTCTGATTAAACCTCTCCTATCTATTTACAGATCCCTCCAAAAATCCTCCATTAAGAACACACGTTAGATGAGAAGAGTCTTCGGATGCTCTCTGGATTAGTATTCAAAAAAGAACATCAAAATAATATCTGAAACAGAGGGGTTCCCATTACAGTGATAGAGACTGTATTTGAATTGCAAGTGCTGCACTGTTAACATTCTATAGACTGGAACAGCAATGTACATGATGCTTTTTGAACTGGACTACATACTACAGGAGTGTTAGTACAGGCTTTTAAATTACTGTATATAGGTGGATATTTTTTAAGCAAAGCAGCATAAAATTGAAATTCTTTGTAGTGTTGAAACAATTCTCAATCATGCTGACACATTACCTCAGGATACGTTTTTGCATTACATGCCTGGAGTTAATTTTTCCCCTTCCATCATAATTTTAAAGTATCTTAGAAATTCTCCAGTTATTATTCAGCCATTTTTCAGTGAACTGCCAGAAACTAATGTGCTACCTTTAGTCTCTTTGTATGGTCCTTTATTTCTTCTATTCTGCCTATCCTCAGTTTGCAGCAGAATGTCACTTTCATGAACAGATGGGCCCACAATCCTCTTCTCATCAAGCATGAAGAGGACAGAGATGACCAGGAGCTGTGGCTGCTGTTGAGCCTACCTCCTATTGAGTACAGATCCTTATAGGATAGTGTCTGAAGAAGCCCAGCTGGGTAGGATGGTCATGGACTTGACTTGAGAAGGAAGATGGAACTTTTCCAAACTGGAAGAAAAGAGAAGTTGTTCTACTGTAAGCAAAAAAAAAAAAAAAAACCAAAAAAAAAAAACCCCACAAAAAAAAAAAAAAAACCAAAAAACCCAAAACCCCAATGGTGTATGTGAATACACATGCCACGAAATACATATGTAAGGGCAAGTGTCCTGTATTTTCCGGCTGGCCAAGTGGTTATTTACCATTTTGTGTGACAGATTGTCTTTAGCCAGCAATTCAATTAGGAGACCTTTGGATGAGTGGTCCAAAGCCTACATTTTAAACAGGCAACTAGAGCTACTATTGTTCACACAAGGCAGTGAGGATTTGTCGTCCAAAATACACCACGTGGAGCAAGCACTCCCCAAGGATAGAGTTGGCTGAAAAAAGGTAACAACCTAGGAGGATGACCATGAGCCAGCAATGTGCTCTTGCGGCCAAGAAGGCAAATGGCATCTTAGGGTGCATTAGAAAGGGAGTGGTTAGTAGGTCAAGAGAGGTTCTCCTCCCCCTCTACTCAGCCTTGGTGAGGCCGCATCTGGAATATTGCGTCCAGTTCTGGGCCCCTCTGTTCAAGAAGGACAGGGAATTGCTTGAAGGAGTCCAGCGCAGAGCCACAAAGATGATTAAGGGAGTGGAACATCTCCCTTATGAGGAGAGGCTGAGGGAGCTGGGTCTCTTTAGCTTGGAGGAGACTGAGGGGTGACCTCATCAATGTTTACAAATATGTAAAGGGTGGGTGTCAGGATGATGGAGCTAGGTTTCTTTCAGTGATATCCAGTGATAGGACAAGGGGCAATGGGTGTAAACTGGAGCATAGGAAGTTCCACGTTAACATCAGGAAGAACTTCTTTACTGTAAGAGTGACAGAGCACTGGAACAGGTTGCCCAGGGGGGTTGTGGAGTCTCCTACACTGGAGATATTCAAGGCCCGCCTGGACAAGTTCCTGTGTGATGTACTGTAGGTTACCCTGCTCTTGCGGGGGGGTTGGACTAGATGATCTTTTGAGGTCCCTTCCAACCCTTGGGATTCTGTGATTCTGTGATTCTGTTAACCTAGAGCAAAGACATGAGCTTCTGCTTTTCATATGCAGCCTGGGGTAAGGTCTTTGGAACGCAGATGTTCAGGTCTGGTCAAAAGAAATCTATTCCCAGCACGAATTACTCTTGTGCATTTCACTGCCTTAGGAGGAGTGCTGCCAGCAGCTTAAGGGCGGTGCTCCTTACCCTTCACTCAGCACTGGTGAGACCACACCTGGACTTCTGTGCCCAGTTCTGGGCTCCTCAGTACAAGAGATATGGACATGCTGGAGAGAGTCCTACAAAGGGCACAAAGGTGATGCAGGGATTGGAGCATCTCTCCTATGAGGAAAGGCTTAGAGAGCTGGGACTGTTTAACCTTGAGAAGGGAAGGCTCAGGAGCATCTCATCAAAATGCATAAATACTGAAGGGAAAGTATAAAGGTGGATCCAGGCTATTTTCAGTGGTGCCAAGTGGCAGGACCAGAGGCAATGGGCACAAAATTGAAACACAGGAGGCTCTGCTTGAACATTGGGAAACACTCTGTGATTGTGAGGGTGACTGAGCACTGGCACAGGTTGCCCTGGGAGGCTCTGGAGTCTTCATCCTTGGAAATACTCAAAAGCCATCTGGACACAGTCCTGGTCTGCCTGCTCTAGGTGACCCTGCTCGAGTAGGAGGGTTGGATCAGATGACCTCCAGCCATCCCTTCCATCCTCAACCATTCTTTGATTCCCCTTCTTACAGAAGTTGCTGCACTTGGGTTACAACAACCCCATGCAGGCTTGAGGAAGAGTGGCTTTATCTGGAAGTTTACTTGGTCCTGGTAAGGCTGCACCCTAAATAACACATTCAGGTTTGGGCCCCTCACTACAAGAAAGACACTGAAGTGCTGGAGTGGGTCCAAAGAAGGACAATGAAGCTGATGAAGGGTCTGGAGCACAAGTGTGAGGAGGAACAGATGAGAGAACTGGGGTTGCTTAGGCTGGAGAAGAGAAGGGAGGGGGGAGAGGGGGGGAAGGGGGACCTTATCACTCTCTACAACTACCTGAAAGGAGGTTGTACTGAGGTGGGGGTCAGTCTCTTCTCCCAAGTAACAAGCAATAGGACAAGAGGAAATGGTCTCAAGCTGCACCAGGGAAGGTTTAGACTGGATATTAGGAAAAAATCTCTTCACTGAAAGCATGGTCAAACATTGTAACAGGCTTCCCAGGGAAGTGACTGTACTCAAAAGAGGTGCAGATGTGGCACTTAGGGCCGTGGTTTAGTGTGGGACCGGGCAGTGCTGGTTAACAGACTTGATGATCTTAAAGGTCATACCTGTCTAAACAGTTATGATTCACCAGCCTTAAAAGGGCACTGCTGGTGCGAACAGCCAGGCTATTTACAGTTATGGCATTAATTTATATAATTGCTATAAATTCCCCTCAGTTACAACTGTAATAACATAGATCACAGGTAAAGATATTTCCCCATGGCCATGCCTTTGAACACAGCTATTGGGAAAAGACAGGTAACTGTGTCTTCACATATCTCTGCTTTTCTCTTTGTTCTTGCGGCAGCTCATCTGTGCTCCATCTCTTACTCGCATACATGTGCATGCTCATAGGGTGGAGACAGTGTAAGGGTAAGCAGCTCTTCACCTGCAGGCCTCTAAGAAAGCATCCTTAGTCTTTTCCTAGCCTATTATGATACCTTGCTGTACCGTCATGTGAAAAGAAAAAAAATAAGTGATGCTTTGACCAATACTTATTGTCATTGTCGTTATTATAGTTACTTGATAAATATGCATGAATATAGTAACAATCAGGGGCCAGCACATACACTGCTGCTCAAACACCCAGAACCATTTATTACCGCTTTGACGAATATTTTGTTATAGTGCTATTAAAGGTGACTTATTGTTGGTTCTCATTTGTTCTGGAACTTGTGTACTGCTCTGTAGTAAGTACCATCATGAGGATTTTACAACTCCTTAATGCTAGATGACCTGCCAGGAGATAACTAAAGGAGAAAAAAATTTACTCCTGTTTTTATTACAATTAGATGCAAACATCATCTTCCAGGGATTAAGTCAGAAAGCCTGTGCATATTTGGAAGCACTGGTGAAATGTTATTCCCTTATATACTAGATTGTTGTTCAAGATCCACTGAAGCTTCTAAGCTGCCATAACCTGGAGACACATGGAATCACAGCAGCCATTACTCCCAGTAGTCCCACTCTGTCCATCCACTAAGCCACTGGTGCACTCGAGACTACTGGTAGTTCTAAGGCTATGGGAGTGCTCTGGTTTCTCAAACTTGGAGAAGCAGTGGTGGCTGAAGCAAAAGCAGCATATTACTAGAAAATTAGTACCTGGATCACTGCGCTCAAAACAATTTATTAGTTCTGGCATACGCAGTTCCAAATAAGGACATAAATTCTCACAAGATAATTGCAAATGTTGGTTTCTTCTTTCTTAAGAAACAAGCAAATAAGATATATTATGGTTTTAGTAGGAACACATTCTTTCATCTTGCCTCCCTCCCACCTGCCAAAGGTTGCAGATCCAAGTTGTGCAAAAGAGCTGTGTGAAGTGGTATATCCTGATCAGAACCCTCTGGATGGGTCAGTCATTTTATCCCTGTTCTCCCCTTGTTCACAAACATCTAGTGACTCCTATCAGGACGCAAAGTGCGCAGCAAGCAACAGTTTAAAGAAGCAGCTTTTAAGTTCAATATGGTATGTGTTAGATGTACTCTGACTAGAGTATTTTCATTTGAAGCAGCCTTTCATTCCAAAAGTGGATTTCATCGGAAATCCATTTACTTCAGTGGGCAGTGTGCATATAGCACAACACATTCAGAAATGAAGCATGGCCCTTGCAGACCCTATTCTGGCTAGGCAGATAGAAGCTTAATTTTAGGGTTACTTTGCCTATTTTCTCCTTCCCTTGTCTCCATTTTCATAACACCAAGGCACAGGAGTTGCTCCTGCAATAGAGACTGTGGGAAGAGTGAACTGTGAGTGGGAAGATTATTAGGCAGGCTGCAACAGAAAGTATCTTCATGCTTGTTTTTCCTAAGTGAGAAGGCTCAATGTTTTCTTGTCCAATTGCCAGTTGTCGGGTAAGGCAGCACCAAAGCAATGAGTCTGAATGGAACAATTTCATTCCAAAAACTTCTGAGAACTAATGTGCCAATATGGCAATGACTGTTCCCCGAATGCACAACTCTCACAGTATCAAGTTGAGGTGTTGCTGCCTTCTAAGGAGCTTTCACTTCCTCAGTAGAGAAATACATGGTTCTTCACAATCCCCTTCCCTGAACAGTGAAGGACTTTAATTCCAGAAGCTAACTTCCACTTATCAAAGACATGGAATTCTTGTCTGAACCTCCTGTTAAAAAAAAAAACATCTATCTTCGCATGACAGGAAACAGTGGTCACTGGTTTAATTCTTAGAACTGTTTGCCCTATCTCATTTCTACAAGAGGGAAACACATGAAAAGCAGGTTCCGTCTGCAGGACTGTTAAGGAAAGGAAGTATGCTGCAGAACCACACTTCTCATGAGGAAGCGTAAGACAGCCATTTCTAAGCCTAACCAGCTGGACTGCCACAACCACCAGTAACTCACTGGTACTTACTGGATTCACCGGCCATGTATACGCACCACAGAGATTATGAAGAACTGTATAAAAGCAGAAAGATGGAGAATAGTCAAGTGTTACTGATCAATGTCCAGCATCTATTCCCTAAAAAAAAAAATCCCAATTTGTAGCTTGTATATAAATATGACATCTTATTAATTGCAACTTAAGAGCCAATAGGTTATATACAGATGTCTTACGCATCCAGGCTGGCTCTGCATTTCAGTGCTCAGCACTACAGCAGCAGCCAGGTGCATTACAAACACAAGCTTCCTTAAGTCGGGTGCAGGTGAAGGCAAAACTTAACCTGGGGGGACCTAATTCTGCTCATCTGTACAGGCATAGTGTCAGAAGCAGAGCTACTGTAACCAGATATACCCATCTGAGGCCAGTACAGCAAGCTCAAGAACCAGGACTTACCTTCCTGCCCCCACAAAACTGGGATTTCAACTCTACCATTCTTTGTATGAATTAGCAAGAAGAGGAAAACGCAAGTCAGCTTTGCTGCAAGCCTTGTCCTGAGCAGAGGCAAACCAGTTTGCTTTCAATGACGATATGGCAGTTAGCCTGATGAAGTTAATCTTTGCTTTAATTGGTTGCCCAACATACATATTTAAACATTCTGTACTAAATTAGCCAGCATGCACAAAGTAATTGGACCAGTCAGTGACTTTCTCCTTTCACTATATACATACACAAACAGGAACACCACAAGATTGGACAAACAAAAGCAATTTGTTAACCGGATACAGCTAGCAAGTAACATTTTTTTTCCTCTAGAAATGTTTTTCCTGCAAATTCACAGGTGTAAAGACTTTCTTTCAAGGCCTGAAGAACTTTGCAGTCTTCCAGTGAAAAGGCTAGCAATAGCCACCGTAGCTGAAATGAGATAAAATTCGTTTAAAATCCATTCCAAGCAAGAGTGAAATTGAGAAAAATAAAAACTGCCTGCAATGCAACACAGGGAAAAGGAACTCCAGAGACAATGTGGGCAGATGCACTGAGGCAGAAAGGTGGCTTTGGACCTGATTCTGAACACTCTTAGCTTAGTGCTAAAGAGAAGGAGGAGGATCAGAATTGGATCCAACATTTCACATTCACTGGTACCTGGTAGCAGAAACTCAGTATCTAAAGAATTGGAAGTGTTTGCTTACTTTACTTGAAGAACTTTAGTTCTGTGTCAACACAGTCATAGAAAAGATCCACTACTTCAGCAGGATCCAGAACCTCTGCACGGGTGAGGATATCTTCCATTGCTTCTAAGCCTTGTCTTTCCAGGTCTAACATAATCCTCATCAGTTTCTGGCCTTTATCCTACGGGCATGAAATAACCAAACTCAATTAACCAGGAAACAGACTCATTAAAGCATTTTACTGTTCTATTATGGGGATCTTTTCAAGTATTTCTAAAAATTAGAAAGCCTTTTTAAGTACAAACTATTTCACTGAACAGGGTTTTCTGGATGGTCAAAGGCTAAAAGAAACAGGGCTAGACACCTTATGCATTAAGAAAAATAACCAAAAAGGAGTTGCTGAGTTTAAAGCAGAGAAGGCAGATGGAATGAGAGATGGACAGAGGAAAATACCGTAATGCTAGTACACATGAGAAAGAAGTAAAGCAACTTATTAAGCCTGTAAACCTGCAAACAGAACTATGTCAGAAGAGTAGCAGTAGGATTGTACAGATCATAGTATGTATATGCATATTCCTCAGATCATCACCTGCAAGATGATGATTAAATCTGAAATTATATGTAATGTAGCATCATTAAGACTCCAGGTCCCAGGAAAGGCTTTGTGTGCCATTCTGACATACTGCTCTTCATGTTTCTAGGCAGGAAGTTCTCCCCTAAAGAAAGTGTCATTTTGTTTTATCCAGCATATTGAGTTGACATTACCAGAGACCAGAGGCTTTAAAATAAATCACTCTGAGGGATTAAAAACCACATCTAGCCAAAACTGCTTTTAAATAAAGTTTGTACTAGCAAAGGTTATCATGGTTTCCTTAATCACTAATGAGCGACTCTGAATGCCGTTATGATCTTAGCGAGACTCTGACTTACGCAAACAAACACAGATGAAAACTTCAGAAAATCAAATCCAACATGACTATGCGGGTCTGCCAGAAATTGCCCAAAATACCAATATAAGTGTGACTGGCATGCCCTGGTGATCTCTCTCTCTGATACACTTTATAGCCAGTTACCCAGTTTACTGCTGTAGCTGTAATTACAAATGTCGAAGAACAGTTGTCAAACTACTTGCATGGTGACAGCAAAACCTGTATCTCAATCAGCTGGAAAAGCTGTACAAAATAATCCCCTTCCTACCTTTATCTATTCCCATAAGAGATTTTTAACACTTCAGATTTCTACACTGAAAAGTTTTCAGCACTCAGGTACCTGCTGCATGGCACTGGAAAGCATCCTTTTTTCTTGCATAGCATTTTCAATTAGTTCTTACAAATTAACAGAAATGCATTAAATCAAGACTTGCAAAACTGTCATATGAAAATTAGTTCTTAAAAAAACCCAAAATCTCTAACTATGTAGTTCTTAATCCATCATATAATTTAAATTATAACATTCCTGCCATCATCCTAGTATGTAATGCTGATATCATGTTGCACTAGCATCCAGTGTTCAATGATCACTTAAAAAGGACTATAAACACAGTGGAGGCTGAACAAGCTCATCAGCTTCTCAGTTTGACTTTTCACTTTGTAAAAGTAATGGAGCAGAGCAACACTTTCTGGATAACCAGAAAACCCACCATGCAGAATAGTTTGTCCTTCAGAGGGTTGTCCTTCAGAGGGCATCATTATTCAAGCTAAACATGCAAGGATTCTGAAAATCTGTTTCAGTGAATGATTCTGAAGTAAATTATGGAGTTAGGAATGTACATTTACTTTAATTCCAGGTACCACAACTCTTACCTGATCATTCTCAAGGAGAGATCGGGCCCACTCATGTGCCTTGTACAATTCATGCCTGCGATCAGGTTTCTCTTGGAATCGAGGTATCTTTTTAGCAGGATCTTCATTGCCAAAAGAAGGCGACTGTACCTTTGGTACTAATTTTACATCATCAACAAAAATAAAGGGTTTAAATATGGACCTGAAATAAATGAGAATTACTGCTTGCAGTAATAACAGAGATTTTATATGTAATTGAAATATTCACCAGGCTATAATAAAACAACAGATATGGAACAGCAAAGGTAATTCCTCTGCACTAGGCATGGGCTAGGCTAGAGTTGGTACTGGTCACAAGCAAAATAAATTTATGCCCTTTAAAGTAACAGTAAATCTTTATTAGACCTTTTACCTATAATCATGTTTGGTCTCTTTCGTGTCAGCTTTGTCACTTTAGTAAAGTAGGACTGTATTTCCTCTCCAAGTTTGTTTTACAGAAATTGCAGCATTCGGCTTTGTACCACTTTTTCTCCTCTGTTCATACAGCCATCTCTCCTTCTCCTCCCAGATTTAGCTGTCATTAGAATCAAAACCACTGACAGAATCTGAGAGTAGGTATTGACAAGTGCATGGAGAAACTGCACCCTGCATTCTGCAGTAAAGAAGCTGCCAGAAATGCAAGACTTCTGCAAAACATGATTAACAACCACTGACTGCACACAGTCAGCAGGTTCATTGCTGCTACCCTTTCCATCACTGTCATGAAGCCTTGCTGACTAAGAGTTTATGTGACTCACTAGCTGCACACTTAAAATAATGTGTTCTTTACTGCATTAGAGTGTAAGATAAAGCAAGAAGGGCCTCTGAACAAGGGTTTTTTTTTACAGCTACGTTCTCCACCTTTTAAAAGGACAGAAATCCCACCAAAACGATTTGAAGCTTTGCTCCTTTTTATCTCAAAGGATTTGCACCAAGTCAAAGCTTTGGTAAGCAAGCTCAATCTTCATACTTAACCTTGAAAGTCTGAGTTGCATAATGCAAAGTGGGTGAAAAGTCCCTTTGGCATGGATGACTTCTGTAGCCCTCAATAGAACCTAGTGCTTAATACCACTCTTACAGGAATGACTGTCAGCTGTTCAAGGGTGCCATTTTCTTCTCTCCATAACCTGTTTAACTCTATGCAAGTGGCAGACTTCCTGAATAACATCATTTGAACCAACTGGAAATTGTCCCTCCAATAAAAAACACAACTGGAATAACTGAGAAACATCTGCAAGTCCCAGGTAACGTTTAGATGTCACGCACAGCTTCCTAGAGTACACATCCCCTCTTTGCTAGTTAGACACTTTATTTGTTTCAGTTTTGCACCCTCTTGTTCAAGAGAGGTGACTAAAATAGTCTACAACCTCATCATCTCAACAAGAACCCACAGGAAAGCAACTAGGCTGGAGCAGTAGTTCCTGGGACCTCTCTGAGTTATATTTACTCTAGAAGCTCTGAATTAAGGCAAAGTTCCAGGTATGGCCTTTCAGCCCTGTGTTGTTCATTTAGAACTGCAGCAAGATGCAGTTCAGTAACACAGGACTCTGTCAGATTACACACCACCAACTACTGATTGCATTTCTGTTTAGAACATGCTCTCGAAGCATGTTCCAATTTGGGTAGCAGGGTTTAATATCTTTCAACCCATTACCTTCTCTGCCCTCAAGGAACCCCGTAATTGTGGCTTACCTTGAAGGGTCTGGCGTGCCAGTGAAGTAGTGAATACAGGGAAAACTAGGGTCCTGAGGCAGGACAGACACTATGCTAGCTGTAGTAAGGAAAGATTCAGAGTCCACACAGACACCGCTGTCCTTGTCACGCAGGACATCAATCATGGCTTGTGCAGAAACATCACCTATATGGAGGGGGAGAAAAATTCCTGAGTGTTCAATGGCTTGGACTCCAGGTAATGATTTTAGCCTGAATATATTCACAGGGTGCTACAGCAGGTAGGGTCACTATAATTACACCAAAGCACAAATGAAGTGGCACATCATGCACATCAGAACAACAGTGAAGAAACTTATTTTATAATTTCAATCCTGGGTTAAAGCATTAAACTAGAGGGGGGCATTAGTGCTTCATTCTAAACTGTGGCACGTTTAGGGACAGTCTTCAGCTCTGCTCTTTCTCTCCACACTGTTCTCATGTAGAGGCACTCCCAGTTACATGTTCCAGACAGAATGCCTGAAAAGAGACAGTAGTGACTAAAAGTCCTGCCACACACACAGGAGAATGGTTCAACACTTACCACCTTGTTTTTCTAGGCTCTCCCTGCCAGAAGAGCAGGCTAAATGGTCATCACTGAGAGAGAACACTTCAGAAAAATTGAAGTCAGAGTCTCCATTCCACCAGCCTTGACTTCTCACGTAATCCCTTAGTTCAGGATGCTCAGCATCAATTTTTGTAGTTAATGAAAGCTGATTGCAAATGCATTTTACCCCCTCTGCAGAATGAGACACGTATTAAAAGAGAGCATTAATACAGTTTTTCTGGGAGAAGCTGGAAGGACAATTTAATTTCAATTAGGAAACAAATTAAACCATTGGTTAGGATGTACATTGGCATGGCTACATAACTACACAGCTACACACACACAGAATTACCAATCACTGCAGGTTGCAGAGCTCAGTTCTCTGTGCCCTACTTAGATATTTGCACTGCCTTGTGATTAATAGTGGTATTTAGTCAGAATACCAGTTTCGCAATCTGGACCTCTCACATTCTGACCATGAAATTACAGTGGTCTCCAAATGTACCTACTCTTGTCTCCAATGGTGTATTCCACTGCCACAACAAGGCTCGAGGTCTGACTGCATTTAGTTTCACCAACATTCCTTGCCCTCCTAAACTGAAAATTTGATTTGGAAGATGGCTTTAAAAGCTTCCCAATTGCTTTAAGCTTCCCAGTTTAAAAACAATTTTACTCTTAGTTGCACAATGTGCTTAAACTGAACTGAATTTTAAATCTTAAATTTTAAAATGGCATTAATTAAAAAGAAAGTGGAAGTAGCCTTCAAAGAATATTAAATTAAATTTTAATTTGCTCTTCTCAGAAACACTGCAGTGCTTATATCCATATATCTACAGCATGACTAATGGTGGCTGCTGCAGATATTCCTCAGAGAGCATAAAGCAAATGCTTTGGAAGCCAGAGAAAGAGCTGATAATCTCTAAAACAAAACCAGATTCTGGAATTTAGCACAAACTTTTTCTTAAACAGAAACCAAAGCAGTATTTGTGAAAGCTATTACGCTGCCTTCCACAAAAGCAAGCTTGCTTTTGTGATGCCTTATGCATGCAATTTAAACAAGGACTAACACTTTAGAGCAGGAAGTTCTCTGCATCAGCCTGCAAAAAAGTCACTGTCATTCAGTTCGAACTTTTACCAGGGTCACTGGCAGCTTGTTCTGATTTACACTCCCAAACAGGAAACCTTTCTTTCTTGAATTTCTTGACCTGAGTGACAGGAATATTTGAGTTCGTGTCAAGCTAGGCAAGCCACTCCTCAAGAGCTCTTTAAATATTACATTTAGTAACTTCTGTAAAATAATATTTCATGGGTTTTATCACCTTCAAGAAATGATAATTTATCAAGCAAATAAATATTTCCACTCTGACTGAAGAGCAGTAATACGAAGGACTGTAAAAGTGTTTATCCTTAAATTACTGTAAGAGAGTTGCTTGATAAATATTCACTATAAGCTTTACAGAACTGCAGCAATGATGACAGAATCAGGAAAAAAAAACCAAACGCCTTCATACTGGGGAATGACACATTTTCCCTGTTTTAGCAGCATTTCTGCAGTCATTTGAAAGCCTAAGAGGCACGCTTACGGTTGCAAAGAAGAACCCCCTGAATAAACGATGAAATACAGAGTTTTTGCATAGCCAGCAGCCTGGCAGCCTTAGCAGACTGCAGGAGATGGAAACTACTTATCTGCAGCTTAAAGGGACCTCCTGAAGAGAAATGCACTGGTAAAATCAGAACAGAGCTGCAGTGTCATTTCAAAAAGCTGCAAGCAGCAGGTGAAGGCAGCAGTATATATGGCGGGAAGAAGGATGTGAAGGTTACGTATTGCTGGATGCAGCTAAAAAGGCTAGTAAAAACCACTATTCTTCAAGTATCAGCTAGGTACGGCAACAGGAGGCAGCAGGATGTTACTGCATGATCCCAGGAACTTCAGGAGCCAACTGCTTTGCAGAATTTGGACTTTGAGGCCAGCATTATCATTCTTCCCTCCCCTATATCTGGTATCTGTTTGTGCTAGAGGACTTCTATCCTCTAGGTTTCCTTAAAATCCAAGCTTTGCTTGGGAAAACACTATCCCTGCTAAGGTAAGCTGATTCATATTTGATGGCGTGAACTGACAATAGGCATCACACAACTTTACACAGCCTGATGCTATTTCTTTGCTTTGGGATTTCCAAAGTTAAACCTCCCACCTCCCCATATCTGCTATCTCCTACCTTTCATTGAAGGGGAAATGAAAACCGAATTCAGTGTATCTGCCACAGTTCAAAGCATGGATGATAAAAATCCTTCCAAATTACCTGAATTTTCAGCTCATTCAAATATGAGTAAATATTAAAAAGCTCTACTCTTATGAAAATAAAAATCCCTTCAAAACCAAACCCAACAACAGATAATAAATTAAATATAAAACCTGAGACACTTGTTTATATTAAGACAGCAAATATTTGCCAGCTAAGTTTTAATAAAGTTCATCCACCAAGCCAGCGAAATCTAGAAGATAGTTTGGCAGCTCTGGCTTCACACCTACAGAAAAAGAAACCACCTACAAGTTTAAAGAGCAGAAAAGCATTGTTCTGCAGTATCAAAGAAGAAATGGTGATATAAGGGGACTCTGTCTATTGCATTAAAGCAACCAGCAGCAGCCCATTCCATGTACCACCTAACACGAGCCCTCTTCTCAAAGCTATCAATGCTTATCCTTCCTTCTTAATATTTTCAATTTTTAAGTATCAATTTGGGCATTAACTGCATCAGAAAGACACTTGACACATTCCAAACAGCAAACAAATCTAGGAAAACACAACACTTACCAAAGGCAAAAACCTAAGCATGATTATTACATAGCTGAGGTATACAGGTAACAATCTCCAGCTTCACAGAAAATGCTAAGTTACATCAGCCAATGCAAATCAACATTAAAAAAAAAAAAAAGGAATAGTACAAATACAGGAGGTTAAAATCAATTATTTAATCAAACACTTGCATAAACTGGTCACTTACTTAAACTCTGACTTTAAGACCAATTCTTCCAAAACAATTCTCATAGCTATTTATAATAAGGAAGGTTTGCTGTGAATGATACTGACCTGTGATTTTTTCCGCTGCCCAGTACTTTCCAGAAGTCTCCAGTATCCAGGCTTCATTTCTGTCCACAATCAAAAATGCACTTTGGAAAGTATGACATGAGCTCCCATCTTCATAATAATTTCCACCTTGTCCATGCTCTTCCAACAGAGCAACTATTACATCCAATGCTTCTTTAGCTGTTGCTCCTCTTTCTAGGCCAAGTCTGTAGGAAAAGGGAAAAACTGAGATTCAGACAGACATATAGCAGTGAGGTCTCCATAAGTTATTGATTTTAAACATCAGCACTGATCTGGTTTAAAAATATCAAAGTGTCAGCCTAGCGTAAGAATTCCTGCTTCAATGAGTTACTGGAATTATAGGATGACGTATTAGATGATATAATTTGTTTCAAGCCTTTATTTTCTACACTGCTGCTTCATTCTGACGCCTGCAGTAGCTGGTTTTTAGTTTTTAGAGTCCAACTACCAATCAATGACCTCAACCATGCTGTAAACATGCAATGCTCTATTTATCCCTGCCCCAGGCAGAATAACTTTGCAGGATACTTTGCAAAGGTCTTTTTAAAGTAACAGCTGTATGCAAGCTTACTTAGCTGTACAGAGACTGGGGAACTGCAAATTAATATTACCAGAGATCAAAAAATGGAAGAGGTATTCAGTATTACAAATCTCTGTAGAACTTCTCTTTCCCAGTGCTCCAATATTTATTTGGCCACCAAAGCTAGATGTATGTTATCCTTGGATGCATATTGCACGCTGCAGACAGAAGCATTTTTGCGCAGTCATGCTTCAGTGTTCCTGCAGAGGCTTCCCCCCCAAAAAAAACATTTAACACCAGATACAGCTTTCACATGAACTAAAATTAACCATATGTCTAAAAGAACACGATTTTAAAAGGAAGTTTGAGCAAATCAAGGGTATTTAAGGGAAAAGAAAGCTGAAGAACAAGAATAGGCTCGACAAAGCTATAGGGAATTACTGTATCCTGACTTGAATAAACTGGATGAAATAATCCCTAGATATCATTTACAGCCCTAACCAAGTCAATCAATGAAAGCAGTAACTAGAAAAGTCTAAATCAGACCTGCAAACAATTCCACTCCAAAATGTAATTACTGCTAATGAGGAAATGCACTATTTCAAGCAACAGAATATCTATGCCTCCATCCTTTAGGATAATAACCTAGATCAGTCCACCGTTTCTCCCTATTGGTTATGTCACCTTAATATTTTCTGCTTTGTTTATCTAATAGCTCTATGGACAAAGTCATTTGACTGATGGATAGCTCCAAGGAATTCACCTTTTTTAATGTAAGTGCTATGCTAGCGGTTTAAGGTCCCTTCCAACCCAAACCATTCTATGATTTCCCCGGAAATCACATAACAAGAAGACACTAATGTTTCTTTCCTAAGAACTACAGTACACAAATCAGCTCCTGATAACTTGGATAAAATTTGCTGATATAAATACTTTTCTATCAGATCTCTGCACTGGGCCTGCTTTGTTAAATAGCTGGCCACTATTAACCTTCGTTTAGGCTAAATTATTGAAGGCAGTGTTTACATCTCTCTCAGCAGCATCTATTTATCACTTCATGACAAAGGAGAGCCAACTAGAATTTTAGGTCCTAACTTACAGTGACAGTTTCTCCCCCATCATCATCTTACTTTGCATTTATAGTTGTTCCCTCTTGTCTTGTTTCTTATATTAGCTAAAACTTATTCTGTATTGTTGTCTCCATTTTTTGTTCCTATACATTCATGTTATTCCTCCATTCTTTCCCTCACTGGTGCAATCACTTTTTCAGAGCAATACAGACTTGTCAGTCTTAGCATGTAACACAGAAATCATTTAAAAGCCAGTCCAAAAGCATGTCTGATTTATTCCCCAAGAGCAATTCAAACAGCTGTCACTGCCACAGGTAAACAAATGGGCTGACAACTACCTTAGTGACCATATAGTCACTAGGTTCATTGATAATCTGCTCCCGTCTCCCCAGTTTATGACCAAAAGCATCGGGTTATAATCAGATCCAAACCTGCCAAGAGGCATAACGTCATAACTTTTAATAACGTCTCCCAGACATTATCCCTCTGAGATGGCTATGGTCTACCTTTCTCTGTCAAAACTACAGCAGATATTCAGGCTGAAGAAATCTTTCAGGTACTTTTTTTTCTTTTGCAAATGGCTCCAATGTTACATTTACTTCCATTTAACAAAGGCCTAGGCTCTGCTTTTGTTTGGGTGCTCCTATCTGTCAGTCACAAAGGACAGCAAAAAAACCCATCCTACACAACAACCACACAGCTCATATCCACAAAAACGTAGGTTTTGCCACTTATCTCTTTATTGGTGTCCTGGGTAACTGCAGCATAGCCCTCCCATTACCACATTTCAGAGTACCCTTCAAGGTGAGCTGGAAGAAAATTTTAAGTAATTTTACCCCCAGATGAGAGCTTGAATTATTCATTAAGAAAATTTCAGTGACTTCGTGCAATCCATTGCCTCAGTACTCAGTACCTCCAATATGCTATCACACTGTCAAAACATTATCTTAAGCTTTTTAATTTATCAGTTAGAGATGCCAACTTTCCCAATGCACTAACATACATGATGATGACATTCTACTTTATTCAGTTCTGATGTCTCTAAGGAAAGAAATCGGTAAACAAATTAATACAATTTTAAAGAGTATTCTTGACTCCTCGCCAAGAGAGTCTCTGTGCGGCTCTGAAAAAGTGGCTGTACCAGCAATGAGAAGAACTAAGAAATAATACAAACACACAGGGATTAAAAATTAAGTCAACAATACAAAAATAAGGGTGTATTTTACAGGCTTCTTCATATATACCTTTTGTATGATAATTTTGTCCTGTTCTAACTGTACTGGCATAAGCAAAACTGTACACCAATGGGTCTTAATCCTCAGATACATCAGTGTTCTGGGTAACACACTTTTCAGTTATTAAGCCAGGAGTTCAATTGCTAAACAAGCTAAAAACTTTGTGAAATACATCTTTACTGATGTGCATCGTGACCTTTATTGAAAAAAATCCTTTGCCTATGAACTTGCAAGATGAATTTTCAATTTCCTATTTCAACACCACCACAAGCTGACTTCAGAACTATACTACCCTGCTGAAAGATGCCTCTGATCTGTTCAATGCCATGTCCTCTCCCAACACCCACCTACAGCCTTTGCCCATATTGGCTGGATTTTAAATCCTAACTGAAAAGTGACAATTCCAGATCAGTTCAAGAGAGAGGAAGACTCCCACAGAGAAAAAGAATAATCACTTTAAGAGAATGCAGAAACAAACTCTTAGGGGAGCCTGAGCAGTCAAGCAAAATTCCATTCTATTACCTGGATGACATTCCTGAGTTGACAACTCTGAAGAACATGTTTCAGAGTATAAATCTTTAAGTTTCTTTAGCAAACAGCTAGTCATACACGCACACACACAGTATCAATCTTCATCCTTCGCTAAGGTCTGATACAGATACAGAAGTCAAACACATACATAGGTGTGAGAAAAATTTGGCCAGCAGAGATATGCATTTCTTAATTAGGCTTTATTTTTATTCCAGTAAGTCCTGAGTGACAGAATCAGCCTGTTCTCAGATAGGTAAAAAAAGGCAGAGTTGGTGCCAGCTGCTTCATTGCAGGCGATATGACTGATTTTCTACTTGATGGCTCTCTATTCTATGAGGTGATCCAAAACAGATAAGCTTAACGCAACTGGCCAAGTCTTCACAGTAAGAAAAAGAATCACTTTGGCTGGAACAAGCAGCAGATGGTAGTCTGCAACATAGCTCTAGTTCTCCTTGCCTGAAGCACACCCTGCATTCAAGCTACAGACCATTTCATCTGCAGATAAAAAGGAATAGAGGGAATGTAATAACGACACATGATGTTCACTCATAGTTTATTACCAGTTTCTCCTTATTTTGAGATCTCCTGATTTGCTAGGTGGGTAAACCTAGAGATGCTGGACAACCTATACATTTGAATGTTAAAAAGTATTTTGAGACTGCAGTAACTATGACAAAAATAAGCAAAACTCTGCATCTAAAGTAATGCTTTGTTAAAGTTTCAAAAGAATAGTAGGAGGGAAAAAATAAAGGTGGAGCTTGGAAAGTCACCTAACATATCTTCTTTTTGACAAAAGCTTGTCCTATATTTTCTTAAGAGACCCTGAGTCTCCCTTCATGAAATTCAGCTCATCACTGCAATTAGTCCTCTGAGGTTCTGCTTCTTTGCAGATTCCTTCCATAATACAGAGTTTAGAGAAAACACCAAAGAGAAGCATAACCCAAATTTCCTCATGACTTTCACACTGGCCAGATCCTATAGATCTTAGATCATATTTCCCATTTCCACTGCATTCTCTCCAACTGGCTCATAGTCTTCTTAGTTAATGGTAGCTGGAACCAGATACTGTATTTCTGCAGAGACACCATTAAAGGACATCTACAATTACAGTTTCAGACAGCTATACACCTAACGACAATTTCTTGTAACTCAGGCATCCCAGCTTGCTTAAGAATACCTTCTAAGGTTTTAATGCCCTCTTAAAAGTCAAGGTATCTATTTCCTATCCTCTACTCATAAAATTTGTTATTCTATTGCAGGAATAAAACAGAATGGTCCAACAGGATTTTTCTTGACTAACAATTATTATAGCATATTTATCAACTCATTGATATTTAAGTGGTTTTTCTCCCCTTCAGGAACAGTGGTTAATAAACACTGGTCTATACCCTGTTTATAACCACAACTCTTTTTAACCCTATTAAGCATACCCACAACATTTAACCCTTTTCCAGTCATCCAGAGCCTCTTTCATCTTTCACTAGTTTCAAGAAAAAATACACATTCACTTGAAATTGGTTCAGCCCACTCATTAAATACCCTAAGGCAAATGTCAGCAGGACCACTGGGTCTAACACTGATTTGCTTAAACAAGCAGTTGTCCTGTTGATATAACAAAAGCAAATGCCTGGAAAACATAGGGTTAAGATACTTTTAACTCAACTTGGGTCTAAGATAGAGAACAATGTGCTGTAAGTCCATGGTCTGATAACAGAATTTAGTAGTCTTATTAACAAGAGTGAATCGTTTCCTTTCATCCTTCTAATAAGTGAAGTACTTCTTACCATCCTTCTAATTATCAGTTAGTTTGGAGACAGTGACTCCCGAACATCTGCTAGCTTGGGAGGCAATAAATTTTGTAGATGAAGGTCGCACTGTTTGAAATCTTTGCCAGCTATAAGAAACTTGCAGATACAGTTGGTTTCAGCTAATTTGTGATTACTGGGGCATCCAACTGTGCCAAAGATGAAAAGTGCACCCTCAGGAAGACTGCTTACATCACCTTGAAGACCCCTGCCCACATGAGGAAGACTGCTTACTTCATCCTGAAGACCCCTGCCCACGACCATCGACCATCGGAGGGCAGTGTGTAAGCGCCAAAAGGGAGGAGACTTATGATAATGAGTACCTAAACTGACTGTAATATCCCCACCGAACTCTCGGGAACCTGATGAATATGCATGTTTGTGTGTAATAAATATCTCCTTGCTTAACACCTCGGTGCGCAAGGTAGAAGGAGCGATCCCCTTTGCACCCAGTGCCATAATAAACATACCTGCTTTATAACTCTTTGAGTTGTAGAGTCTGATTTCATGCTTCACTGTCCTATCTTTAACTGAGTCTGTTTGCTCCCTTTCTCTTTGTATTGTCTGCCCCATTTTCTCTTGTTCTTTCATTTTCAGTTTTCTTCTCCCACCCAACTCTCCTACAAGAAATTCTCTCACTACAAGATCAGCATGCAGGTTGAGGCTTACAGTGCAGCACAAGCTTTTTAGGCAGCCAGCCTTCAATGAAGAGACATACAGGAGTTTGCCAGCATTTAAAAAAGGGCAATGGTTTACATTGGAATGCATGGGCTGAAGTGAGACATAGTCGCCTGTTTATGCCTACAGTTGGCTATAAGCCCAGGATAAGCTTTTTAGGTCAGAGTAGGCTGTTGTTAACATGGGGGAGAATGAAGGACACACCAGCAATCCGATTTCACAAATCAGTTAGCAGTTCTTTACTAACACAGAATCATATCTCTTACCCTGTCAGAACAGCCACTTCTAGACTAGAAGGTATGTAGACAAGGTAGGTTTAGTGAACCTCCATTAGACTAGTACCTATTTGGGATCCAAATTCAGATTCCAAGTGTTTTAAGTGTTAACTCAGCTGCGTCTGAAGCTCTGCCTAGACAAGTCTGCTTACACCATTTTAAAATCTCCCGATATCATTGCCACAAAGCTGTTATCCAGTATCATTATCATCTAATCCTTGGTGTTTGAAAGGCTGGTCACAGCTTGGTAAGCCACCCACCTGACAAGATCCATTCCAAGCAAGGCTTCAGATTCAGAAGCTGGTTCTCTGGTTACGACGGCTTCATTAGCTACACAGACACCATGCTCGTTCGCTCCCATCTCTGCCCCCCAAAGCCAGGAGGGTCTGCTCAGCACAACAGCGTGAGTCTTCGGCACCTGCTCAATCTCAATATATGTGCACTGCAGAGACAGCAGGAAGAGAAAAAGCAAACCAGTTGTAAGCACTCTATCTAATGCTGTGACTGAAGTAACGCAAAACTTCTGTGTACAGACAGGGCACATTGTTTTTAAAAAGTCCATGTCTTATGTATGAGCAGGGAATTTCTTAAACAACATTTAACTGTCATATTTGAACCTTGACAGGCTTATATTGCAAAAGTCTGGAAAAACACATCTCTCTTGGTAGTTGCAGGCTTCAAAGAGTCAAGCAGAACACAAATGCCAGAATCAGCAGAAAGCAGAGGTAGACAGACTGTACTGTTACAGTAAAGAAGCACAGATCACATTTGTACATAGCAACAACATCAAACCATTATACCGTCCCACCTAAGCACAATCTCTAGTATGTTATTAAGTACACAGTATAACAATGGTAACTGGATAGAGTACACCAGAAGGCTTCCCTCTCTTTCTTGCTGCCTCCCCTGCAGCTGCCCCCAAGACTGAGGCTGCCAGTAGAAAAGGGGGTAGGGGTGGAAATCAAGACTTGAAAAGATTCAGCAGAATGCTTTGATAAGCAGTCAGAGGAAATAAAACACAGGCATTGTTTTTGTTTAAAGCTGATGTTTCTGCTAGTTTAAATGTGATCAGAGTTCTGTGAATGTATTCTACGGTAAAAATACAAAGGAAGGCTGAAGTTATTGAAACTGCAAGGAAGAAATAAGTTATGTTGTCCTCCAAATATATTTACCTTTCCCTTGCTTTTGGACTTAAAAGCAAGCACTGTTTTTCCAGACAGCATGGAAGAGAGCTTGAGCCATCATTACATCATTGGCTTGTACAAGCCAAAAAAATGGGGTTTACATTTTATTACTGAGGTCACATTGTGTTCTTCAAGGACCAAACTCCACAGAATTTTCTTTTGAGGAAGCTGAAGCTGTCTGTTATTTATAAGACATTCTTAGTGGCCAGCATTCCTGTTGTAGCATCTGCCTTGCAGGAAGTAATCTGCAACATTTTTCTGGAGGAATATTTGGTTAGAGGTATCAAAGGAAGCAGGATGAGCAGACTGGACTAGTGGACTAGAGGTTGTTTGCCATGAAAACACATACTGTGAATACATTGGAACCTAAAGCCAAAGAAATCAAAGATTATTAGCAATGAGAAGCTATTTTTTTCCCCAACCTGTCTTTCCCCCTCTGGGGATTACACAGCATGACCACCTTCAGCCTCTTAATTTTGGGCAATGATTTTCACAGTAATAGTTAAGCTAGCATACAACTAAAATGTGTAACATATCACCTTTGATCAGAAATGGCATTTGTAGAGTCTTTCACTCTAACCATGCAAGAAGGACACTAGAAATGAGCTTGCCACCTTCATTAGTAATTGTGTGCTAACAGGTCAAACTGTCACCTTTTCATAAAGCAAATTACAGGTGAAATAAGAGGATGATTTTTCACAGAGGACACATGAATTAAAAAAAAAAAAGAAAGGCGGGGAATTCTTTCATTCCAAGGCATCAAAAATAGAGTAGGGACATGCTTCCCTTTTCCCTTCTGCTGTGTGCTTCGTTTTGATTTTGGCTTAGGCAGTAAGACCCCAGCAGGAACTTATAGAAATACCTGCTGTATTTGCTGGAGAAAATCCCTAATATTTGGCCAAGCTGTTTGACCAAATTGTTTACATAGTAATACACTATGATTATGTACAGGCAGATTCTTCATCTATTGAGGTGCAACTTCTGCCACTGGGCAGGAGCTATGATCCCACTAATAAAAAAACACTACACAGTTCACCCTCTGCTTCATTTGCTAACCCAGCCACACTAGAGCAGGAATTTCTTATCAGGACCCCCCCCCCCTTCTCCATCTGAGCTGTCAGCAAGCAAATCACATTTTTTGGCATACTGAGTTTTTTCAGAGCTTTAGGTCAGAGTTGTTTGGATAAGCATGTGTGTGACTGAAGAAAGAATAACAGTATTTCCTGGACATGCAAAATTGGAGCTGCAGCAGCAAGAAAAAGGGCTGGACCAGGCATGTTCCCACATTACATGTGAAGATGTGACCAGAGCAGCTATCAGTAGGCAGGGCTGCAGCCAGGCAGACACCAGACCACAGCACTGGACTCCCTACATCTCATTACAGGTGGTCGGCTAGCTGGAGCCATCCTGCAGAGCCATTCAGGACATGAATCTTCCCCGCACTGCAGCAGAAAGCAAAAACCAAGGCACAGTAAGGAAGAGATGTTAGTACTCCATAAACCCCCACTTGCATAGCATTCTCTAGCTGAATAGCCCTGTTATACAAGCTTGCTTATGCTGATGTTTTGATTTTCCAGAAGAAAAAAAAAAAATGATGAAAACACACTGAAAAAGTGATAGTTAGGCTAAAAAAATGCTGAATGCCTTTTCCCTGCAAAACATTCTGGCTATCCTTGCTACCAACTGCTGATTACTTGGGGCCTCATTCCAGAGCCAAAAATTTCCAAAGCTGCTATTTATGATAGAGATTTTATTGTCAATAGTAACAGTAAAGAAAGGTGAAAGAGAAAATTGTTTGCTCCTGCTTGAAGGATCCAGAGCATTCTGGGGAAAAAGTGCTTTTGCTTTGTAACTACATAATCATACGCCAGAAACCATTCAGAGGCCTCTCTATCTCAGAATAGAGTTGTCACCTTCTAAACTGCTTCTTTACATTCCCCAATCCAGTGATAAGCAAACATGGACCATATCTTCATATTATTTTCAGCTTCCATACATTAGCTTATGTACACAATGTTCAAGCCTCATTTACATAAACTGCGTTAGAAGACCTAAATAACAGAAAACCATTCCAGTCTGATAGCAGCTGACAGGCTTTGTAGAACTAGCATTGTCTTGATTCTTGTTCAACAATCCTTTGCCATGGTTATTGCAGAAAAAACCTTAGTAAGATTTTACCTTCCCATTAGAACTAATTAATCCAGTATGCAGAAAAGTAGGCAGTCAATAGGACTGATGTATTAAGGCAGGCATTTAGTTCATATTTGCTAACAGGTACGAGCTTATCATAAAACTAGGGTCCAGGTGTGACAATAGATTATTCATTTTAAACAAGCCTCCCACTCTGCAACTCCATCCCCTTTTCCCCCCCTTAAAATAACATCATAAACTTCTAGGTAAAAGAGTATCTTCATGTAAGAAACAGAGCAACTGAACTATACACCTGTAGCCAAGACACATCAATTGCAAAGGTAGCTCAACCAAAGCCAGTGACTGTATTTGCAGCACAACAAATCATTGCTGCCTATTCCACAGAAATCAGAACATATGCTTATAACAGCATACATAGAAGCAAACGTGGAAGGAAATAGTGGGGAAAGGCAGCACTATCCACCAAAAGACCTTGCTGGCCACTAGATCTTTAGAGCTCAGATGATAAGATTTCAGAAGCAAGCACAAAGGACAACCTCCCTGTCCTCTCTCCTGCACCCCACCGGCCTGGCAAATCCCTCCAGCACAACAGCATAGCATCCTGTTCTGCCGAGAGCGGTGTCAAACTAGGCAATGACAAATAAAATGGACATAAGGTACTGCTGTGATTCTGCTTGCTACCAACCCTGTCTTTAAAATTCTTTAAGCATCCAACCTCAGCATGTCCTAACACTAGCATTTTTCTTTGAGTATGAATGCTAAACCAGAAGAATACTCATACATTTGGTGGTAATGGCTGTGAGTGGTGTCAGGCTCCATTCATTTTCTAGAACCCCAACCCTGAAAGCAGTGTAACTGGCATGATGCCCTGTGACAATAAATTCCCATCAGGAAATTTCAAAGCAACAAACAGACTTCACGTACAGAGAACAAGCCAATGACTTTCAAGAGAATTGAGCAGGCTGAAAAGTTTTCTTTTTATTTCACTTACAGTATATCAAGAAAAGAATCTTATGAAGGCAGTTCTAAGTATAGTACAAGGCACCAATGATCTCTCACCCTAGCCAAGACATACAGATATGTTGGAGGTATTCCAAAACCAGACACAACAGTTATAAGCACAAAAGATTTCTTCTTTCATTAATGAAAAGAAACTATTGTGCAGCTTCTACTGTACCCAAGCTGCATAAGCCCAATTCCTAGCACTGTCAAGTCAGGTCATTAAGAAATATCAGTGAAATCACACAGGCTTCAGCCCTGGATAACAAAGGCAATAGTCAGGAAATGCTTTAGAAAGAAATAATCTTTGAAGAAGGGCCATAAAATTCTAGATTCCAGGGGAGATTCTTCCACACCACTCTCATCAGACCCAGACTTTAACTTGGCATTAACTCTTTGCTTAGCCACTTCAAGCACTGCTGTATCACAGCACATATTAGAAAACAGCAAAATATCTGTACTATTGCAGTAACTCAAGAAGTTGCATTATGGCTGTTTTTAACATGGCAAAAATGTCACAAGGCAGTCTGCCAGCCTGCTGCTTCCACTGCCATCAAGACTGACAGCCTGGCGGGATCTGTCTATAGAGGCATCTCCAGAGCTGACATGGGCTACTTGGGCCCTCCCACCATAGTGAAATAAGGAACTGGAAAGATAAAACATGGTTGTTCAATAAAGCCCCACATCCCTGTGGATGTGCCTGATGGAACGAGTTTTACAGACAATTCTGTTGGTGCTTATTTACAAGAAAAAAAATCAATACAACTAAAAGGACAAGGAATGACCATTCTCTGAAAAGAAAAATATGCAAGCAGTAGCACACAATGCTAGAGGCTAGTTGATGCTCTTAGCACTGCTTGCTTATGCACTTAACCAGCACCAAATACACAGTGGAAGACACCCGGATGACTTTACAACACCCATTAAGCACAGCCATGGTATCATAAAACTAGCAGCAAAACTGCTGTGCTGCAGTGGAGGGGACACCTGTACATGAGGACACATCTAGGCCGAGTACATCTCAAACAGTCAGCCCTAGTTCTAGAGGTCACACAGTCAAACCAGAATGGTGAACAGAAGTCTCTCAGTGGCAGGATGAATCCTCAGGTAGCTAGCTTTCAAAGACACATGCTATGCTAGTACTTGCGTCCTCATGTTGTAGCCAGATATAAACAGCAGCGGCATTTACTAGGTATAGAAATACAGAACAAAACCCATTCTTTGAATTAAGAATAGTTTTTCCTTTTTTTATGAAGAACCTAGCACACTTTATGTGAAGTTTTATATCTGCATATTGTTCTTTGCTGTTTCTGTTCATTGATAACTGCAGAATTTGAATCTGTATGCTTCCAATCTCTAGCAGTGTCATTTATCCTGAAGAGTAAGGATGGTAAGATTTTATTCTAGAAAAGAATTGGAGAAGCGAGAAAAAGCCAAACAGTTCTCCCATCCAAAAGCAGAACTACTCTGACCTACTCTAACCTATTCTATCAAGCCACCAAGGAGTCTCAGGCGGGGGAGCCATAGTATAGAAATACGCTCAGCAAAATTAAATACGAAAATCTTTAAAGAAATAAAACACCACAAAGCGCAGCAAGGCACCCAAGGCTGAGAATCCTCACTGAAGACAGAGCTGATTTGGCACCTCTTGTTCTTTATGTTACAAATCTAGGTGATGAGCAAAAGTAAAACTGAAATAGGGATGAAGCTTATCAATTCAATGTTTTAAAACATTAAGAAACAGATGTCAAAGAAGCCACAAAAAGCCCACCACAGAGATATCCCTGGAACTCTCAGGTATCCTTGGACTGATTTCTTTGCTTGGGTACTTTAAAATGCCTGCTCACACATCTGTTTTGCCGTAAGTGAACAGTTTGGGTGAAGACAACAATTTTTTTGCCCCAGACAATACCACCATTCTTCCTCCTCTTCCTTTTTGTTCCAATTTAAAAAATAAAGAGAGCAAGGAAAAAAAAAATATTTCAAGTTAATCAGGTTTGCTTTGGTAGCAGAAAGGAGCAAAGCAGCAGCACTCCTGCAGTAAAAAAACAGAGGCTTTGGGAGGGCAGAAACATCCAAAAGATTATGGCTTCTACCTCTGAACTGCTGCTGACTCATGCACTGTGTTTCAAAGCAAAGTCAAACACATTAAAGGCCAGCCACCTGCAGTGGAGCAGAACAGAGAAAAAGCCCCCATTAGCCAAGCAACATACTCTGTTGAAGGCAGAAACCACTTTTATTAGCTCCTGTCTGCCTGTATAGTGCCTCTCTTCTATCTCTGTGCAAAGTCTAAGGGTTAGTTCAAATAAGGTGGCTTGATGCAAGACATCCATCTGCCCTGGTCATGAGATAGTCTGCTTACACAGCGAGTTACTGGGTCTCAACTGAGCAGCAAGACAAAGCAGGTTCCTAAACTCTCTCAGCATTGTAACTCTTTAGACTACAACCTTTTTTACCTATATAGAGTAAATGAAAATTTTCATCATGGGCACAAACACTGCTGTGTTTCATCAACGTTTCCTGCCAGGCAGCACTTACCCATGGAGGTGTCATAGCAGGGGTGCCCCATTCAAGTTCGCAGCTGCAGTAACTTGACTGTAAGAGTGGCACTGTCAATCTAATCTGGAGGCTCCCCAGGGAGCAAATTCTCAATAGATTAGGCTGCTGGTTGGCTTCTGTTATCAGGATCTGAACATCTTACCCCCAGATTTAATGCAAATAACCCTAACAGCTGGCATAATAAGGAATCAAAGTATACCAGAATTAAACTGTGGCACTAGCATGATGCCTGGTGATTTACGTACAAATACCAGAATTAAGATACCTCCAGGTAATACAAAGCCGGCTTTAAAACACTCAAAGTCTGCTTTCCAAGCTTTATATCTATCTTGCAACATCAGATAGAGACCCCTCAGCTTCAAGTTCAGTATCAGCGCTCAGACCAACACACAGCAAAAAATCTTCCTGCTCTTCTGAAAAACCTCAGCAAGAGATGGTAGGGTATCCTTAAAAAAAAAAAAGTAACAGCCAAACAACCAAAACCACTCAGGTATAACTGTACCACGAAGTCCTAGAGAACACAGAATTCCTCTTGCCCCACAGAGGGCTGACTTTAAGCCCAGAAGAGTGCTTGATACCAACATATTAGAAAAAATTTCCATATTCCACAATTTGATAGACTTTGTTGTAGACCATCCTTTCTATTTTCCCACTTCCACTCCTCCATAAATTGCATGTTACTAAGTTAGAAAAACTTTTACAGCTCTACACTGAAACAAGCAACCATGACTATTTTCAAATCATGGATAAAAGGTCAAATCAGAAGAAAGTGAGGTTGATCTAAAAGAGAAAAAGGAAAAAAAAAAGACCTGGAAAATTCAGCTAACAAAAGGTCACCCACTCAGGACTTCCACAGAAGAAAGAAGCAGGTTACCAGAGAACAGGAGAAATCAGTAAAGTCTACCTTAAAAACAAGATAGAGGGCTTCACTTCTTAAAACGAATAGTGCAAGTTGCTCTGATTAGATTTTGTGACCTGTCTTAATACACATTAATACAACCCGAATCTTCATAAACACATGAAAAACTCTTAAAATCCACAACTGGGGGAAAAAAAGAACACACTTTTAGTGGAGAAATTCAAAAAAAGGACCCTATTTATGGTTAAGGGAGCAGACTTGCACAAACAAGCTTACTAGACCGATCACTACAACAAGGAAAAGCGCTGATCAGCATCTGAAACTGCAAAATTACAATGGGAGACAAGAACAAACTTTTGAGAAAGTTGGAAAGTTGTCACACAGAGAACAGACCTTAATGAAAAGCCCCATTGTTCAGGGTCTTGGGAATCTGCTGACATGAAGGGAAGGAATTATGTTGATGAGTTAGCTGCAGGGTTACTTGTCTGGTAGGCTGAGCCAAAAAGATCAAGCTTAAAACGACTTGCAGTATTGACTGAATTCCCATGTTTAAGGCTCTGCCACAAACTAGCTGATAGCTATATAGCATTGTCTGCCAGATTCCTTTATAGCTGACCTGCTTAGCTAGTTTTATAAAACACAAGGGAAGGAAAACGGTAGCAAAAATACCCCCACCCAATGATAACTGACGTGTTGGCAGTTTTCACAGGTTTTAAAGAACTAAGTAATAATTCTGAATATGTCAAAGGCTGCATCTAGAAACTTTGACATTCCTCTTCACTCTCCCTAATAGCTAATTACCTCTGACAGTAAGTTCGTTTATAAAATGGATATAGTGTTGCACGCCTTATACTTAAAAAACATGAAGCAGCTGAATTCAAGACCTTCCTTAAAGCTTTCCATAACTTTCAGAGGTACTACTAACTGCACACATGAAATTAACAGACTTTGCACAAGCTCTGCCTGTAGGTATAGACACATTTGCTGTAAACAAGAGTAGTCTTAGACACAACCCCACAACCGGAGAAAAATATATATTTCAGCTAATTAGCAAAACTGAAGACCTTAATTCTACTATGCTATTACAAAGCATGTTTGAAACATCAATCTTCTTATTCACTAGTGTCCTCATTTTGTAAAACAGCAAAATCTAGAAGCAAACCTAGCAGCCTAAAACTTGGATTGTAGAGCTCTTACAGATCAATCTTTCACAATTCCTACACAGCAGATTATTACAATATTTTTCTAAAGAGCTTTCAAGTGGCCAGTTCTAAAAGAAAATAAGTTGAAAATAGAATAAATAGAATAAAATAAAATAATTTATTTCTAAAGACATTTACTCCACAGCACTGGCATTTTCTAGACTTGTCTGACTGAACACTCACGCTCTGCAGGTGGGGGGGGGGGAATCTTGAAATTTAAAGAAGAAATAACAATTAAATCTATGCTTAGGTCTGTCCAAAGGAGAGCAGTTAAAGGAAACAGGAAGAATTTCAATAAACATCTGAAGCGCGTACATTTCTGCATACCACTATCCTTGGAAAACCTCAGGCTAGATAATGAAAAATTACGCAGTATCACAGACTGGCAGAAGCCAAATGACCCAGCTAATTAGAGCTTAAGCCCCTACTTAAAAGAATAAAGTATTAGCCCATTCCTGTTCCTTTTCTAAAAGTGCGCCTTCACCACATTGCGACAAACCTCACCTTCATTAATAAAGAACCAACTGAACATTTAAGGGGAAGGCTTGAAGGTACTGGGTAGCAGAACAGATCTACAAATGGCAGTGTGCTAGGCAAAAGGACTGCGCTCCCTGCTTCTGAAAGACTGGCAAGAGTCCAGTTTATGACTGGTTCCTATAAAAGGCATTAAACTGGTGAATCATGGGGTGGGAGAGGGATCATAATAAGATTATATATGTCTTAATTAAACCCTTCATCAAATCATGACAGTCTTATCAAAGAATAAAATATGGGGCAAAAAGACCAAAAGAATCAAGTACTCTAACATTAAGTTCTTACAAAATATCCTTTTTTACCCAAAGGATAAAAACACTCAAGAGGAGCTTCTCGAAGTTCATCTTCCACAGTAAGAATTATTTACTAAGAGGGTGGTGAGAAACTTGGTGCTGAAGTGAACCTGTTGCCCCAGAGAAGCTGGGGCTGCCCCATCCCTGGCAGTGTTCAAGGCCAGGTTGGATGGGGGTTTAGGCAATCTGGTCTAGTGGGAGGTGTCCCTGCCCAAGGCAGGGGGTTAGAACAAAATGATCTCTAAGGTCCCTTCCAACACAAACCATTCTATGTTTCTATAATAACAGATTTTTTTTTTCCTCTCCATTTCCAGTTCAATGAAGAGAACCTTAAAAAAAAAAAAAGAAAACACAAAAAAACCCCACAAAACCAACCAACCAGCCAAAAAAAAGACTGAAGTTTTCTTCTTGTCTTACTGTCACACTTGTGTTCTGTGTACTAGCACAGGTCTACAAGGTGCTACCAACACAGCACTAGAAGTAACAGCAAGTTACTTGTACTGTCCAAGTAGTGCTTTTGGACAGAAGGGGATTTCTTCATATCCAAGATTAAACCATGTAATAATGCAAGAGTTGTACCAGATGTTGGTAGAAACAATAATCAAGAGAACATTAACTGTTAGAACAAGCAAGCCCTCTGATATTGGAAGTTGTCCCACTTGAAATACAGAATTAAAACCGGCACTGGCCTTAGGATCCCCTCTGGGGAAGCGACAATTCTATCCATAAGGAACCTGTAGGGATGACAGTCACTAACTGGTGCAGAACACCTAGTATTCTCAGCCTTCTGCACAGAGACAGGAGGAAGTTGAATGCAGGGAACCTCACAGCTCCTGCTTTCCCAGCTGCCAGCAAGAGCACAAACCTGTGAACTCTAAAAGCTCCTGACAGGGCAGATCAGGCTCTGTGTCCTCTGCTTTTTAGCTACCTGCACCAATCTTCATCTTTCCTTCTGTCTCTTCATTCCTTCTTCACCACATTTTCTCCTCTTCCTGTCTTCTTATTTCACTTGTCCCCTTGTTTCACACGTCCCCTTGTTTCACACTTCCACATCTGCTTATCCTTTCATTTCTTCCATCATTAAAGTGAGGCTACAGTAAAAACTATAATTGAAATTACTTCCAGCAGGGTCTCATTCAACCTGCATCCATGGCATCAACATCCAGCCACAAGACTCCACATCCGGCGCAGATTCAGAGAGAAGCCACAGTACTGAAAATTGCCCATGATGCCGGTGCCTCAGCTGCAGAACATGTCAAAGCCAACTGTATGTACAAGAGTTATGTCAGGCTTACAAAGTTTGCACTCTTGCTTTCCTCCTCACTTTGCCTTATTAGAGCACAAGTTCTTTTGAGGCAGTGATTTCTGGATACCTGTTTTGCAACATGCATAGCATAGTTAGGCTCCATTACAACTCTAAAACAACAACCATGAAGAAGAACAAGTCATATGGCAAGTGACAAACTTTGAAAATTTGCTCTAACTTACAGCTAGTCAGAATATTCTTCCCTTAAAAAAAAATATCCGGCCTGTCTCTGGATTGTGGCTTTTTCCTCAAATAAACAAAAAAGTTACATTCCGAGTTTCACTTTCAGGACTTTCAAAAATCTTGTCTGTTCTCTGCTTAAGAGAGGTTTGAGTGAAGGGAACAAGGACTCCACAATCTGACTGGAAAACAAGACAGCATTCATTTCTTCCAATGATAATAATTTCTCACAGTTTGAATGTAACAGTTCACCCTTACCTCAACTTTGCTTCCTGGATCATGATCTGCTGCAGCAAAGTAGACCACCTCCTGTACCTCATCCCTTGGCCTTGCAGAGTTCTTTCCAAACACCACCAGCCCATCTTTAGAACATGGGGGAAAGGCTACAAAACAGTAACTTGGGGGAGCTGCAGCCATCCTGGAAAGGAAAGGAAGAGTAAACAAACAAAACTAGTGTTTGCTGAATTCATAACTGCATGCATTAGAGAATCACTCAGTCTACTGCTACTTATTGTAGCTAAGAGATAATGCATTCCCTCTATCTGTCACTTGATTGTCCAATGATAATGGAAGATCAGCTCACAGGAAGTTTATCTGGATTTAATAAAATAAAAAATTATAGTAATTTTCAGACATTTTTCAGCCAAGGCTTGCAAAGGAATAATGAAGAGGAAAAAAGATAACTGTACCTTAATGAGCCTACTCAGCCCCCACACAAAGAAGATATTCTGCACCAGAGCTGTTCAGGAACACATGACCTAAATGCATTCTGCTGACTCAGACAAGTGCAGAGACACAGAATAAATAATTTACTCTCTGCTCCCATGCAGTTTGGTATTTTAAAAAAGGAAAGCGAAAACATATTTGAGGGATTCCTGAAGGAGGACAATGGTGTAACTGGAAACTGGACAAAGATATGACACAATTATATCAAGAACTGTCAATTCATCTACTCAGGTCAGAGAGAGCCTGAAGCACTAACTGCACTTTATTTTCTCTGTGGTTTGCCTGCATTGGTGCCCTTACCTAAAGCTGATTGATAACCATTTATTTGTTTATGCAGGCTAATGTGAATATTCTTTAACATGCTTACAGAATAGCACAAATATTTAAGATTTTAAGTTTTTCCAATGACAACATATAAATAAAACATTTAAACTGCTTCAGGATTACACCACTATGTAGGAAGTCTTGTGTGTATTGCCATATCTGCTATTTTTTCCCACCATTCAGGAAAACTTCTGACACATTCAAAAACAAGCCAATACAATTAAGATTTTCCCCCCAAAAACTGCTGATTTATTTGAAAGACAAAGATGGGGGGGAGCGTGTGGAAAACTGTTTTGATAATTAACTTGCACATCTTTCAAACCATTCAAATGTGACCTTTTTTTTTTATAAGCAGTACCATTTCAGCACACACTTCTCATAGGACAGCAGGCCTCCAATATTAACCCAAAGAAAGAATACCTTTTGGATTAAGGTCATAACCCATAAAGTGGTAAGCGTTTGTGAAGAACATACTTTAAAAGTTTGCCTATAGATTATGAACAGATCACACAGATGCTCTACCTTGCAAAAAATAACTTCAAGAGAAGACGAGCGTTAAAGGTGTCCTCTACGAACACAATGTGGCATGATGACTTGTCTAGAGAGCTGACATGACCTTTTAATTTAGGTAAGATATATATAAGTTGCCGTTTGAGTTGGAAGTGCATTAGGAAACAAACCAACTCCTTTTTATAAGCAGAGTTTTGACCAGTGGGAAAGGACAAGCTACGATGAACTGGAATGGCTTCAGCTGAGAGAACACATCCAGAGGATACATACCTGCAGGCTTGCGCATTTTACCATTGTCAGTATACTTGTTTTAGGTAAGTGTCTTGCAGACAGACATGAAGACAAAGTCCCACTTCAGTTACCACTCTTACCACTTCTGAGTCATCAAAGCATTTGTGATTAAACTGAAATGCAACATGTGGAGTGTTGCCCAAGCTTCAATACCAATGAAATCACGTAGTGTTTTGTTATGAATTATTCAGCGTATGTACATTTATTTTGCTGTGTTGGCGATGTCAACATAACTGCTTTCCAGCACCCTAAGAAGTCACATCTACTTTCAGGTAAGTCATCATTCAGTGCTCTAAATTTGTCTTCTGATGCCTTGCCAGACCAGCCAAAACCCTGAATAACTTGCAGGCTTACTATAGATCTCAGTACTCAAAAGAAATATTTTCTTTATTCTAAACACAAACTAAGTGGATTTATTTGAAATACATAAGGCAGCTGAAAGACATTAGACACACAACAGCCTAGAAAGAAAGTTTAAAGTATTAATACTAGCTTTTTTTACCTGAAGTTGTAAGTAGGCTTAAAAAGATGGGAGGGAAGACTTCAACACTGTATTACTGAACAAATTGGAAGGTATGCAAGGCAGACTTTCACATACCTACAGACTAAAGTAGGCAGGAAAAAAATCTAAAACTTCTATCTAATATTCTACAGACTCCTTAAGTCCTCCTTGGAATAAAGCAGCCTCAATTGTGAGAATTTGTTTTATTTTTGTCCCTTAAATATACCAACAGTTACTAAACAAAAAACCAAACTGCCATTTTGGTAACACTTTTAAAGTACGAAAGTATGAGTAAGCTGCACTGTAACTAGAGTTCACTTCCGCATATTTCACAGTGGGGGTGGGTATATAACAGTTAAACACTGCAGGCCAATTGTTACAACCTTATACTGAAAACATGACTGTCATAAGAGTTAGCACTGAGTCCTTAAATTACATTTCTAGAGAAGGAAGCTAGCTAGCTAGCCGTCTACTACAGTTTAACTCTACTCAGTCTGCTGGGTAGCAGTTTTTCCTAGAACCTCATTTGGTTCATTTTCAATATGGTAAGGATGGCAGTTTCTCAGATGCACCTGCAGCTTGTTTGTTCACAAAACTACTGAACTTCATCTTCCATCACTTAACTAAAGCAGTCTGTTAGTAGCCACCTACCTATGCAGGACATTTCTACTTGCCTACTTAACTTTCTTTTTTTCTTAGTTCAACTTCAGGTTGCCCTTATTCTCAGTTTCACACATTTGCCACCTCTTTGCCCTCTCACAAGGTACCATCTTGACTCTACACTGAACAAGCATTTTTCATCTGCAAGAGGAACAGAATACTCCTCCTCCACAGTACCTCTGATAAATCAGGCTAATTTACAAAACCACCTACTGTTAATCCCTACTCTTTCTTCACAGATTGTTTGCTCCTCCAACAAAAGGCAACCCTGAAAACCTAGAAAACACTGGGAATAACTGCAAATAGATCTCAAAGAACACCCACTCATACAGTTCATTACCAAAGTGCATGTTAGCACACAGGCCTGATTTTCTCAGGCCTACATCTTGGTGTAGACAAAGGTCAACAGACCCTATATTTGCAGATCATTACACTCATGGATAGGCCACTGCAACTTAAGAGGAACTGGGGCCATACAGTCTATATACAAAACCTACATACATTCTACATATGAAAGCAGTAGAAATAGACAAAGAGCTGTATGTTATGCTATGCCACAATGTAATGCTGCTGCAGTATCACATAGTTAACAGGCACCACACTTGGCTGACCCAGAATCACTTTCCACGAAGGCTGCAAAACCAGCTCTGAGCAACAGCCACAAGGTAATACATTCCACTTGCTATCTTTTTATTTGACAAAAATGTACTGCAGCAGGGATCCAGTATTACACATGGCCATATTTTTTTCAGACTCTTCTGGTCACTATGGCCCTTAGTTTGTGTTCTGACACTATGAAGTTTTAACAAGTTCCTTGATTAAGACTGTCTCTCATTGTGATAAATCTCATTTAGAGGCTGCCAAGCCAAATTAATTCTATGAACAAATAACCATTACTGTCAGCGGTAAAATACATGAGCACTGGGCAACATCTGGCTCCAAACATCACCATCTGAAACAACAGGTACGACAACTATGAGGCCTTTATAAACATGTGTGAACATAACCATACTCCTGAAATAGGGTGAACATGGAAGTGCTATTGCCTAGCACCACCTCAAGAAAACTAACCCACAGATTTTGATAGACACAAAAAAACCTAATCTTCCAGATGAAAATACCAAGATCCAGAATATTTCATTTTGGAGTATTTTCAATTCCACAATATGAGGATCTTACAAATGCCAACATGTATTAAGACAGGTCACAAAATCTAATTAGAACAACTTGCACTATTAGTGTCAAAATTTGTCTTCAACCAGACTTCTGGAGGGGTTAACAAGGAAAAAAATCGTATTCTTTAAGTCTGTACATACAGATTGTGACATAATCTAATTAAAGCTTCATTTAGATGTCATTTTTCAGTTATAAAAAAAGGAATAGACAAATAGTTCTGTTACAGCAACAGACATGGAGGAAAATTGCAGTATCCCATCCTCCCCTGATGAACACAGCTGCCAAGAGACAGAAGCCACACTCCTAGGAGAACAGGGATGGGCATAAATTATTCAGTGTGTTTTGGAATCTTCCCCCTACTAGCCCAACCCCGGAAAACTTAAATAGCTGTGTATCCACAGCAAAGCACTCTGAGCTTAGCAAGTCAGAGACCAGACTGAAAACAGAAAGATTTTCATACTAACTTGCTCAAGACTCTTTTGTTTGTTTTTCTGGGTGTTTTTTTTCTCAGAATAACATTATGTACTGCTTCTAACAAAGCTGCAACTTAGTACTGAAATAATCTTTTATAAAGTTCAAGAATTTGACTGCTACAATTAACTTCTCAGAAAAGTAACTGCACTTCATCCTCCAATATCTAATAGATGTCTTCTTTTCAATCTAACTAATTCTCCTGGTTTGCCAAACACCCCGAAGATGTTAAGCACAAAGTAGATATTAGTATTATGAAGTTACAAATTATGTGAAAACTGGCTTGCCAACAGTAGCTTTCATAGTTGCTATGTCTTACTTATAGCATTGATTTTTTTTTTTTAATAATACTAGGTTTTGAAGCTCTTATAATAACTTACTGTTCAAGCAATTCCAAAGCTTATTTCTAAACCAGTAAAACTGGTTTTGCCAGCAGCAGGTTATTTTCTGTGTCTTTTCTTTCAATTGGAAAAGAAAACAATAGGTTTATAATGAAAATGGAGCACTCACTAGGAAGCAGTGGGCAATAGAAAGGATTAGTGTGAGAAAACAGGGTCCAAAAAAAAAAAAAAAGGTGTCTTGAAATCTTATTCATGCTTATTGAGCTGAACCAGTATCTACTCTGCACACTTTTTTAATTGCTTTTAACGTAATGCACTGCGACTTTATCTAAGGAAAAGCTAAAGATGCCTCTAACATCATATATAAAACCCCTCTGGTTTTAATACAAGTTAGGTTAGCTAGGGCTTCTGAAATGCTAATTAAGATTTACTGTTAAATGTTAATTAAGATTTACACAAAAAAAAAATTTCTGAAGTAGCTATTCCTATATGTAGAGCTACTGCTTTCCTAACAAGGCACCATTTAGGACATGTTAAGTGATGCACAAGTACAAACAGTTCTGCCCTTAATACATCATGCAGAATTTTTTTTTCTACACCAATACAGTCTCTTGCCTAATAATTTAATAATACCCAGTCACCATCACATAGAGCAATGCCAGGTCAGTAAAAGATATTACATGAGATGTCAGCTACCACCATTACAGCTTGTCTTCACTAGAAATCAAAACAACGCTCAAGCAGATATCAAGGAAGAAAAATTCAGTGAGCCCCAGCAGGCAGCACTGACAACAGAAAAGCATTCACCTCATGTTACTATGCATAGAATTTAACTGTAAAATCTGCCTTGTGTTGATATGATTTGACTCAGAAGCTGGCAAAACTTCAGCCTGATCAAGCCAAACCTTCACCGAGGAGCACAACTGCTGCATTCATTACTAAGCATAGCTATGCTAGCAAGTTTTCCAGCATGGATGGAACCAGGAACACTACACCTTGCTTTCATTTAGCTTGGTGAGGTACCTGCACAGATATATCACAAAAACTCATCTTCTAAACATTTTCAAAGTTTGTCTTCAAGAGTTTTTAGCATAACTGTTGAGCTTTCTGAAGCACAGACATAACCAAGGTAGATATTGCCAATGCTGGCAATAATCAACATGATGTTTCCAAGACAGTGCAGGTCTTTAAGACAAAAACAAGGGTGGGAGGGTTAATGCTGGGGTTTCATCTCAGACCTCCATAGCAGTTTGGTCTGATCATATAGCCTATTTTTATCACTCTCTCTCCTACAGTTTCTTTAAATTAAAGCTGATCTGGAGCAGGTGCTTTATGTACCAGAAATACACAGGGTGCCAAACTTGCTGGTAAGTTCTGAGAACAATTTTGGTGATTGACAGCATTTTCTTTAACATTTATACTGCATAAAAGATTTGAGCTGCTTTATAAGTCCAGAAGCACATTAAACCTTTTACAAAGACGTTCTGTGTATTAAAGAATGATTTCACTGTATTTTGGGCTTTTATAAAACAGAAACCCAGCTGTGCTAATGCTTCCGAGTTATTTCAGTAGTGTTTAAAGACCTGTTTTCATTGCTACCAAAAAGAAAAACTGACATAACCTGCAAGAAACATGTACAATGAAAAACTGAGAGGCAGCATCTGAACAAGGGTCCTCAGATTTGGATCAAGACATTAGGAGGGGAAGAATATATCGAATAGGCCACATATTATTTATTCTTAATTCTTCAATATTTTTAACAGGCTGGCAGAAAAAAAGGTCAGTTAGAACTGTGAAAACTTTGTTCAGGGTTCAGTTCTTTGTTCTGAACCCCTGTTTTAGCTTTTAAATTAAGCTGTGCCTGAGACAGCTTATATTTCCATTTACAAATCAAGCCTAGTGTCTTATGCACATAGAGACATGTGATCTCTGCATCCTGCAGAAAAGCAATGTTTCCAAAAACAGAAATGAAAAGCAAAATTCATTCAGCTGCAGGCAGAGAACAAAGACAGCAAACTGAAAGGCACAATAATAATATTGTTTCCATCTCAGGAAACATTGAAAGGTTATTTTTTTAATTGACAATTTGGACAGCTTTAGTGCATGACTTATCAGGACAGAGGAAGGTTGCATTTACCAAGAAACTAGAAAGCAGAGACTGTTCCTGAATATAAAGCACAAAACCATGCCAGATCTCCATGTCTCTACAGTTTGGACATTTCATTATCAGACCTTAGTCAAACTGTTTGACTCTTTCCTTAACCCCAACAAACAACGATTTACAACTTGAAGGTGCCACTCTCAACTTTGACAGCGTCTGTCTCTCTAAACTGTGTCTGAGAAGATACCTGAGAGGAGCTATCAGCAGCTGAAACTTAGCATGCTCAATGTTTTTCTGTCCATTCCTCCCTCCCACCTCCACTAACTACTGAAAATTTCTGAAGAATTTGCTCAAAATGAGTAACATCTCAAACTTCCACTCAGAGATTTGAAATAGCCCTTTTCCCCCACTAAGTTTACTTTAATTTTTTAATTACAAGACATAGCAATTCCCTACACCAGCATAAAATCAAGTTGCGCTTCAAAGCTTCCCTAAGCAGTACACCCCCTGCAGTGATTTAACGGAGCAAATACATAATAGGCCTGTAAGGAACTGAAAATATTTCTCTTGCTGCATGTGGGAAAATTTGTAATATTCCTGACAACAGCTGCCAGATTTCTTAAGACCATCTAACAAATTAGATACTGGCTACCAAATGAGCATGCTAAAACTCTTCAGCATTTAAAGTCCTAACAAATGGTAAGATTTCAGCTGTTATAAAAGTTCACATTCCCTTTACCAACCAGTTCTATTTTAATACACACTTACCCAACTTTTCAAAGTAGGCAGCTTTCAAAAAAAGATAGGAGCTTATTTTTTGCCTCAAGAAATCTGAATTATGTTAATGAAAACAGTTCTATTTAAAAACAAATCAGGGTCAGTCACCCAGAAGACAACAGATTTAAGTCTCATTTCCATCACAGGCTGCACATAGAGGCAAAATTCATTATTTATACAGACTTTTTACTGAGTGGATGTCAGCGCACTTAATTAAGTCTCCAAGCAGCTACAGAACTCTGTTCCTTTTGTAGCGGCTATTCCAGTCTACGGCCTAAGGTCATATCTGTAAAACTCTCTATTTCATAGAGAAGCACCTGTTTTCCTGCTTCTGCCACTGGTGTAGAGACCTTTGTTAGGAGCTCCTGGCATCTAAAGCATCTTTGTACAACACATAGCTTCATAATGAGAAGTCGGTAAGTGCTGTGTAACACTTAGCTACGTAGCTTTCCTCTTTGTAAAGAGCCAGCATAACCCAATTTTGTGCTTTAGCTAGGCCTTCATCACTGCACATAAGAGACTGTCCACCTCCATGCACAGCTGGCTAATGCACACTGACTGGTAGTCATTTCAAATTAGCAACATCGTTATGCTAACAAAGGGTAAAATAAAAAGCAAAGTACCTTGCTGGAAGTCTCAGTTTAGTTTAAAAGATAACCTAAAACAACGGCAAGTATCGCAATACTAGCAACAGAGTTTGCAAATGTTAGGATGTAATGAAACACGCTGGAAGAAAACAGCCATTTGGGTACCTTACAAAGGGGCAGTACAGACAGCAATTCTGTGCTATTTCCCAGTCTGCTGAACTCACACAAAGAGAAGGCCAACATGCGACAGAGACAACGTCCAACTTCACAACTCCTCAAGTATGTAATAAGCACAGAAATTCTTACTGGAATCTTCTAGCAAAAACTAGCACACTTTCCCATATGCAAGCTGCATAAAGCATCCATGGTTGACGACTTCTGAAGGAGAGGATGGAGAGCTAAATTCAGTACCCTTTACCAAAACCACCGAAGTTGGCAAGAGTAAATAAATGGAGCTTAAGCCATGCCCAACTTTATGAGTGAAAAAGTTGCAAATTTCCTCAAAACCCCACAAAGTTACCATAAAAATCTCAAACTCTAAGCATCAGAAATACTTTTCTTGGGAGACCCAAGCCTACTTACATCAATAAAGGATTTCCATCCATCACATTTACCTCAGTATAGCATCTGTGGGTCTATAAAGTCTACATAAGCTCTAGGTTCTAAAGTACTTGGGGAAGAGTACGAATGGCTTAAGTCAACTTCAGTCCTGATTCATCTCAAACCAGTGAAAGTGCTGTGTCCACAGAGGTCAATTTCCTAAATATTTACAATTCAGGAGTCCAGATTTCTTTCTGTTTGTCTGGAGGGTTTGGAGAGCATGTTACAAATAAATCAACATGCTTAGAGGTGCTCCAAATCCCTAAATCCAATTCTAAACAGCTTTTAGACCAATAGTTGAAACAGTAATAGTCCACAGCCAAATGAATCAGATACATGAACTTGTGAGAAGTGGAGTTATTTATTACCTTCTACACTACTGAGCAAATTTAACATACACATGTAATTTGCATCACAGAATCTAACAGGTGCATTGCAGGACAACCACTTCTCTAGGATAATTAAAGTTTCACATCTTAAGGTATGGGTGGCTTTACTCTGTTTTAAAGACATTTTTCATAGGGACAGATTTATACATGTGTGCACTTCTAGAATCAGGCCCTAACAAAGCTGTCTTCTGGCTGAGATACCAGCTTAATATGATTTGCCCCCCTCTAATTATCATTATTGGAGACAATTTTTGTATTTTAAAGCAGGTTAATCATAGCCTCTAGTATTATTATAGTAGCACGAACAGAGATCTTAGTTTTGCAGACTCCTGCAGGAAGGCATGTCTGCTCATCAGCAGCATGAAACCATCACATACCTACCTAAGCATAACAGTATGCTTAGAAACGCACATGAAGGCATCTAGATTTCAAGGTGACTATATGAAAAGGCACCTTCAAAATAAAGAAGGGGGGACACAACCCACGCCGGGTCTTTAAAGAGCAGAAGGGAAAGCAGCAGCTAGTAGAGAGGGCAGCCTGGGAAAGCGGAGACCGCAGAGCCCGGCTCCACAGTGGGAGGCAGCGGACAGCGGGGAACGCCGCTTGCCAGTGCCAGCCCCAACACCAAGCGCTCCCCCCGCCCCGGACCGCCACCCGCACCCCCGGGGCAGCCATGCTACACAGTGCCCGCAGCCCCCACCCAGGGCTCTGCGGTGCCTCCCGCCGAAGGACATCGCCGCCGGGGAACGGCGCCCGCACCGACACCGGTAAACCGGCTCTGCGCCATCCCTCCCCGCCATCCCCGGCGGCATCCATCCTCCCCGCCTGCCGCTGCCCGGCGCAAACGGGGCGAGCCCCGCAGGCAAGTCGCTGCCCGCATTCCCCGCATTCCCCCGGCCGCTCAGTACGGCACCGACCCCGCCGCTCAGAGGAGGAAGGGGTCGGGCTGGTGCCGCCCTGCCCCGCAGCGTTACCGGCACGGGCACTGTACCTCAGCGCGCCTCACGCTCCGCTCCCCTCAGCCTGGCGGCGGCCCCTACCGGTAGGAGCAGGCGCGGCGCGCGGCGCCCTCCCATCCCTGCGCGCGCAGCCGCCGCCGAACCGCTCCGCGCGGGGAGTGCCGGCCGGTGCCGCGGCCGTGCTGCGGAGGGTGCCGTGCGGCTCAGCGCCGCCCGGGCCGCGTTCCTGCCCTTACCGGGGCCTTCCTCAGGTGCCCCCTTTGAGAAGCAGCGCCGGTCCGGGCTGCCGCCCTCAGGGCAAGAGGTGCCCCGCCGGGTGGGTGGTTGTACCCTCAAACACCGCGCCAAAGGAAAGGCCGCCAAAGTGCGAGTAAGAGGCATCCATGTCCCGCAGGCATGAGTAGGGAGTGGTGCATGCGTCTGCCTTCAGCCCCTCGGGGACCAAGGGGGGCACACCTGTTCCCTTCACATTAGGTGTTGGACGAGTAGAAGCTCGTTTATTCAGTGTTCATCATATAACTGGGTGGGTAACTTGTGTCCCTCTGCCTCACACACAGGGTAAGTGCAGGGAGTAAATAAAGCAGGCAATTTAAAATGTGGCTGCCACCTGATTAACCAGTCAAGCCACCAGACAAGGAGCCCACCAAACCTGGCAAAGCTATGAGGATGACCCCATGGTCGGGGGCATTTCTGCTGCCCATCTGAGAAGTGTAACAGTGGGGTCCTGCCACTGCAGCAGCTGAACCCCTGCGCACCTCTCAGCTCTTGGGGTGCAGCAGCACCAGCACGGCCAGTCCCGGAGCAAGGCGGCACCGACCATCCCTGTGAGGCGTCACACGGAGCACAGCATCCCTCGGCTGTTGTGCACGGAGTGGGTGGCCTGTTCCATTTACCACATGGAGCTGTCCGGTCTGTTCCGCACACAACCTGTGCCTCCATACAGAGGTGAGAGTAGCTTCGCTGCTAAGATTAACCATGTGTGTCCCCAGCTACTCGGTTAAACTGCTCTGGTTTAGGAAAACAAACGTGGTTCGCTGGTGTGAGGCATCACCTTTGTGTTTCTATCTCTGTCTTCAAGGAAAGGAACCTTGCTGCACGCTGCAGCAATGCCTGCCTCAGACCCACTTAGTGCGGAGGAGACTGACAGATATGTTTGATGGGAAGACGGGAGGGTTAAAAGGAAGCTGGTGACAAGGTCAGAAAGGCAAAGCTGTGTGGATGACAGTAGGCAGAACAAAGAGCATTAAAAGCTAGAGCATTTCAGTGCCAGAGCAGGAAGGAGCAAGTGTGTTAGGTTGGTGCAGCAGCGTGAAACTTTGGGAAGGCAGAGAAAATACAGAAATCTATAAAAGAGCATTGTACCTAAGTCCAAGAGGTTTTACACTCAGCTATTGCCTCGTTTCACAGGTTTTAATGCTTTTTGCCAGAAGAACTAACTACCTGAAAGAACCTGTCAGTATGTCCTCCATAGGGCTGCACAACTGGGCTGGGTGGTCGGAGTTGGGTTCCTCAGGATATTTGCTTTTCTTCCTGTTTCTCTTCAGGAGCCTAACTCATTAACAAGGGGCGAGCCAGACTAATATGTCTGCAAAGCAGCTGCCACAAAAAGCACAGCACTGACAGTCCAAATTTCAGTTAGTACTACATGTGATGCACTCCCACAAGGTAGGAATCAAGACACTTAAGAATCACACTACTTATTAGATCAACAGACCTTGTTTGGTAATCTGGCAAAAGAAAACCAAAATGCCAGGCAGGATCTGTGTATGGGATCCTACATGAAAAGGAAATTTAGAAGGAAAAATCCTGGGATCATATGCAACAGAAAGACTTTCCTCTCAACACCACAAGGAGCAGAAGGATCCAGGGGTCTGCATGTGTTCAGAAACTATGGACAAGCTTTGGACACTTGCTGTCAAATCACAGACCAGAAGTTGTAACCTCATTATATAACCAAAAGAGAAAATAATTTGCTCTTCCCCATCTAAATCTCCGTGAATGTGAAACATTGTGGCATCTGCACCTTTTGGGGGTATATCCATAACCTGAATAGGGACTAATTTAGAAGTTATTACTTAAGACCAATGCTTTTCATTTTTAAACACCAGGCTGACTATCAGCAACATGGGGCCCTTCATACTCTAAGATTTTCCGTTACGTATTTTAAGCAAGACCTTTGTTTTCCTCTGCTATCAGTTTGCTGTCATCAGAATTACAGTTCAATATGTGTTGCAATAGAAAAAAGGCTGGATATCTCCTCCTTACAATACCTAGCTGAAAGGTGATTTGAATCACTGAAAGGCTGAGGAGTTTATACCAATTTAATCTTAACAATTTCAGTTGAACATAACAACCCAAATTCTTTGCTCTGGAGTTACATCAAGGATTAACTGTGTCACAGGCAGCTTGCTTCTTAGAATCAGAAAGATAGCCGATGAAAAGAGCAGGTGCAATTTAAAAGGAGGTTTAAATTATATCCTATAACGCACCACTTGCATTACCCATATTATGCTCACTTAGATGACTAAGTCTGTTCTCTAATTACACTGGAGATGATTATGTCTGAGTATAATCTACCTAAGAATTATTAGACAGTCTACAGAATGATTACATACTGGCGACACAGAAATCTTTGAGGTGTCCTTTCTGTGCGAGCTGTCATGAACTGCATAAAGCAGCAAGGATGAGTGGTTAGAACATGGTCCTGGGAATTATGAGAGCCTGGGGTGTGTTGTTCTGCAATGAGCTTGCTGCTTGGCTTTGGATAAATCTTGTAACCTCATAGCAATTAAATTACCCCATCCATGAAATGGGAAGAGCATTTACTCACAGCTGTATCTATGAAATCTTTGAATGAAGATTGCTGTGTAAACAGAAAATACAAAAGTATAACAATTAGGACAAAGCCGCAATGCTTGTTTATTGATTATTTGCTCTTTGTCTTTAATAACATAGCAGCAGAATTTATGGATATGAAAAAGTGATTTATTTCCTCTATAAAAAACAAGTTTCCAATTGGATGAAACATCAAAGAAGGAGTGCAGGAAGGACACGTCTTTAGAAAAGGGAATTTCAAAGAACTTTTATTCCATGTTTTATCTGTGAAAGGAAGAGACCAGAAGGCAAATACAGCAACATACAGCTTAAGTTACAGTTTATTTTTGTTCTTTTTTAAACACCTCTTTAGTTTGAGATCAAAGCCTATTCAGCAGAACTAGTACCCAAAAATCCTCAAGACACTGCAGCACTAATCTTTGATTTGTCATTTCCAAAATACTTTTTTTCTGCAAGTTCAAGACAGCAGCCACACAGGCATATTGCTGATGGAATTGGTTTTCTCAGCAGTGTTTAGAATGAAAGAAGTTGGCTTAATGCAGATGGTGAAAAAGATCATCTAAGAGTTGAAATTATATTTTAAAAATTTACTGCAATAGATTTTGGTAAAAGGGTAGCGTATCCAAGAAAGCCTTTGTGTTGATATTCCTTTTTGCTGTTCCAAGCCACTGTCTTAGTCTTGTTGTCTCCAATGGAGCACTGATTTGGAGTACCTAAAAATCAGATGAACTAATTTTTAGGGGTTGTACAGAGTAAGTGAACCTACTTGCTGCTAAGTCAGAATTCTAATCTTATACCCATAAAGGCATCTCACTAAATTTAAATGATTCCTCTCACAGTGAGTGATAAGAATAAAATAACTTCTTATATGTCTTAGGTAGAGTTAGCAACGTTGAAAAACCCTGCAAGACCCTAGATAATAGTTTCACCATAGACCAGTAAATTCAACTGATGTCATAAAACAATGTTAAAGAACAAAAAGTATCAATAGTACTTGGGTGTTCTGGGTTTTGTATGTAGTCATATTCATATACTCCAGTCTGGAGCAGAAACTTGATAGTACTTTTCCCATGCTGAAGGTGGCTTCAGCCATAACAAAGAAAGAGGGTGGCAGGTGCAATATTCTGATGTGAAGTAAAGATTTCACCTGCTCAGCTGAGTGAATGTTCAAAATGGAAACCAAAAGAGAAATCATGGCTGCAGCCCTTTTATCCAATCACACCACTGAAGATTAATCTATGGAAACGGCTGCAGCTGCACATAAGATGTCACTGTAGGCATAACGGCAGGCTGAGGTGTTGAGCTCTTATTCATGAGCCACAGAAGGTGACTAGTTTCTTCATTGTACACGTAACATGACAGAACACAACTACTTTGTGTCACAGCGACACAAGATGGAGTGCTGCAAGGACTCAGAATGTAGAAACGTATCAGGAACAACACTGCACCACACAACTAAGCTGCTCTGTTGCCCATTCAAAAAGGTCGCTGCCTTCTGGAGTAACGATTTACCAAAATAGTATCAGATTCTTGATTTGTTTTCCTAATTTTTGTATTTTTCCTTTTTTTAATTTACAGTAACCAGTGACAACATACTTATTTTCATAACTCTGAAAGGTATCACAAGGCACATTTTTTAGTATTGGTTTATAAAAATCTGTGAGCCTGGAGCTTTTTTTAGTGTGCTAGAACAGAACCTATAACAAGGCTAAAACACTTGACAATAGCTTAAGACTCATAAACAGCCGAGGTGGGTGGAAAAAGGAAACCTGTCATCCTGAGAAGATAAGCCAGCAGTGACAACAAAGAAGCAGAAAACAGAGACAACAGCATTGCTTTCTTATGCAATGACCCTGTTTAATCTTCATGTATGCTTCCATTGTTACAATGCTGCCTGTACAGAGATGCTGTAGCAGACCAATGAACTGGAAAAGGTGTCTCACTTCCCTCTGCAAGAAATCTGCTGTAGTAACTATTTGTTATATAGTTACCCTTTATTAAAATTATATTAAAATTCAAGCAGTGTTTCTCAGTTTAGCATTATTCATAAAATTGCAACAGCTTGAACATCAACACATAAGACAAAAAACGGTTCTAGTGTTATGCAGGTGATATAGGAGTTCACTGAAGTGACTACATACCTGAAGCAGCTTTGCATTTTGCATTAGTTTGTCAGGTCTAAATAATCTATGTGTAAATTGCTGTAAATTAAACCACAGCACTTAGGGAATAGATCAGACAGTAATTCAAGGGACAGAAAATTCCACTACGTGATTTATCAGCCATCTGGTGCAGTTCAAACAGCACTCAATCAGGGGAGGTTAGAATCTTCTGATTAGTTACCACAGCAACAGGTCTGCTGAGTACACGTAAAAAGTTATGCATGTGTCAGCATCAGCAACCTTTTTTCCCTTCCCATACACAGTACACTGGGGGCTGTGAGCAGTGGCATGCTTTAAGGAGCTTGCGTCGATGGTTAGTTTTCCTTATTCATGGAAGTGGTAGATATCTGCAGGTGGGAAGGGACATCTGATAACATACTTCAAACTTTCAAAACAAAGAAGTCCTTTTCACTCCTGCACTTCCAAAGGACAGGAAAATATATCTATTTTTTAAAAAATGTCTACAACTGAGTATCTCAGTCATAAAAGATCTCACAGTTACATAAATGTCCTTGTCCACAACATACAACTGGAAAACAGTAGTTCAGATGGGGAAAATAACGAAGCTCAACCTGTATTGTACATTTCATGCTGTTTGCATGTTATTCCTTATGTATGTATTTTAATAAAGAGATGTCTACAATAAATTACCGGGGCATTTTTAAACTTCCTTATACTAGATGTGAATGCCAGACAAGAAAAACTGGATAGTACAGAGTCTATCCCCCCTATATCCCCTGCCTATTTCATCTGTGATTTCCCCCCAGCACAAGAGCCCCAAGCCTGCTCTTGGCTTTACCCTCAGGCAGTGGTGCAACAACGCAAACCTGACACTGACACATCTCTGCGCTGCCCTCCCACAGCTGCCTCCTCAAGAGGCAAGGTGTGAAAGCTCAAAGCTACCATGGATCTGGCAGAGCATATTAATTGGTGCTCCAGAGCCCATCTCACCAGCCCACCTTCACACAGCTCCAACACTGGATGGAGGGCTGGTTGTGGCTGTTTCCAAAGTGTGCTATGGCTCAGGTTAGCAATAACAGGATGTGGTACCAAATGAATAGGAGCATCGACTGTTTCTGCTCCATACGTGCTCCCGTTGCAGTTTGTGCTCATTTGTCAGCTGCAAGATGAGCACCACGTGTCTGGGAGCCTTGCTTCAGACTGAGTTCTGCAGAGGCACAGCACCAAGTTATTTCAGAGTGCAAGCCTACATGGCGATGCCCATGTGACTATGTTAAGCCCAGCTTTTAACCTAACTAATAATAGTGACATTAACAATGAGGACATGATGGCACATAAGGGCCACAATACTGTATGCAAATGTAAATTCTTACCTTCTGTTAAAAGGAAGGCACATCACCAGTCTTACCTCTCTTAGTGGTCAGCAGTGCTGAGAGTAAAACCCAGCAGGTAGTAATTTCATTTAAACTCGGATTAGTCTGTTAGCTATAGTCTTACAGATCTGTACCCAGAGATGGACACAGAGTCACCAAAAACATTCTGCACTGTATTTATGGAATGAAAACCTGTTCTCTAAAGATATACCCCAGCAGATTAGAGAGAACAGAGCTAAGCTGTGCTATTTACTTCCAGAAAGAAAGCAGGGGAAGCACGCAAGAGAGGTTTTACCTAGTTCACTATTCAGGGAAAAAGGCAGAAGAGGAAACATCAGTTGCTTTAAAGAAATCTCAATGGCAGCAACATGTAAGAGAACAGGATTGATTTAATGCTTTCAGTCTGACTCCCAGATGAGAATCAATTATCCTGCATCATTTAATCTCCTTAAGCGGGGCATGACACAAACTAGAAACTAGAAGCATTGTATCTAATATGAAGAGCAGTTATTAATGGTAGTTAGCATCAGTCTCAGATTTTTTAGAGGGAAACATAACTGGGAATTGGGAAGCTCTGAAGAGCTGGCTACACTAGCTTTCCACAATCAGCTCTTCAGATTTTAAAAGTGGATTTGTTCATTGTTTACCTAATGGAGATGCAAAACGAAAAAGGGGAAAATAGAGAATGGGGAAGAAGGAAAGAACAGGAGAGAGGGAAAGGTAGAAAAGGGAAAGAATGGAAAAGAAAGATACTATCCCTGTAAACAACTTCCAACCATCCATCAGGAATGTTGCCTTCAGAAACTTTGCACATTACTTACCTGACAAGTTCCAAACTATCCCTTAGGTTCATGGCAAATTTCTCAGTGAAACCCATCTCTTACTTTTTTTACATCATCGAAAAGGATAGAAATACCACACAGCTCCTAAGTGGGTGCAACCCCTAGCTAAACCAGCCTGGAACAGAACCTCCTAGAATGAAGAAGTGTGATATAGGAGGTAGTTCCATCTGAATCCCTGGGAGGGCTAGTAATGAAGGTCCTTGTCTCTGTACATACAAATAGGCAAGTTTCCTACTGAGCTTTTCAATTAACATTTCTTGTATGAAACTGTTGATACAATCAAGCACAAGCATAAAAACAGAAGCAGGATAGCTAAAGAAATATCCTTTTGTCAAAGAATTGTTTTTCCTATGTACCAGAAGAAAACTAGGGCACAGAACGTAAGCACTACGATTAACTTTCAGGAGAGGCTAAAATTATCCAGGATTATACAAATATATGCACTTTTTGTTTGTTTTGGTGTTGGTTTGTTGGTTTTAGTACCAGGAAAATAAAAACAACTCAGTGTTAAAGACAAATGAAGCAGTTTGGGGTACTGGGTTTTGGCTTTTGGGTTTGGTTTTTTTTGTTGTTGTTTTGGTTTGGTTTTTTTTGCAAAAGCTCTATGATGAGGCCAATGTACTTTTAAGAAGCAAACTCAACATACCTATCTTGAATATTCTTTAATGAATCTTGGAAGTATGAATTTAAGCTTTGTCCTTAGAGTAAAAATCCATATAGGATCTAGCTGAAGCAGTGATTTCTAATCAAAGCCAGATCAGGAACTAGACTCATTATATGCAGTACCTGTATCAGTGGCTGCCAGTGTTCTTTCTTCCAAGTAAGCAGATGCCAGAGAAACTAGGAAACAAAATCTTTTGTATTTCTCACATTGCTCTGTAAGAAATACAAAAACTCTCTCACACACGACTAATTTTGCTCCTTTTCCTCGAATTTTGCTCCTTTTCCTGGAATGCCCCAAAGCAATGAGCTCTCCTCATCCTGCTGATACTCACCTGCCATCTGAAACTGGGATGTCTGTATCAAGGTGCAAACCACCTTGTAGCTAACAGCAGAAACAATGGGGGATGTGGGGAACATGTATGACAAAGACAATTGTAATTTAAAGGCTGACCCGTACCACCTATTTTTACACTGAAGTACTCAGGAAATATGCTACGGATCATTTTTGTTCTAAATGTCATGAAGAAGAAACTACGGTAGCAGTTTGATATGTACTTAACACTGCAATTTTATGACTGTCACATAAAGCACTCACCAAAACAACTCCACACTGGGAACGTTATTGGCAGCGCAAGGACATAAGGTACTGAAAAGTAAAGACTTAAGACCCTATAAAGTGATTCCTTCATTTTCAACACTGTTTGCCTTGTCAGTTGATCTTGAAGAAGAAAGCTTTAAAAAACATGATTCTATAACATTTCAGACTATAAGCACCACTCCTGATACTTCGCCAAAAGCTTTCTTGTGTGATTGCATTGCATATCAAGAATTTTCAAATAAAAGGAGCTCTGAAGGCTGCTTCTGTACCTACAGAAGGCAGCAACTCCCACTGTAATTGTTAGGTTGCGGCTGTGAATGACAGGCTGCAGTTCTAAAAGCCATCAGTACATATTTTCTGATATAACCACAAAACAAGAAATGTATAAAGAATGCTCTAAGAACAGGGGGAGAGTGCACTGTATGGAACCCTCTCCACTTTTTCAAATGCTGCATTTTACTGACACAGAATGAGGGTTTGTTTCTTCTTCAACACACCTTGCACTTCACACACAAGCCAGCCGAAATGCTGCTGGGTGCCACTGAAGTTCCAATACTCCTCATCCCCTCAGGGGACAGGCAGCTGCCTATTCCTGCTCTCCTGCAGGTAGCTAGCTGACTCCTGCTGGCACCGCAGCACAATGCCTGTGGATTCACAAACAGATGCAACTGAGGTTAAGACAAGCAGTGCTATTTCTACCTAAAAAATCCCTTCATCTTCACAGAAGGACTGTAACAATAGCAAACGGTAAAAATGTTGAAGTGGCTTCCCAAATCTGCTGCTGATCCTGCACTTTTGAAATCTTTTATCAGTTCAATTTCAGAATAACACAGCTACCAAGAAGAGCACTAAAACCAAACCCCATCCACTCATCCAGCATAAACCTACATGCAACACCAAATAAAACATCTTGGACCTGCAGCTTTAATGCCTGCTGGCATTAACAACTTACCTGAATGTTCACTGAAAGTTATTTTTACAAAATGCTTTAAAAATCTAAGCAGCAGATAATGCCTATGTGTATTTCACAGCATTCACCAGCTCCAAACCCCTACTTAATACAAAGGAAACAACAGTTGCCCTTTACTGAAGGCACATACTGGCACCCCGTTTTAAGCTTAGCTTTTTATATATTTGGTCAGTCATCTGGGCTAAGTTTAATTTAATGCTTTCATTCCCCGGCTAGATGTTCAGAAAACACACTAAACACTGCAGTCACCTGAAGCCCTGACAAACCCAATGCAAGTCTCAGTTCCACTTTTCTCAGTCGTGCACACACAGTGTTTCCGCTTTAGTTGGGTGCCTGCCAGTTCCCACATCCTAGACAAGGCTGCCTGAAGGGTGAACTTCATACACTACCAGCCCTCCTTGCTCTAGGCTATGCTAGTTGCCTAGGCTCCCCATGTAGTCAATAGAGTCGAACTATTTGGTAATGCTTCTGTCCCAATACAACATGAAAATACATGTGTGACATGTTGCCCCCAGATACCAAGCGCTCTGGTGACCATAGGGTAAATCAACATACCCAGCATAGAATATGCAAGCAACCTTGGGAAAGCTGAAATCAGGCAAACTTAACAAGGAGAAAAAAAATATCAATGTGCAAAATCACAAGTGGTACAAAGAGCTAAATTATTCATTATTCCCTCACAATACAAGAATCAGGATTGGCAACAAGCCTAAAAAACAAAAGGAAGTATTTTCTAACACTATTCTACTGTGAAAAATCACTGCCATGGAACATTCAAGAAAACTAGATGGCATTGAGGAAAGATCTAAAGGTTACTGAAAACAAAATAGGTGGCCACAATTCCAAGTAGGCTATAAGCCACAGAGCACCAGAAGGAAAAAAAAAAAAAACAACCCACAAAACAAAACTCCAAGCTATTGCATGCCTTCACTTGACATTTTTTCCTGCCAAAACAGACAATAACCTGTAAGATCCATATGCAGTCGAACTGTTTAATAAGGTAGTCTTCTAATACTTGCTTGCAACGCTAGGTGGCAGGGAAAATACCTACCTCATCTATAGCATTTGAATGTAGAATCTCACTTGGCAATTCTTTACTGTGAGGGTGCTGAGACACTGGCACAGGTTGTCCAGAGAAGCTGTGGCTGCCCCATCCCTGGAAGGGTTCAAGTCCAGGCTGGAGGGGACTCTGAGCAACCTGGTCTAGTGGAAGGTGTTCAGAGACCCATGTGTTACTGGTGCCAGAATAGAGGCCAATTCCTTCCCTGAGATACCCTGCCCTCTCATTTAAGAGACCACAGGAAACTGCAAAATTATTCTTCCTCTCCAAAAACAGTTTAAACACATGCAAATTGGAGTTGAAATCCTCATGGTCTCCTCCTTCATGAAAACACAGCATGAACATTTACCTCATGCCTCTATTTTTCAAAAAAAGTCACTTTATTATTTAAAATTCACATAATTTGTGTGCTACTTGTGCAAATACTGCAAAGGGCAATGACAAAACAAGTTCTGCAACTCAGGCAGTCACAAAGCAGGCGAGCCAATGCAGATTGTTCTTCAGGCCGTACTGATCCCCCTGTTAGTATGCTCTTCCCCTTCTGGATATGGGAAAAACTTAGACTTGTAACATTGTGCTCAAGATCTTCCTCAAAACTTGAAAGGAACTGATACGACCTTTCTTCATGAATGCAATCTCCGAGTTTCAAAACAAATGTAAAGGATATCACCTCTGAACTGCAGCATAATTTGCTATTTTCCAAATTACAGACATTTCCTAGAATCTTGCTGACATTAAAAGTGAAAGTCTGACATTTAACTCCTATTTTGTTCATGTAATTTGAAGAAAAATGCTGACAATTATTGGTTGCTAATACTTTACCTTTAGAGAGATGAATTCAATTCAAATTCAATTCAATTCAAAATCAGGACAGGGTAGTCATTCATCTCATTCAACTTTGTATCAGCTTCTCAGCTGTATAAAGAGATGCTGATGCCTTTCTAGTACATCTTTTTAAAATCTGTAGGAAAAAAAGCAAGGTCAGCACACTGCTTTTTAACCAGTGACACTCGAGAAGGAAGGGCAAGTAATTTTGCCCCAGTCATACAGACTGAAGAGTAGAAGTCATACATAAAGGAGTCGCTGAAAGTGATCTTAAACACACAAACAAATCACAGAAAGGCACTGAACTGGATTTTGATTTTCACAATGTTTGATAACAGGCAAGTTTGTTTCATTTCTGAAAAATAAGTTAATACAAAATTTAAAAAACACTGACGTGCAAGTCTTTTTTGCATAAAAGGAGGTACATTTCCATACTTTAAAATAGTTTAAAACATTTGTACATAATGAACAAGAATTCTTTTATATAAACAAAGAGTGTTTCTTTGCCGACAACAGCTGTCAACTCCAAAACACAGAATTAAGTCAACAAGAGAACCAGACAGCCTGAGTCACTGCCATTTGTGTCACAAAAATTATGCCACCCTTTTCTACAGCTCATCATGCTTGTATGTGAATTCCCTTGCAGATATAAACCCATCACTGTCTTCATCTTCTTTATCAAATATGTCTTCAACCAAAGCATCATGCTGGGTGTCGTTGACCACTGCTCCATGCCTTTCAAATTCTTTCTTCAAGTAAATTTTCACCTATTAGACAAAAGGTGAGAGATAATGCTTTTAGGCTTATGGAAGAATTGATTATTACAGTGTAAAGGAGGGACACTATGTCCAGGATTGTACTATTAGACAATAGATACCTTCCTTCCTATGCCACTGCCAGAGCAATACTTGTCTGACTGGTTCTGCAGCCCTGATCAGTGATGGAAGACTCCAGTAATATAACTGACAGTAAAACTAGGAAAGCAGTTGCCATACCTTTATGGTATCTGACTGAAACATGAGCCAGGAAAATCTGTCATCTGGTGTCTACACCGTGAAGTATAACTAGCTAGGCAGAAGTTTTCAGATACCAATTTGATCAGGCCCTCAAAGAGCTTTTTCGCATCCTAGCACTTTAACAAACCAGTAGACGTAAACAGCCATCCCAAATATATACAAAAATCTGTCCACAATCTCAATGTTTGCTGCTGTCATGGGAACTACATTAATAAGAATTTATTTCTAGACATCTCAATTTTGAAAGACAAAGATTTGAGGTAGCTTTGAAACAGGCTAATGGAACAGTTATTTACACTAAGCTAGTTACTAAAGGTGAGCTGATACTGGAAAATAAAGAAATCTACTGGTAAGGTGCAAGAAAATATGCGAGCTGAAGCCATGCAGGGAAGGCAAAGCACACACAGGAGCTTAGTTGTTGAGCCAGGAGTTCAAGAGCATTCAGCAGGAGAGATACCAACATGAAAAGGCATAAAACAAAGTCAAAAAAAGCAGAGAACCGGAAAGCAGCAACAGAGAAAAAGTCAGCTTCAAGGAAGAAGAAAGACCGACCTTTCCTCACGACTGATGATCACCTGGCCAGCAATGACTTTTTGGGTGTCTTACCATTCGTGGTACCAGTTCAGTAGTTACGCTAACAAATAGTTACCCATATTGTGCATCACTCAATAAATAACTGCCTTAAGCATTCTTAAATATCATGTATTCTGCTTGCAGAGTTGCTCTGTGCACAGTAGTAGCTAAAGATCTAACTTACCTTTAGATGCCTCCCTCAAGTTAAGCTTTCTCTTTCCACTATCCCATCCTGTTAGTTTTGCTCACAGAAGGGTAACCCACTCACCTCTTGCTTGGACAGCTTCCAGTCATCATTAAGATCCATCTCTTGGAACGACTCATGAGATCGTGGTCCATTCCTAATTTCTAGAAGGTCAATGTTGAAAATCAGTGTACTCTCAGGTGGAATTTTTCCTGCCCAAAATGGTAAACATGAAGAAAAGTTAAAAATAATTGCATATTCAGTGCCATACAAAAAGCCATATGCCTCAGATAAATATTCCAGTAATCCTACTACTTTAAAAGCATCCTTCAATTGGAACTGAAGAAAATAAGTAACTGTAACAGTGATAACAATTTCAGACCGTAGCCTGGACCCTGGGCAGTCCTTACAGCACACATACAACTCGAGATGCAACTAGGTTTGTTGGAGATGAGTACATGTTGATGTGAGCTCATATTCAACAATCATCATCACAGGTTTATCAGATCAATGATCTTGAATTCTTTTTTTTCATGGCCAGAGCCAGATAAAGTGGAAAACAGTGAAGGAGACTGTACAGCCAGCCAGCTGCCCACAACCACAACTTACAGCCAGGACTGATGGACAGGGTAGCAAGAAGGGAGAGTCCAGTCCTCCTAACACACCAAAAACCCACCAGTGTCCAAATTCTTCTCCACTGCCAACTTACACCTTGCATCCGCTAGTCTGGCACTGGAAAAACTCTTCTTGCAGAGAAAGCCAGGAGGCCAGCAATGCTGTCAATATTCCATAACTGTCTGGACTGCTGCACAGGGCACTGAGCTATTTCCAAACACACAGCAAAAACTAAGTATGTAAATCTGCCCAAAGATGTGTTGGGATCATGCCCTTTCTGATGCAGCTGAACAGACCGATCGCTTCCTAACAGCACCAAGGACCAGCTCCCCCCATGTCACCACCCCTCAAGGATTCCAGTTTATCAGGCATTGGCTTTTACAGTGATGTGATATGCCTTCATGCCAATGGCTGAAGCTACTGTCAAAGATCTTTCTACACACCACTTTGCTCCTTATATAGAGAAAGGCTGAATAGGACCAAATGTATCTCTATATTAGCCAGCAGCATCCCCAAAAAATATTCCTGTGCCTTCAGAAGGCAGGGGAAAAAAATAATCCACTTCTTGTATTTTGGAGCTATGGTGTTAAATACACCCTGAACTGCAGCAGTAAACAGGCTTGTTTGTTTTCTGGGACTGAATAAATTTCTGGGATGAATAAATGTGCAGAAACTTCTGGAAATACAGGGCACAGTGGCCTGCTTAGAGTTTGGAACACAGGTAATTTTTCTGAGTGCTACAGAAAAAGGCATCTGACTCATCATTCAAGTCAGACAGCAAGTAAGGTGGGAGGCTAGTGAAATTATGTGCATTCAGAGGAAAGCATGGAAAAAATGGAGTAATTTGGTCTTCAAGGGCATAACTTGAATATAGCAACATAACTCTTTTCAAATATTTCAAAGTGTTCCCAAAGCAAGTAATTTCTCACAGCAGTAGCAGTGCTTACTTGTTCAACCTTCTTTCACTAGCACAGAGGTGAGGTTTTCAAGTCTCTGAAGAACTGTACTGCTTTACATATTAATCAAGGCAATCAGCTTGTAATGACTGTGAATACTACAGCATTTAGTATCTCTTTGTGGAAAGTTACAGTTGTGCCCACATACAATCAGCTGACCACCACAAGTTTTGTGTTCTCTACTAGAAACATGATAATTTCCAATACTATGTCTTGAAACTGAGGCTTCTAGAAAAAAAAGTTTTAAAAGGATACTTTCAAGGAAGGAAGGTATGGAGTATACTGCATGTATGGAGTACTATGTAGCATGGAGTAATATGGACTATTACTTTGCCTGTGTTGAGCCTAGTTGCCTGAAGACCCAGGCATGTAAACGTTCCTCATTTCTAAAACAGCCTCAGATTAATGGGAGAGGACAGCAGCAGGAAGGACTGTATGTTCCAAGACATTTATCCTTTCTGCTGTGGAACCTTGTATTACCTTAAGTCATTGTGATAACTGTTGTCAGTTAATAACTGCTCCAAGAAAAGTTAACTAAAATAAACCCCATAAAGCAGAAAAAGTAACCATTGTTCAAGCTGTCATTCATTTAACTGCAAATTCCAGATTTGGCTCTCCTATTGAAACAGGAATCTGGAAATGTCTGAAAGGAAAAACCCCAAACCTATCAGTAGTAGCTAGGTTGAGAAAACACTACAAAGAGTGCTTTTGTTTGTACACCATTCAATACATTTCCAGTAGATGCCAACATGACCACCCATGTGCTTTACCCATCTTACTGTCCAAACTGAAAAGAGCTAAAAAAGGGACAGTATTAAGTGGCCCCGTATGAAGTAGTAAGTGGTGACTTTTCATTGTATCAGATAAGAACAGCAGCACCACAGGGAGTTTCTTATGGTTCTAAAAGACACCAGTGAGCAAGAATGAGGCTTGTACATTCCCATTCATGAAGTAGTACCACAGAGATGGAACAGCCAAAAAGCCAACTGTTACCTGAGCAACCACTTCCAGCTTGACTGTAAAAAGGGGAAAAAATGAAGCGAAGGAAAATAAAAAGAGGAGGGCACTGTTGAGCACAGCACCAACAGAGAAGGCACTCAGAACATACTGCACAGCAGCTACCATCAATTCCTGGGTTTTTTTCCTGCATTTGTCATGTAACCACTTAAGGGTTGCTTCTGCAGAAAATAAATCAGTGAGAAAGAGCACCTGACTCCATCAACTCTTATTTAATGGAATCAGTCTGGAAAGCTTGCTAGCCTCTTAAGCCATGAATAACAGTAAAATACAGAGATCAAAAACAATTAAGGGAAGGACTTCAGGTGTTTTACCTTTCCCTTCTTTCCCATAAGCAAGGGCTGGTGGAATAGTTAGCTTCCGCTTCTCTCCCACACACATGTCCTTCAAACCTTTGTCCCAGCCTTTGATAGCTTCCCTTATGCCAAGTGTAAACCACATAGGTTGACCATTGTTATGCTTGTGACTGGAAAAGAACAGAATAAAACAGTCTTTAGACAGCAAGTTCCATAAAAGGTATGTGGAGCACATGGAATATGCTCAGAGCATTGATACATAATTAAAAACACATCACTACTTGGCACCTTGGCATTTCCTATATAAAAAGCACAGACTTTTAAAGTCTTTAAACCTACAGCTTGCATGACACGGTTGCTTAAGAAGTAGGAAGAAATAAAACAACATCTACATTGTATTTTTATGAAAACACTAAGCAACCCAAATACTCGCCTTCACTTCCCTGATCACCTATTTTCACTTTGAAACTGATCAGACTAGAAAGGCATTTCTACTTCAAAATCTACATTCAAGACCATGCATATTCTTTGGTAAACTGCAAATCAAAACCCAGTTTGGTCCTGATTACAATATACCTTATAACAGGCTCGGAAGAATTGGCCACATCTCTTCCAAACAAGCCATTGGGAAATTACAAACAACTACATGACAGATTGTCTAGAAAAACAGAAACAAATGCATGCAAGACATTCAAGTTTAAAACAGACAGACAAGGCCCCTTCCCAGTTTAACCAGACGGTACACCAGGGACTACTTTCACTCTACCGACAGTTTTAAAAGCTCGATTTACTAGTTATGCAGGAGAGGTACTTAACAAGAAAACAGCACTTACAGAAGTTAGTCAGCAGCAAAAACTTAAAAGAGTGCCACTATAGCTCCTTTTAGAGAGGCAGGTTAACTACAAGAGAAAATCAGTGAGATTTTAGTTAAACGGCCTGCAAGAGCCTAAACATGCAAAACACTGTCTTTCTCAATACATTCCATACAAGTAGATTTCAGACATGGCCTACAGACACTTGAGCATTTTGCTGTCTCCCGCTATTAACACTTCGTTGATGTTTTACAGGAAAAGCGCCATCAGCAAGCAGTTGCAGGCTCTTAGCACTCCCTCGACTTTCTGGTTTTGCCTCCCACTTGCATTACTGTGGCTCTGGTATGTTAATTTGTCTGGTCGGGGGCCAGTGAAGAATTCGCCGTTTCAGTAATGAAAAGCTGTCATTGTGCTGCCAGTAGTGGGCATATATATATATATACTTGTTTGGTTTTTCTTAAATTAGAAGCACGCTTCTCCCCTAGAAGTTTGCTTTAGAAACTAGACAGAAATTCGTGCACGGAAGAAGACTTCTTAAACTACCGATATCATATACCGAATCCTGTGCAGCAGAGAATGCTTAACATCTCCCCTGTTTAACAAATGCCACATGGCTCTGCTTTCTACAGACTGACCAGAAAACAAAAGCTAAACAAAGCCTCTTTTTTAGCCTCGGTCTGGCAAAGGGGAAGGAGATAAGTTTTACTATTGGTGCTCTTCTTAAACAGCATTGCGAGCCAGTGATTCCTAAACTGCCAGAGCATAAAGGTAAACCAAACTTTCTGAGAACAGGTGGTGGTGGCAAGGGTCCCACTAACAAGTTTGTGCAGCGTTATTTAAGCTATTTTAATTCAATAGCAAATAAACTCCAGGCCATGCCCTGAACACACAATCCACTGCTTGTGCTCTCTTGCACATGCAGATTTTGGGAGAAAGACGCAACTGTATAAATAAAAATCCACCCGTCCTAAACAAAGCACTCCTTACAGAGTTATGAGGAACGGACTGCTGTGAGGGGTGCGGATCCAGGCTGCCAGAAGAGATCACCTACATGAAAATAAAGGAATGTATCGAGAGGTATAGCGGTGTTTCCCCGCTGCAGCTCAGCCACCAGCCCACTCTAAGGCGGGCCGCCGGGGCGAGCTACTTACGTGGAGTGAAACATGGAGCCATCCCTTTCCAAGTAGCCCTCGTAGTGAACCAGCATCATGTCCCCCCACTTGGTCCTCCTGTGGCAGATGAACGGCTTCTGCAGCACCTCCACCTTCACGTCAGCCGCGGGGATCAGCGCCGCGGCCGCGCAGCCCAGCACCGCGCTCAGCAGTACGACCCGCAGCAGCGCCGCCATCGCCGCTCCGCAGCCAGGGCCCACCTCAGGGCCGCGGGGCCGCCATCCCGCACCCCTCGCCTGGGAGGCGGCGGCGGCCAGGGCCGGTGCGCGACCCCGCTCGGCCGGCCCGCAGACGTGGCAGCGGGCAGCCCCCGGCTTCCGACGGCCCAGAGCCCGGGGTGAGCCCTCTGATTGGCTCGCCTCAGAGCGAGCCCAGCAGAAGCAGCCGTCCATTGGGGCACACCCCTGTTCGTCCCTCAGCTTGCCCAATCAGCGGCAGCGCTCCGTGGGAGTGTGCGTGCGTCGGGGCTCCAGGAAGCGAACGCTGGCGAGCGGGGGAGCCCGGCGGGCCGCTCACACAAAAGAGCCGGCTCCTGCCGGGCGCCGATTGGGCGGTGCTCTCACCGACGGCGAGTTTTGATTGGCTGCGGAAGGCCACCTGCTTTGGGCGGTCTGCTCCCCCTCCCCTCCTTTCCTCTCTCTGTCACATGGGTTGCGATTCCTGGAACTGTTTGCGTTTGCGTAGCGCTGCGGGCTCGTTCTGTGGGTGCGCGGCTGCGCTAGAAGCGTGGCGGCGGTGGGCCGGCTCGGCGGTAGGGGCCGGGCCGGCTCTTGCAGGCGGGCGGCGCCCCGCTATGGCCCTGTGTGCCGGCGGCGCGGCGGGGCGCTGGCGGCGGCGGGCGGCGTGACTCCGCCGGGGGGCGGCCGCGCTGCATGGGGGCGGGAGCCGGCGGCCATGGAGGGGGTTCTGTACAAGTGGACCAACTACCTGAGTGGTGAGTTGCTGCCAGTCCTCAGCCTCCGCGCGGAGCGGGCTTCCCCAGCGGCGCGGTACCCTGCTCTGCTTTGTATGTCTATTGGCTGAGTGTGGGTCAACGCTGACCCCGCCGTGCTGGCGACCAGTCCCGGCTCACCCAGCTCTGCTGCCACACTGTCACCGCCCAGCGCTGCAGGAGGCGTTGGACCCGCTTGTGGGGGGTCCCTGGGGTGATGGGTTGGGGTTCGGGGTTGTTCTGGGCGCGCTGGGTCATACTCGCTAGCAAACTTCTCCTGTGAAACTTTGGTTGCTCTTATGGAGGCGCTGTGGGGAGTTGGGGGAATCCGAGAGCCGGGAGGAAAAGATGTCGGCATTAAATCACACTTGGGAGGTTTGGGTGAAAATGCGTTGAAACCTAGAAAAGCAAGAAAGAACAGGAACTGTCCTGCTGGCGTTAGGCCCTGATTGTCATTTCTGGGGTTTCCCCGTGCCATGGGAGGCTTGACTTTGTTAGCAGACTGGAAACAGCCGTTCATGGCCAAGGTTTGTTCGGCGGAGGTGGTGGGGTTAGAAACGTTGTAGAGGCAGGGAGGGTCGGTGCCACCTGTATTCTGTGGGACGTCCACCGCTGGATGCGTTGGAGTCGGGGGGGGGGGGGGGGGGGCTGTAATTTAGGCTTGTAAAACCTCTGTGTGGATTGTTGAAGCGGTTTGGATACTTGATGGTCAAAGAAAAATAACCACGACCACCTTGACGTTGCCCTGTGCAAGTTCTGCGCCGTAGTGTATGTATGAGGGCTGCCTTCTTGCTGGAGTTTCTTCTTAGAGCGGCTGGAACAGCTGCACCTCTCCGGTTCGTTGCGGAAGTGTAGGAAATCGGGATTAAACCGGGAAAAAAGCTGAAGCACAAGCGAGTGGTGAATTCATGTGGCAGGGGGATGGGGAGAGCGGTGCGTGAGGCTGGATTTGTTGGTGTGCTGGAAGGTTGCTGCAGCTTTTTCCCTCTAGGCAATAGGTGTTCTGAGAGGGGAATCAAAACGTGTCAGGTCTCAGTGAATAGACATGGATTTTTATTTATTTATCTATTTTTTGCTTTTGAGTGATGGAGCATGTGGCTTGGCTTTTCCATTCGGTTTGTAGAACTCAGGCCATGTTAGGCAGGCTGGAGCTAGATGATTTTAAGGGCCTTTCCAACCCATACTATTCTATGATTAGTTCTTTCCCCATATAAAAACATCTGTGGTTACATTTGTCTGCAGTTCTGTGTGTTTTTCTTTGCATTGCTTAAATGCTGGTATGTGTTTGGAACCCTTGCGCTTGCTTTTGTGCCGTGAGACCTGGGGAATGTTTGCTGGGGGAACCAGTGCGTGTGTAGATGACTGACAGGCATTTGGCATTGTAATATTTGTGCCCAAGTGACTGTGTGGTAGGATCAGCAGGGCTTGTCTTCTGATGATAAGATGAAGCCTAAGAACCAGAAGTATACCAGTTCCATCAATATTAAGTTTTTTTCTTTTGCTAGCCACTCTGATACACATTTTCAAGCAAATGACCCTTCATGAAGAAGGATGATGCTTTGCAAACCTCTCTCTAACTGAATGCAGACGGAAGGAATATCTTCGGATATATGAGACTTGCATCTGCTAAAAACTAAATGAGGTTTTGCTCTCAACAGAGGGAAAGTCTGTGGTGGAGGACTGATGCATCTTTCTGATTGCTTTGCTGAAACTTGGCTCTCATAGTAAGTTTGGTGGTCAAGGTCACTACGTGCCTTTTAGGTTGTAGAAGATGTCTTGTGTTTGAGAACAAGAAATTTGTTGCTCTGCAAGCTAACTGTGCTTACATGTGCTTTCTTTTGGCATGAAATGAAGAATTCCTGCCCTGAAGCCATTAAATTATAAATTTATGCAACGATGGAAAAAAAAAAAACAACCCTACATGCTGGAATGTGGCATTTATCATAGCAGTAGCAGAGAGCTGGGGAGTGAGAGACAGGAAAGCCTCCTTTCAGGGATTAAGGGAACTAAGAAGGTTCAACAGGTCATCCAGAACAGCATTTCTGCCAGTATTCTGTCCCCAGTATGCCTTTCCTCTTGACCAAGGTTAATTACTCTGGTGCTTCATAGTGTAAAGGATGTATGCAAAGGGTAGGGAAAATGTACATCATCTCCATATGTTGGTATGTGCCTGTGCTAGTAACACAGTGCTGATACAAACATACACAGCAGGTGTCTTACGCATGTTCCTCTTCATAACAAAGAACACACCTTTGTTTAACACAGAGAGGAGATAAGATGTTCATCGAAGAGCAAGCTTCTAACTGTAGGAAAGAACTGCTTTCCCTTCTTGCTGTGAAAGAGGAACTAATATGAGTTTGTTGGTGATAGTCTTTTGGTTTTATAACATCACCATCATGAGAGGTCAAGTCTACATTAACCTATTTCCCCCTGGCTCTTGGGCAGGGAGCTAGATCTGTGTTGTAAATTACATAGTTATTGACAGCAAGAGCATTTCAGAAGTAGGAAACAAGTTTGGCTTTCTGTGGGCAAAGAAAGCATATCATGATTGCCAACAACTGAAAGATAGATTAGCTTGTCTTACTGCTCAAACAAGTTATCTTGTTTATAACAAATGCACTTGTTTGCTTTATATAGATTAGGGTTAATTGAATTAGGGTTTTTCCTCTGGTGTTGATCCTGAGCTCACATTGTGGTTTCTATATGCAGGGGTTCCAGTGCTGCCTCTGAAATCTCTTGAGTTCAGAGAACTGAGATTTTAGAGTTTTTTCCCCACTAATGCAGTGGCCACCAGATAGTGATTTCTCAATGTCATCTTTTTAAGTGAAGTGTGCCAACTTTGGATCAGATATGCGTGCATAGAGGTCTAGCCTATAAAAATCCACTTGGGATCTTGTGTTTGTAGTAACTGTGTCCTGAGATTGCTCTCATCTGTGCTGCCTCCCCCCCCCAGCATGGTTAAAACCTTACAGGAGGAAGGAACTTTGCAAGCAGTTACCATTGATGTAGAAAGTGTGATAGCACTTTTTCACTTGAGCAAGTATATGGTGCCTCTGCAGACTTCAAATTATAAATCCTAAATATCCTCAGAGCTGGGTGACTTACATCCTGCAGGCATTGTTGGCCTCAGCTGAGCCTGCAGTCAAAGCATGCAACTTGATCTTAAAAAATTCCAAGACTTCATCATTTGCCAAAACTCTTTATCTGACGTTAGCATTGCACAGCAAAGGTTGTGGAGGCTAGGGGTGGGCTTATTGCATGGATAAAGGGAGTATAACACCACAGTTATTGTAGTAAGCAGTTGGGGCAATAAAAGTATTGCCCCATACCTTCCCTGTAGCTCCTCACTCTGTTGTGCTGCCACACACTGCCTGTGGTCCTGGCTGAACATAAAGCATTCTGGTGTGGACAGCAGCAAAACCAGATCCTGGCTACAGTGTCGTAGCAGGACTGATCTCAACCTAGGGGATGCTGCTGGCAGAACAAAGAAAGGAGAGAGTGGAGGTGAACTGCATGTGAAGGCTGCTTTCTGCTGTTTGGAAGCTGTTTCCCACAGGACTCTGAACTCAAGCTCCAGTTCACATTCTTTGTTAAGCATACCTTCTGATTAATAAAACAGATTTGTCTACTCTTTGGAGATTGCCTTGTAAAAATCATCTGCAATTTTTATTTCTCACCAGGTTTATAGAATGAGTGAGCTGTTGCTTACCCACAGGGAAACAGAGCATGGAGTTGGGGAATACCTTTCTTCAGTGGTGTGTGTGAGAGCTTGGCACTTCCAAGTTAATTCCTCCCCCACACCCTGCTGAAATTCAGTTCAGTTCAGATATTCAGCTTAGGCACGCCTCACGTGGGATCACTGGCCACAGGCAGGATTGCCACTAACTCTGGAAGAGGTTGTATGTATCAGCTCTTGGCTTGGGGATCAAAGGCAGCTTCGTCATTAGAAAGAAAAATGCTGACTGCCTCCACTGACTTGCCTGGTATTCATTATGTGCTCTGTGAAATGGCTTTGATCATTTTTCTTCACGAAGCTAAGATTTTCTTCGTATTTAAATGTTTGCTTCCTTGATTGTGCTGAGTAACACTGTCTTGTCTTCCTCAAGGTATGACACATTTGTGTTCATGCAATCACTGCATCGCACCACATACCATAGTTAGCTCTCCACATCTTCCTGTATGTGATCATCCACTCGTTTGGTCTGAATTCTTTTCAGTTTATTTGAAGATGCCCAGAGCCATCACGAAGCAGTAAATTTCAGCATTCACATGAAACTTTACTCTTGTTTCTAATGATCTGGAATTCCTTAACAAACTTCGGGGTACAGCTCAAGAAAATGTGAAAAAGCATTAGGTTTTATAGCTTGAATCAGATGTACATGATACTGGTATGTGTATATGTATATATATATACACATATATATATATATATAAAATACGTCTTTCTTTTGGGAGTTCAGCTAAAGAAATCTGACCTTTTAGGGTGGGAAACATGTAAACTTTCAGTTGATACCAAGCTCTGGAAATAATGTCCTGTGTTCTCAGAGATGAAGGAAGTAATTGAAAACTTCGCACTTAGATAAACATCTGGTTCAAAAAAGCTTTTGTTTATAATGTTTTTCCTTCTGTTTAGTCTCTGGGTATAGTCTAAGTTCTGGTGGTATAAAATTAGAAGTCTGGCTTTTGTGGAGGTGGACCTAAAGAGGTTTCTGTTGCCTTCAGGGCAGTGGTCTGCCCAGTATTGCTGACTGTTGCTGCTTTCAGAGACCTGGTGTTGGTTTAGATGGATGACCAAGTCTCACCCAGCTCTGGCTACACTTTTCACCCCAGATGCTTTAGGCACTGGTTAGTTCATTCTCTTCAGATTTTGCGTAATTATGTTTGTGTGGTTTGACCTTCTTTCTCTTGTCTCTCTTCCCTTCCCCCCTGATCTTCCTCATTAAGCAATCTTGCTTTTGTTGTACCTTTTTGGAATTTAATAATGTACTTGCAGCAGAAAAGTTTGGTGAGGCTGCAGGAATGGAAATCAGTGTCCCCTCTCTCTCCTCTCTCGGTGTTTGAGCAATGCTGCAGAGTCTACATGGTGCAGTGTTCCCTGCCAGGTATGCTGCAGTACCAGTGCCTCTGCATTCAGGCCTTCTGCACTGAAGTTAAGTGTGTGCTCACAGGGAATGACTGGGTAGGATAGAAGTGAAAGGTGTGGCAGAATGATCATGAAGAGATAGGACAATGTGGTATCTGTGTTTACATAAATTCATTGGTTGGCTGAGTCTGGCCTGATAATGACACCAGGGGTCAGAGAGAGGAGCAGCTAGCTTGCTGGGGCTGGGAAGCGTAAACAGACGATGGAAACTCCCCGGAGCAGTGAATGACTTGAATGGATGTTTCTGAGCAGTGGCCTGGATTATTGAACTTTTGCCTCCATCACTCATCACGATCCGGTCTCTGCCCTTCATCCCTTAGCTGTGCCCCTTCAGAAATGCCTGACTGCTGATCCGTTGTGCTCTGCGTGCCTTGGCTGGTCACTGGCATAAAATCATTTGCAAGGAAATCCCTCAGACAGCAGGATGCTTTTCCACTGCTGCTAGCACTGCCCTAACAGTTGTGATTGAAATGAGTGGTTTTTATGGGATCCTTGCAAGAAAAATCATTTGAGGAGAGGATCACTGTGTTAAAGCCGGTTCCAGCTGTTGCTCATGTCCCTCAAACAAGTGCTTTAAAAAGTGATACAATTAAGTGCTACATCTGTTAAATTCATTACCGTTAGGGGCTTTTGGTATTGATTCCTGCTGTTAATATGCACATAATCAGAGTTAAATTGCAATATGGGCATTTTTAGAAGCTGATCTCTAGGAGAGACATGAATTGTCACACACTCCTGACAGCCTTTCTGCTCTCCCTCATGGATATAGACTGGATTATTTATCCTGACAAATTGTTTTGCTAGAGAATTAAGGCTGCAAAATGTTTTCTATTACCTGGAATTGCCCTTCCCAAAATACTGGGTAGCCTTAGGAGGCTGTATGGAGAAAGCAGGCAGCAGTTTTGGTTACAGATTGCTTATGTCAAGATAATCCTTTAACTGTATTATTTCTGTTCATTGTATGAGAAGAAAGAGGGAAAGTTTTCAAGTTTGTTGTGTGTAAGATAACTCTTTAGCTGAATGCTTTTCCCTGCTAGAAACCTGGTGGTGACTGACAGCATGAAACACATGGCCCTGTGCACTTAACTTAGTCATGCAATCAGTTGTTAAGAACTGGATTCTAAGATTTAGTGTTGGTGCTCTGGGATCTTGAAAATGAGCATTTCCACAATTTGTGACATGGAAATTTCCGTATCCTTAATTCCTGAGGGAAATTCTTATGTGTTGGACATTGGCACATTAAGACCAGCACTGGTCCTTCTGGGCCAGTATGAAACGTTTGTATTGTATAGCTGAGGAGCTCAGCACACAAGCCAGGGTTTTTTCAGTACAGTCCATTAGCAGCTCAATAGTCTTCTTTCTAAACTGGAAATAAGATATATTGATGTGATCCAATGTTTTGGCTGTTAGATGCATCCTGCAAGTGGAAAATATGACTTTCCTCATAACTGGAATGCAGGTGTTTTGTGGTCACAGTTGCACAAGGAGAAGGTGCTGTCTGCTTGCAAACAGCTGCTATGCGGACAACCAGGTACACGCTGGGTTTTAGCAAGGGTGCGAACCTGGCAGCATTCATAGACTTACATCAGTACTGACATCTGGGGAAGGACATGTATTGGGTTTGCTGTTGCTTTTTTTCAAGACACCTGCACTCTCTTGGTCCCATTTGAGCTGAAGTTTCAGTAGCTTTTGTCCAGCTATCAGTTGTTGATACAGCACTGAGCATAGCCAGTGGTTCTTCCACCTTTCGATGCTGGGAGATAAAGCGGTAGGTGATGGTACGGTGAACACACAGCACAGCTTACTGTGCCCAGGGTGGGATGAAAAGGTGGATATTACTTATTCTTGCTATGAGAAGTCTCTGGCTGTCAGAGCAGCCACTCTGGGGCTCTCCTGTGATCCTGCACAGAAAAGCAGGGATCTGCCCCTGCTCTGCCACCTGCAGCTATTTCTTTGGTCTTGCCCATAATATTAGGAATATGGATGTAATGAAGGTGTTAATTTCTCCTTCCCATCAGGCAGATGTTGCCATAACATGGAAATTTTAGAATTATGTCTTATCCACACTTAAAATCTGAATTAAGGTCAAAGAAGTCCAAGGACTATCTGTTGCATGAGTTTCTTATATAGACTTATGTTGAAGCTCAAGAAATTAGTAAGCTTAAAATATTATGGTATCATGGTTGATGAGAAAATGAACATGAGCCGGCAGTGTGCACTTGCAGCCCAGAAAGCCAACGGTGTCCTGGGCTGCGTCAAAAGGGAGTGTGACCAGCAGGTTGAAGGAGGTGGTCCTGCCCCTCTAGTCTGCTCTTGTGAGACCTTACCTGGAGTATTGTGTGCAGTTCTGGTGTCCTCAACATAAAAAGGACATGGAACTGCTGGAACAAGTCCAGAGGAGGGCCACGAGGATGATCAGGGGACTGGAGCACCTCCCGTATGAAGATAGGCTGAGGAAGTTGGGACTGCTCAGCCTGGAGAAGAGAAGGCTGCGTGGAGACCTCATAGCAGCCTTCCAGTACCCGAAGGGGGCCTATAGGGATGCTGGGGAGGGACTATTCATTAGGGACTGTAGTGATAGGACCAAGGGGTAACGGGTTAAAACTTAAACAGGGGAAGTTTAGATTGGATATAAGGAAGAAATTCTTTCCTGTTAGGGTGGTGAGGCACTGGAATGGGTTGCCCAGGGAGGTTGTGAATGCTCCATCCCTGGTGGTGTTCAAGGCCAGGTTGGACAGAGCCTTGGCTGACATGGTTTAGTGTGAGGTGTCCCTGTCCATGGCAGGGGGGTTGGAACTAGATGATCTTAAGGTCCTTTCCAACCCTAACTATTCTATGATTCTATTACATAATTCTACTGGAAAGCAAGCAATAAAAAAATCCTGGGTGTTTGCTCTTTGTGCCTGTTAGAATTGCAGCTGGAACTGGCATCTCTTAATTGCAGCTTGTTTTCCAGGTCATCAGTTTGACTTGTTGAGTATGCAGTTCTCCCAGATGGTTTGCCTTTGTGGATGTCTAACATGATCTGCATGTCTTCAAATGTTTTTTCTGTCTTCAGGCTTGGCACTTTTGAACGAATGCTGTCTGGAGCCTGAGTTGCGTAACATTTAGGTTTGAATTATGTCCAAAATTCAACTGTGTTATCGAGAAATGTCAAGTTTGCTCAGTGATAGCTGCATCCAGACTTCCTGAAGTGTAATGGTGGAAGTAGGCAGGTCTTTCAGGCTGTCAAAATTTCAGCATAAATACTCAATCCTTAGCAGGCACAGATTGCTTAAATATCTGTTTCTGTAGTGGACAATATAAAATCTTCCAGGTACTGTAGGTACTAAAAGTTTCACACAGGAGTGCAGTATGTATTAGGACCTTAACCTGTATCTGTGAAGTTGTCTGGAATCTCTTAATTTTCTCCTATGGCTGATACCTTAAGCTGCTGCTAGCTTTTATTGTACTTTGCATTTTATTGTTGGGTTGTGTTTTTTTTTTTTTAATACCTGTCTTTCTCCAGCAAGGTCAATATTGACTATTAATGGCTCTGTGCCTCCAAATAGAGCTGTGTAAGTATGAGCTATATTTTGTCCTGTCTGTGCACCACCACTATAAATGGGCTTAGTAAATTCTTCTCCAAAGTCGTATCAGTGCTAATACCAATAAGACCTTGGAAGGATCAGCTTTAATTTTCTGTATCGGGTGAGGTCTGAGTGCTCAGTTCCAAAAATTGCAGTATTCTCCAGACAGTTTATGGGGAGAGATAAACGTGAATAAACCCAATACTTGTGTGCATGGAAGCATCCAAGTGTACTTCTGCTGCTTTGATTTTTGTTGTTGGTTATTGTTGTTTGGAGTTTTTTTCTTCCTTCCCTTTTCTCTGTGCTTGTCAGTGTGAAGCTCCTGTAATTGAAGATTGAATCCCTGTTGCACTGCCTATGATTTGTCAGCCACACGCTATATTTAGGTGGTTGTTTAGGATAACCTTCCCATGGCTGCTGACTCAGCGTCAGTGAGTACCAGGTGGTTACTGCATCTTCTGACAGAAAGAACCTTGCTGGGATCTTCTTAATTTTTAAAATTGGTTTTCTTTTACAAAAATATGTTTTTATTGCATTTATCAGAACAGTTCTGTTCTGAAGATGCTGTCCTAGTTAACAATTGCCTATCATAGACGTTTTAATGCATATCTTAATAAAGAAGAGCTAGGTTCTGCAAAGGATGACAAGTAATTGCTGCTTCCCCCTCAAAACAAAACAAAAAAACCAAACCCCGAAACCACTACCAAAACGCCTAACCAAACAAAAACCTCAGCAAAATATATTGACTCATAATGTATTTTTAACCAGCCTCCAAAGTGACGGAGGCAGAGTGCCTTGTATGTTGGCTAATTGATTGCACAGCCTTTGATTGATGGGATGCAGTTCAGTTTAGCATCAGCTGCAATTGTAAGCTGTATGGCTGTGGCTGAAATGATTCATGTGCAGCAGCAGGATCTCCAGACTGAATTAGAGGCTTGTATTGACTGTGGCACTGTGCATTAGTTAAAAGATTGGTTCTGTGCCATTGAGTGTCTGAAGCAATTAACTGCTTCTCTCTGCTGAACAATCACCTCCTTTTTTTGTGAGTTCCTCTATATCAATGGTGACTTTTAGGATAATTTCTTTATTTTGGTGGCAAGACAAATAAAAATCAGTCTTGTTTTCTTTTTTTTTTTTTTAATTCTCATTCTTGTGATTGTTTTCCTCTACGTACAAAATAAAGAAGTATTGAGAATACTTTAGGATTTATAATGTTTTTACATCCTTCTAGGAAATACGGGAAAGCTCTGGAAGGGTGTGGAAAAGGATTTGTTTAATTCATTTCCCAGCCTCCCCTGAGGTTCAGCAATCTACAGACCAGGTTGGCCCAGCTACAGTGGTATCGCTTGTTTAAAAAAATAACCAAACAAAAACCCCAAACCATATTAGCTTGTGGCTTTAGGGCTTTCAGACCTTAAACTGAGTTGGGCTTGGCTTCAGCAGTAGCCTGAGGGATCAGTCCCTCAGTGGTAAGGCGCAGTCATTCCTGTGGAGTGGGAGCTTCGACATCTCACTCCATTGATCCTGGCTAGGGAAACTTGTAGCTCAGTAATGAAAGCTGCCTTTCCTCCAGTGATGTTACTGTCTCATTTCTTCTTAAGTTGATGAGCTTGTAGTTTTTAATTAGACATTTAATTGTGCCTTGTTTGTTTTTATCTTTTCATGATGAAGTAGTACTTCCAAAAGAAGAAAACAAAAGGGGTGATTTAGTTCTGAAGTTGGGCAGCAGGGTGGGCAAAAGTGTACCAGAACTATTGATTTTGGTCTAGTCTGGCGTTTTGGTTGTTCTCTGGGGAAGTATCCAGAAGAGCATGTCATTAATTCAGGACTCTTTGTGTGGGCAGCATGGGAGTTTCAAGAGCTGTTGAGAATTGTTTGATTAAAAGATGGTTTTCAGAAATCAATATATCCGCCTCTGCCCTCTCCTTCCCTTGATTTTTAGAAGTTTATTGCCCACTGTTTTTCAAGACAGTGTGGCAAGCCCTTCTAAAAAGGAAGGAAGATATGTAAGGCAAGACAGCTGGGATAGCTTTTGGTAAGACGGAAGGGGTGGGTTGAGGAGTGATGGAAGGAATTGAGGGGTGGTGAACCGAAAAGGTGGGTTTGGAAGAGAGTATGTCAGTGACACAAATGTTAGCAAAACTACTGAAAATGACATATGGCATTTCAGGAGCATACTGCTGTGGTCCAGCTGCCTGCAGAAAGGACATGTAGCTGCCAGCAAGCAGGGGTTGTGGTGCACAGCATCCAGGCCTGTCCACAAATCTTTACTACTTCAGAGGATTTCATTTTCTGAGGGGAGCTGAGAACCTTTGGGGCCCTACTTGCAGTGAATCCCAAATGAGAGAGGTGGTGGAACTGCAGGGAGAGGAGTAACTGAGAAATGCAGTTTTGTTTTTCAGGCTGGCAGCCTAGATGGTTTCTTCTCTGTGGTGGCATTCTGTCCTATTATGACTCTCAGGAAGATGCCTGGAAGGGTTGTAAGGGAAGCATCCAAATGGCCGTGTGTGAAATCCAAGGTAACTAAGATAAGTAACACTCAGCTGCATGAAGTTTTTCTAGTAATGTTGCACTCGAGATTTCAGGTCCCAAGAGCTATTTGATATCTTGTTTTCTTTGGTATGTATTTGTATTGGTATATATATTAATCTATGTACCGGTTTTTATAGTATTTTCAAAATGCTAGAGAGCTGTAAGCCTCTAATATAATGGCTATTCTACATGTGGGTCACTGTGTTTCATGAGTCACGGTGGAACATCATACAGCTTCGAATGACTCTTCAGAAGAACAAAGCTGAAGCTAGAAATATGAATAATAATCAAGAGCTACGTCTGCTCGCTCAGAGCATGTTTGCCACATGTTTGAAGTACAGTTAGGGGCTGGAAACCTCAAAGAGAGGGTTGCCAGAGAGGATTCACTTTCCATAAAGGCTCCTAGATTTTACTGTACTGATCACAAAACTGCCTTTCATAGCCTCTTATCCCACAGCTGTATGTGTGTGTGTCCTGTCTATTCCCCAATCCAGAAGTGAAGTCATGAAATTGAAACGGGAGAAGTTTTGGGCTGTATGTTGCCTCTCTTTCATTACTGCTTGATCTGCCACTTAACATATCTGTTAAGATACTCAGTTGGGCTGGGAAGGGTTGAGGGACTGGTCTGAAATCTCTGTTGCTTCCAGTTCATCCTGCAGATAACACACGAATGGACCTGATCATCCCAGGGGAACAATACTTCTATCTGAAGGCAAGAAATGCAGTTGAAAGGCAAAAGTGGTTGGTTGCACTAGGAACTGCCAAAGCCTGTCTGACTGACAGCAGGACACAGAAGGAGAAAGGCAAGAATAGCCTTTACGATTGATTTTAAATATGCATACTAGTATTTGGAAACTGAAATAGCATCATGGTTAGGCTGTGAAGATTAACTCACCTACCTCTTTGCTTTCATCAACAATCTCACTTTCACCCCAGTGAAAAACCCTCGTGCTTAAAAGAATGGTGTTATGCATAAGTCAGTATGAGACCTCTGGGCTTAACCTTGTGTAACCTCAGCACAGTGACTATGTAGAAGATGGGAAAACATTGAATTATTAATATATCGGTGAGCCTGAGCAAATGCAGGGGCAGCAGATACTTCCTTTACCTGAGGTGAGAAATCACCTCTTGGCCTTATGTGCATCTTCCCCAGGCTTTGCATCTACCAGTTCAAACTGAGTCAGAGTTGAGCAGAAGATGATACTTAGAATCATACAATAGAATCACAGAATAGTTAGGGTTGGAAAGGACCTTAACATCATCAAGTTCCAATCCCCCTGCCATGGGCAGGGACACCTCCCACTAAACCATGTCAGCCAAGACTCTGTCCAACCTGGCCTTGAACACTGCCAAGGATGGACTTGTAGGGTCCTGCACAAAGTGGAGACCTGATGTGCAGTGCTTAGAAGTAGGGCAAAGCTTATAGGTATAACTGACCTGCAGTAGCACGGGTGAAAAGGTACTGATGTATTTGCAGAACTAAATCATGTTAGCATTGTTAACAGACAAACTTATTTTGTAATTCTGGGACTCTAATGTAAAAAAATACTTCTGAAAAATCCCAGATTGACTGTTAGTCATATATGGATTAATCTGCTCAGTTCCGCAGTCTCCAGTACAAGAAACATATGGACATACTGGACTGAATCCAGCAAAGGGCCACTAAGATGATTAAAGGAAATATCTGCTGGAAGAGCATAAAAAAGGTGGAGCCAGCCTCTTAGTGAATGGATGAGGGGAAATGGGCATAAATTTAAACATGAGCAACTCCACTGAGACATAAGCAAAAATGTTTATATTCTGAGGATGAGGGAGCACTGAAACAGGTTGAACAGAGAGGCTGCTGAGTCTCCATCATTGACAGTGCTCAAAACCTGACTAGACATGGCCCTGAGCAATGTGCTCTGGCTGACCCTGATCTGACCAGGGGAGTAGGACTATCTGGTCTCCAGAGATCACTTCCAACCTCAACTATTTCAAGATTCAAGTATATATATTAAATTAATCCGTTTATGTTGGACTGGATGTGTATTTTTCCTCCAGCGTTTTCTCCCAGAACCCTGATCTTTTAATTCACAGTGTAATTGTTTGCCCCTTAAACTACTCAGGATGAAATCCCTATGTATCCTATTTTTTGTTTTCACTACTTAAAAGGCCCATTAAGGTCAAGTGTTGTGTACTTGCTTTTTCTATGTCATAAGTCTAGGAGCATATCCTATTCATTGTTCTTATCTGTGACGGCAAATAATAAAACAGTATTTTATCTGTCAGGAGCATAATTTATGGCAAATCCAGCTCACCTTTTTGAGTTGATAGAAAATGTTTTGAAGTAAGAAAGCACTGACTGAATTAGATTGGATAATACTATTTCAGCAGCTCTCCAAAGTCATATACTGAAGGATGAATGCAACAAATTTAATTCTTCTTTTATTTCGCTTTTTAGAGTTTACGGAAAACACAGAAGCCTTGAAGACCAAAATGTCTGAACTCAGACTGTACTGTAACCTCCTTGTTCAGCAGGTGCATAAAACAAAGGAAGCTAGCATTTCTGGCGTATCAGAACCAGAGGTACAACTCTAGTTTGGTGTAGATCACATCTGTAAACTCTTGAGCATTGTGAACTCTTCTGGTTAGCCAATGTAGTATTCACTCACAGTTACTTAATGTTGCACCCTGCTTGATTAGCCTTGTTTACGTTAAAGTTTCAAACTTTGCAAATCTTCCTGACCAAAGCAGCTTCATTTAAATGCAGTCTCCTAATGACAGTTATCTACCCCTTGCTTTGAGAAAGATGTGAAGGGGGGTGCACATCATTTGCTAGAAAAGCTGGTGTGAAGTTCCAGGATGCCTCCCCTTGGAGAGATGCATCCTCAGGTGCAGGACAGGCAGGCAAAACATCAGAAGGTTAATCATTTGTGTGTCCAAACCGTCTCTGTAAAGATATCTGATAAGCTGTTTGTGGTGAATTAACAGCCAGTGCAGAAGCATGGTGTAGTGTATAAGTGACTAAAAGTCATTGTTAGAACTTGCAGCTCACAGGTGTTTGACAATGAACAAGTAATGTGGTATTTATCCAGCTCATAGTTCATGCTTCTGGGGGAAAACTCACTTTCCCTGATCTTGCTGGTATTTAACTGGAAAGATTTATTGCTAAAAGCATTTCAGCATCAATAACTGTGGTTTGCAGTAATGAAGAGTATTGTGGCAATGTGATACTTCATTCTGCCTGGTTTTCAATTGCAGTAATTTTTTGTTCATGAGATTTTTGAAATTATTGTCTGCAGAACATTCTGTATCTGTTTGTTTACTTTTCATTTCTCATGTCAGTGGTGTCTTCTGGAATGTCATTGTTGAATACATGAAGACTTAGTGTTTAATACACTTTTAACACCAGAAATAAGTAACCAAAAGGCATTGCTTTTAAAATGCAAACATACTGAGCTTGTTGGGGTCAGAGACTGACAAGATTGGTAATGTTGGGAGAGGGTATAGCCCCAGTAATACATGATGACAGTTCTCTGAGAAGCTGACACATTGCCCTTTAATTCATGTTAAACAGAAATCATGACTGTAGCGGCTGTGGGCTTTGTAGATGTTAGTTGCTCCAAATCTGTCTTCTGCGGTGAGTCTATTTATTCCATTGGTTTCTTCCCACAGAGTGAGATTGATATGGGAGCTCTGTTAAAATCAACCTGTGACACCTTCCTGAAGACTCTTGAAGAATGTATGCAGATTGCAAATACTGCCTTCACTTCTGAGTTACTGCATCAGACCCCACCAGGATCCCCACATTTAGCAGTTCTCAGAACAAACAAGGTAATGGACAGTATCATCTTCTCTCAGCCTTGGGAGGGATGCTAAGGCTCTGTTTCATAAAGCAGCGTTTGCAGAAGTATGGAATGTGGTTTTAACTGTATCAAAGCTAGTAATCTTCCACTGGACGTACTCAGCCATTTCTTGTGGTTTGCAAGTGAGGTGGGGCCATTTCTTAATAAGCAGTGACCAATCTTTTAACTTTTAATGATAGGGGGAAGTTATTAAGCATTAACTTTCTGGGCCTGCTCCAGCTGCAGACAGTGGTGTTTCAAAATACCTTGGCTGTATGGCAAGTTGGTCCACTGAAGGAGCTTACCACAATTATTACTCTCCTAAGCTCCTGCAACATTGGATCTGTGGTAATATGCCAATAGGAGCTGGTAAGCTTATCTTTTAAGACAAGGGCACTTTCTTGAATCCTGGATCCACAACTTACATAGGCAAAACTGGATCATCTCTGGCAAACAGCAGATTAAGGTATATGTAGGAAGGTAGATGTGTCACTGCATCTGAGAAATATTCTAATGGTGTAATAATGTAGCACCTCTTTTGTGTTTGTCTGTATACTGCCTCCTGGTCAGAGAATTGGGGAGCATGTGCTTAGTTTTTCAGCTTTTTTGCTGACTCCAATTTGTGTTTAATGAAACATGAAGTTTGAGAAGCATGATACAGTCGTCTTGCTTTAAAGAATATTCTCCCTCCCCACTTATCTTGCAGATAAAGCACTCTGTTTTGTCCGGTCACACCCCAATGGAAAGGTATAACAAAATTCTCTGTTTTTGTTAGTATCTGTTACTTCCATATTTTTATTGTAGTATTGGTTGCAGGCAGAATTGTATAGCTCTGAGCTGTGTGGTTGAAAGCTGGTGCAACAAAACAGAGCTGGTTCACCACATCTCTCCTTTAGCGGCCCTTTCCCCTTTGTTTTTCTCAGCCATCTTCTTGGTGACTTACTGGTCAGTCACCCGCCAGCTCTCTCCCACTTCAGTACTCTGTCCTGCATCTCAGTTTCCACTCTATAACCTCATAAAATCATCAATAGCGAGCAGGCTGTGATTTGTGGACTAGATGGCAAGGGTATATATTTTAAAGTACTAATCAGGGGATATTATTTTAGTTACAACACCTGCCCGTGATTTTCTTTTTTTGTAATCAGTTGTGTTATTTTTTTATGTCTCTTTTCAATAAAGTTCACTGGAAATACATTCAAACTCTGCAAACTGAGGTTGAATCATTAATCCTACTTGCTGCAAAGAGCTGCCTGGTTCCCTTTATTATTTTAGACAAGTTCTTTTGCTCAGAGCAGCCTGTGACAACCTATAATTTGTCTGCTATTTTTCTCTTACTGTTGTTTGTGTGTTTTCACAGAAGGAAGCTCACCAAGCAATGTTTTATATGCTAACCATTATTCTTTCCCTTTCTTCAGGCAGATGGAATTGAACCCCTGTGAAAATGGCTCTGTAAAAGTAGAAATTAACCATCAAGAGCAAACCCTTATTAAAAGTCTGGAATGTTTAAACCTGGAAACAAATGAAGGAAGTAGGGATGTTTCTATTGACAATCACATAGCAGAGGATTTGGCAGGTAAATACACGCATCAGCATTTATCCCGGACGGTTACTTTTTTAAATGCAAATGGAGGGAGGTGTAGGCTGCTTCAGAGTGTGCTGATACCTTGCTTCCCAGGAAGGGGGAATGTCAGTGTGCTTTAGTCTGATATCTGACCTTTGCAAGTCTTCTCATAACCACAAAGCTGAAGCCCTTGTTCATAGCTAACATGGGACTGAATGGGGGAGGAAACCAAAAAGTCTTTTTTAGACAGGTGGAGGCTCCTCTAGATGCTGATTGACATGTGTAACAATACAGTCTGGCAGACCTTGGGTTCTTCTTGCGCTGTAGACAGGCACATTATTCCCAGAGGCCCTCCACTAGGAATGCTGGCATCTCTGCTAGTATGTAGAGCTACAATGTCAAAAGGGGGACATTAAAGCTTTGTATGCCTGTCTGTGAGGGGTTGACCTTGTAGTAGCTCTTGATTGCTATAACGAATCTTTACAGAAAATTAACCCTTTTTCTGCAACTAAGAATTTACTAGAAAGGACCTTATTTTTTCTGTTACCTTAGCAATAGTATGAAACTTAGGTTTGTGTATGACTTCAGTAAAAGGCTGTTGAACTGACTGAGTATAAAATTCTATCCAAAGTAGCTATATTGTTAGGGGCTGCTGAACTTAATTTTGGTAAGCCTATATAAGTAACACATTATTTCTGCTAGTCCTGTTGAATGGACTGTATCATTTGTGAACAGTAGCTTTCTCTGCCTGGCTGTTATTCCAAAACATATGTATGCAAGTCAGTGAATTAGCTGAAATCTTTAAGCCCAAGCCCAAGTTAATGAACATGGTGATTTTTGCTCTTAAATGGGTTTTCTCTTAATTTATTCCCCCCCCCCCCCTCCATTTCTGTGGCTGATGTAGTGTAGTAAGTCCCTGCAGAGTAATATGCATGTGTCATCATTTAGTGTAACACCTCAAGAATACAGTGCTAAAGTAAGGAGATCAAATTAATTCAAGTCCGGTTGGTGGTATATAGTCTTCAGTGGCACTTGAAAATCTTCCTTTGCTGGAGAGACAGGTTCCCTGAGAAATCCTGCATGCTAGTTTGACAGTCTGGCAGCAAGATGTGCTGTAGCCGTGGCTTGTGTGCTGCAGATGCTGCTAGTATATCTTTTTTGCTTCTTGACTTGTTCTGTGTAGTTCTTCATGAGGTCAGAAATGCAAAGGATATATAAGACTTTGTCTTCCTTTGTAGATGCTTGTGCAGTGTTCTGTTCATTTGAAATGGATGTGCTTGACCCCAAAGAAGGGATAAAATAGGCCAGAGTGTGGAAGGGGCACTTGGATCTTTTTCTGAGAAACTTTAAAGATACTCACACAAATCAGAGAGAGCATAGCAGCCTTTGATATCATAGCAGTATCCATCTGAGCAGCCAGTGCTCTTAGTTATCAGAAGGAGCAAACAAGTCACTGTTATTCTTTTGCTTTTGAAAATGCACTGCGCCACTTTATCAGCACTGGGGAAGTTAGAACCATGTAAAAAGTAGTCCTTCTTTTGAGGAGATGGTCTGCTCCCTGCTGCACTCAATCACTTCTTCAATCCTGTTCTCTCATAAGGCTGTCCTTGCTTGAAGATGTGTGGGCTCACTTCATTGGAGCCTGGTGCTTGACCTGTTTCATTAAAAGAAACGGGAAGGGGACTAGTTGAAATGTGGTCTGAGGACCCAGTGGACCTATGGTGAGAGTCATAATGCTGGCAGAGAAAGCTTTTAAACTTGGATGATCCAGATATCAAAGTGCCTTCCATCAAATAGAAAGCATCTCGATGAATAGGAATAACAGTATGGGTGGGTAGCTGTTTTCTCTTACTATGTTTTTTCTTCTGTTTCCTATAAATGTAAGGCATTAAAGAAGATGGAGAGAGCAAGCTGCAAGCTGTAGAAAGCTCTGGTGCCCACAAGTTGCTGCAGTTGGAAATGAATTCTTTAAGTGGATTGACACTGTGTGAGGAAGACAGAAATGACAATGATTCTCCTACCTTCTTCAGCGTCATGAGCAATAGGTAGTACAGATTTCAGTTTAAAAGATTACTGAAACTTTTTTTTTTACTCATTTTTAAGACTTTTCTGTCTGTAAAGCTGTATTTGTTAAATAATCTCACAGCAAGACTGCATACAGCACAGTAATTGAAGAAGATATCCTTTGTAGAATTAGCTGTGCAGAGTGGAGTAGGAGGTTTTTTCCTTGTTTGTAATTACAAGCCTTGCTTGCACACCACTGAATGTGTATTTTCTGCAGATATATTCTTTAATCAAGTGAAACAAAAGTCATGCTGGTTTTGTTTCACTAGGTTCTATTTGGTTTTGCACATATCTATAAATTTTACCTCTATGAAAATGAAGTGGGCATGAAATGTAATTCTGCCTTTAGAAGCTGCACAAAATGAGTTAAAGTAACAGTCTTTTCTGCTTGCCCTGGACACCAGGTTCAGTGATATTGAACTTCGGGAGGAGGAGGGCATTCCAACAGAAGAGTTTCTGGAGTCATGTTACGCAATTGTGCCTGTTCTTGGTAAGCAGCTCCTTTTTTTTCTCCTGACTACTTTTGACTGCTGCCAACTGCAAGAAAAGGTGGGGCAGTTGGTTTGAAGAATTAGTTTCTCTGCCTAAGTGATATAGTAGAAACAGTTCCTATCAGCAGAATCAATTTGACTGATAGCTGAAGATGTTTCTTACTCCTTCCCTTTATACAGGATCCACTCTCATTTAGTACAAACCCATGTATAGGCTTCCTGGAAATATGTAGATCTATCTGGAATAGATAGATTTCTTCCCCTCAACAGCAGTGTAGATACCTTACACATCCAGTACAGCTGACAGCACACCATCAGCTGAACTAGCTATATGATTTCTTGAAAGACTTCTATCTCCAGGTAAGGTAGCCCCCTAACTGCTTGGTCCTTGCTCTAACAATGGATGTGAGGTCCTGTGAGCTTGCACGCTTTTGAAGGCTTCCAAAGTGTAGCTTAGTGTATTTAACACTTGTACGAACATTGGTTCTACACCAAAGAAAATACTTTGATTATTCATTTATCGATATTATCAATATTCTCTTGCCATTTAGAAGGATTAAAACAGTAAATGAAATTAATTGTTACTAAGACATGAAGACATGAGGGCTGGAAAAAGGCACAATTTTAAAATATGGACTTTTTTTCTTTTCTAGACAAGTTGGGGCCAACTGTTTTTGCTCCTGTAAAAATGGATTTTGTAGGTAACATCAAGGTAAAAGCTTATTTCTAGCACTGATTTTTTTATTTTTATTTTTTTTTAATTAACAAAGTCTCTTTTTTAGGGACTAAAGCTCAAGAATCTTTGTTGTAGGAGTCAATACTGGAAGGCTGTTTAATATTTGATAATGCTGCCATCTGTCAGATCAGAATGCTGAAATGCCCCTAATTCTGTTCTCACAGTATATGTGGTCTTTGATAAATGCAGCTGTTGTGTGTAAGCTTGTAAAACACTTGACTGACTGCCATGTAAAAATTCTGTTACACCTAAGGAATATGACTTTGATTCTTGGCTCAATAGGTTGTAAGTCATGATGAAGTGATAGCAATATTGACTTTAGACTCTAAAACAAACAGGCAGGGGCAGGACGGAATCCTTTTGTCAGCCAAGGAGGAGGAAGTTAGTGCATTAAGAAGCAGCTCCTCAGCAGCCCCAGTTCTTGTTCTGAAGTTCTTCTAGCTACAAGTCTGAAAAGGTTTGAAGTGCTGCTTGTGAGAGAAGATGTACTCATAGTGAGACTTCATAGCTTTTCTTTAAAGGGGAAAAAGAAAAGCAAAACATATCTTCTGAGTGGATGATAAGGAGCATCACATACATTCAGATTTGTTTGGTTGCTTATCTCACTGAAAGTAGTCACTGAAAGACAGAAAATAGCAAGAGAGAAGAATGCTATTTAAAAACCTAAAAACTTGAATATTTATTGTCAAGTGATAAGCAGCTACTCCTTTAATGTAGAAAAATCTGTTTGTCTGCCCCTTATATATTTTCTCTCTTGTTTTTGTGAGGAGTTGTGTATAATAAACTTGGGAACAGATTAAAAAAGCTTAAGCGTGCCAATGACTGCTAAGTGTAATCAAGAATTTGCAGCTTAGCAATTGTCAGAAGGTAGTCTTGCTTAGAGCGGAAGCATGGGGCAAACAGGACTTCGCTTGGAGACTAGGTTGCGTTAACTCCTGTCCCCCAGTGTGCGGACATGTGAATCCAAAGCGTTTTGTCACACAGGTTCCATGGAAGTCTTTGACTGAGATGGGTTTTTGTGGTGGCACTACCCAGATGGCTAGCCAGATGTGCCTGGAGTGGTGCTCTGGGAAGGCATGTCCAGCATGGCAGCGCAGTCATGCCGTGGGGAGTGCGTGACATGGTTGGGTATCTGTGGTATGCTTCTGAAGGGAAGAGTTCTGGTAAATAGGTGGTATTTATAGGACAGGCCACTCCTTTGTCTTAAAACCTAAAGCTTTGGCTCTTGGTTTGTTTTGGTTTTTTTCCTCAGAAAATAAACCAGAAATTTATAACCAACAAGGAAGAATTTGATACTCTTCAGAAGATAGTGCTGCATGAAGTGAATGCAGGTGTAGCACAAGTTAGAAACTCTGCTACGGAGGCTCTCCTGTGGCTGAAAAGGTAATAGCCTTGTATCTGCTCGCTATGAACTGCTGAGGTTCAATGAGGGACCTTTCACCAGTGCATGCTTATTATGTATGTGGAGCAAATCAATTACTTTCCACAGGCTTCATTAATCCAAATTGGCTAGTTTCAAGATTAATATGTCATCTGTGGTTGTATCACTGCAGTTTTGCCAAAAGGCCCGCAAAAGCGATGGCAGGCAACCGTTTTTCCCATAAAAGTGAAGTTACAGTGAGTGACTGATCTTTCTGGGCCAGAATATCAAGCGGGTGATTTCCGGCTGTGGCAGAAATGTTTTAGCAAAGCGTTTTTCCTTGGGCTGGGAGAGAAGCTGCAGGTTGTGCCTGCATTTTTTTTTAATCCAGATTGAAAATAACACCTTAATTCTGAGTTTTATTGCACTTCTGAGTTGTATTGCAACTTTAGGGGCTTTGTTACACTTCGGGTTACTTTGTTATAAACATGGTTTCTTTCTATTTCATGGGTTCATCCTGACAGAGGCCTAAAGTTCTTGAAAGGGTTTTTGACAGAAGTGAAGAATGGGGAAAAGAATATCCAAACAGCTCTGAGTAAGTGCCAGTTGCTTTGTTCTTTGTGTGCTTCTGAATTTACATACTTGGCTGCTTTCCTACTCATTTAGAACCTGTTTTCTTTTCTGCAGTGACTAATGATGCAAGTAATCTCCAAGACATAACTTTTTCTGAAAACCACAGTTTTGAAAATGGCCACCTTCAAGCGGATTATTAGATAACTGGTCAATGTTGATTTAATAGCAGATAAAGATTTCCTTAACTGGCATACTTTTGACAAGGGAAAAAAGTATTAATTCTGTTTTCTCCTGTTTGCAGCAGGAGTGCTCTGGAATTTATAGCTGCTGTTGTGTTATGGTTTTAGTTCCTTGTGAGATTGGCCATCGCTCTTTGAAATCACCTCTTTGCCGGCATGGTTGTGAACTGCCTGTATCAATTAGAAGGGAACTTGTAACAGAAGTGAAGGATTTTTTTTCCAAGTACACAGTTCCTGACGCTTACCGAATTAGACTAGTGCCCACAGCAAGTATAAAACAAAATACAAACCTGCCTTAGACTTGATGTGGTTATCCCTGAGTAACCAGAAAAATGCAGAGGTGATTCTTCAAGGTGAGCAGCTCAGGGAAAGTGTGATACAATGTCAAATACTTAAAAAATCAACTGATGAACAAGAATATGAAATTACAACAGTAACAAACTTAATACTGGGAAAATATGGCTCAGAGCTGTTTGGCTTTGTATATACAAAGTTTGTATATGAAAGTGGAAGTGCCTAGGAACATAACAAGGGTCTTCATCAAAGGCTACACTCTGGGCATTCACAAGAGATATCCTGAGGGTTATTTTAGTAAAGGCCTGGTGCTTTCTGTTCTAGCGATCCTCAGAACTGGACCTTCAGATGTGAAGATGGAGTTCTTGGTTAACGCCCGAGCTAACCACCTTGTTTGAGGCTGGCTAACCATAATTTTGCGGGATTGTTTAACCCCATATAATATGTTGTCAGATTTGCACTGAGCTGAGTTCTAGACAGTAGAAGAGGTGTTAATTATGAAGTACAGGTAGTCAAATAGAAATTACATTTGCCTTCCTATCTGTTAGAACACTTACTTGCTGAGGATGTGTTGAAGGAGATTTGACAGCAAAGCTGAGACCCCAGTGCAAAAATCCTATATCTGTCATCAAGGTTCATTTATAACTGTGGTGCTCAGAAACAGACTTTTTTTGCATCCAGTGACAAGAATATATCATATGAAAGTAATTTCTAAGCTCTCTTTGTGATGCAAACTTAAAACTGCCATACATCTATCTCTTGATTTATTTGTTTCTTATTTACTTTTCCTTTAAGACAATGCTTATGGAAAGACATTACGGCAGCACCATGGGTGGGTTGTCCGCGGGGTCTTTGCAGTAAGTATTTATCTTGCTTGCTGATGAAGGTGGGAGTCTTGTTCATGCGATCTTATGTTGTGTGTAATTAATAACCTATGTTAAAGTTCTAAGCATTATGATTAATAGATGCTTTTGTCCAACCTAATTCTCATGGTGAGGATTATGGCTATCACTATGTTTAGTATTGGGATTTCAGGGTGAAACCTGCTTTCAGGTGCCAAACCAGATCACGCTTGCATGTACACTTTGTTCATTATGTGTTTTTTCAGCACAGTCTTGCAGGGCTATTAAATTAAGAAATTAGAGTTTGAGGTTGCTCTTTCTGAGGATTGATCTGTCTTTGGATGTGATCATTCAAGAAGGTTTAGTGCAGAATGTGTCAGGATTTGTAGTAGAATATATCGGCTAGAGGAAATGGTTTACTTTTTGTCCAGTCTGGCAGCTCCCCCTTGTGTTTATCACTGGAAGTTATCACTGAGACTGCAAAAGGAGAAAGGAAAGCTTCATCCAGGCAATCATAACAGAGACTTCAGCTGGGAGAAACAGAAATGTTGGGGAGAGCTTTCTGAAGAGCATTTTGAGAATGGGACTTTAGTGCAGTAGTATGTGACACTGGGTTGGGAGTTCCCCAAACAAACTGTACTTTATTTGGGGTTTGTATTTAGTGTATGTTATTTATCAGTACAAAATATGGTATACAGACACTCCCTAAAAATCAGGCTTCCCTGAAGATGATTTGGACTGGGGATCTATGCAGGGATAATAAGAACAGTAAAATAAAAAGATGTTAGGCTTCCTGCCTGTAAAAATCCTTAACATATGCATGTACACATAAATACATTAAAGCTATGCAATCCAAGTGCAATGAGGGATGTCTTAGAAGTTTTTCTTGGCTTTAGTTAGGTTTCTTTTCCTGTCCTGTTTTGCAAATCTGATAGCTTTGTTTCCTCTCCCAGTTAGCTTTAAGGGCAGCTCCAACTTACGAAGACTTTGTGGCAGCTCTGTCTGTAGAGGATTGTGATCCTCAGGAAGAAACATTTTACAAAGGAATGCAGAGGGACCTCAACATTTACTTACCAGCCATGGAAAAGCAGCTAAATATCTTGGACACTCTCTATGAAGTACATGGTTTGGAGTCAGATGAGGTGGTATGACTACAGCAAGACCACGTCTTAAAACTTCAGGGACTGTGTCTGTTAACAAAGATTTCTTTCATTTGATTTATTTTTGGACATCGTTTCTGTTCATTGTATCTTTTCACGTGGGAAGGGTGTTGTGAGTGTTTTGGGGGAAGGGTATGTGTGAGTTTTACTTTTTTGTTACATTTGGACTGTGTTTAAAGGCAGAGGTACTGTTTCGTTTTGGGTCATAACTATGTCCATGATGAATGTTTTTGATTGTTTCTCTCCTGCCTGTGTGCTTCCTCTTCACCTCATCAAATTAACAGAGCAGAATTTGGCCTTTGCTCCCTTAGAAGAGACCTGCGTATGCAGTGCAGCACTGGGATGTCAACACAGTGCCCAGGCAGGCACTGCTGGCTCTGGCTTTCCCATGCTCTGTGCCCACTCCATGTGACTGTGTAGGACAGAGGTAGAGAATTATAGTTAGCACGGTAGTAGAAGGGCACCTAAATGCCAGCGTATAAGGTATGTGGTGACCCTTAATTTGGGTTGCAGCTTTTTAATATAACACCTCCTCAGTTATTAGAGGGATCTTCACCACAGGTGTATGTGGCTGGTGGTCTGAGCTTCCCCAGGAGCCAGCCTTTGAAACTAGGTGTCATGTTCCCTGACCAGCTCCCAGTATGTGTTATGGTCTCCCTGTCAGCTCCTGCCAGTGGTCCACAAGAAATTTGCTGGCACAGATGGGCAAAGCCCAGCTAATTTCAACAGTGCTTCACACAAGCAATTGAAGATCATGTCCATCATTCTGGTTTATTAAAGTTTGGGTGGTTTTTTCTATGTGCATTTAGGGTTTTCTTAAATTCACACAAAAACAAAGTATTTGCTTTTAAATTTAATACAGCTGGTAGTTTAAGAAGCAGATTTCATTAAAATCCTTCCTAAACTGCCATTATGAGCAGTGACTTCATGAAAGTGGATATGAAATGAGTAAAGCATAGGGGAAGCTAGAATTTCTCATGGAGCTGTCACACTGTTATTGGGCCAATTACAAACCTAAAATCCTGAAATGACATACAAGTGACTGGAAATTAAGAAGGTAAGATTTGCCCTTTTTCCCATTTTGCTGATGCAGATGAAAATGTGCTCCTTCACACTGCTGCTATTAAAAACAACAAGGGAGTTCTTTTACCTAGTGATATGGAATGGACAAAATTCCTGGTTGTGTTGATGAGCAGAAGGTTGCCTGTGAATTACTGACTGGCCGTTCAAAGCATAAGCAGGTCTTTCAGTGGTAACCTAGGGCTTCACATGGCTTTGTGCAACAGTTGAGTTTAACTCATATGCAGGAGAGAAGGCTGTGCTAGTAAGGTACTTATAATTAGTAAATCTTCATAAATATAGAAGTCAGTGTTGCCATACAGGAGAAGTACTGGCTTTTCTAGGCTAAAAACCATGTTGTCAGTAAAATGAATGTACTGCAGACCTGCTGCCCTGCATTGCTCTGCAATGGGAGCCTCTCTGCACATTGAATACTTGATCCTTTTTAAAGAGCCTAGCATTGTGAGCTTTAAGGAAAGCATATGATGCTTGAAGAAAAGACCAAACCTCACACTTGCTGTATAAAGCAAGATACCAGGGCTTTAATTAGGCATTTGAACAGTGCAATTTCCTTGTTCCTGTCATCTTCTCTGAGTTGTGCCTATCTGTAGTTCCTACGTACTCTAAGAGGAATCAGAAGGATGTGGGGTTTTTAGTCTTTTTGATTTTCTTAATTTAAGTAGTATATATTTATGTCTGAGTACCAAGTTAAATTGACCAAAGCTCCATTCAATTATTTCACTTCTTGCAGTGCTAAAAATGAGTGAGAAGTTCAGCTTCCTGCTGCTTCTAAGCATGAATGCAAAGAAACTACTCCTGGAGTAGAACAACTAACTCTCCACCCAGCATGGTTTCTTCAAGGTTTTCAGCTGTTATGTGGAAAACTTTGCTGTAATAGTTTTTAGCTGAATGCTTTGGAAAGGTAATGGAGACCATAATTCCACAAAATATCAGCTGGAAGAGATCTCTCTTCTCTAGAAATTAACAGTCAGATCATGACGAAAATTGAGTTCCCTTTTTGCTCTAAGCTTTTCCAGTAGCAGGGAAGTGTATTCAGCACTTAAAGTCTTGGAGGTATGTTTGAGTTTTCTGGTTTTGATTGGTTGGTTTTGTTTTGGTTTTGTTTGGTTTGTTTTTTTTTTTTTTTTAACTATCAGGAGAACCACTGGTTTGTTAGTAGTGTATTATACCCAGTATTTGATGCAAAGAGTCAGGAGGCTTTATTTCATAGACAGAGAACTTTACAGCTTCATTGGTTCATTAGCTTTAGCAATTACTAACTACTACTGTTCTTCTTTCTTCTAACAAATACAGTGGTCCACACTGTGTATCCTCTGATCAGTATGGCACCCTGCCTCAGAGCAGGCTTCCTTGTCTTGCTTTTCTGTGTAAAGTTGGTCTTTCTGAACTCTGGAATTGGTGCTTGAGAATGTTTTTAGGAGACCGTGGCTTCCGGAGGCTCCTGTGTGTTTGTTGTTAACAGGGGCCTTCTCTTGTAGGGACGGAATTGAGCAAAGTCTCCTTGCCTTCAAAACTTGTACTTCACCATGCACTTCTCTTGCAGGGTGTTGAGCACTTCTAAGACTTACAAATGCTATCTTTCCAGACAGGTCACCACTGAGAAAGAAACCCATGCACAGTACTGTAGAGCTGAACTCCAGGTTATACCCCTAAGGATGCAGTAGACAGATGACCAAGAGGAAGCGTATACACTGCTACACAATTCTTTTCCTGTGATGCCAATTTGGCAAACGGGATTGCTTTTGATTTTAATAATCATAGAGAGCAAGCAACTGACTTCTGGACTTCAGATTTAGGAATGGAAAGAAGGCCGCTGTTTTCTGTTTGATTTGATTGGTTTGTTGATTTGTTAGGGTTGTTCTGGAGTTTTTTTAATGGCTGACATTTACAGTTAACCTGCACATTGATAAAAGTCCACATGGTCCCCGGATAACAGCACCCTTGCTCTGTATACTTTACATGAACAGCTTTAGTTTCTTATACTGCACTAGTCTAAAGTTTTGCATCCCTTTCCTTAGAAATGCTTTCGGCTGTTTCCTGCAGTGTCTAACAGTTGCATATTCTCAGGGATTTTACTTAGCCATGGCAAAATAAGAGTAATCACAGCCTTACCCTATTGGCATAAGGCTGCTTTTTGTGAAATTAGTATAGCTGAGCACAGAACTCTGATACAGCATATGACACTGGCAGTGTCTATCCGGTGCGCATCCCTGCTGAGACATGGTAAATCCCAAAGCAATCTGATAGAAGTGCTATCTAGTACTGAATAATGGCAGTCAGCATATTTGAATAGAGATCATACAAGCATCTTTGTAATATAGTGCCATTGGCATTAGAGCAGGGCTCTCAAATAGTTTGATTCGAGTTCTGCTTAGCAATGGGAGGCTGTTATTTATTTTATTTATTTTATTGTAGAGAGTTTTGGTTTTTTGGTTTTTTGGGGGTTTTTTTGGTTGTTCGTTTGGGTTTTTTTTTTTTTTTTTTCAACTATGTTCTGCAGCCCCCCCTGCTATTTTAACACTCCATACTCGGTTGCATATTGATGTTCTGTGACTTTACAATTGTATAATATGAACTGGATACTCAAATGCTTTAGTGTAAACTTCAGGAATCTTTGAAACATCCCATCTTGACACTGTTGTAATATGGGTCTCCCTTTAACAGATGCACTTAACTTTTAAGGGCCATATACCTTCACTTACAAGCTCTTTGTAAAGAGGATTTAGGTTATAGCTGTTTGGTTTAAAAGTGTTCCATAGTTGAAAAGTATCACTTAGTTGGCTGGATATATAAAAAGTATGCCCAAAATTGCTCCAGTTGTTCACAGGGTGCTTTGGCCAAGGGGTGTGGACCATGTTCATGTGCTGAACCTAACCCTTCTTTTCATTATTGCTTTTCATTATCACTTCAGCTGTTGTGAAAAACGTTAGGGAGCCTTAAAGTGCGTTTCAGACCCCAGAAAAGTTTGTTAGCATGTTCCTCCTTGACTGCATTTCCCTCTTACCCCACCTGGTCCCCATCCCTTCATTTCCTTCTACTGTCATCTGTCAGGTCTTCCATTGTTGCTGTCACATGAAAGCATCTCTCCATAAGAACACAAAGCAGGACATTTTAAGTGGTACAAATGTGAACTCAGAAAATTGGACCTGAATTCTTTGGCAGGCAACCAAACATCCAGTCAGATGGAGAATGTGTTGCTTTTGTTTGAACTTTCTCCCTGGTTTGATATATTTTGCTAGGAAAACCACACCACTTGGAATGTTTAATTTCACTGCTGAAATTTAAATTGGGACACTTCAGACTTGGCAGCTCTACCTCTTATGAGTGAAAGCACAGGGATTATTTTTGTTTTTAATTGACTTCTCTTGCCTGCATAGTACAGATAAAACAAAAAGAGAAGGGGGCTGGGAATAACTGAATTCATGCCATGCTGCTGCCTTCTGTAGCCTCTTTGTGAACAAACCCTGCAAACTACTGCATGCTCCAAGCAATATAAAATCACCCTTGTGCAGAAGGGGTATCATAGCACACTTACTGGCTCTGAGCAAGCCCAGGCAGTAGCTCATCCTGCTCATGGTTCACACATGGATTTAAGCATTTACTTTGTAGTTAGAACATAGGCATATGCATCACTTAAACACTCATGCACCCTCCCACTGCATGCAGTTCTTCAAAATGTGATCTTTGACTGTCATTTTTAACACCCTTTTCTTGGTAAAGGATTTCACCCCCTACATACTCCAGATGTGATGGAGGTGGATCTTATACGTGTATGTGTGTGTGTGTGTGTGTGTGTGTGTGTATGACACTTCCTTGTTTTCATATCCTGATTTCTGCTTAACACTGATAGTTATTTTTCGCTTTCATTGCGGCATTCAGGGGGTCCAAAACTTACTTTATTTAAAGCCATCTTGAAAGTTTGAGATTTATGTCTACTTGAAACCCGACAAGTAGATCGCATTCCAGAATATGGTGACTAAACTGAAAACCAAAGCAGCTTGCTTTTGTGTTTTCTATTTTCTTTTTTCAAGCCAATTTTGGGCATACATTTTACCAATGTCAAGCTGAGCTTATGGGAAGCCTTACTTATACATACTAAAATACATTACATACATACTGAAATGCATTTAAAAACGAAGAGAAGGTATATTGCCTCACACTTTAAATTTACCTAATTCTAAGGGCTTGTTCATGCCCCCAAAATCACCTGTTCAGTGTAAGCATTGCACAAGTTGTGCTTTCATAAGCAGTTATGTCCAAGATACTTTGGAGTTTCCAATCCGCATCATCTCTCAAATCATACAGCATCTGTCTCTTCTTCTGGAACATTGTTAAGACCTTTGTCAGACTTTTATATTATTTCATTATAATAAACTTATTTTAAATAAGCATGGTTTAAAATCTTGCCTTCTCCTTGCATGGATTTTGTTTCTTTTATTGCATCAGGGGGCCTAAAGTGCTCTTCAGGACTGCATCTGTTCCAGGTATCGTGTGAACAGTTGAAACCAGTATGTTTCTGGTTCACAGAAACTACCTGTATGTATCTTTGTTTGAAGAATGTTAACAAATATGGAGCCTGTTTAGATTACGAGAATAAAAGGTGTTTCTGGCATATGGTTGTGGGTTCTTGGCCAGTGTAAATACGTGAAGGCTGTAGTAACAAAAGCCCAGCAGCGTGAGAGTAAGTATCAAGCACAAGTATTAGGATGGAGAAAATGAAGTGCAGGAGATGCTGCAGGATGCTGGGCACTTCCAGACGTGGGTGCAACCAAGCTAAGTGTCTATCTGGAATATTTCATCCAAGATGTTGCTATGTATTTTTTCCTAATATTTCAATATACTGATCCAAATATATTTATTAACAGGTATTTATTCCTCTCCTTTTTCTCCTTTTGTGTCTGACACAGATTTTAGATTTGTTTCCTGCGTATCATCATTCAAAAACATATCAGCCTTAGAAAGCTTCCAGCTTCCCTTCCTAACCCTCTGAGGGATGGTTCCCAGAGAAGCGGCTATGACAGCAGCACAGGCTCAATCTTGACTTTAGGGATGAGGGAAAAAAGCTTTTCCAAGTTCCGTTGTGTTCTTGCATTCCCCTGACCTGGTGTTTCGACTTGCGAGGTCCAGTAAAATTTTCCCAGGATCTTTTGCTGTTTACCCACTGCTTTAGCAAGACATCGCCATTAGTGCAGGAGTTCCACCTGGAGCAGGGGCACCTGGAATTGGTGATACTTGTGTCCTCCCAGAGCTGTCAATCAAGGAATCACTGAGATACTGCTTCTCTGTCAGGATCCCTAATGGATCCTGGTGCCAACCAGCAGCATTTGGCTGCTTTCCAAGTGTGTACCTTGCTGCTTTCAGCAAGATGCAGTGGTGTGTGGCCTGTGCAAAGTCCTGCAGCGATGCCGAAGAGAGAGCAGATCACGCTGTTCTCAAAATCGAACAGATTTGAGGCTTCAGAACACATTTTACACCACTTTGTCTTCCTACCAGCGCTCCTGCTCCAGCTATGGCTTTCCGCCAAAATAATTTCCAATCAATTTAGCATCTGTTTCCAGTGTTGGTATCGTCAGCTCATCTGTAGCCTTCAGCAACCAGACGTGCCTCACATAGTTTCCTATAGGTCATAGTTTTCCACTTGCTTTCTTGCTTAGCAGCTGGTACCCAACCTCCTTCCTGCAAGCAAGAGGAAGACGTGTCATGCAGCCTCCGCTGTGTTGCTTGTTGCTTGCCCTGGTTTCTCCCCAGCATGACATTTGAACTGTGATCTCAGGCATTCAACACTCACTGAGCCCAAAGCTCCATGTCCCACGCATAGAGCAGCAACCAGCTTTCCCCATACCAACAGAACAAGACACTTTGCCCTGCAGCAGGACACATCTGTGTGTGCAACGGAATGTCCCTGTGAAACCTGTGCCCCTCCAAGCACCGTGACATCTAGGAGAGCTTTCTTGCCAAAACCACAGTCGGAGACCCTCATCAAGAGCAAGAGGTACCCTCTCCCTCACAGAGCTTCTTTCTGCTACCCTTGTGTTGGGGCATCACCAGTCCTGCTTTGGAAGATGTGCCAGCCAGGCACAGGGACCTTCCTGCAGGCACTTATCTGTTATACAAGTCATCTTGTCAGGAGATGCTGAACAACAAGTTGCACATTGGATCCTGCCAGGACTTTTCAGTTTATTTGCTTCAGCTTATTAAATTCCCCTTCCCCCAAAGTCTGTTAAGGATTTGTACTCTCTCACCTTTAATTACAGCGCCCTGTGGGTGTATAAATCACTGCGGCTTTACTCACCTTGCACTTCATCAGTCACCTTGAGAAGGTCGCTCTGCCTGGGGGTTTGAACCAGCCTCTGAGTGGAAGCTATTTCAAAGAACTTGGACATGCTTCTTGTCAGCCAGCCCACAAGTTTCTTTATGTGGTGCTTTATTTTCTATATTGGTCCTTTACTTACGTAGAGAGTTCATACATCCAGGCTTTGCTCCTTCTGAAACAGCACTCTTTTCTGCTGACGCTCTTCCACTTTGGATAAATTAATTAAGTATTAATTTGCATTTTCTTAAGCCTGTATCATCAGGCAGTGTGAACAGCCTGTGAGTATGTAGCTGTTACCAGTACAGGGAGAGGATTCATATGTCCACTTTGTATTTTCTTGTCCGCAGATCATCTCAAATGGAGTGCTGCTTTCAGCTATTGATATAGGTGCTTAAAAACATGTCAAAGTAGGCTGTTCCTGCACAAATGTAACTTTTCAAAGGTAACTATTTCTTATTACTCCTTTTTTAACAGAAACTGAGAAACAATCAGCTCTCTGCTGGGGGTGTCTTGCCTTAAAGGACTTTTCTTGTGCGCTTCAAACTTTGGTGAACCAAGACAGGGTCTGGAAAACTGCCATTGTGCTATTCCCTAAACAAACATCAGACACTTATTCCCTAGCTAAACATCAGACAGATATGACCATCTCTTTAAATCAGAGCTGTCAAGCATGTGTCCCTCAGTCTCAGCAGCAACCTTCAGTTGAGCTGTAACTGGTGAAGGTGCAGAGGGGAGCTCCTTCTGCTCCCAAATCCCCATGCAGTGCATCAATACAGTAGAAATTAAGAAGATTTGGACCTTCATGTGCAGATGTGCTCACCAGACCACCTGGCCATGAAAACGGGCATGAGTGTTGCAGTCATGGAGAGAAACCAGAGCCCCATGAGGCAGTCACTGTGCAGTGTTGTGTGGCGCTGCAGAAACCCCATCACTGGGACATGGTGAACAACCTTTGGGGTGGTTTTGCTTGCCTTTTGTCCCACAACTAGAGTCCCACCATCCTCAGGGCTCCAAAATACAGGGACAATATGAGTAAAGAGAGTATGGTTTTCCGCTTGCACAGTCTGTGTAACAGATACTTGGCTGCTGAATGCAGGAGGAATAATCTCATTATTCGTATGTCCTCAGGACTCGGTTCTTCCTTGCCTATGCCCAGTACAAACTCTCTTAAGTCAATCTATTTGCCCCAAGGGCCAGTCACATCAGTTCAGTCATTCCTGCTGTGCTTACCCCCTGACAAACCTACAGGACATTACCGTTTATCAAATAACAGTGTGGAGTGGAGAGCAAATATTTAACATCTTTAGAAAAGCATAAACAGCTCAGTCTCAGACAGCTTAAGGCAGAGCAAGCCTGCCAAGCCTAAGCAGCAACAGGTGCAGGTCCCTGACTTTTTGTAGAAGCTGTAATCCTGCATCATTTCATACCAGGTGTTGTCTTGCTCAGAATGTCCTGGCACAGAGCAAGCCTCTCTGCCCCTCACTGTGACTACCAAGACCTGTGAGATTGCCAGCTTTACCCTGCTGGACCCATGCTTCTGCTTTGGGGTTACTGCTGGGTTTCACAACTAATCTCTGATCAAAAGACAGCAAGACAGTAACTCGTTACTGTGATAACCAGATGGTTTATGATGGTTTGTCTGAATGCACTGGGGCATTACAGATGAAACTTGGCTTTTTATTGTACTTCTTGACCAGCCTCCCTGTGGGTTTTGGCCCATAATACACACATTTCAACAGGACACTTCAGTTGCCTCGACTATTCTGTTTCTTACCCCTAAGCAGTCATCCCCCCCTTTAAATCTGGTAACAGTTTGAAACCTAAGCAGTCCTCAGTATTACCTCGCTCGGCACGTCCCATCCTCAGAGCAGTAGTGCCAGGTAGGTAAGACGAGAAACCCGATGGAAATGCATGAGAGGAATTATACTGCTATAAAGTGTCAGGGTTACCAGGTTTCCCTGTATGTTTGCCCATCAAATAACCTCTGAGAGGAAGGCGTGGGAAGTACCAAATGTCTGACTGGCTCAGTGCAACCTCCCTCAGCTCCTGCATGGTGAACTTCATGGCTGATGGACATGAGGACAGGGAGCAATGGGAGCTCTTCTCTTCCAAACAAAATTCATCACTAAAAACTTTCTGGCCCCCCACCAGCTGGATTGGGAATAATATGGACTCCCCAAGCTATTTCCTCCTTGCTTCACCAAACTGGAGATGCTCTGGTTAAGAGGGCAAAGGAAAACAAATCTTACATACCTGCTTTTCCATTACTTAAGTCAGTGCTTGCTGGTGGTTAAATGGGAAATGCCATTGTGTGCCTCTTCCTCCTGGGAGGGTGACGGTGAACGGCTGTCATCCCCCACTGCTCACTCCGCACCAGGGATGCTGTGACCCCAGGCAGGTCTCTATCTCCTCTCCAAGATGAGCCCTGGAAGCTTCCTCCCATGCCTGGTACAAGGGTCAAGCACATATATTTTGCCACAGGCTTGAATTTAATGCTGATGTCAGTTTGTTTGCTTGTAAATGGTGGCACTTTAAACTGGCTGAGAGAGGGTCATAAGTTGCTGAGTTTCTAAATATACTCAATGTGCTGCAGTGAGAGGAGGTTTATGTTACCTCCTCTTCCTCCTGGCTGATTTATTGTCCTGTTACCTCAGATCCCTGCTCCATCAGGGCTCTGCGTTTGTGTTGTCACACACCAGCCGGGCAGGCCCCAGCCATGCCTGCAAAACAGCTCTGGGATTGCTTTGTCTTTCCCTGTGTCCTGCAGAAGATGCCACTGGTAACATTAGCCCTGGGGGACAATGGGGACAGCCTGACACATGGCTTTTCCTGAAGAGATGCACGTGTGGCATCTCTTCCACCCTGAGCACAATGGCCAGAGAGGCTCATGCTCCCTGCAGCACTGCTTAGCTTGATGGGCTCAGCTCCATGGTTCTCCTTTCCCAAAGAAAATGCTAAGCAGCAGGCCGTGCAGGGAGGGATACTTGTTCAACAGTGGGTGCGATGGCAGCAGCAAAATACAGCTGTTTAAACCCTATTCTCTCTCACTCAGGAAGATCATGCATCCAAACTGGGCCCTCCATCAGATGCACAGGAAACTGTTAGAGTGAATTAAAATCCCTAAAAGGCCAGAGCTATAACTCAGTGCGTTTTAAGTGCCAGGATTTTGCTGGGGGAGGAGGGAGGGAAGCAGACAGTAATGTAATTTCCAGCAGGATTACACCCCTCTAATACAATTTGGCTGGCTACTCTTTCAAACACAGCCTTTCCTTGGCTGGGCTGGTTCAGGGCCATCCTCCCAACTGCCCCAGGAATTACTGATACAATGAAAGCATGTGCCCAGCCTTTGCTCTGGCCTCTGCAGCCCTGGAGTCACACCGGCCTTCAGCACAGAGGACTCCAGCAAAGAGCACGTTCATGGGGCTGAATGCATTAGTCCAGTGGGGTTTTTTCACTGCCCATGTTCAATACAGACACAAAATGTCTCATTTACTTGGGCTTTGTTCCTTTTTTCTCTTTGATTAAGGTTTGGCAGCACTCAGACAGTCTGCAAGTTGCACAGTTCCTCACCAAGATCAATGAGCATCAGTTACTCTGAACATTCATTACCTGCCTGCTTTAGTTTGTCTTTCTGTCAGCACCTTACATTGCCTGTAGCAGAGTTCAATAGCCCATTACTCAGTGTGTTCCATGCAAGAGAATGGTTTCCAGGGGAGGGACTCTTGCTTTGCTGTATCCATCTCTTTATGCAAAGGTGTCAGAGGAAGGACTTGAAAATCTATCACAAAGTGGTCTCTGTTGCCTCATTCTTTGTGAATTAAAACATTAGTTTTCCAGCAACTCTTTAAAGATCTTCTTTCGGCACTGCCTTGCCTGCATGACACACTTGACTATCGTCACAGAAGCACAGCACAGCACTGGTTCACTTCTCTAGGGTTTATTTTGGTCTTCTTTTTTTAATACATGCCCTAATTGTATGTGGCAGCAGAGTGCCAAAACTGCTGAATTGTGCCCCAAAGCAGCTAATCTGTTTTTACTGTTATTACTCATAAACAGATGGTGCCCAAGGACTGTGCCTGTTCTGGGGAACTCACAGGTTAAGGGTAACCACCAATCCGTTCTCCTCTTGTCCATACCACTGAGACTGGAATGGGAATTGCACCAGTGTTACCTTTAAGAAGGAAAGAACTGTGGCCAGGAGGCTTTGCTGTGACGTTTGTGGGGCTGTGACATGCAGAAGATGTTTGGAAAGGGATGGCATGAGAGGCTGAAAAAGAAGCCGGCTAAACCCAGTGCCTGCAGAGCAGTGAGGGCATTGCAGGGTTTTGGAGGGACTACAAAGGCTATGAACTTTGGTGACGTTAAAGGAAACCATAAGGATGCAGAAGGGCCAAGAGCTGCATGGCCAGATTTATGGCAAGGACGGGGTTGGCTACAATTCTGAATGATTCGAAGTGAAGAGAGACATGATGTAAGCATTTGGAAAGCCAGAGAGGTGAGTGTCACAGAGGTGAGCTTTTAGAAAGGAGAGGCAGAAAATACATCATCCCAAAGACTCATTCATCCTCTGGCTGTCAATTCACTTCCACTTCCCCCAGGGACAGACAGCACTGCCCTTCTCTGGGGTGCCCTCTTGTACAAAAAGGCTCTGGACAACACACTTGCCAGCTGCTGTGGCAAGGCAGGAGCCTCTGCCCAATGCCTGGGTGCTGGCTGCGGGGACTGACCAAACCCTGGGTGCCACCACTACCATTCCCATTGTCCATTAGCACCCAACATGGCTTTCTGGTTTGCAGCCACCAGCTGAGCCGCTGGTAGGACTTACAAACCAGCCAGCAGGTTATGAGGTAGCAGGAGGAGATAGATAACATCTAAATTCAGCCCAAAGCTGCCTTAAAGCAGCCCATGTGACATTGATTACAACTGGAAAGCAATGAAAGTGGAGCCTTTCTGCACACGGCGTGTTGCAAGGGTCAGTGTGGGGCTGAGGCAGAGGTGAGACCAGGCGTGGGGATGCACAGTCACAACCCTGGGCTGTCCGTGCTGGTGTGACAGCACAGAGCTGGGCCCAGAGGCAGGCCAGGAGAGGCAGCAGGCATGGCAGTGGAGGCACAGGCTTTTTTCCCTCCCCAGTATCTTAGACTAGGTCACTGTCTTCAAAAACTGTGTTACCAAACCCAAAACAAAACGGGCGAAAGTAAGGACATGGCAGAACTAAGGTAGCACAATTTATTGACACGAGCTGCTAATACACACAGTAGGTAACTACATATATTTAATTATATATTGAGTGCAAGGTGGATTTTTAGTAGACATTGAATACAGTGCATGGTGTAGGATCGTACTGGTTTTGTATTTCTCTAGAGCTGTGTACTAATCACTAGAGAACTCTCCCACAAACATTTGCTGCTGCAAAAGGCCAAGGAACTGCAATACCCCAATTAACTTTTGAATCAGTCTTGGCACATGTTAAGGAACTCAGAGAAGGAGGGAAGATAATTCACAGCAGCCCACGCACCATCCAGCTGAAGAATCCCCAGTTTATGGTAAAGCAGGTATGTCAGAAACAAGGAGGAAGGGTTTATTTTGCACCCTTTTTAATCATATATACTGAACAACTTCCCAGATGTCTTCCTCATGCTTTATCAACTGAGGGAAACAAGACAATAATGGCAGAGAAACTTGTTTCATGTCTTTTTTTCCCCCCTTATATCTTACATTGCTTTCTTTCTGCCAAGATGCTGAATTGTTTGTGCTGTATTAATGAAGTCCATTTAAAATCCATGCTTTGTGAATGTTTTCTGACCAGACCGATACGCCCCCTCCTGAACATGTGCAGCACAGTACAATTGTACTACATGCTCAGATCTGCTGTTTATATTCCCTGCCTTCCACACACTTAGCTTTGCAACTTCAATGTCCTTTGGAGGTAGGAGCTTTTAAAAATGATGTGACTTAAACCTGGAGGTGAAAGACCACTGGAATCATCAACTTTCCCAAAGACTCCAGCCTTTTGGGGAGCAGAGATGAACTCTTTGGAGAAGGTGAGGGGTTCAGATGAAGTGTCTCCGTGCCCAGGATGGTAACACCAGGCAGATGTTGCCAAAGGTTCATCCGGAGGGCTGGCCAGCAGGATGTGCTGCTGGAAGCATGGCTGTGCTTGGGAGCCTCCTGCTAGGATGCATGCTATTGCATGGTGTGACCTTGCTGGAACCCGTCACAGCGCAAGCAGGCAGCTGCGCTAGCGGTCTGATTTCCAGAGCTTATGGCAATTTCCTGCCCCAGGGATTCCTTGACCTTTTATTAAGACCTCTATTTAAAAAGAAGAAAAGTGACCAGATGAAAAATATTGAACTGGGCTACAGATGCTGGTGGCTTGGCTTCATAACAACATAAATAGCCCAAGTGAGTGACAGCCACAAAGAGCACGCTAAGTGTGGTTTTTGTTGTTTCCAGGATCACTTTGGACATGCGGAGTTAGAGTCTTCTATACAGGTGGTGAAAGCTGTATGCATTTCTTGATTGCTTTAATGCATTATCATTGTAACACAGCACCCACCTTTATTTAACCTTTACAGCAGTACCAGTGTGAGTGCAGCTGTTGCAGTGCTGTCACTCGTACAGATAACTCTTGCATTTCACAGTTGTGTGCAGATTGATTGTGAAGCAGGAAAGAGGGGCTTGTATGAAAATAACACCTTGATTTGAGGCTTTTAGTCCTGTATTCTGCACATCCATTGCTACATTTTCCTCTGTCATAGACTCTTTCACACGTAACATTTAATATACTTCCCATGTGAAATTTGGTATTTAATGCTTACTAATAAATATGTAATTACCCTGGCTCCTATCAGAGCTAATATAGTTGAACAAACTTTCTTGAAAACAAAAATACATGTACATTACACTGTTCATTACACAGCACGTATGAGCATCCATGAACACCTTATTCCAAAGTCTGATTTACAGCAATACAAAAGTGAGAACATACACTGGGGGTACCCCAGACACAACGGTGGAAACAACAAAGAGGAGAGAACAGGGTATAACTGGGATTCAATGATGAAGGTTGGGTGGACAAGGGGATGAAAACGAGAAGACCTTCCAGTATAGAAACCAGAGTGAAGGCAATGTGTACATGGTCACGCTGCAGTTTCAGGCAGGTGACCAATGCTGTCCCAGCCCCTTTGGGGTCACACAGACCCCAGCCAACTTAGCACAAAGGTGAGAAATATGGAAACGTGTTCCTTCTTTATCTTCGTTCCTTGTCTGATTTCTCTCGTGGGAGAGATCTCTTTGGTTATTTCACAGGACATTTGTCCTTTTGGCCTTCGGGTCTGCAGTTTCAGGACTCCTGTGATTGCATTGCTATACATGCACGCAGACACACACAGCCGAACGTCTTAGCCTAAAGGTGAAGATAACTAGCTTTTTTGGCTGATTTGCTGATCCTGAAAGCATTTACTGAAGGGCATCTGCTCCTTCAACCCACGAAGGTGTACAGTTACCCTTAATGTCGCTGAAGCCATCACTCATGGATACAACACTTGCAAAGTTCACATTGTAATAAAAGAGAAAGTCTCTATAAACAGTGCATCCAAGATATGCTTTGTGTTTATGCTGAGGAGGTTCAAAGACAGAAACCCTGAAGATCTTACATGTAGGTTTAACAGTGCTAAAACGAGGTAATTGTTACATGATATTCCTGGTTAGTGAAACTCAGTTTTCAGTAGCTTAACACGGCATTTGTGATGGAGCGTGAGTTGCCACCCACAGCCACATAGAGGTCTTACTGGCAAACACCATTTGACATTTCTCTATTAAGACAGGGTGCAGTGGTCCTATTTTTTTCCCAATCTGACAATCTAAAAACAAAATAAAAACATCTCAAAATGGCCATCAGCAGCACGATGTCTCTTTCTTTGCTTTCACACAGAGGAGGGTGGGGGATTATTTTGTCCCAGTCCTTCTTGGATAGATGACAGTGTAGCACCTAGCACCCCGCTGCATGTGGGATGCTACCCTCCTCCGCTCCCCTCATGTGAAGTATCGACACTGTGTAGAGTCAATGTAGCAATAAGAAGTGCATCGCAATTTTCCATAAGACCTAAAATAAAAGAGAATATTTCAGTTTCAAAGTATGCTATAGCTCACATTATGTGGATTCCGGATATATTCTCTGTAGGAGTGATGAACATCAGAAAATGCCATATGGAGTCGCAACATACGGGAATCAAAATAGAGGGTAATTTCATCAGTGCTCCACTGTGCTCCCACTTGTCAGCAAAACAAGAGACCTAGAGAAACTATGAGTGAGGATATAATTCCCAGTAATGTCAATTAAAGAATAAAATCCCTGTGGGCACTGGGACTTGAGCAGGGGTGGGTGTGCAGGAGGCCTTGGGAACTGCGTAATGAAATATCTGAGCCTTTGAGTTAAGTGTTTTTCCAGTTACTTCCAATATCTCCGGCTGGCATGACTGTGCCTGTCCTTCAACTTATTTTTTGTGTGCTTGAAATAATGACAGTGACACTTGCACACCTTTGAGATTGAAAAAAAAAAGGGGAATATCAGGGTCCTTGCAAAATAAGGAAGCCCAGTGATTTTAGTCTTTCTACTGACTAAAATTGAGCGCAGTGACTCTACCTACTGAAGACCTGAGCAGAGATGTTAATAAGCATTTTGATGAGCTTTTATTGCTAACATATGTGTAAGTGAATAACTCATCCATCAAACATCCACAAACATCCATCCATCCACAAACTGCTGATTAAGCAGCCATTAAGCAGGTCCTTAAAGCTGTGTCCTGGGATAACCCACATTCTCAGAAAACCGACATAAAATCTCAAGTGAAGGTGTGTGAAATAAGAGGATGGATTTGGGGGCTGGAAAGAGTAGAAAATGGGAAAAACAGTTGTAGCAGAGCTCTTGAAGGGAAGGGTGCTTTGGGATTAAACTCCCCCAGGAGTGCCTGCTGACGTTCCATTTCACTCATGAGTCACAGCCTTTTCTTTAGTTTAGCAGATAATTTGCAGACTGCACGCACAAAAATTATGTATCTCAGTTGCTCTTCACTACTCGGTTACACATGGAACATGACGTTTGTTAAGAAACCTCAAGAAAAAGCTTGCTATTTTTGGCACCAAACTTTGCACCCTTAGAAGGGAATCGCTTTCATAGTAGAGAACAGATCCACACTCTCTGAAGATGAGATACTTGTAAAATGTTTCAGATTGCCAGGTTTGCTGGTACTCCATGTTGGTAATCTCTTACACCAGGAGTGCTACAACAATTACAGTGGAAGGATTAGCACAGCACCTGATTTACAGACATCCTGTGGTTTCTTACCCCTGTCAATTAGCACATTATTCTTCCATGAATTATGAGAGCTCTGTGCCTAATTTCATTTGCAAATTAAATGTTTCCTGATAGCGGGTAACAATACCTGACAGTTAAATAGGTGTACTGCTGTAGGAGGCGAAGTGCTGACCAGAAGAAGCTGCTTAAACAAAGGCAGAAAAGGCAAGTCAACAATAAGCAGGCATTTTAAATGAAGGCCATTGCTAAGCAGATGCATGGCTTTGCATCGAGCTCAGTGAATTTCCTGGCGTTTGGAAAGGTCTGTAGATGACGGGTTGATTCAGAAACGGGTTGATTCAGAAACAAAGATACGAGTACCCATTAAAGGTAAGGGCAACAGGAGAACAGTTGCAGGTTGTGGTTTGGTTTGTTGGGGTTTTTCCTTCAGTGTGATCGATTCCATATCATGGTCTTCCTTACTCCTGCCATGTTATGGGTGAACATTAATGCAATGATAATGCCACAAAATGAGGAAACCTTGCCAACATTGAGCAAATATATGTCTATTTACTTTCATTCATTTTGTACAATAAGAGGTATGTGGTAATCACTGAGAGATGAGATTTGGCTCTTAAAGTCAGTGATACACAGAAATAATCTGATACAGACTTTCTCTCCCACTGCCTGCAGTGGTCCCAGCAGAACGAGGTTGAAGTGGGTAATACTTTTTTGTGTTAAAGCTGGCAAAGAGAAAAAAGAAAAGCCAACCAAACCAAAACCCCTGAACCAAAGTGAAGGCAGGTCGTACGCACCCAGGGAGATATGTTTTACATGTCAAATATCCAAAATCCTTTCCATCACAGTCTTCAACCCCTTCATGTCTGTAGCCATCTCCACAGTAAGCACGGCGGCATCCTGGTGAAAAACACAGAAAGAAATACTTTCAAGGCACCTCATATGGACAAGAAGCAGGTAAGGTAAGTGGGACTAGATTTTTAAGGACAAAGTATAAAACAAGGCATTTTGGGGAGGGCATCCTCTAAAAACTGTCTTAGGAGGAGGAATATTCTTCACTATAAAGAATATGAAAGAATGGTTAACTACTAATGCTGTTTACTACAGAAACACTAATTACAACAGCATTCTAACAATTCTTATTACCACAGATAATTACTGTCAAAATTAAATAAGTTAAGCATAAAATAGAGCTAACATAAATAATTTCAAAAGAACTTGGAGGTCTTTAAGTGGTTTGAAAATCCCAGCCTAGACCTTTACCCAATATTGCACGGTATCTGCGTGTGTCTACTGCAAATGAGTTCCCACATACCAACAGAATTATGCAGACCTATTGCCTGTCTATCAGAATTAAAACAGAGTATGTTATGATTGCCAAAAAGGTGTTTTTCCCACTGCTGACTCCTACTGCGTGGGGTGTGAGTGGGCCTTGTGGCATGTTTTCATGGTGACTGAAGTGTAGGCTGTTGTCATTTGTGGGCTTGTTTGCTGTGCTAGCAACCGGACTTTGCTTTTGACATCTTCAGATTTTTGAGTGTGACTCAAAACAGATTCATTTAGTTAAAATCCCTTTGACATCTTCTTGGAAAACTGTTGAGCTACAGATTAAGAGGACGCTCCAGAGCAGGGAGTCTGTAGGAGGTAATGTGAGTTATTTACAAAGAGATATTAATTAATTTCACCAAGCATCTGTTTATTCGAAATTGATGCTTCCAAGGAAAACAAGCCTATTTTACAGTTGAATCTACCTAACATTTGGTTAACTTTTTTCTTTTGGTTCTGTCACAAGAGCAGAAGGATGACAACGTGCTCACTTCCAAGTAACTCAGTGATAACTCCTCAGGTCACATCATTGTCAGAAGGCCTGGATTGACCTGAAGTTTTGCCCAGTATATAGCACAACGTAACACGATGTGCCTCCAGACAAGCAGTGTACAATGTTGCAGGCACTAGAACTAATGAACATCATTTCCTGAATGCTTGTTCCCCAGAGTTAATTGCAGATTCTAATTGAATCATTTTCTCATGCTCAGACACTGGAGAGCTCATGGTCTCTTGCTGGATTACTCTGCAGTCAGGCAAGCCGAGAGGGGCATTTGTTTATATGTCTTCCTATACCTGTTGCAATTGTATTGCCTTTGAGATCTCTTTCCTGTTGTCATTGAGAAGTTGTTTGGGATTCCTAAGTTACAAGGGGAAGCGTGGTGACGGACAGGTGGATGTACAAACTCACATAGAGCGTGTCTGCATGCACCGCATTTGCAAAGTCAGGTTAAAGAACAGAGTGCTATATAAATGATCAAAAAAACCTAAATCTTTCCGTGTCAGCTGATGCTGCTTCTGAAATGTGAAGAAGCATCCCTTTGCTAGAACCAACAGAGTACCAAACCTGCTGTGTGTCAGCTGTAGACAGGGTACAGAGCTGTGCTCTGGGGAAGGAATCAAGCTGTAAAAGTAACTGAAAGGTAGATATGAAGGTTGCCACAGCTGCTTGTATGCTTACATGCTGTTTGCTATCCACAACCAGCAAAATGAAAGGAAGCTCAACTAGACAGGAATCAAATGTTTATAAACCAAACAGCGAAGGTAGTGAAGGCTGACACCGTCCATATGCAAGTGATAACAAATCCAAAGTGGTTTTTCTTGGACCCAGGATCTAGCTTGTGCTGGTGTGTGACATCCATATGCACAAAGGACCTCAGTTTTCACACTATGGCTATTGTGCCTAACTCCTTTGCACTCTATCCACAAGCCATACAAGCTTCCCTAAGTGAAATACCTGCGTGACTTACACAGCAGTGTACCCTATGGAAACAATTCATGCACCTTCTCAGTTAGAAAGGGGCTTCTCCTGATGTGCTGTAACTTACTTATACAGTCATCAGTCACAACCGTATTGCCATCATCGCACTCTTCCCCATCCTGTACAATCCCATCTCCGCAAGTATCGCCGTCCTCGAAGCGGTAATCCATGGGATAGAAAGGGGATAGCTGGCCAAACAAACACACAGCGGTTACTGAACTGGACCATGAGCCGCCTGGCTAGCAAGCTGAGGTGAAGGGCTGTAGGAAGCAGATCCCAGAACCAGGTTTTCATATCCCGCTCTTTGGCGGCTCACAGAGTTTGTACAGAATCTGATTCAATATCCAGTGGGCAGAAGAAAGATCCTGCTCCTGATTCCAGCAGGACTCAGTTTAGTGACATGAAGCAAAAAATGAAATCCACAGGTTTGGTTTGCAGGGTTTGTGTTTTTCTGTAACTTTGTACCCTGCTGAGCTTTGCCTCATTTTGTGTTAAATAAAAAAAGTTCTTTACTGTTGTAATTCCCCAAACTGTCCCCAGTTCGCTCACCAGTGGAGCCTGGTTCACAGCAGTGCTATCACAACCTGCAACACTGATGAGTTAATGCCTCAGTCATTAAGACTCCTGTAAACAAAAGTCACAGAACTACGTGCAGTTGTGGCAGTGCTCAAAAATGAGCTTGTTCTACATACGACACCTCAAGTACAGACATTATGTTCCGTATTTAAAAATGAAACATACACTCACGAGTTTTCTGAGACCACAGTCATATTTTCACCTGGACTGGGAGCCATCCAAAGGTATCCTTGAAATACAAAGATCTCTGATCTCTTCTAAAAGCTAAGGCATTTTCTGTGTTTAACCGGTCCAATTCTTCTTGATTATTCACCACAAAAATCTGGGGCACAGAAAAAGAGGTGATTGGCGACCCTCTTGAAGTATTTTGGCTTCTCACAGAATCTAGTTTTGCCAACAGACACATGTATCTGCACATAGTTAAATAATCACACAGAAAAACGGTTTTGCTGTTTCCAGATAGAGAATGGTGTGAGAACTTACACCCATGGTTGCCAGACCATAAGAGGCTCCTTTGTGGTCAGTGAAACCTCTCCTGAGTACCCAGCTATGGCTCCGATGGCCCCTATTACAGCATTACCCACAGGTAATGAGCATGCAAGCACTTACACACAGTCATTGCTGAGTCAGATGCTCAAATGGTTAAAGGCTGGAACAACTGCAAAATCCACATGGGCATATGTGCTTTTTGGGGGTTCGTCTGTAATGTTTTAGGCATGCTCATGTGTACAAAATAAATAACTCATCGCTCAATGCAACCTTCACTTTTACTACCTTATACTTTATTTAGACCTAATTTGCATTGAAATGCATGTTTCTTCATATGTATGCACTTTGGTCTAATGCCAGGTCTTCAATTAAACAGAAAAAAAGAAGTTTAAAATGGAGAAATGAGGATGAGCTCCTCTCTTACCCTTTTTTAAAAGGGCTCAGTCACTGCAATGGGCTGTAAGGGGCATTAGGAAGCAGTCTCTCCCTTCAGCAGTTCAGCCAAATTAATTTTAGCAAGATTAAGCCATTTTTAAATTAAGAAAAAGCAAATGGAGCGCTTCTGATCAAAATGGATTCAGGGCTGAGCCTGATTCCCACCAGCAGAAACAGAACTGTCTCTTTTTAAAGCAAAATACCCTGAAATTTTTACATAGCAGAATATTCCCATAGCCCTCAACAAAGGCCAATTTCATTAAAGAAGCACTGAATAAAATTGCCTTCAGCTTGAATGAAAGAAAGCAAAGAAATAGAAAGCCAACAAAGAACTGATCCCGTAATTGTGTTCAGGAGCTCAAGCCCCAGCCCCAGAGCTCTAATTTCCCTTGAAATCAATAGCAGATCTGTGCTCTCTGTTACAGACGCTGGCCTTTGAAACTGCAAAAGATTTAAAACCCAGAAAGAACCTTAGCCAGTGTCAGAAAAACAGCACTTTGTTTCCTGGCCTCTCCCCTCACTGGCACTGCTGGCACTGGAGGAGCTGATGGGCAAACAGGTGAGTGCACTGAAGACTTGTTGCAGAAGGATGCTGCTTTGGCAAACCACTCGACATTGGGACTGGGGCACAGAGCACTGTCTCTGGGTCTTTTCCATGTACAGCTATAGAAACCCTGACAATAGTTTTCAAATGGTACAAGGCAGGCTTCAAAGCTGCTGCATGGGGATCTGAACAGAATAACTAACAGCAATGTTTAAGTTCCTGCTCTTGACACTCCAGGGAGTAAAACAAATGGGGCAGGAGTACGGGGACTGCTGCTATGTGTGTTCTCCACTTCCAGAGAGCTGAGGTTTGCTGCTTTGTCATCCCACATTTCTGAGGACAAAATGGCATTTGGTCATCATCAAATGAGGGTACACAGTGACAGGGCAGAGTATTATATTATTAGGTGGTTGCATTCTCATTTCCATCTTTTAAGATCTAATATGAAATTGCCTGATGGAGAAGGAAGACCTACACAGAATATTGCAAGCCTTATACCTTTTCCTACAAGTTCTCCAGCCATGAAGCACATGATAGGTTTTTCTGCAATAGCATGCAGCATGATGTGATATGCACATTTGTTTCATGCACTTTCTTTTCTCACCATTACATTTTCAAAACAATGGGGCTTTTTTTTGTAATGCAGCACAGAAAGGGATGAACGAGCAGCTGACAAGACTTGCAGTACACTCAAGCAGAAGATTGAGTTCAATGACCCGGTTTAATGGGAAGTGTTGTGAGTAGGTCCTTTTCACACACTGTAACGGCTTTCTGACAACGTGACAGATGGGAAAGTTAACACAGCTAATTGCTGCTTTCTGTCATTCAGAGGGGACCAGACACCACCAATATCCATGCATGAGTGGAGTGGCTGGGCTCTGCTGGTACACAGCAGCAAGGCAACATTTTCATTGCTGATTGAGAGCTACAATGCACAGAATAATAAGGCAGGGCTCAGCAGAAGGAAAAAGTGCAGGAATAGTATTTACAAAGTCCAAAGAAATTAGAGATGAAAAACTGCTAAGTAACCTTCCACCAATGACTTCTCCTTTAAATTGCTGTGTCCAATTTGCCTACTTAAATGCTTTCAAGGATGCTAGATATTGAAATGAGCTATACAAAGTGTATGTCTGCAGACAGGAGCTCAGAAATCTGACTGCCACGGTTTGTAGAGACTCATTTTTGTTTCAAGGTAGGTGGCCCGTACTTTGGGATCCCAATATTCAATTCTAAAATCGCTCTTTTTTGCAGAAGAAGATACAAAAAATAAGCAAGAAAGAGACTTCACTGACCAATCTGAAATATATTTCAGTTTACTGAAATAAAAAGAACAGTTTACATATGTACAGTAGAAGATGAAAGAGAGCATCCTCAGGCTTGAAAAAGGTTTCTAAACACATGCTACATTCCTGATGGTTTGAAACAGCTGCATTTCAGCACCAAAACCCTCCGACCAGTTATGAGACCAAACTCTTTTGCACCAACTGGATTGCAGAAGTTTTGAATAGTAGAAATAACACATTGCTCACATACAGACATCTTCTGTGTTAAATCAAATATATTAGTGAGTACACCACCTCTTACAATAAAACTACTTAAGAACTGCTCACACCATCTCCCAGAAAATCTGCTTACCACAGGGACTTTTGGATAACTGTGTCCAAACACAGATTCCTCATATGGTGGGTTACTCATGTGTTGTGGGGGTCTGCAGAGACATCTCCCCGGAAGTCCTGGAAGTCCTCTTTCCCCTTTTGGTCCTATTGCAAATTGCCCTAGGAAGCAAAATACCAGGTTGCCCATGTTGAGAAGTTAATACACAAAACACAAACACAGTCTTAGTGGAAAAAGTACAGGTCAGGTGGATATAAGCTTTCAGATATGCATATCTCCAGCTAAATTCACTGGGAACTGAGGGAAGAGATTACCTTGTAAGAAATCTGGAAGGGAACTTTTTACAAGGGAATGTAGTGATAGGACAAGGTGAGATGGTTTTAAACTGAAAGAGGGGAGATTTAGATTAGACATTAGGAGGAAATTCTTGACTGTTAGGATGCTGAGACACTGGCACAGGTTGCTCAGAGAAGCTGTGGCTGCCCCATCCCTGGCAGTGTTCAAGGCCAGGTTGGACGGGGCTTGGAGCAAGCTGGTCTAGTGGAAGGTGTCCCTATTCATGGCATAGGCTTGGGAATGGATGATTTTTAGGGTCCCTTCCAACCCAAACCATTCTGAGTCTATGAATTCTATCATTCTATGATTAGCAGAACCACCAATTCCAGCACTTCAGGAGAAAGACCCAAGTTTGTACCACAGCCACATTATTTCAGTTCTCTTCTTAAATTTTCTATGAGGTTTGCAGAGAAAGAGACACCATTTGCTTAGAACAAATATCAGCCTGTTTGAAGCTATAGAAATTTAGGACACAATGAACGCACAGATCACTCTGTAGCACCTATGCACCAAGTTTAGCAGTCAGTCTATGTATACATCCACAACGCACTGGACTTGTGCATTTGTACAACCACTTGAGTCATGCTGTTTCAGAGGTAGAAAACACAATGAGAAATACAGGAGAGCTGCACATTAAAATGTAAAAAATGCTGCTTTTTGACTTCAAACTTTGGCAAGGTTGCGCTACTCTGCAGAATTAGACTGTGAGTCAACGCATTCATACCGCAAGCAGTGACATCATTACAGCAAGGTCTTTTAGGGTGAGAATTTATATTCTAGAGGAAGAAGATTAACAAGCCTGACACCACATAAACTTTCCATGGGTGGAATTATTTCAGTCTCAAGATCATGGCTGCCTTCCCATTGGCACAGTGAAAATTCTCTCCTCTGAAAACGACTTCCAGCTAATTTACTCAAGACAAAGATGCCTCATAATGGGAGACAGGAAGTATGTGAAGATTCTGAAGCAAACCCCAGCTTCACAGATGTACCATTTCCACATCACCACAAGAAGAGACCTTATGCTCACAGATGTAAACAAGGGAAGAAAAAGGGAAAGCAAAATGGAAGAGGACATTGAACAGATCAGCTGCAGTAGAAGCAGCTGTTGTCCATTTGAAGCAACAGTAGTTTCCAGATGGCTTTGCTTTTGTTTTCAGATGCCTTAGTATATATCCAGTCACTGAACAGGGTGGGCTGTGTATTGTCCTTCATGTCTACACTTGTTCTTACAAGCTGCCCAGAGTTCATGTGCATGCATAGCTTTGTAGCTGTACAACTACCAGTTACAAGATTTTTCTCATGGTTTCTACCACACGCACAATTGCAGCAAGCCCAGGTCTCCAGCACTTAAAGCTTTTCCCCACTGCCTTTTTTCTCCTCTGACTCTTGTCCCTTCTCTTCCCTGCTTTCCTTAATGCCATTGTGACTTGAGTTTTATCTGGTTTGCTTTTACAGAGCTGCACAGGGAGAGTATGTTGATTAGAAACCACAGCCTTTCACTGTAAGCCGGGATATCTGGAGAAGCAGCAGACCTTTGATGATTGAGATTAACTAGCCCCTCCAAGGCTGCCAGATGACTTTCCATCATCCCCATCTACCAAAGTCCCACAGGAACCACTTAAGCCATATTTTTGTTTTTCTTTGAAACATCAGAAGCCAAAATGTAGGCTTTAAAGTGAGGTATAGAATCCTTAAAATGGACAAGGATGGCATGACTTGCCTTCAGGAGAGATCCTCTGCTTGCTGTCAGTGCAGAATCAAATGTATCCCTGCAACACTTTTGTAAAAGGGCCTATGCAGGCATATATGATGAGAGGCATATAGGGAGGAAGGGACACTACTTACCTGATCCTGAAGGTCCAGGGGGTCCCGGCTGACCAGAAGGACCAGGCCTTCCAGGTGGACCCATGACACCCGCAGGTCCGGTGTCTCCCTTCAGCCCCTAGGAGAGAGGAAACATCCATTTGTTTGATAAACTATTCATAACACACAGCCTCTTCCAGCCACACTCGCTTCCCTTTCACGGAAACCAAGAGATTTGCCACTAGAAGCATGCAGCACAAGCTTCATAGCCACCACCCCAAGGAAGAGGTGCTGTCCTTTTCTACCTGGAGACAGAAAAGTGTGTCCAGGCAGGGCTTCTGCTCCTAAATGTGAATGGTCCCAGAGTTCTGCTCTGTGTGGAGTAAGGAATCACCCTGACTTCAATTATTTGATAGCCTTTCTTCAAAGATACCTTTTACCCCTGGTAGCTGTCAGTGCAGCTCGGACAGAAAGGGCTGGTGGAGCTGAAATAGCTGATCCTGGAAATCCTTAGTTACTGGAGTAATACACACTGAAAAAAGAGACAATTCACTAAGCATACAGCAAGGGCTTCCACAGTGACCTTTCCCAGTCTTAGGGTGCCATCTTTCAGAAGGGCGCTAATGACTTTGAAGCCCACACTGTTTCCAGAAGTACCTTAGGCGCCTGGACTCCCGTATCTCCTTGACTTTCACCACACGTATAGCTACGTTAACAAATCACAAGGCAAGCAAAGGCTTGGCTTTAAGAAGTGCAAGCTAGTGTGTGGTAACCCCATACTGACAAGCAGTGTTTTTCCAGTACCATATCTGTCAAAGTGCTGTAACATTATCTATGGGAGATGAGCTTACACACAGTTACCATAAAATAGCTGATATTCTGCAAAATCAGCTGTAATTTGCCTCATGGGAGCCTGTTTCTGCAACCATGACCTTAGGCATTTGGAATTTTCACCCTGCAACTATTCAGCACCTTCATATTTGTGCTCCTGAATTTAATATGGTGACACTTATTAAAAATACCTACATTTACCTTCCTGCTCATGCACTCTCCAAGGCTTGGGTTTCCCAGCTTTATATTTCGGAAGCATATTACATAGCTTGAAGTTTAAATATCTGAGTTGATTTTATGTAACAGCATACATTATTTAGCATAACAAAACTGGTGTGTGTTGTGTAAGCTTTCTTTTAATAAGAAGGGAAATGAGCTCCTCAAAGATGGTGTAATTCTAGGTTAATGTAAATTCACGGGCTTACGATGAGTGGTTACATGTCTGGTTTCAGAGTAATAGAGCATACGGGGTAATGCATGCTAGAATAATCTGTTGTTATATAACATGTCATATCCCATGGATACATTTGAATATTGAGGAAGGTTGATTTTGCCATGGCCCATAAAGAACTTAATCGAATATTTGCCTTGTTTAATCCTATTAGGTAAGCTCTGTGCCATCAAACTCTTCCAGGATTTATGTGAACGTCAACGATGCTGATCCCTAATTACTTCTTACATTATGCAATACAGAATGAGCAGACCAGGATTTTGTAGCCCCAAAGAAGTCTGTGGGAAACCTCTTTCCCTCACAGAACAGTGATCTGGCAGATGCAAGCCAGTGCCAGTTGGGCATGTACTGCCTGAAAATGAGCTGTCTGCTATGCCTCCTGCTTTGGAGGTGTGATTGCTTAATGCTCCCTTGCTTAGCACAGATGGATTAAATAATAATGGTGGAGATTTATATTAAACATGTTTGCTTGCTTCTTTTCAATGTACGCATGGCATTCAGAGAAGCTTTCCGCAGGGACAATATTTATATTCACTTCCTTTCTTTCAAAGCAACATTTTCTAAAGCCCTGAGTCATTCCTCCTTATCAAGACTGAAACCCTAAACTTGCTCCTTAGGGTCAAGTCCCAGGTTAGGAAGCTTTGGGAAGCTCAGAGGGCAGTGAGGCAGTGACTTGTGACTCCCACCTCCTGGTCACCTTTTAGGAAGAGCCTGCCCAGAGGCAAGGGAGAGCTGAAGAAGTCAGTGAGATAATCAAGACATCTTGAAATGGAAGTGGAAGTGACACCTTCCTAATTTAGCTGCTTTTATCTAGGGATGTCATCGGATCAAGAGACAGGAAATGGCCCCATGTTGATGGAAACTATCTTCTCAGCTGAACAAACAGCCAGACAACTACAGCACTTAAAGGCAGCACCCAGACCTGCCGAGCCTTAAAATGCCACTTTCAAGTTTTTTCAAAGGATTAGAAAAAAGAAAGGTTTTCATGCAGAAGATCAATACTAAAACTGCTTTCAGGGCATAAGAAAGATTTGTGTATTGAGCCGTGGGCCTAGAAATCCAAATTTAGGGCCAGACTATAGTTATTTCAGTTACACTGATTGTTGACTTAAATTATGGCATGCCTTATGCCACCACTTTTTGATTAAGGCATGGTGGAATGTGACAAAATGTGGAATCACAGAATCACAGAATCCCAAGGGTTGGAAGGGACCTCAAAAGATCATCTAGTCCAACCCCCCTGCAAGAGCAGGGTAACCTACAGTACATCACACAGGAACTTGTCCAGGCAGGCCTTGAATATCTCCAGTGTAGGAGACTCCACAACCCCCCTGGGCAACCTGTTCCAGTGCTCTGTCACTCTTACAGTAAAGAAGTTCTTCCTGATGTTAACGTGGAACTTCCTATGCTCCAGTTTACACCCATTGCCCCTTGTCCTATCACTGGATATCACTGAAAAAAGCCTAGCTCCATCATCCTGACACCTACCCTTCACATATTTGTAAACATTGATGAGGTCACCCCTCAGTCTCCTCTTCTCCAAGCTAAAGAGACCCAGCTCCCTCAGCCTCTCCTCATAAGGGAGATGTAAGGAACACACTGTGTCCAGGCTGATCTACAGGTGCTGTGGCTTCTCTTTGCCTTGTGCTATAGAAAGACATTGTGTGTGTTACTTTGGCAGGACAGATGAGCACAGTTCATAAAAACAAGAAGCAAAACCAAAAGAGGAGAGAGCACACATCAGCTTTTAAAACCTGACAAACTAAGGACGAAACCCCATTTCTTGTGGGTCACAAAGCAGACGTACTTTGCACAGACTTTCCCTACTTGGTGGCCTGTTTTCTTTTCCTAACACCCAACTTTCAATTTTTCCCCACACTGGCTATTCTTTCACTTCAGATATTAGCTGACAGCATCAAAGCCCCAGAAGCAGATGTGCCTCTGTTTGCAGTGCTGGGCACAACCAGACTGCAAATAAAATACATTCAGCTAAGCCCATTAATCCCCTCATGTACAAGCTCCTGTGCCTGAGCAGATACAGATGTACGTTAACACCAAGTCAGTGCAGTGAGAACAGGTTCCCTTTCCTGTTGCACAGCAGAAAGAAACAGGCTCTGAGGCAGCAATTCAGAGCATCAGGAACTGGTCTCCTTCATACCCCCCAGTATCATTGTTTAAAATGAATACAAAAGGAAAGGTGCACTCAAAGAGGCCCATTTGGTGACTTGAACAGGTAACTGTACTAGTGTTGTTACCTCCTCCTTGGAAAATGCTATAGCAGAGGAGTCAATACCAAATTTACACGCAACTCCTGGTCTTTACAATTCATCTGAAAGTCTGAAAAAAATAGTTCTACCAGCATAATTATTTTGAACTCTAAATAAGGACCATTTGTCAGCTATCCCACTCCTGAACAGGTTCCGTGCAAGATTACCATTCCTTAAAGTCACTATGTGTCTTCCTGACCTTTCTCAGAGCAGAAGAATCTGTCCCTGGCATGCAGTACTATGGTGAGAACTGCCATATAAATATCTAGCCTAACACATCAATCTTGATTTAGAATTAACAGAGGAAACGGGAGAAACAGAGAGGGTGTTTTAGTGCTTTGGTTGTTTGCACTGCATGCCAAACACCTCCAAGACCTTGTGGCTCTGAAAACTGATCTGTACTGAGCAACACTTGGGTCTGAGCAAAGCCTGAATCAACCAAATTGGATAATGTGGACAGAAAGCATCTTCCGGGCAGGCTAGGCAGCAAGGGCAGAGCCTGAATATACACTGGATAAACACTTCCTGTGCTAGAAACCCAGAGTGCATTACAACGCAATACATGGCTGCATGTTGGACATATAGACCAGTGTTTTTCATCACCACCCCGCATACACCAGTTTAATCCATTACAGCACACCATTCCTAGCGTACAGGCAGCTCCTGCTAGTGCATACAAGCAGTGGTTTCGTTAGCAGTAGTGCACCTCTTGACACTGGTGAGCCAGGGAGAAAATTCATGCACAGGCAATGTGACCTCCCTTGCAGGATGCTAATGCTGCCCTTTCTGCCCAAAGCTAAGGTGAGGAAGAATTAGATTTTGTAGCATCAACAGCAATCCCTCTCCCCATTCAGAGGCTCAGAAAGAAGGCGTTTCCCTATAAACCTTCATTCACTCATCCCAGGAACCTGTTATTGTGAGGGATAGAGTATGGCATTGGGTGTTGAATGATGGATATATCCCATTTGCCATTGCAGCCTGCCTGTAAATCAAACAGCCCTGCTCCCTAAGTCAGCTTCACGGTTAGCATCTACAAAGTGTAAGGCACCACAATATTATATCCCACACTAAGACCTGAACCTTGTATCAACTATCAGGTGGGGCTGAGACTATAGCTCTGTCTTGCTTAGGACTCAAAGGAGGTGTTCATGGTCTGCTCAAGCTCTATTCAATGAGCTCGTTACCAAGCCAGGAAAAATATGATTTTCCCCATGTTGCAAGGCCAGAGAGCTTAATGCTACAGATAAGTTTCCAGCTCTAAAGCTGAGGCCTTACCACCTGCATAGCCTGTACATGCGTATGAGGGGCTTCAGAGTTTCTGTCTGCTCCTCATGTGATAAAGTGCCTGGTACCACACAAGCACACACCACACATATGCCACGAGTCACAGGAAAAGGAAAAGCCATGGTCCTACTTGTTTGCCTCGTTTTCCAGGTCTTCCTATGGGTCCTCTGTGTCCTGGTACTCCCGATTGTCCCTTCGGGCCCATCTCTCCCTTGGCGGATGCAAAGGGAAGGAAGCAGGACATGAGTACATGGTTGTACCTGCCTTATACAAGATAGCAGATGGATGGTGCTTTCATTCACATGATTCGTCTAGATAATGCTGGCACTGTTTCTTTCTCAAAAATCCAAAATTCAATTAAATATTTTCAAACAAGCATAAAGTAAAAAATATTGCTTAAAATTTCCCTGAAGAATCCTTTATTAAAGAGGAGGCCAAATGGAAACATCAGAAACGTGCTCGGAGATTTGGAGAGGCCAAGGCTAGCAAAACTCTCTGATGCCTTGGCAATATCTTGCTTTGCTGTTAAGATGGATGTATAATAAAATCACTCATGGAAAGGGAAGTGAATTAACTCATCTTCTAGCCTCCTTAGAAGCAACAATTATTCCCTTATCCTAATTTCAGAGACAAAATCTGATTGCATCTTAAAATTATCCTTCTTTAGAGTTTCTATCCAGAAGCCAACATCCAAATTTTACTGTTTTTCAAGTACAGACTTATGATGACATAAAAACTGGTCAGGGTTATCACTGCTATTTATAGTAGTGCCACTGGAATTCAGAGTACCAAGAAGGAGATGTTTATTAGCCTCAAATGAATAATCTCCAAACAATTAAGGCAGTTATGAATCTGTAAACAAGGGTTTAAATATATTAAACAGGAGGAAAATTATAACTAAACCAGTGTTCTGAGGAGAAAAGAGAAACAAGAAATGGCTAAGTTTCAGGGTTTTCTCCTAAGATAAAAGGTCTGAAGAATTTGATCATCAGTCCAAGAAGTCAGGTATGACTTTCAATGTCTTATACTTTCCAGGATGTCCCTGAAGCCCCTGACTGACCTTGTGTCACACTTAACACAGCTCCCCAACACATCACACCCACTTACTTTTTGTCCCAGCATTCCAGGGAAGCCTATTTCTCCCTACAAAGTAAAAGGACAAAAATGATAAAAAAATGTGGAGTCATCTTTGCCAAAGCAGCACCTTCCTTGGACGCAAGGACAAGTGCTGTGTACAGATACCAGTTAAAGAAACCCACACTGTGATTCAGCACCGTGGGTGATACAGTAGGTGGAGAATTTTAAGCACAATTTTACTGTAAATCCCCTTGCACAGTAGCACTATTCCTCTGCCACCTGCTTCCTCTCCTTCAGCAAGAACAACCTGATCGTATTTTGTCTGCAGGCAACTCTGCTACCTGGACAGCTCCTGCGTTTTGGAATAGCATTTCTCCATTCACATCAGAAACAGTTTACTTTTCCTTTCTCAGTTAAAAGAACCCCCAAGCCACAAATCTCACCCCTTCTTTTGCCTCCTATCCTCAGCATTATCATTCACCAGTTAAAACCATTTTGGCAAGCTGTTATGGTTCTGGACTGCACAGGCCAGGAGAGACTGACTCATGAGTCCCCCTGTATGCTGGCACTGGAGGGCACATGGACATGGATGCTACCCCACCAGCCTCCCGTCAGGCAGGGACACTGCTTTCATTCCCCACTCTTGCCCTCCAAGGAAGATGCCTCCAGGCTCCGTTCCTCCAAGCCACTCCTGGTTTCTGCCATCAGAAGTACATTAGTTCTCACGTGCATATTCAGCTAAATCTCTCAGCTATTTGGACAAGAAAATTACCTGGTCTCCTTTGACTCCTTTGTCACCCCTGTCACCTCTGGACCCCTGGAAGGAGATAACATTATAATAACAGCTTAATTACTACCATTTCATGAGGAAGCAATAAATATTTCTCCCATGAGGCATTATTTGAAGTCACACATGATACAGTATTATCTTCAGAGTGAGGCATATGGTTTGATACCCTAAAATGTTTCCTTTCTACTTTTATTGACATTACAACAGAATTAAAAGTAAGGCTTGCAGGAAAAGGGACTCATTCTCCCCAGATAATTACTCTAAATAGGTGCTTTCCTGGATATAATACTTCCAAACTTGATTTTTTTTCCCCACTTGGCTTCGTCTAAGTTGAGGTTCCACTGTAAGGTCTTACAGTAAAAACTCTCTGTGTGTCAAAGTGTATATATGTAGCCTAAATAAACCAGAGGGACAACTTCAGAATTATTATACCCATTCTACAGACAGAGAAGCTGTAGTGAGGTGCTCTGTAGCAATTTGTTCACAAGACAGGGTGTAAAACTCACTTCTTCAGCATCCCAGCCCAAACCACAAGACTATGCTCCTTATTGATGCTTGTTTTCATTTCTCAGTGGGACCTTTGGACTTCACCCCATCAAAACCCAGTCTCATTTCTACAGTTACATTTTTTGCATAACTGTTTCCAATGGTTAAATTACACATTATTCTGTTGTCACACTGACCTTTTCTCCTCTAGTTCCAGGAAAACCCTAAAGGGAATGATAGACACTTTAGTGGTTCTGGCTTTCAACATCACCCAAGAAGCTGAACTTTCAAACTTTGAAGTGAAGAAAAAGAGTGAAGCACAAATAATTAACTGCACCAACTTGTAAATGCGAATGAATATTTATAGCTTCTAAAATTGCACTGAAACAGAACTATGAAACATGAATTAAAGGCAAGACAACTCAGCCCAAAAGCCAACATGAAAAAGCCAGGTAAAGCCAGCAGGTTTGATATTGCTTTAAAATTGAAACAAGGGAGATAAAATGTAGCTGAATAAAGCCTTAGATGACACAATTAATAATCTAAAATATTTTTAACAATAATCTTCTTCTTCTTCTGGGTTGTTGTGTTTAGGTTCCCCCACCTCCCCGGAACATCTCTAAATTATATGTAAGTAATCTTCCAATGTGAAGATTACTATAAAACCAAGTTTTTCTTTCAGAAAAATACAATAAACAAGGGTATTCAATTCTTCTTCCCAGTCCTTTATTTGAATAAACTGACTGCACAATCTTTTTCAAGTACCTAAAAATGTTGTGGCTTAAATTTGTAAAGGCAAAGGCAATGCTACAGACCATGATGTGCAGATACTACAACATTCAGACCAAACTGTGCTTACTATCTGACTGTCAATACAGATGTATAGATTTAGTAGAGGACCAAAATGATCTCCAGTCTTGTGAGGTGGGTGGGAAACATTGCAGACATGATTTAATGCTTCAGATATACTTAACAACTCCTGTTTTCTAGTGGGATACAATTATATATGAGTTTTGCTTGTAATGTAAATTTTTCATTAGAACAATTTATACCTAAGCATTTTTATGAAAAGCCAAAAACACAGCCAAGCCCAACCAGACAACATAACCTTGCTTGAAGAACGCATCTTTTAAGCTGTATTAGAAAAGATGCATCTCAATAAATGCTTTCCAGCCAATTCATGAGGGAAGCAGCTGTCAGCAGAGCGTTAGAAACCAATGTCTGAAAATGCAGCATTTTGGTTAACAAACCTTGGAGCCCATTGGTCCTCTTGTACCTGGCAATCCCATCACACCCAACTCTCCCTTTTCACCCTAAAGGGGTCAATAAAGAGAGTTATTCATTGTGGCTCTCTGATGAGGTCATATTTGAATGTCTGACAGTTTAGCAGTTGAGGTTTTATGTCAAATGATTGAGACAAGCCTGACCTTGGTGTAGTATTGTAGTCAGAGGTCTATATTTCAATTATATCCTGCCTGAGTCCTCTTATGTTATCCTTCTATTGGCATTTTCTTGGATGCATAACTTGTGCTTTAGTTTTGCCAGATGCTATTAAAGGACATGCAAACAAATTAGAAGCAGCAGTGCATCATTTTTTCTGCATGAAGGTGCATTATCTCCACCCAGCATCATTTCCACTGAATTGCAGAAAATTAAATTGCAGAAAATAAAGGTATCTTGCTGCAAGTCCTTATGGATCGGGAAAACATAGTGACTAGGTTTATTGCAGCTCTGAGACATCATGTGCTTTACAGTGGTTTGGAGCCAGTAAATCATGAAAAGGCTTTACAACAACTTCTCTGGCTGCTGCCAGCTAATTATATCTAGCGTGAAATACAGAGTAGTCCCCGCAGACATGCAGTAGCACTACAGCAGAATACAGTTGGCTCTCATTCTCCTTCGCTTTCACTGTCCTAGAAATGAAGAAATGCTGCCCCAGCAGATGTTCAGAAAAGACTTGAAGAAACAAAATAGAAGTAAGGATTAGACCAACATTGTGTCAAAGAAAGAGAAGTAAAAAGACACAGCTAAAAAATAAAAGGCACAGAGATCAGAATGAGAGAAAAAAACAAAGCAAAACAAAACAAAGATCATCGCACTGGAGATTTACAGCAAGAAGAGGATGCAGCAAATGACTGCAGAGAAGATGAGTATCAGGAGTCTGGGAAGATGAGAGACGAGAAGGAGAGAAAGGACTTTACTGACAAGCAGGAATCTGAAATTTGTAAAGACCAGGAGAAAGGAAAATGTGAACCCATCTTAGGAACACAGGAGACAGGCATCAGAGCAGACAATAAAAGCAAAAGAATTGGAATCAAACAGCAAGTATCATTTGCAGTCAAAGTATAGGAAAAAGTATTACTCCTGAATATGAAGGACACTTCTGGAAGTGTGATGAAAAAGCATAACAATAGACAAAGAAGAGATAATATCAAAATTAGGAAGACTTTGTAAATAGAACTAGAGCTTACACAAGGAAAGGCCAAGTGAATGATTTTTCTGACTGCTCTGCTCTTAGTACTAAGACTGTGAGAGAAGGAGGTAGTTGAAGCTTTCTTCTACCCTCGCTGCCCCTGCTGTCAGAAATCACAGCACACAATGCGTTTTCAGGGGGGACGCCATTTCCTACCTCACAGTTTAAAGTGAACATTGTCCCCTTTTAAGCAACACTCTTGCTGCTTGCCTACATATTGGATATAAGGAGGAAGTTCTTTACTGTTAGGGTGGTGAGGCACTGGAACAGGTTGCCCAGGGAGGTTGTGAGTGCTCCATCCCTGGCAGTGTTCAAGGCCAGGTTGGACAGAGCCTTGGCTGACATGGTTTAGTGTGAGGTGTCCCTGCCCAAGGCAGGGGTGTTGGAACCAGATGATCTTGAGGTCCTTCCCAACCCTAACTATTCTATGAATCTATGATTCTATGAACATGACGTTTTTCATCTAACACAGTGAAGATGTGTCAGGGTTGAGGGTCTGCTTTCCAGATGTGGCTTGAATTCAGAAGTCATATACTATAATTCTTGCAGTCCTCTGAGGTGGTGGCACAAGCATCCGTGGAGCAAATGAAGAGTCAAAGATTTACTGGAAAATGTAGCATTGAACTAAACATTGTGAGCAGTCCTTTTGCCTGATGCGTACTGAATTGAAGGAAAGCAAGTTATCTCGAAAGTCCCAGTAGAAACGCCATATACTGTGGCTTCTGTAAAGAGCTGTATAGATTTCACACGATATTATACTCAGCAGAGGACTGTCCTGAAGTTTTTTCATAATAAATACAGAGGAAGCAACCACTCAGCAGTAGCAAAGCTGGTCCTGACATTTCTTCTGCTGTTGGTTATTAAAAGTCACAGGAACAAATGTCTGTTTGTACGGGAATTAACTTCAAAGATGTGATCAGTAATCCACATGGTTTGTAATCTCTTTCCCCTGAGACCAGCCTGGTGTTTTCCCTCTGATTGCACGGGCACATAGTTGTGCTGCCAAGAAGTACACGTTCAGGCAGAGATCATCATAAAGAACACTCACAAAGATGATGATCAGCTTTAAAGCACCGATCAATGTGACTGTGAGACACCAGTGGTTATCAGCAGTCTTCATTAGACTGATTTTCAGTTTCCCTCTGGCATATTTTAATCAACATAAGAAGTGCTACAGGGGCTAGGCTGAAGGTGGATAAACCTAACCCTAGACTGGGCAGGTCTTTGCAGAGCAGTGTAAGAAACAGGACAGGCACAGAGTGTCCTTGTACTGCTGCAGCTTCCCAGCCTCTAGCAGACAACTGCTTAGAGACTTCCCAATGACTTCTCATGACAACTATCATGTTCAGATCATGATGTTGAACAGGTTATTCCCTGTGAATTTTAGTCTTACCTTCGGTCCCACAGGTCCAGGCCATCCTATTGGTCCTGGCATTCCAGGGACACCCGGGGGACCTGGTCTACCCTTGAACGGAAAACACCAATTACAACAATTCATGCAACATCATTCCTACACACAGGCCTCCACTGCAGACAGGAGGTATGGAGGAATAAAGTCTTTTCAGCAAAAGACCTGAAAATGGTTTATTACCTTGTTGTTATACAAAAAAAATACTATATTATATTCATAGTACAGTTTATGTTGATGCTGCTGGAGGAAGTGTGGGCTTACAGAAATACCAAATTATACTGATTTAAATAAGCAGTTCAGCTACACAGTAAATCTACATGCAGTTAAAATAATTATCCTAAAACCCCAGTGTGAATAACTTAAATCTTCTTTTCATTTAATAATATGATGTAAATCAGAAAGACTTGTATGTAGTTATATCAGTACATATCTATGTTAAGGACAGAACCAGGTTTTTAGCTGAGATATTTCTTCATTTGTTTACTGTTATTTTGAATATTACTAACTATAACAGCTTTGTTATTAGCTACTTTATGACTAGCAATAAATACATATATACAGTTATTTATCTATTTTAATTACTGTCTGTAAATCACTGTTTGAGTATCTCCTAAAATGCTGCAGATTAGTGCTACTCCACCGCTTTATGCCACTTGACAATATTATCTTAGAAATGTCCTTACGATATCTGGGGCCATAAATGACCTCCTATGAGCCAGAAAGCTTTTAGCAAGGGTTAAACTGTTTTATTTCCAACTTGAGCACCTTCTCTTTCTGGACCTATTTATTTATTTTAGAAGAGTAAGTACTGATGTACTACATTTAAGGTTGCACTTTCTTGTAGGTTGATGGGTGACCCTCTCTGAGACATTATTGTTTTGAACTCTTGAATCTATATAAGTAATATCTTTGTTTACTGTAGGGCATTTGTAATTTAGATTAAAGAAAAAGACCTCTTTTGTTTATGTGTTTCATATCTATTTGAATTACTGATTCGTGTTAAAATCCTTTGTATGTTATTTAAAAGGTGTTAAAATCCTTGGTGTATTATTAGAAGGGTATTTCTTTTCCTGGTTAGTGACTACCCTCTGCTTATCTCTGATTTCATCCTGCATTGCTGTCTTCTTTCAAAGTTAATTACATTAAATGGAGGTACTTAGTGACTGAGGTAACGTATTCTGTTTCATCACATGTAGGGACACATATTTCGGACAGCATATCATGGCTCATGTGTCACCAAGCATAGGACTGTAGTCAGCATATTGTATTGGTGCCAGAACTTTGGAAGTGTAATCGTTAATGGCCATCCCCCTTGTTTAGCCTTGTTTAGACTTTGGAGAAGTAAAAAGTTTAATGTTGTTTTAGACTTTTTTTCATGCACCTTTTGTGATAGCTCGCATAACTCCTCTTTCCCTGTCCACAGAAGGCATAGGTCAAGTAACTTCCCATTCTGTTTTAATTGTCTGGCCAGAGTGTATGCTTTTAATGAGGGAATTTGTCGAATTCAAACCAGCTGGGACAGGTCTCCAAACCAGAGGGCCGAGCTCTCCAGCCTTCACCCAGAGCTCCCTACCACCCCCCCCGCCAGATACCAGGAGAAGCAGCACATACAGGTTAAACTTCAACATTAGCTAATCTTTATCTAACTATTGTCTGAACCCCTCTCTGACAGCTGTTAAATGTCAGGTATTAGGTGGGTTCTGAGAGAGCACTTTTGTTCATACCTTTCTTCCTGGCCTGCCAATCTCCCCCTGCCAGAGAAAGGAACATGTTAGTCCCACAGGCACCGCATGAAACACAGAGGTTCATTTGTCAATGCATTTATATGAAAAATAATAATAATTTGGGAATACTTTTGAGTTCAGGACTTTGCTTCCAAAGGTAAAATGAGAAAAATTACTTTAAGAAAGCTCCTTGGTTTTTCCTGTGTTCTCATCCCCTTGTATAGTAAAGCACATAATTATGTGTCCAGCTTCAGGTATAAGGCCCCTAAAATCATCATCATGGAGCAAATGACCAAATTGAACATAAGGCCAACTTTAACATCTGAGCTGACCCATACAATTAACATACATGGAGAGCTCCGCTTTTCATGTCCTCCCAGAAGGACAGGACATTCAAAGGCTTCTGAAACAGTATGATCGCAGACTTGTACACCTGAGCTGCTTTCTTAACACATACTCTAGACAGAGGTAGCTATGGCGAGAAGCCATAAAAAATGCATAAAGACTGAAAACGTACACTGAAAGATGAAGCTTTAAATTATAGATTCAAGCCAATTCACAACCTTACATTCAAATTAAACCAAACCCCCACAGCAGTAAGGCTCACCCTTCACTAAACAAAAGGAAAAAAATGAACATGCTCCTATCCCCTTCTTTCTTCCTCAAAACCACACCAAACTCCATAACAAGAGACACTTACTTTCTCCCCTTTTGGTCCCATTATACCAGGAATTCCTTGTGGGCCCTAGAGAGAAAAGTGAATACTGTTATTAAACTACATTAGTTAGGAGGCACTAGTGGCTGTCTTCCCTCAGCCCCTGACCCTGTAGGTGTCTCCTGGGAATAAAGTTTGGGATGCTGGATATGGTGTTTGAACATGGCCTCTAAATGCCAAGCCTGTGTTGTTGCTGCATGGCAGGCTTGAGAACTGGACTGATACAAGAAGTGCAGGGGCATCTTCTAAATGAAGAAAACCAGCCGGAAAAAGGCCTGGGGCAAAGGAAAGATGAGAAGTTATTGGAGTCCTGAAGAATTAGTGACAATGAGGACACGAAGACACTGTGTGAGCTAGCAAAGCAGGTCAGCCAAAGGGTGGTAAAGGAAGTGGCATAAAACATGTGGGACGGGCTCTGCAGTGTGGTATGGACACAGCGTATTGCCACCACTTCTGAATCCTGGACTTATTTCTCTCTCTCAAATGAGGATGGTTTTCTTCTTTCAGGAGACTTCTTAATCCAGACAGACCTTGAACCCCGTCTCAGAGAAAAAGAAATCAGAAAAACAGTGCTGTTTCTAGAGTGCTCCAGGTCACAGATCACCTTTCATTTGTGAATGACCAAGGAAAAAACTCCTATGAGCCTGTATCAGAGGAGTATTAGATTCACCATACAAATCACTCCAGGTTTGGATCCTGGCTGATTTATGCTGTCCAAAATACAACACAAATTGCACATGAATAGCAGCAAAGTGTACTCTCAAATGCAAATTACTCCAACTACTTTTTGTCAGTGGAGCTAGTTTAGGTTTTCAATAGTGTAAATCAGAATGCAACCTATCAGAGCCAGAGCCAAATTTTATCTTGTTACTTTCGTTTTCCCTTAGGTTATTAAACTGTGTGTTAAACCATTACAATTCTAGTTCTTTCTCTTAAGAAAAAGTGTTAAAATGTAGCTCTGAGTCAATAGCAGGAGGCTTTAGAACAGCTTGGAAAGCCAAGCAAGCTACAGCAGAAAAGAATTCAAAATTACTTCTTAGATTATTTTTTCTTTTTTGTAATGGTAGCATTTCCTTTCGGGTGGCCATTGCCATAAAGTATTGCCCAGAGGACTGTTGGCTCTAACACTGCCCATTACACGACACAGTCCCATCATTTATAATTAAAAATTCCAAAGCCATGTTATACCCACCCTACTGTCTGCTGCTGTGATAAAATCTGCCGGCCTACTCCATTGAAAAATGTTCTTGGAGGGATTGTAGGTCATCTGGTTGCAAAATTAGTATTATTTATAGCAATGGACCTTGTGGAATGATAGAATTAATAGTTCTGTTCTTCCATTTCAGTCAGAGGGAGCATTAAGAGGATTTTCCTTAAAAAAAAGAGAGTCTAGAGAAGACTGAAATAACAACGGCTTCTTTAACATATACTGCAACTCTGGATCATTGCCAACCACACTGCAGGGCTGTTCCATAATGCAGGACAGGACAAACACTTCCTATCACTTCTCACATCATTCACATGCTAAATGAATCTGCCTTGTCCTGCATCCCAGCAAAGACAAAATGACAGAACAATAAAGTCGAAGTTGGTAAAACAAGATTTTGTGGCTTTCACGTTGCAGCTTCTAGACTGTTTACAAATACCTTCTGAAGTATTGACTTCTAAATAATTTAAGCTAAGCTTTTTTCCACATAACTGAACCTTTACTGTGACCTATTGTCCATACGCTTTAAATAGTGTTTGGGTGCTTGTTAACTTCTCAGGCTGCCCAAGCCCTTGTCACAGCTTTTGCTACAGCAAAGGTCCTGTGCCATGTCTGCTATTAGCTGTATTGCAATAAAATCGGCACCTGGGGACCTTGAGGAAGATCACTGTCCCAGTGCACCAGGCGCAGCATGTAGCTCGGGAACTCCTATGCCCCAGGAGAAACTGGCATTACATCTCCATTATCTTTTCTTTGGATAGTATGAACTGGAACGGAAGGGCAGATGGGTGATCTTCTCCATGCTACAGAGATGTGTGCAAAAACGTTACCCCTAGAGATGGACCATTTCCTTGGAAGATTTCTGACCTCACTCAGAACACTTCTGAACACACAAATTGTACAGAATGAAATGGGAGGTCCAAAAGAATGGCCCAAGGCTACCCAGCAAGTCCGAGGCAGAGATGTTGAAGGACAAGCTAGATCCCACATCTCCTGAATCCCACACCACTGCCCTCCTGAAGCCTCTCCTTGTCTTTGATGTTTCCTGTAGGTTTTGCCATCTCAAGGATGTACTCCACTAATATGCAAGTTCATTGCACTTTTTGTGCATCCATTTACAGGCTCACACAGACAACAGCCTCTAAAGCAAATAGAAAAGTAACAAGAGCCTCTGAAGGAAGCTATTGCACCTCTGTGATTTTTGATGGGTGCTACCCACTATAAACTCCACAACAAATGAAGGGTGAACTTGAAACCAATTAGAGTACACAAGGCAGAGATGAGAACATAGCATAGAATGCCTACATGATTTATGCATAGTCATGTCACAATGAAATTAAGCTAGAGCTTGATACACAAGACTTGAGAGGCAAAAAGGATTTGCAGATGTTTTACAGCTTTGTAAGGACCTAGGAGCAAGTGAGAGAACAACATGGTTTAATCACAAAGGCATCACTCACCTGGGGGCCAGGTGGCCCTGCAGGGCAATATGATTTGGGCAGAGAGGGAGCCTGTATTATCGGGTGCTCCTGACGCAACTCTTTCATATCCAGGGCAAGGAGTTTCTATATAAAATAAAACACAGGAGTGAATATGCAGCCATATGTAGCCTGTTGGAGAAATGCAATAAGAAAAGTGCCACAAAATGCTACAGCCCCAGGAGAGTTTATTTGCCCCCTTAGGGAGAAGCCCAGGGTTTGTCACAAGGTTAACTTCACGCATGTTTGAACATTAGCACTTCAGCATAGTGTCCTGCCCCACACTTCCTCCTCATCCTCTCCCAGAGGCACACAGCAGCTGGGTTGCCATACGCCTTTCAGAGCCAGCATGGGATCCTGGCCTATTCTTAGACCTGACCCTGCTCTCTCTGTTCCACTTTACATGTATCTGCACATCTCCAAAAATAGCATCTTTGCTCTAATAATAGAGACTATGCTCAGCGAGGGTATAGGCAGTGTGAACTTCGATCCAGAAGACACCAGCCCATAGGTTTTCATTCAGTCCAGACCAGAGCAGATGTCTTTGATAATCAACGAAAGCTTAATCTTTTGACTTACAAATTAGGATTGCATGAGTAAACTGCCTTATGGCTTGTGACAGAAGTGATATCCCCTGGAAATGTAGACTAACACTGAGCCAGAAACACCAGATTAACAAAACTGATCTTCAGCTCCCCAGTGAAAAGCCAGTCTCCAGAAAAGTTCCAACTAGACTCCAAAGCATGAAGTTCATAGTGAATTCATGTGGCGCCCATCCTCATAGTAACTAGTCTTATTCTCTCCCCCACATAAGGGGGATGATGTGAAGGGTAAATTTATGCTCAGATTGCTCTCTGGGCTGCCCAGGGAAATCTCAGGGGCCTGGTCCCAACTTCATCCTCAGTGAAGGAGTATGCCACATTCCTAAGGAAATCTTATCTCTGGGTCTCCTCTCTATGGACATCAAGGCACAAGGAGGTGATGAGGAAGGTGGAAGCAATTAGATTTTGGTCTGGGGGAAACAGCAGCCTGGGCTCCAGCCTGATCTCTCTGAAGGCAATGGAGAATCTTACACTGTAATTTTTCTTGGGTTAGTTCTTGTCAGACATCTTGCTAATGATTATTTCTATACCAGTAGCAATAATTGCAGTATTTGTATATGGTAAATGAATAGTAGAATTAAGAAAAAGAAATTATGGAGTAGGTAGAAAAATTCTTAATGTTGGGATGGAAAATATATCAGAGTTAACAGACCCTAGCAATAAGAGTAACTGGGCAAACATACCCATAGTGTCCTGTATGCTGCATATGTTAACATGCATATGCATACGTATCATGTAGAGCAGGTATGTGCGTAGGTGGGTGAGTGAAAGTTGCATACAGCAACTCAAACATGTTTCTGCAAAATGAAATGGTGGGAATAGATTCCATTGGAGGGTTTCGGGACTTTCATTTCACCTGCTGGATAAGGCAAATGTGATTTAAACCAGGACACATACATAACATACACCCTGAAATCATTGTGTGGGATGAAAAATTGCCTTCCTGTCCTTACTTGGTTTATTGCATTGCCATTTCCCTTAGTTCAGGATTGCCTTCTGCTAAGTAAGTTCCCAAAACAGAATATTTTAAGTTAATTGAATCAACTGCCTGAACAAACCCTACTTCATTTCATGCCTTGATCTATTTGAGATTCACTTCAAGCCACAGTCTGGGATGTGAATGATTCTCGTAAGAGAGCCATATCAATAAAGATAGATCAGAGAGGTCTGTTGAGTGACACCATGAAGCAGTGCTTGAGAGGATGCTTCAGTCTTTGTCATATATGAAGAGTCATGTAAAAGACAGAGAAAGGCTCCAGGGTCGCACTTACAGTGTTCCAGCCATGCCTGAAGGACGGTGGTGGGAACAGGGGCGGTGGAGGAGGGATGAGGAGGCAGCACGCTCTGAGGTTGAGCTGTTTCTTCTGTTCCAAACAAGGGAGATCTGTTCAATACAAACACTCATGGGTTGTCTTGAACACCACAAACATTTCTTACAGCATAAGAGGAGTTTCCATTCCACAGGGTTGTCCTACATCTTGTGTGCATTGATTGCAACACTGTAATCCAAGCAGGGATTTAAGAAACCAGATGGTCCTTCAAGTTTATAAGTTCCTTCTTGTGCTGAAGGAAGGCTGTGTGGAGATTTAAGCTCTTAATGTGGCTATTTTGGAAAATTTCAGATAGACAGCACTAGAAAATAGAAGTATTTCTTGATTTCTCTCTCCTCTTCCAAAAGTTTACTAGAAATAGCATCTTCTCATTCCCACTATAGCCTGCATGCCACCAGGAACTCTGTGCTGTTGCCCACTAACATTCCCTGTGGACCAAACTTTTTCAGGCACTTGTGTGACAGCAGAGTGGGAAGCTGTTCTACGGCACATTTGCTTATATTTCCCCTGGGACTGAAATCAGGTTGCCTTATTTCTGATTCATGCACCATTCCTAAGAATAAATACTCTGCAACCCAGATTTAGCTGGTAGCTTTGTCACCAGCTGACTGGTAAGGCAGGATCTCAGCTGTGTTCACCAGTGTATTCAACCTTTTCTAAGACGTAAACTTCCATCAACTATCTGAGAAGCTGTGACCAAAGATTCACAGAGAAAGGGTATGAAGATGATGCATTTATACTGAGGGGCAGGGGGTTCTGCATCAATTTACCCCTTGGGAAATACATCTCTAATCACGGTGGGGGCCTTCTACAAAGGTTTTGCCAAGGACAGCGAACATTTATTTATGTCTGTTGGTTTCTTCCTTTGGCAAATGGCAGCTGGAATGAACTGAAGGGTGGCAGAGAGCCAAACACAGCAGGAAGAAAAGCCTATGGTGGAGTATCTGGTATTAATAGAAAATCCCTAAATTAAGTTTCAAGGAAAGCAAACTGGATAAAATTGCTAGATTTGTGTAAAAATCAATCACAAGCTGGATACTGGTCACGTCTCAAGGTAAGGCAAATTTTCCAAGGGACAGAGATACTCTGAGATTTTTCAAATGTCTCAGAAAACGTATTATATCAGTTCTATCACCCTATGCTGTTAATGGGGGCAGCATTTTCTCAGTCCTGATGCACAGAAAATGTTCATGCCTATAGGAATGTGATTCAGCAGCGTTCAGGGATAGTTCACGTCATCCAGATATTTTTCCTAACAAAATACTATCTGTGATGATACCTTTGAGGGGTGAGTCAACTAAAGTCTGAAATGTTCCGTAATGAAGACTCTTTCACAACTTTTCCTCACAAGTTTGAAACTGAACCAAAAACTTAAATTTAAGAGAAAGGCAGAAGATTTATCATAATAATGAAAAAGTTATAGACTCATAGAACATTTTAAGTTGAGAAGGACCTTAAAGCTCATCAAGTTCCAACTCCCTGCCACAGGCAGGGACACCTTCCACTAGACCAGGTTGCTCCAAACCCCATCCAACCTGGCCTTGAACACTGCCAGAGAGGGGGCAGCCACAGCTTCTCTGGGCAACCTGTGCCAGGGCCTCAGCACCCTCATAGTGAAGAATTTTTTCCTTACATCTAATCAAAGCCTACCCTTTTTCACTTTAAAAATAGACCCATATTATTTCACTTAAAAATTTAAATACATACTGAATATGCCAATGCCTGTTAAAAAGTAGCAAAGGTTTGAGTTTGCCTGTCTCCAGTCTCACAAGCGATAAAATGGAAAGATAAGTAGAGCTAAGTTCTGTATTGGCTTATCCTGAGCTCAGTCACTCTTATGCAGCTGTAGCTAAGGTCTTCAATTTTTACTACACATACTTCTGTCTTAATTTTAGGACTGTATCTGAACGTATTGCATTGGGACTAAATTGCATATTACTAAAACAATGGACAGCTGGTAATTTAACAGATCTAAAATGTGCTTATTATCTTATTTTAGGCTATATTCCAATATAATGACTTTTTTAGTATTACTTTATGCCAGGATCTAGCTAAATTTCAATAGGATTGTTATCGTTCAATAAGAATAAGAACATCAAAGCAGGCTCAATGTGGTTTAGTTGCTAAGAGATCACTACCAGGCACTGTAGAAAAAGGTTTTAGTTACTGCAGTTGCACTGCTACTTCTTTTTTTAAAAAAGGAGTAGATTAAAGTGTTGTCTTTTGATTATTTTGCAAAGATAAGATTAAATATAGATGTACATCTATAGTCTTAATAGTTTCAATTTATCATGTCCTTATGAGTAAAGTCAAGTCCTGGGTTATAAAGTGTTTGGATTTTCTTTCTTAGCAGCAAAGTCTGAAATTCTGTGGAATGGGTTTTATCGTGAAAAACACCCTAGCTAACCAAGTTAGTAGCAAAACAGCCACTGATTTCAGTCTTTATAGTTTTATTCTAATACTACTGTACCAAACCAATTCAGGTTCGCTGGCATAAGTGGTGATAGCATGTCCTGATCTCGATGTCAAAACAAGAAAAAAGTATCTAATTTCTATCATGTAGGATAGATATCAATTATAAATGACGTGGGCAGACAATATTCCAGGGGCTCCATCATTAACTACGGCTACGCTCTGGAAGGTGTATTTGTAAAGCAAATATATAAGAAAAGGCTGGTCCTGGACCCAAGGACCTCCCACACTGAGGTGTGAGGTGACAGGACAGCAGATAGAGTAAAAAAAGCAGGTCACTGAAGGACTGCAGGTATGACTGCTATAATTTAATCTTCCAATAACCACCACATCTCATTGGTATGGATTTTGTAACTATGATGGGTCCAAGATACACAAACCAGTTCAGTATTGGCTTGTTTTATATCACAACAGGGTTACCTTGACAGGCTTACAGGCCCTGTGCAAATGCAATGTGTATTTTTAGGTTCCAGGTTAGCTTTGTTTGCTAAACACAGCTTCAGAATACTCCAGTCCCATCAGTGGAAAAAATCTCAGCCCAAGAATAGGACTGTCATAGTTTTCTGTGAAATATGAAGACCCTGCCTACACAGAGTGTGTGTTTACATATCTCCTATGGAAATTGCTCTGTCAACAACTTCAATATCAAAGAATGTGTTCAATAAGAGAAGGAAAACAAAATTAAAAACTCCTTCTAAGACTTGTCTAAGTGACAGATGTTTTCAAGGAACATAAAACTCATAATAGTCAGCTTTAAAATAGAAAATCTGTACCCTTTTCAAACTTGGTCTATTTTTACAGTCCACACTATATATTAATGTAGCTCAAGAAAGTAACTATATATATCTACGGGTAAACTGCCAATGGCTGCTTTATAAAATAACATATTCTAGATAAGCTGTTGCAATGTTTCATTTTGCTCCTGCAGGCTGCTACCTTCTGACCATAACTGAAGTTTGGGAACCCTTATCTGAGGTGATCTGACAGAGCCAGAGAGAAGCCGTCACCCATGCTGAGCCCCCTGGAATGGGGCTCATATGAGGTCTCTGAGCTCTCCTAGAGCTAATCCTTCAACCCTCAAACCCCCTCAGCTACACTACAGTGGGAGTACCAGAGAAGTCCTGTTCTGGGTTACAGTTGGATTTGTAGGATTTCATTGAAAAAAACTCATAAATAAACCCTGAAAGTTACTTTTTACATTAAAATCTGAAAAAGAGAAGGCTGCGTGGAGACCTCATAGCAGCCTTCCAGTATTTGAAGGGGGGCTATAGAGATGCTGGAGAGGGACTCTTCATCAGAGACTGTAACAACAGGACAAGGGGTAATGGGTTCAAACTTAAACAGGGGAAGTCCAGGTTAGATATAAGGAAGTTCTTTAATGTGAGGGCAGTGAGGCACTGGAATGGGTTGCCCAGAGAAGTGGTGAGTGCTCCATCCAGGTTGGATGGAGTCTTGGGTGACATGGTCTAGAGTGAGGCATCCCTGCCCATGGCAAGGGGGTTGGAACTTGATGATCTCAAGGTCCTTTCCAACCCTAACCATTCTATGATTCTATGAATCACAAAGCTGTAGGCCAACTGTCAGGAGGAAAGGGCATGGAAGGAAAGAGATACTTAACATGTGTTTCCCTTCCTATTTGCAACCACATTCTTCCAGCAAGCCCTGACGGGAAGCCGAGCTGCTATCCAAAGGCTTGTCACCCTGACAGCAGTGCCGGTGGCCTGCCCTGCTTGTGATGGACAGGGCTTTGCTAGACGGGGACCTCTGATGGCTGATACCCCATCACAGGTGCTTCTCCTGCTTGGATGGCACTCAGAATTAATAATAAACAAGCAGGGCAGACCAGCCAGTTAATGACTGTGGGCTTGTCACAGCTGAAACCGAGACTTTCATCTGCTTTCATCTGCTTTGTTGTCATTCATTCAGGCTCCTCTTACTCTCCTCGCAAGAAGAGCAGCATGCCAGGTGCCTTTCTGTACATCTATTGCAAGTTTACCATAGCACATGGTCCTTTTAAGTTAGGAAAGTTTAAGAGCCTGCCAAAGGTGCCTTCTGAGAGCCATACAGGTCAGAATACTTTATTTACAGAGCAGATGCAGGAGCTAAGCTCTTCTTTAAAACCCCAAAGACATGAAGCAGCATATTAACAATACATACCTCTTTAAAACATGTTTTACAAAGCTTTGTGACCAAAAATGTGCCTTATTTACACAGAAGCATGGAATAGAGCTCGTGTCTGGAGATGGGTTGAAGGGTCAGGTTGGCAAAGGGTCTGCACCTCTCAGTACACCTTAGAACTTAGACCTTACAGTTGTTGGGCTAAAAATATCTTTCCCTATAACCCAGCTAACATAAACGTGCTAAAGAAGTCTACCAAGCCCTACAGCTTAGGTAATGGTGTCTGCGAGGAGAAGGAGGTGGTGACCCATGAAGCTCCCCTGGGAGTTACAGGATGAGACACAGAGCTGCAGCTCTCCCCTGTTCCTGGTTTCATTATGCTTGAAATGGGGCTTCAGAGTATTTAAGCAACAGAGAAAAGCTGGTGAGAAAATAATTCCCCATCTTTCTGACAAAAAATTAAACAAATCCAGCTGAAACCTTTGCAAGTCTCTTTTCAGCCGAGAAAAACTCACACAAATCTGAAAATACTCCATTTTTAGTCCCCAGAGTGGCTACAGGCTATGGCAGCAGTAATGTGCACTTTAGCAGCTGGCTCACACTCAGAAGCTGTCATAATAAACAAACAAATAAACAAACAGATAAATGAATAAATAGAAGTATGTAAAATCAGTCAACGTTCAACAAGCTTGACAATAGCAGGACCCTGGCACACTGCCTGGACAGCGGATCTCGGTATTCACCCGGCCGGAGGAGCAAGGACACTGTGTCCCATGTCCCCACCTAATACTTAGCCCACGTCCCCCAGCATCTCCAAGCACCTCCCATGTGCTCACAGGCAGTGAGGCCCCAGTGAGCCCCTCGCAGCCTGGCTCAGCAGTCATAGGTGGCTGCATCGCTGCAGGACAGCCTTAGAAAAAGCTGCAGAAACAGCAAGATGCAAGATTTCTAAGCAAGGGAAAGGCCTTTTATTCCCTACATGCAAATATTTCAGATATTTAATCTGGGTGCGTGTGCATGTATGAGGGCAATGCATATACCAAAAGATTATATTCTGTTCTCTCAGGTTGACTGCAGTAGAAAAACGCTGAGCTCAGTACAGAGAGAGCATTTGCTCAGGTTGGTTATGCACTCCACTTTCACAAGAACATGAAAATCCCAGTAAAATCTGTCATGGGTGTAACATGGTTTATTATATGGGCTTATAAAATAAACCCATGCCATATAAATCCCTACCATCACAACAGCGCTATTTTGTGCTATTTTCTTTCTATTGCCTTCCATTGGCAGATGTCCAGAGTTCTAGACGCTGCTACACAATGTCGGCAACTCGATATGCTCCCCTTTAGTGCATGAGAAACTGAGGCACAGAGAAGTTAAGTAACTCCCCCAAAGCCACAGACAAGTCAATTACAGTACTACAAACAGAGCTCCGTTCTGGTAAACTACAATATCTCATCTCAGTCATTTTATGAGCTGGATTATGAAACTTAACTGCTTGTCATACCAGCAGTGTAATATATATACTCTATACAAAGCCTAAGAACCTTCTATGATCTGTAGAAGAGCCTGAAATCCAAAAGATTAATGCAAGATAGCTGCTGCATCAGCCCCAAAATTTCTACATGTCATTCACTGCTGCACAGTCCTCTCCCACTTTATCTGTGAGATCAGTAGCCACAAAGCCGAGAGACACCAGTGCCACCCTTCTGCAACTGCAAGATCATAATCTGCCAGTGCTGGCACAGATCAAACATGTACTTGACTTTGATGTTGCTCCACTGTATGCTCAGAGAGTCCCAGACAATCCCTATGAGACTGTGGGTGTTGCTGTGTGCTCAGAAACACTTCAGAGATAGGCTTTCAAATTCCTCTTTGAGACTTTGCTACCATGGACTAGATTAATTCCTCATGACTCCCTTGCTGTGACAGATTCGCAGCCCAGCTGACTTTGTTCTCCCACCCTTCACAAGAAATAACTCTGCTCTGACTCGGTATTGTAAAAAGTCATTTTGTGTCTCGAGAAGCTAAAGAAAATAAATCCATCAACATTTTCCCTGAATAGAAGAAAACTGAAGTCGTAGCACTGCCTTCTTTAGAAAAAGCATCTCCCTTTACTGGTGTGCATTCCCCGGGCACATGTATTTATGCATACACACTTGTTAGCTGCTGAGAAAAATGGTTAATAGCTACTTTTCTCTTTTCCCCACAGTCTCAGTCCTCTTCTGTTTTCTTCCTATATCCATCTTCTCAGCCCAAATGCCTTTGTACCATTAAAATTGTGTGACTACAGAAAGCACCCTCCCAATGCCTTCGCCATTAAAACAGCAATTCCTTGGAGAGAAGAAGGGAAGAAACAGCACATCTAGTTTGGGGTCTGTCAACTCCTGTGGGGTTTTTATCTCTTGCTTACTTCTGATCTTTCTCAAAGCCCCGGAATCGAGGGACTTTCCCAGTTCTCTTCTAGTTGCTAAGGGGCAGCACGATGTAGGTCTCCTGAGCGTGTCCTGAGTGGGTCCAATATTGCAGTACAGCTGAATGCGCCCCCTGATTTTGCAATCACATTCTATTCTAGCACTGAGAGTTAAAGGCTGCGGGGATACATGACCTATCCTGACAACAAACTTCCTCCTGCATAAACACAAATGATATTTTTCTATAGTTTTAACTAAGATTAGCCATTTCTTTTCCTGCAATCGCGCTGCTGGTGCTGCTGTGCCAATACAGCCTACCCAATGGGGAGTCTCTGTATCAGATATGAAACAGGCTGTAGAAACCAAGGAGGCTAAAACGTGAAGTCAGAGACTGTTCCCTTCCTGCGCAGGGGTATGGTAACATCGACAAATCCACAAATGAACTGTCTGTACTAGAGCAGAGGTCTGCAAGCACTAACTGTCTACAAGTACATAGGGAATAAACTGATTTTCAGCACTTTGGATTGCTTGTCAGTGGAGCTCCCATCCTTGCCTTGAGGTTCCCTTTTGGACCTGCTGCTGGCTGTCAGAAACATTCACAGGTTATAGAAAACCCTTCGGATCAGTTACTGCTTCCTTTGCTGGAAAGAAAGCAAGCACTGCCCCAGCTCCGGTCCTGACCTCTGGCCCTGGCAGGCGGACAACTTAGTCACCACAAAACAACTACTGGCTTTGCTTTGGCTGTGCCTCCAGAGGAGCTTCCCCAGCCTCAGGCTGGACAGCTGCCTTACTTGTCATGCAAGTGTCGCCCAGCAGTGCAGTCCCAGCTTCCTGCACTTCAGGAGTCCAGGTATGAAATGTGCCTTCTGTATTTCAGCGTGCCTCTACCCCCATCAGCTCACCACATGAAGCCAGACAAGTCCACCTTTGTATTCAGTCAGGGGTAACAGGGGAACCCAGGGGAAGGACACACCATGTGGTCCTTTGACATGCATTTTCTTGAGCAAGTGAACATTCATGATACCTTAAGCAGCATTTCACTGAACCCTTTCCCTTAATTTTCATTATAGTCACTGAACCTTTTTTGATAAGCTGAGCACCTCATCATCCAGTAATGCCACAAACAGGTCAGAAGCCCCCATTCCTGCCCTGATTCAAAACCCAGAGCTGGATTCAAGGACAATTTCCAGCTTCCTCACCAGTGGCTGTGTCTTCTGGTTTTTATTTACTGCTCCAAGCCAAATGCCACAGCCTCCTTAACTGCCTCTGATAGCCTTTCCTTGTCTCTTACCCACAGGATCAAGTGGGCTGCTAATCACTGGTCTATTGCTAATTCCACAGGATGTCCTGAGGATCCTCTGCTATTGTGACTTGCATTGATCTTCCCCTTGCCCTTCCCGACATGAAGCTGGCTGCAGACACAAGGCAGGCTGTGCACCAGCATGGCTGCTCTGCTCTCTCATGACTCAGCACAGGCGTTGCACCATGTGCCACAAGAGAAGGGTCTATGAATCCTTAGGTAGTCTCATCCCTGAGTATTACCTGCATTGGCCTGAGCATGGAACCCAGTCTGGGATTCTCACAGGTCATCTCTACTAGGGGGTGGAACTATGGATAAAGACAAATCAAGTGATTCTTTAACCTAATTGTGTTTATTTTAATGACTCATTTACTTAAAGTAAGAGCAACCACACCATTACTAGCCTGTTGTTTTGCTACTGGTCCAAGCCTTTCCCCAGAGGCTGTTCAGGAACTACCTTCTTCGAAGGTTAACCACTGCACAGCTGCTCTTTTTTGGCTTATGGTTCTAGCCATTCATTTGGGCCTATCCCAAAGTTATTAGTTTCTCTCAAGCTGAAGAGATACTCTATTGAAAGGATTTGTTGAGTCCCTTTCAGGCTTCTGTGAGTCACAAACAAGACAGAAAGCTTTTAAATGGCCAGCCCTAAGAGAGTTCAGCCCCAAGTCCTTTTCCTAGCCCCATTCACAACCAGATGACTGCCTTGTCCTATGGCCAGGGGTACTCTGCTTTCCTTCTTCTAACGAAGCCTCTGCCAGGGGCTCATTTCCACCAGGAATTTTAGTCTACCAAAGATTTCCTACTCATGTGTTCCATGAGAAAACCCTTGAGCAACAGTGTCAGGATGCTGGGCACCTCCTGGGCCCATGCTGACTTTCCAGAGCAGAGCCAGGCTTCCTTTCCTGGGCTGGTATTTTGCCTCTCAAAGATTCATCTCTGCTTTCTAGTCGCCTTTGGGCTGTTTTCTTAGTAGGCTCTGTGAGACTCTTCTGGCTTTTACATTTGGGCTCATTTTAAATCCCTTCTGAATCTTTCTTACTCCTGTAAGCACCCTGATCATTTTTTCCCTTGTGATTTTACATAAACGAATGTTTACAATTACTCTCTTTAGAAACAAAATCATCCACCTGACATCTCTTCTGTCCTTTTGGGCAATATTTAAAGCTCCTACATGTTGTTTCATTAGAGGAAAAAACCCAAACCAAACACTAAAACAAACGCGAGGGTTGTATATTACAGAAAGGCAGCTGGGACCGTGATTCCCTCAGTGTCAGGAATAGCCACTTAGTTTTGTGTTTTGTCTCTCCTGATGTTTCTTTCACACATGAAAATCATCCTCTTCCCTTAGTTGAGCAGCACAGAGTGTGCCAAGGTCCAAAGCACCAAGATACTGTTCTTACGCTCCAGCTGTTTCTGGTAATTTAAATACTTCCCCATCTCTCTGCAAAACCTCAGAAACCTTCAGCCTGGGTGATTTGAATAGGGGAGGAGAAGGAATGAAGGGGAGAGGGTGAGTGTCTTTCTGCTACCTGAATGGGAAGGTGGCTCCCTTCAGGCTGGCTCTCACAAGGGGCAGGCTGGTTCGTGTAACCCTGTTAAAGATTAGTATAAACTTCATGCCTGGTTTATATCATGTGAGAGCAACCTCCTCAAGTGCACAATGCAGGAACCTCGGAGAGCAGAGCTTTGAAAGGCAGTTATAAATGACACCATAAACACAGTGGCGTAAGGGTGGGATACAAGAGGTTACCCTGAAAAGAAACCTGCTGTCTCCAGGAGGGCTGAGCTACCCATTCCTGGGGATCTTCACCACCAAGTGGAACCACAGCAACATGCTCGAGCACGCTGTAGTATTATTCCCTGAAGTATTTCCTCTAGGACTGGTGCTTCAGTACGAGAAGACTCAACTCTTTGGAGCTGATGTGTCATTAAAAATACTTCCAGAAACAAGGATGCACTGTTGCTTGAGGCTGATGGGAATATGAGGTGGAGTTGGCAGCAGAACAAAGATCCAGATTATCTTTCTTTCCCCAATTATTCTACAAGTCAAATCTATTTCCCCCTTACCAGTTGTTTATCTCAGCTTTCCAGTTTACTGCTTTGTGACCTGTAAACCTCTTTATATGTGACCTGCTGCTATGCAGAAATGAAAGTGCTTTTAGCCCAGAAGTTTTCAGGCATACCTGGAGAATACCCAAATGCATTTCCCAACTGTAGGAAAGACAAGTTGTCGCTTAAAAACATCCTCACTGTTAAATGTGATTAGTTACAGAATTTGCAGTGCTAAATCCATTCTTTAAATGGGAAATGACATCCCGGTGCCAGATACAGCTGACAGTTACAGAACATTCCAGAAACCATTAAAATAACTGAGAATTTAAAGGGAACTAATTCACCTCCTGTACCTGCTGTGAGATTTCAGCCAGCTTTTTTCTAAGGAGATATTTCTTAAAATGCAGATGCAACCAAAGCATTAAAGGAATTTTTTATTACATTATTTTTCATACCAAATAGCCCTGATTAACAAACAACAGTGGCACACAGGTATGTAACAGCTTTCCAAAGTATGGCTCTTAATCCAGCCTTCAGTTGTGGGATTATAACCGAATCATCTGTCTGATGCTATTTTGTCCACATATTATCAAGTAAACATTTATAATACCTTTGTGACAAAAGCCTTCCAATGCTTGCTGGGTATAAAGGTGATTCCCAGTGGCTTGGCCAGAAGAGCATGGTGTGGGGCTTTATCACAGAGCGGTGCATGGGGTGGCAGTCTGCCCAAACCATCACATGGGGAACCAGATTTCCCAATCAGGTTCACACCTTCTCCAAGCCTAAAACCAGAAGCTGCTGGCTGGCTGCAGTCTGCGTGGGGAGCCCTGGGATCTCTTGCAGGCAAGGCTCCGGGGCTGCACTATGGAAAATATTCTAGTGCAAAGGGCAGAGACTGGCATTTTCCTTCATGTTTGCCTGTTCTAGTACGGTTTCAGCAGAGATGATGAGTCTCTCCTCTTCTAAGGGGAAAGTTAGTTGTTTTTTTAAGGGGACAGTTAAAATGGCTTCTCTAGACACACAAGTATGTGCCATATGAGAAAGTCCAGGTCATGCAGGTGATGGATACATGACATTCTTGTTTGACTTGGTGGCCCATACAAGTGCCAAATAAACAAATTTAAGGTCTAATAACATACATGTCATTGCAAAACGATCTGGAATATATGAGTGAAAATAAATCTTGACAATGCCTCAGCATTAACTAATCTCAACATAATGGAAAAAGCCTACCCAATTGAATAGAAATAATAACAAATGTAAATGCTCTTTAGTATCCTACAGAGCCTAGTAGAAAAAAAATCTAGTTCCTAAAAGTCTGAAAGAATGGATTAAATTGTTTTTCACAGCATGCACTTCTTCAAACATTAGGCTTCTCTAGATGCTATCCTAAAAGCTATCTGAAATGACTACAGGACTACAATGGCTGCATTATTAAATGCTATCGGGCTTTCCCCCAAAGGATATCTGCATTACTCTTTTGGCCCTCAGAATCTTATTATTTTAATATCTTTAAATGAATGGCCTGTTCAGACAGACTCTTTGGAGTGAAACACAGTGTACTGGTTCTGCATATTTGAAAAGATTAAAAAAACCCCAGACCCTCAGAAAAATCATGCATTCTATAACTTAGTGCAGAAATCTATCACCTCATAGAAGCTACCTTCTTGATACCCTTCTCTTGTAAATGCCCTGAATTAAATCATCTGGCTCTGTGGTCACACCAGAGATCAGAGAGAGAAAGGCCGTGTGTCTTTAGTGTCATGTCTAAGGCTTGTTTTATGTATACCCTTAAAATGTGCACCCTTTTGGGCACTGTCTCCATGTGAAAGACACGGAGGAGGGGGGATCTGTAGGTATAGCTGACTTTGACCAGTCTCAGTTGACCCATCTCACATTTGACTCCGAAGGAATTCAGGATGTTAGTCAAAAACATCTCTGTTGACAAGATACGGAATAACAGACAGAATGTGGGAGACCGCAATTTGCCTCAGTTGGTACAAGTTCCTCATAGGAGAGATGGAGTCAGAGCTCTGGGCAGCTTTCCCCTTCCTTTGCACAGAACGTGGCTAAAGGAACATCTTGCTGATGAAACTGTAAAATCTATTAAGTGGGATTTCCAGGGCCCTGGCTCAGCTGACAACTAATTTGTTTTGCCTTTGCCTAGCAGGGATTTTCCATGCATTGGGCTCTTGTTTGCTATGTAAGTCATCTGAGTATTTGTTAGTGTCATAGCCAGAGCCAGATGATGTTTATTCTGCTAACATCCAGTTGGACTCCGGCAGCGCTCATTGAGGTCAGGGCTTTATTTATAGAAGCAGATATACATTGAGTTTCGTTCTCTTTCCCTTGCTGTAATACACCTAAACTCATCCAAAATAGAAAGAAACATGCAGACATGCAAGTAGTATACTAATTGGGCCAGATCCATGTATTAGCACAGCACCATAGAAGCTAATGGAAAAAAGGCATTTTAAAGCAGCTGAGGATCTTGTCTATTATTTCTTATGGAGAAGGGAAGGGAGGGGTTAAAAAACAGAGATTATAAAGAAAAAAACAGAAACAACCAAGCAGCAAAACATCCCGGCATGTGGCACAACAGGTCTGTAGTGCAAAATCCCTTCACCAAGATCTGCAATTTCAACTACTTGTCTTTTTCTCCTGTGTTCCCAATCACCGGAGACTGCAAGAATCAAAGTGCAGAGAGCTCTAAGCAAGAAAAAGTAACAAGACTTAAAGCAATTTACCTGCTGACACTGAGAAGACATTGTCAACGTACGCAGTCTGAGATAAAGCAAAGCAGAAGACAAGCTGCAGGTAAGATCCCCAGACAAGCGGGCTGAGGACCAGCATGCTGGCTGTGCCCTGGCAGCTTCCACCTCAGAGGCGCAGGGCTGCTTTGGGGATCTCTCTGTCTCTACCCTCGCTCCCTCTCTGCCTTGCCTGCTCTCTGCCTCTTCCCTCGCTGTGGGATGCGTGTGTGTCTGTGTGTGTACGTCTCCCTCTCTCTCCCCCCGCTTCCCGTGCCTTTAGGAAGAAAGAATGACAACCATTTCCCATTAAATCTTCTCCTTGCACTAGACACGGTTATATTTAACTCCTGTGCTGGATCAGTTGCCCCTATTGTGGACATTAGCTGCTAAAACTGGGGCATGGGGGATTCCGGTTTTGCTAACAGAAGCAAAAAGGCACTTTGGATAATAATAATGATGAACAGGAGAGGGAGAAATTATGAACGGGACTATAAACAGCGGTGCAGGCAACCAGACACCGATGTCGAGATGGATAAACCCCCTGACCGATCATCTTGTACAGGTCACTAATTGCCTTAATGAGAGAGATGAGCCGTGACCTAACATCTGCTTGTCACGGGTAGTTACAAGTGTTACATTCATTTACAGAGTGCAGCGGAGGCTGGGGGATGCCATGAAGGCTTCACAAACCACAGAACTGATTATTATTTAGTGCTTAAGTGAAAACAACAGTATCATCACTGATGGTGCCAGACATTGTAGTACGTAAGGATTTACTGACAGGGTGCAACAGGTGGAAGGAACAATACATGTGTCATGATGGGGTGAGCGAAACGCTATCAGCTCCCAAGGTGGTGATGGTTACCACTCTATACAGCACTGCGGGAAGAAAACAAACCTCTGTCACTCTGAAAAGCAATGTATGCCCTTGTTACCTGGACAAAAGCTTGCTGTTTCTGTGCCTCACTTGCAGCTCCCAAGGGCTTTGCAAATAAATCTCTGTCCTGTGAATAACTAACAGAGGGATCTTCCTTCTGCCTGGAATCTGACTGTGGTTTCCATGAAAAGCAGAGGTACTCCTTTGCTGTCAAAATGGTCATTACTCCCTTTCTTTCAGATGGAGATGGCTTTCTTTGCCCGCTGTTTATTGCTCCTCCCAAGACTAACATGAAAATCTTTTGGATTAATTACAGAATTGATGGGGCTTTTTTCATTTGAGTAAGGTACTCATTAGCAGAGACAATGAGCTGTTCCACTGGGGTTAATTCCTACTGGTACACCACTAAAGGGCAAAGTGATGTATTTCCACAATTCTAGTTAAACACTCTTGACTGTTACATATTGCAAACATGTCGACAAAATCTTTCTAAATGCAATGGTTTGATAGGAACAATCACATCTGCCTTATATATTTCTTAATATATATTCTTAATATATATTATGTCCTTAAAGGACATAATATAACCACAATGCTTTCTAAAATCTATTTCCAGTACTGCAACACTTCGGATAACTGAATTTATTTTAATCTAATTCACTTTATTCCCCTGTCTGTTACTTTTTAGTAGTTGGTTATTTTTGGTGAAGACAATAGTTTAACTTCTTCCTTCTTAGACCAAGTTGACCATGGATCAAGTAAGTGCCATTAGCATGCCATTTAGGCATGCTGCATCTCAGAGGCAAAGGCTTAGCCCCTGCAGAGTTTATCATGACAAACCCTAAGAAAGCCTGTGTAGACACTGAAAGAAATTGCTCAAAAGTTAGAATGTCAAAAATTTATCAAAAGTTTCACCTCTGAAAACATTTGACCAACTCTGCAGTTGGAGCAGCAATTGAGTAACTTCAGTTCCTCCTGAAGTCTTCCGGCAGTCTTTTAGCAATAGAAAATTTGGTAGAAATTTATAGTGTAAAATATGTTCTATTTGACAAGGAAATTAATAAATCAAATAATACTGCAAAGAACTAAGATCATGCAGTAGGACCCATACCTTTCCCCTCCTCTATCACCTCCTTACCAATGTCAGTTCTTGGTCAGCCTAAACCAGAAACATAGTTTTTGGAAAGAATGCAACATCTTCCCCAAAGAATGTTGCAAGGAATTCTATCATAAACCACATCCACCCTCTGATCTGCTTTAAAGAAGGTAGGAACAAGGAATGCAGCTTTTTCTTGTAAGAAGGAATGCTGTATTAGAGGGGACGAGGAATGATGTAAGAAGCCAGGGCTGCTTCAGATTTTAAATGACGGCTTTGAACATAGATGGCTTTGCAGTCAATGCTTAGGTAAAATTTTTCTCAGCTTTTTTTCAGTGGAGAACCATGACTAAAAATGAATGTTTTGTCAACATTCTCCTTTCTTTTGGCACAGCATCTCCATCACTCTACAGTCTGAGCCTGTTTGAATTGAACTGGCCTTTAGCCAATGCAAGAAGAAAGCTCTGTAGGCAAACAGTCTGCTGTGGCAAGCACCGTCATCCACTAAAGACTCAAAAGGAGATGTTTGGATTTATGTTTGAAGAGACCTCTTCATCATGATGTAGTGGTAGTTCAACCCATTGCTTTTTACTGGGACCATCATTAGGTCAACACAAAGGAGAGCTCTCACTCATTAGAAGGCAGTGAGCCAGGCCACTTCAAGGTGCAAGCACTGGGTTTTGTTTCCTCTCATTTTAAGGTGCTGGCATCACCAGCTGAAACTGCTGCAAGGTTGCTAATGGTTTCAGCAGGAGATAAATGAAGTCTGTGGGAAATAAAATGGACAATAGCTGCAGGCTTTTTGCTTTTGACTTAGGTGACAACTCACAAGACTGACACCCCGTGCTAGATGACAGGGGTGTACACCTGGTTACACTGCTTGTTTCTGACCACTGTGGCATTGGTGCATGGGCAGAGACAATCCTGAGGAGGGGAAGTGTCACGTAGCAGAGTGAGTCTTACACGATGTGAGAAACTTGACAGACGTGTGCTTTCCAGGCCCCTGAGCCATCTGTCATCTGTGAACTTGCTCAGTCAAGCAGTGCTTTCTTACAGCTATTGTCATGGGATCATAAAGCCAATGGAAAGCTTGTGTTCCTTCAGATAGCTCTGCAGCAGCTAGCTAAGGCCAGTGCTCTGAGATTAGAGATGAGTTGTTTCTATTATCCAGAGCTTCAGTGGCTGGGTGTAATGAAAACCCACATCAATATGACTTCACAGTGCAACCACTGCAGAAAATCCATAAATAATTGGGAATAGATATATTTTGAATCTTTGAGGGAATAAATAAATAAAAAATATTTACATTTTTATACAAATTTATGCCACTGCTAGAAACAGAAGTAATCTATAATTCTTATTCTTCTCTCACCTAGAACTGCGATTCGGATACCAGGAGTAGCATTCATTGAATATAACGGCTTTAGCATTATTTCTGTTTCAGGTAATATTAGCTTAAGAAAGAAACACAGCAAAGATTTCACACTGCAGTTTCCGAGCCTTATAAGGCACCCTAATGGCCTGAGTGAGAACAAGAGGTTTTGAGGACTTTAATTTCAAAAACTGTTCTACAGTGAGAACCCCGGAACACCAAACGTTATCTGCAGTTTACTGTTCAAAGGTAAGGACCCCCCCCAGTCTTATTGCAGCAAATCAACTGCAGTTTGAAAGAATCCTGGTTTGAGTAGCAACTAAAAAAGCCAAAACCCAATCAACCCATGATGGAGAAAAGGAGTCCACACATTTTACCTGCTTAAGTAACTGTTGCTTTGGATTTTCAACTTGGATGGTGTTATCTGAAGTACAAAGGCAGCTGCTGAAGTAAGGAGGACATTATAGTGCAGAAAACCAACAAAGGCTTCACCATGCTGGTGTATTTAAATCTAATTCAGAAGCCCCTATAGGAGCAGACCCACTAACAGTGTGCGATGAAGTAAATTCAACCACATGATGAAGTTCTGGCTCACCCCACAGCTCCACCCGTGCCAGTCACCCAGCTGGATATCAGGCACAGGGTAGGTGGCCAGTTAAAGGCAAGCCAGAGCTAGTAAATCTTCAGATTACCCACTGGATGAACAGGGTGAAGGCAGGACACTGCTGTCTAGCAACTTCCAAAAGCAACCCATTTTTGGAAATTAGCTGCTTAATGGATGCTACACACGGCACAATGAGTGGTGGGCTTCCGGCCTCCTCTTCCCTGTATACCCCATGTCCACAGAAACACAAAGGTGGCCAGGGAATCCAAATTATTTTACACCTTTCAGAGTGCTTTTACACCTTTATTTGTTTTCAGAGCTCTCAGCCCACTTTTAGAAAGTTCAGCTTAAAACTCTAATTTTGCACTTTTAGACCTGTTTCAAAGACTCAGTCCTTCACTTTTTCTCCTCTGATGACTAATCCCATGTATCATTTATTTTTCTATTGATGATAATGGAACAAACTACCAAACAGAAAAGTTATGGACATGATTAAAAATAATGGGATAACGCAAAGTGAGTTCCATCAATGCTATCAAAACCCCGCTGTGGCCTTGTAATGGTGGAAGACACAACAAAGTAGAACAACTTTAAAACAATAATTCAATCGCAGATCTTCATAAGATTACTCTGCTTCCCCTTTCCTGTTTCAGCTGCATTCTAGACCCTGCCTTTCAAACTGCAAATCATTTAGCATCCACTGTGGGATTGTATGAGATTTTGCATAACAGCAGCGCTACCCTTCACAGCTGAAATAAATCCATATACATAATATGGTAGACATGCAGAACACCTCTGCTTCCCTACAGTGCATGCACGTGCTGTAAAAATCTATACAAGAGTTCCCTGGACTTCCTGAATGTGTTATCAAATAAGCAAACATTTGATGGCTGCTCACAATGTTCAGGTATGTGGTGCACACAAAGTAAGCCAAACACATTCCCATTGCGCTGTATCTACTGCTCAGGAGCAGACCACCATGCTGAATGCATGATACTTCTTGGATGAGATGCACTCATCACACATGATCACAAGCCTGCACAGAGTCAAAAAGGTATGTCCAGGATTGCCAGGTATTTGGAAATCCTGGGCAAATGAATTAGTAGTAGAAAAATGTTCTACCGGAAAAGGAAGATGCTCATAGAAATCCACACGTACAATGGCCTTGACAATGGGAGTCCTGGCCAGCTGAGATCTACATTTACTAGTAGGTAAGTAGATAAATGTCTTTTAACATCCTAGGGTGGTGAATCACAGAAAAGTCACAATTATCACCAAGTCTGTTCTTGATATTCATATTTAGAGGAGATGGAAAGAGGCCTCAGAGTAATTCTTCCATCTTATTTTCATTTTGATTGTTCAGTGCTGCAATTTATTTCTATTAGTAAAAGCCTGCAGAACTCGCTGCCCATACTAGTATCACTGCAGTGCTGCTGGAGGCACAGAACAGAAGGATATCTGGCAGTAGCTGGCTCTCAAGACTCCTCATTTATGTGATTTATCACCTAGCTTGCCAAACAGCCCAATGAATTAAACACTACAAGGCACAGCCTCCTTTTTTCTCTGTTAACATTCTTGCAGGAGAACAAATACCATTGTTGCAATGCTCACACCAGTCTCAGGACCCTTAATTCCAGAGAGCTTAGTGGATGCTGGCAATGCAGTATCCTATTCCCAATTTTCATACTGCATTACAGCCCATTAAAGATGCAAGCAAACATGGATCCAAACACCAGTGAGTACATACCTAGGAGAATGCCTCCTCACAGGGCTCTGAGGCTTTCTGTAAAAGATCCTTATCAGATGAGCTGGCCGGAGAACCAGAGATTCAGGAAAAGACTTAATCACGAGAGCAACCTCAGGCATGCAAGAGAAATCAATGAAGCTGCTCCCGAAATGAAGCATGTGTATTGGTGCCTTGCCAAACAAGGCCTTGAAAAAGCTTCAGATACTTTGTTTTCAACATAGAAGGATGCCTGGTTTTCCAGCAGCTGGTTTTCCTCTCATGAGTACCTCTGGGAACTAAATATTTATGGATCTTGTGCCCTGCAGAATGCAAAACCAGGAGCAGAGCTGCTGAGCCCCGCTGGGGAGCAGTAGTTGAAGACAACACTCATGCACGTACCCAAAGGCCTGACAAACGATCAACATTATGAAGCTGGGGATGAGTAAAGAAACAGGTCACAGTAGAACAAGAGGAAGTAGCCGTGCGTTGCCTAATCTGCTTGCCTGTTTTTGTCATTTCAGCAAATGGATGGCTACGAGTGCTATGATGTTACAGCAAGCAGAACTCAGTAAGACTTCTCCAACACCATAGTTGTTGGGCAGCCCACGTGTGTTTTAAAACTGCCACAGTAGTGTAAACTGATGGCAGATTCCATGCTGACCTCCAGGGGTGCTGGGTCTTACTGTGGCACTGCACACTGCCCAGCCATTCTGGGATGCCAGGGTTGTCATCTTCCAAACACAGACTGACAGCTGAACCTAATCTAACTGGACAAATGCATTTTCCCAGCTTCCTTTGCAGAATCAGGGAGCTGTAATTAAGACTGCATTAGCGTTTCCTACTTTCGAAGCTTCAATCATGTGTGTTTAAGGCATCCTTACCAAGCAGCAATTTGGCACGCAGGGATGAAAACTTGGGGAAAAAACCAGCTCCCACTACTGAGTTTTAGTGCAAAGGTCTCACTGATTTCAGCTACACAGAATGAGGCCCAGCATTAGCTGCTCACCTGTGGTAGCTTAAAACCCCTGATAGGCCTGAAGCTTTAATTTTTCCTAACATATTTTCTGAGCCCTTGAAAGATACCCCTGTTTGCAGAGCAAGCAGAAGTTTTATGGCCTGGCTAATGAGGTTTTACATATCTAAATCCCAGCAGCTGTCTGTGCCTCCTTGCTGCAAGGCAGATGCACTGCTTTGGCTGGAACTTCAGGTATACCTTCAAGTCCATCAGTACTGACATCAGTGTCTCCAATGCGAAGGTCTATAAAATGACACGTGCACAGTATCTTAATGACAGTGCCAAGGAGACAGATGACAAGCTCTTCAAACACTTCCAGAAAGTGCCAACTTCTTTTTTGCTGAATACTTTTTATGTGCTGATTTCATTAGAGAGAGGCTAGGATCCAGACACTGTGGAGCTCAAGCTTGGATGAGTGCCTGAAGATTTGTTGTCACCACTGCAGCTCCAAGGTGGTGCAGAAGTAGGCAAAGCCACCGTAGCCATGATAAGGAGAGCAGAATGGCCTCTCCACCCAATCTGGTTGTTTTGAAGTTTCATGCTGCAACAGCTACAGGTAGTCATTGCCAAAATTCATGCCTAGGAGTAGTGATTGCTTTCTGGAAACAAAAGCCACAAAACACTTACGTTGCTGTGTAGACTTAAGGTGTAAAAAGGCTTATATGGTCTTTCACTATCTTCCTCATATGGTAGCATTACCAAGTCCCAGAAGAAAACTCCCACCAGCTATGTGCAAAGATATCCTACAATGCTGACATTCATGTGTCTGTAGTCTTTTACATGACCTAGCTGGGCTGCTAATCCATTTCTTCAACTCCAAAATCCAGCAATTCAAATCCTGTCTTCAAAAGCATCTCTTTTCCACATCCAGTTTAGAATTTGACACAGAGTATTACACAACTAATTGCTAGCTGGATTGCTCAGATGTCCTATAGCTGCCAAAAAGAACTCTGGCTTAAACTATTTTATACAATATTTTCAGTAGGGTGCTTCTGTATCTCTATCACCCCCTTGAAAAGATTGATGAAAACAAAAGATTTCTAAGAATACTGACTCAAAGCAAGCAAACTGTCATTCTATTAATTCTCTTATTTCTGCACTATTTCAGTCAGCCTAAAGATTCCTGGAAAGAACAGACACTGAACTAATTCTCATTTATATTAGTGTGACATAATTATCTGGAAGGGCCTGCTTTACTGAGGGCCTTTTTAAACTTTGTCCATCTGGTTTCAATTAAATCATCCAAAGAAACAGCAAATGGCTCCTCCAAAATAGCTGTTTTCTTACTCATTACAATATTTGGTTTAAAGTAAATAAATAGGCAAAAGTTACACTGCCTGTATGTCATAAAGACAATAAGCTCTGCTACCTGGCCTGACCTCAGAACACCACTAAATAGACCACCTCAGAATACCACTCTTTTCTCTACTAAGCACAGCCATCAAGCTCTTTAAATAGCATAAAAAGAGCTGCAACGGGGATTTTGATTCCAATATATAGGAACAACATCAGGAATGAAGTGTCATTTACATTTCTTAATAGGACTTTTACTGTAGTTTATATCCAGTATGTGCTAGTTTTCTTGGGTACTGAGTGGCAGGCCTGAAGATGCATTGCTACTTGTTTTAGTGTACTTGGAATTTTGCATGCATGCTTAACGACAAATCTAACCAGACCAAATATACATCTCACTCCTCCTCAAAGTGGATATATGCTATATGGCATAATAAGAGTCAAGCATACACCACATATACCCAAATGTTCATAGGGCAGGCTACAGAGTTCACTGCAAACTAAATGAGAAACTGATCATAAAGCTAGTAATTACAAACTAAACCTGTTAGCAAGCTGAGCACACCAAGAGTCTGAGAACACACACTCAACACTTTATCTTGTGCTGTTGAGACAGTAACAAACCTTACTTCTCATTCTTTATTCCCGGCCCCTGTGCTGTTGCTGACAGTTTCACCTGTAGTCTCACAGGTAAATTACCTGCTGGGTTTTGGACATCTCTGTAATACTTTTCCTGTAACCACTTGTTGGTCCCAGGTAAGTCTCAGTATTTACACTCTGTACCTCTTCCACAGCAGCTTCCCTCAGCTGAGGCCCCATCATTTTCTTCCTCTTGAGTTTGAGCTCTTGAGTCTGTTTAATACTTTTAATTCCGTGCTCTCGCCTTGAAGAAAAATTTCCAGCAGCTGGAGCCACATACATCATGTCCCAGACTTACAGCATCTGTAACATTTTGTTCCTTTTAATAAAATTCGGACAATTTGGAGATACTCTGTTTCTCTTTCATCTCCAAAATGGTTTTCTTTCGCATAGTTTCATCTACCCAACACTGCAGTGTTAATTCTTTTCTTTTTGAATTTCATTATGTTATCACCTCCCTCATCACCTTTAAAGTTTCAAATTCTTTGCCTTCCATTTTCTAGGCATCTTGACTTAAAACGAATTGTGCATGTTATTGCGGTTATTCAACAACTTCCTAAACATCCAATGGAAGCTGATTTCCAAAAGCTGACACAAAACACTGATATCATTTAAATACTCTCATTAAAGGCAAAAACATATGAAAATCACTTTTTATTAATTTTCAAATATAAAACAAGAATTTTTGCATTTGTGTATCCAACGCACATGATCTCCCCTGTGGTCAGTTCCAGCATTAACTCTTACAGATATTTTACATCATCATAATGGATTGTGTTTAATCACTGCAACATTAAAATCAACTTCTGAGAGTTAAAAAGAATGAAACAAAACTGGCGACAAGATGCAACGTTCTACATTCTTTGCAGAGTACTCCAGGAAACACAGCAACTCTGCTGTCTCAGCAGCCGTACACTTGTTATCCATTCTGGAGATTTTATCTTTTTGCACTTGTTAGCAGCCCTCCTAAGGATATTGCCTTGTCTTGACTCAAGCAGTTAATGCCATGTGGCTCTTCCCACAGCCATAACAAGCGGTGGTACCTCCAAGTCAGAATCTGGTACTCTTGCTCATGTCTGATGCTCTCTGTCTGCAAAAGCACGCAGATAGTCCTCTGCCTAAGAGTAACCCATGGCCTCATGCCAGACCCAGACTGAAGTCCAAGCACTAATAAGCCAAGCTTTTTGCAACAAACCTAACTGTAGGCCTGGCAGCAGATACTGCACAAGTGCCTTTAACTAGTTAACCGGCACTTAAAGTCAATGGAAAAATAGACAATAAAACAATTGAAACCCATGTCAGAGCCAGATTTTTACCTTTTACATATATAACAAAGAACCTCTTGTACATTTAAGACAACACAAAGTAACCTGTTTAGTTCTACACTGAGCAGTGTAAGATGGTATCATCATTGTTCCTGTACAATCTGCTAGAAAGCCTGGTATAGATTCATTTGTGTCTTTCATTTTACAATTACTTCTTTTCATCATTTGAAGAGTCCTCTAATAGCAGTTCCAGAATCCCATTTTGCTCCAATGTTTATGTAAAATGGAGCTGTACCAGTTCCACTTCTGGAAACTGATTTAGCTTTGCTTAACACACTGCCTTGCACCACCACCATCTTCTACTACAGGTTAGAACGAGTCAGCCAGGGAAACTCCTGGAAGAGAAAAAACAAAACCAGAACAGAATAAAAACTATATCAGAATGGACAAACAGTAGGAGGAACAGGACAGAAATATGTATTGACTACCCAATGGACTCCCCAGCAAGTAAAGAAAGACTGCTCAAAACCTTTTTGGTCTCATGTTGTCAGGTATGAAGAACCATACATTATGGAAACAGTAATTAAAGACACTACACTTTTTCTATGGTCTAAGTGATACCACCTGAGGATTTCAGAGGCTTGCCTACATGAAGTCTGCAGAAAAAGAAAGAATATATACATACCTGTTTTTTTCTGTCGGACTGTGGATCAATCATTACATTTATAAGAGAAGGTGTCTGCTTGTCAGTCAGGCTTGTTTTCAGAGCATTCTGCAATTCTTCTGGTGTTTTAACAAAGTATCCTTTACCTCCAAAGGCAGACATAATTTCCTCATAGTGTGAATTTGGCAGGAGAGACACAGGAGGCACACTGTAACAAAATGGAAAGCCTCTGATTAATGGCAGGGAAGAGCTGCCAGACACCAATTTAATTACTTCACACTTTTAAATCAGTGCTAAGATGATTATTGTCCTGGCCTGATGAATTCTTCTGGGCTGGAAGAACTAAGTTTCCTACACCATTAATACTATGTTTATAAGGTAGCATACTAATTTTCATCTTCTGGAGGCATTCCCGAGCAAAGCTTTAGCCTAGTTCTCTTGTCATGAGTTCTCAGCTCCAGAAGCAGAAGCCCAGTGTAATCTCAGAGTACAAGTCTCAGGTAATTTTGGAGATTATCATGTTTTTGGAGGTTAGCCTGATGCAGGTGGTCTGAACTGATGCAGAATCCTGAGACAACTAACAGAGACACATCTCTCTGCTGCAGTTGTGTAAATTAGGTTGGTTGCTTACCTTTAGTAACTGGTTCTTACTTACATGAACCTAGCCTAGAACTAAATTAACTTCATGAAAAAGTTTAATCCAGATCACAAAGCATTAAAAGTGAAGAGAATGACCGTTTTGGCCACTTCTTCCTTAATTAACAGGACATACTTTGAAGATGCTCACCATGTAGCAGGATCTCCAAACTTTAACATCTCCTTCCAGGCATCTGCACCCAAACCAGTGTAAATCCCATTGTTGTTTATGATGATAATCAGGATTGGCAAGTTGTACCTACAAACAGATGCATTTGGAAGAATTCTGAAATACGGGCACCTTTCTGTAAGGTATTAAAAGTGTTACTTTTCCTTAAAAGGAAAATAAATAGTTAAAAAAAACCCAACAAAAAAACACTTGCTCCTGAAATGTGATCTACCCATCACTGGTGATAACACATTAAGTCAAAACAGCATTAACACAACCATGTATATTTTTTGGCCTGTTTTTATGTGCTGCTATGAGTACCCCACCTAAGACCAGCGGTCTTGGCTACCTAGTTACACTGATCCTGGCAATATATGAAGAGGGTCTTGAGCAAAAACCAATTACCTGCAAATAGTCTCCACCTCCATCCCAGAAAATCCAAAAGCACTATCTCCTTCTATGCAGATGACTCGTTTTTCAGGTGTTCGGTCCTTAGCTACCATTGCAGCTGCTATAGCAAAACCCAGTCCAACTCCCATTGTTCCAAAAGTACCTGCATCAAGCCTAAACAGGGCAATACAGAATTACTATCCCTTCATTTCTGCTCAAGCTTTTAAGTTAATCTGCAGTAACTTGTCTTTACTTCTAATTATCTTCCATATAGTATTCAAATACTGCTTCATAAACAATTGGTACAAAGAGATACCAGATGTATAGCTTATGATATTCAGTCAAGCATTTTATAAGACTGCAAATATTTTAAGGGATATAAACATACTGGAACTCAAAATTAAGAGCTCTCATAGACTAGTTGTACTACAGTAATGAACTCTCACTGCATGCTTTTAGCTTGCATAGTAACAATATTTCAAAAAACATTCAATTACTGTAGAGATAGGCAGACTACATGAAATCTTTCCATGTTTAATTCCTCGAAGCAATTGGTTAAATACTGCTGTTCTAATTTTAGCCTTCTGTTCAACTTTTGAAATCAAATTTAATCCTGTAATTAAGTTAGATCATTTCAGTCAGAAGCACATAATGGATACAAAAGTACATAAAGAGCTAGATTATTCTGGGGTTAACTTTACAAATTTGCTTTCAGATATGTGCGATGCAACCTGAAAAAAACAACCATTAACATTACTGTGCCTTTATTTTAAATAAATGCAAACTCTTCCCCCAGCTTTACTGGAAGTATGGGGGTTTTTTTGGCTGGCTAGTTGTTTTCCTGTTCACAAAGAAGTATTTAGGTTCATTTAGGACTTTAGGCTACTTTCACGAGAAGGCACAGACTTCACAGTCAGACCAGCAATTTCACCTCACCAGACAGAGCTCACTTTTCACCCCCATTCAAGAAATGGCATTTAATTCCATTTTACATTAAAACTAGACTAGACGCAATGACATACCAACACTTACAAATTTAAGTGCCTATATTTTAGGTATACAGGTTACAGGTTAACATGAAAGTGTGTCCAATATACAATCCAATTTTCAAAATTAGTTGATTCTTCTTAAATTTTCTCTGGTTTTACATGTGTTTCAAAGAAAACCTCTTTGTATGTATTCTTTTCAACTTGAGAACCCAACAATTGCTTTTATTTTAACTCAAAATTTACCAGACTCTGAGCACAGAAGTAAATATCTAGATCAGGGAATTTAGCATGATGCTCTTCACTCACTTTCTGCAAAAGAGTGATGAACTATCTGTTGCAGAGCACATAGAAAAGTCACAGAAAATTATTAAAATCTATGATAGGACATCAGAAAGTGAGTGGGAAACTTCCCTTAACCCCTCTCCCAGCATACTGGATTTTTTTTCTCTCCCCCACTTAGAACCTTTAAAAAGGAGTAAAAAAAATAAATATCTGGACCATCATACTCCTCACCTAAACATTAACATTTATACATAGATCTATCCTGTTGCCAGAACAGCAAAGAAAATACTGCACCTTTGACGGGGATAGTAATTTGGAAGCATAGTTCGTCCTATGTCCATGGTGTTTGCTCCCTCACTTACTAAGATGCAGTCCTTGGGTATCAGTTCTCTGATGTGGTGGAAGACTGTGTAATAATTCATAGGCAGAGATTTCTGTAATGCTAATCCCTTAAAAAATAAGAGACATCAGTAACTCCTATGGGTAGACTTCACAATACAGTGCAGAACTGAGATATGTAAATAACGATGGAAATAAAACTGCACCCTGCTAGGTAAGGCTGGAGTATTTGGTTTTCCATGTACTGCATCAAGATCACTCCTTCTGTTCCTATGCTGGTGACACACTGTATTCATCAGAGGCTCACTCAGCTCTGCAACCTTGTATGTCCTCTCATTAACAGGAAGCTATTAAAACTCAGTTTAACCCTAGACTCACATTAAATTTTTTTGCACATATGTCTACTGATAGCCCTAAGTGAGCTGTCACCTGTGTGCTGGGAAGTAGTTCAAAAGAGTGATCCGTTAGAATTTTAGATCCCAATCTCAGAAACATGCATCTGAACTTGCAGAATATGAGTTTGCACAAAGTTAGGCATATGCCAGGCATCTGTGGTCTTTTGGCCTGAATAGCTACTTGCTTTTAATACAAATTATACTCCCACCAACTCTGCTAGCCAGCACAATTACAGAAGAAAATTAAGAATGTATCTTCATGTAAGCTAGCTTCCACTTGGACTACTTTGAGGTACCTGGAGTATCTGTCCACTGCTTAGAAGTCACTGCCCATAATACAGCAGCTCTGGCTATGGTCTTCTGCTACTGCTTTTAAAAACCCAGCCCCAAAGTTCAGTGGCTTCCACACAGTTTGAATTTATAAAAAAACCCTAGACTACTTAACTTATAGTTAAGTATTAAGACTTAACTTACAGCCCATAAGCCTGACAAGAGTAAGCATGTGCCAGAACGGCATAAATTTTCAAAGCCTGGGTGACATGACTGCCAGAAGTAATTGAGAAGTTTGGACATAAATCAGTGACAAAACCGACTATGCATCAGTACCTGTTAAGGAAGGAAACCCCTTTTCTTTGACATTACCTTTGATCTTTCCTCATTGTTCAACATTTTCTCTCGTAGTCTCTTCCACCACTCTGAATTAGAAGGATATTTCAATGATCTTTTGCTGAATTCTTCCAACAGCTGGAACAACATCAAAATATTGCAGAGATTTCTTTTAACACGTTTCAAAAATAACAAACTTTCACGAGCATCAAGAATAACATTACAAAGACAGATCCCAGCACAACCACAGTAACACTAATCAGAATCTTTTAACATTAAATATGTTGCCTGAAAAATGGTTTTCCTTGAACAGTTTTCTTTGTCTCTAGTGACTTTATATAAATCAGGGGAGATTCAGTTCAAAACAGGAGGACACCTGATATTACGTTACCTGTCCAGTCACGGCATTTATGTCACCTAATAAAGTTGCAGCTGGTCTCACATTATTCCCCAGCTCTTCTGAACAAATATCAATCTGTATTTCAAAAAGAAAGACTACCATTAACTCAAGGATGTTGAAGAGATTTTTTTTTCCGGTTACAGTGAAAAACACGGTCTAACAATGTCTTCACACTTGTTTTGGCTGTACAGATAAACCCTCTGTCTTTCATTGACATGACATAGGAAATCCTTTATTTAAAGGAAAATCCTGTGGTACATACCAATTTTAATAAAAGTTTATACATATATATATATATATATGAAATTGACTTAAAATTAACTACTTGCTTCTTACAGGCTCTTGCTGACAATTTAGAACTTTATCACTAAAATCATCACCACCTTCTCCTTGACATTCTAATAATTATATGGAAACTACAAATCTAGGCTTAAGTATACCCTTAAAGGCTACAGAAAGCAGTAATTTTCTTACCAAGTCTGTGTGTGCTACCTGGCAACAAGAACTTGGGTAGTATGAAGAAACTGAAAAGTAAATTGTGACCACTGAAGCAACTTCCCCATTTTCTTTATCAGTGATGTAGCAGGCCTCTTCTGTTACATGGAATACTAACTTATGATCAGGTCACACAGGCTATGAACTGAACCAGTACTTTAATACTAACCCTTGACAGTGAAAAGATACACTTTAAGTGAGGTGAAATAATATTAAAAGTTGTCTTTGCCTTCTTTAGAAGAAGGAAACATAAAAAAATGCATTATTTCATAAATCAAAAGGAACTCTAGCTTACGAAAATTACGCTATTCCTCTGGAAAAGATGCAAAGTTTGAAACCTGAGATTATGTTCCAGGTGACTGAAGGCAGGCCAGTCAGCACACTGAATCAACTACTATTCTCTGATCACAGACTCTTAAGGGAGGAGATTTCAAGGACATAAACAATTTAATGACTTGTCTAACAGCTGGCAGATTGCCAAATACCTTACTTAGTTAAATAGCCTTTCTTCCTCTTACTAAGATTTCTGAGTGACTTAACTCTCATAATGACCAACTCTGGATCTGAAAGTAATTCTATTCCAGAAAATCTGCCTGGGAAAGCAATCAAACAGTTTGAAAGATGTCACACTTTCAACACAATTTGCTTTCAATCACAGGAATTCCAGTGTTCCAAAGATCACACAAATATCATGAGTCTAACCCTGTATTAGCCAGCTACATGGAAACGTCTGCTCTTCTCATTAGAGCAGCACCAAGTCCTTGGTAGCTGGAACAACACTGCAACCATTTTTAAAAAAAGATAGGAAAGCAAAAAAATAATAATGAAAGAAATTAGAAGTATTTCTGGAAAACTACCGTAACTATGGTGCACTGTTCTCACTGTCCATAGTGCACTTCATGTGGCAAGTAATGCCTTACCAAAATAATTTACAGCAATTGCTCTAGGCAATGTAGGAAGAGGAGGACTTTCTGCATGTGACAATCATTTTCTTGCTCACCTGAATAACCTTTACATCTTTTTGAAACCTTGGTGGTAGACCAAAATGCAAAATCCAATTCAACCTTGCACCAAGCAAGATGATTACATCAGCATGCTGTAATGCCCTAATAAAGGGAAAGAAGAGAATTAGATAAGGAGGAATTAGGATTAAATTTAATAATATTTTCAAGATTAGAAGTAAACCTAACCACCACAGCAATCCTCAGAATATACATATAATTCTTCCCTTCTCTAAGTTGCTTGCTTAGTCCCAAAACCTGTATCCTTTTACATAGCCAATCATCAAGCCATTCTTGAGTTTAGGCCCTCAGAGAAACTGTGTCTGCCCCATCCCTGGCAGTGCTCAAGGCCAGGTTATATGGGGTTTTGAACAACCTGGGTTAGTGGAAGGTGTCCCAGCCCACAGTGTGGTGTTGGAACTAGATGATCTTTAAGGCCCCTTCCAACCCAAACCATTCTATGATTCTATTATTTTCCTGATACACCATGTTTGGGAAAAGAATTGTTACAGTAGAAGACTTACAAGATGCTATAACTATGCTGAGCTTAAAGCAAAAGACTTACTACTCTGACACTGGCAACAGTGGATACCAAAATTAAGATTATTGTGGACCTTTTATCTTAGACTCCTGTTAATTTACCTTTCAGCTGGGCAGACAGTATTTGGTCTGTTCTTTTATTCTCCATTTTTCTTAACAGCACGCTTAACAGTGATAAAACTAAGATGCTCAACAACAGAAATATTGCAATTTCAAAGCATTTAAATGCTCCATCTGTAAGCTAACTGTGCATATTCATACCTAATAGGGTTCTTATAGTCCATTCACATTAATTTTGCCAAAAGACAAAAAAAACCCCACCTCTTACAAATGACTTTAAACACAGTCCTTCAGTGTAGTTTGAAATACCTTACATTTCTTTTTAAATAATGTGGAATTTAGTCATGGTGTATTGCAAACACCATGCAGAGACAGCAGATAGCAAAACTTCAACTGCAATGTGTGCATCTTAAGCTCTTGTTTATGGTTTTAAAATAAAAAGCCGGTAGTGCACCAACTTAAATGTTTAACATAACTGTTTGCCAGCTTTATGTTATGAAATACATACTAAGACTGTTGATAAATCTACTTGTCAAAGATTTCACAGTTACGGAATATTAGCTATCAGATAAAGTATCTTCCTGGCCAGCACTCTTAGAGCTTTGTCAAAAGCGATCCACCTAAATCTGTTGTCTCTTTCCAAGCAAGATCTTCAGTGCTTTAAAACGAGGTATAAAGTGTGGCTGAAAAATTTCTTGTATGCACTTTGTCTTCCCTGGCATCTGTAGACCACCACAATTCCTAGTTGATTCTTAGATGTTAGGATTAGAAGCCTTGCTTTGTATTTACGTTGATCTTGCTGCAGCTACACAATTTGGATGGTTATCAGGAACTACTCCTTTTGCCATTGGTGTAGGCAAAAAAGGCAGCCCACAAAGGTCCACCAACTTTCTGATGTTGTTTTCAGCGTGTGAATAAGCAGCACCTGAATGAAATGAAAGAGACTGCTTAATACTACAGAAACCTACTGTATTCTCTTGAACTTCAATTAACCTGATTACATTAGTGGTAGAAAGAGCACTATTTCTCATTATGAAAGTTGCCTGTTATTTTTCGTTCTGGAGAATTCAAAACATAGTATGCCAAACTACAGGTATTTGGGTTCAAATTTCCTATATTTATTTACAAAAGCCTTCTCCCTCCCTCCCCTGCCCGCTAAGACTTTAGCTGAAGTATTTAGCTATTTCTGTGAAGCAGGGCAGGGAAAAATAGGAGATATTGTTTATCTAAAATGATAATTTTGAGTGGGCGAATTTGGTATTATAGGGCCAAGACTTCTGCAGCAGCAACAGATGACAGCCTTTGTGTTGTGTCATGTCATTTTTTGCTTGCCCCCTGCATGCTGTTGTACCACATGATGCATAACAATCTGCCCAGATTTACTGTAAGCCTTTAATGAAAAAAAAAAAAAAAAACAACCCAGCTCAAAAGATGACCTTGTAAAGCTGTGTGCCCATACATACATTTACTCTGATGCTACCTTCAGTACATGGCTGCTGTATTAAAGGTGCCCAGGAAATCCAGAAATCTAGAGCACTGACTGGTGCTCATGCAATAGCAAGTCCTTAAGTCTTAAGTCCAGAAGAATAAAGTTCTGTATTTCTTCATAAACTTCTGCTAACAACAATACATAGCAGAAAGTCCAGAGGTATTTGTTAAGTAGATTCTCAATTGTTGACATCAACAAAACATGCATTTATGTATTCGATACTCTTAACTTTCACTACCAAAGAACACCCTTTTGTTCATGTCTAGTAAGCCAGAGAGAGGCAGGAAAAAAAACCCCACCCTTTCCTGATCTACCTTCTGTCTACTATTTTGTTACCTAATCAATGAAAAGATCTATTTCATCTCAATCATTTGAGTCCCTGATTAAATGTAGAATCTCTCTCCAAGATACAGATGATAGCAGCAACTGCAGGATAACAGCCTGGGTGAAATAAGTAGGTTATTTTAATACAATCCAGTTCTTAAAAGTATTTGTTTTGGAAGTGATGCTCTGGTACTGGCTCCAGTCTTAAGAGAGGGGTTACTCACTTTTTTCTACTCAAACTTGTCAATTGATGAAATGCTTTTCCCTGACACTAGATGAAAAAGGCAACAGTTGCACAACAGAACAAAAATACCCTAAAACCAGATCAGATTTTAACATCAAATTCTGAAGAAGTTTATAGGGTTCTAGGTTTTGTTTCAGGTACTTTTTTTTTTCTTAATAGACAGTGCAAAGGATATGGCTAACACTTATGGGGAAAAGAAGTCACTTTAGTTCTTATTCTTGTCCTGAACTTGTACGGTTCAAAGCAACATCAAAGCATGCTACCTTTGCCAATGATGAGCAGAGGCTGCTTGGAAAGAGCAATGATAGATGTCGCTCTGGATACAGCAGAGCTTTCAGCTGTGCTGATGGGAGGTGGTAGGCAGCATTCCACGTACCTGGAAGTCAAGCAAAACAAAAGAGGCTCTTAAAAAATTCAGAGCAAGAAATGTTGAAAGATAAAGCCGCAGTTGCTACACACCATGTTACTCTCAGCATTTATCAGAACATGATATATTTTTATTTAAACAGGCTCTAAAGCTTTTCTTGTATATTCCTTTCATCTCACAGGTAGTGTTGTTCCAGAGATGTACAAAGTGACATCATACTGTATTAACATCATATTACTTCATTCCTTTTTGCATATTTCATTACAAATTATAATCCATGCCACACTGTGATGGAATGTTCACATTCAGAGGCTGGATTTTCTAGTTTTAAGAAAATACAAAAATAACTAAAATTTATTCAGTGACTTGAAAAATAATGAATGTAATCTTTACGCACTTGACAGAGCTCTTGTTCACCTGAAGATTCACAAAATCTCCAGGTATGTCAATATAGCAGGAACCTGGACGACCATATATGCTGGTTCTTACAGCCTAGAAAACAGATAATCAGTGTTAACTACCACTTGAAAAGACATTAAGAATCTTTTTGTGTAAAAAACAAGAAACTCCTTCCGCAGGCGAAGAAGGAAGCATGTTCCTTCTTCGCCTGCAGAAGGGGTTTCTTGGTTTTTTACACATGTATTTCATACTGCTGAACCACCACAGGCTTGATTTTTTTCCAGTAAATTCAAGTTTTGACACATTTTCCCCTAAATGCAAACAGAAGCCTTTCAATAGATGGACAGTATCAGACTGTAAGTTCTTTGCCTAATCCACAGTGAGACAACTGCATTAGCTGCTGTGTTTGGAAATCCTAAATTAAACTCGCAGGCTGCATTCTATTTAAAATATCACAAACACTGAAAAAATAAGACACCCAATGCCTCCATTTTCTATTACTTTGCATTCCAGTTCTTTTATTGCAGGTAGATGAACTGCTGAATTTACACTCCTGGAAAACAGTAGCACTGTATGCAGAATTTAGGCTGACACGGCTAAAGTGTTGCTACAGCAATAGCAAGAGACTTTTGTAACCCTTTCTGAAGCACTAAGGTAAGGAAGTGTTATCTCTCACTCCCTCAAAAAACCCCAACAAACTGGAACCAAACTCAAAACTCAAACATAGCCATCTCCTCTGCCCACCCTCTAAATCTCCTTCACGTAATGAGAGTGGTAGAAGAGCTGAAGTTTGTATTATTACATCTCTAGTTATTGCACCTCTCCCTAAAAGCTTTTTGTTTCATAAGAATGTTTCAACTCTGACTGAAACTAACAAAAAATGCAGCAGGTATCAGTAAGCATCAGGCTAGACCAGAATCTGTTTCTAACCTGTTCCATAGCATTGCTCATAGAAAAACCCCCTCTGCTTGTTAATTCACTCCATCACCTAACATCTGCTGGGCAAAACTGTTTTTGGTAACAACTATATAGACCCTCAAAGCTTATATAGAAGGAGACAGTTATTTAATGCTCTCTTGCTAATTAAGTATTTTTCATACCTTTTCAATAACAGCAGGAATAGCTTCTAGGCTGCTTGGGCGGACAGACAGCTTGTTGTACAGCCTACCAGCTTCAACCTGAATAAATGCATATAACTATTATATCGATTTAGCAAAGTGATTTGATTGTTTCCATCTCATTTCATCATGAATAAAATGGAAGAAATGCCAACTGGAAAGCAACAAGCTGAAAACCTCCATGAAGAAAAATGCAGTTCCTCAGTTGATAGAACCTGTCAAAGGCATACTCATTCTCTTAAGTGCTTAAGTATTTATTCTTTTTCCTCCTGGAAATTGGTGCTACTTTTCTTGGAGAGTTTACAGTCTTCCATCTCAGAACAAACAAAGGCAATTTATACCAACTGAGAACCTAAAACGGTTCATGAATTCTAACATGAGTATGGAAAAAGACATTCCAAGTTATCAGCTATATTTATACAATGTCAATTTTCAACCAGTAGATGGAGCAAGTCAACAGCATTATAAGATCTGTTAGGAAATGTTAGTGTTTGGTGGTGTTATTCCCATACTAATGAAGAAAAAACATCAATTATTTAACTGCAACCTTTCTGCAGAAAACTGTATGTCTGTGTACCTGAGGGAATTCTTGGAAAGCTCCCATGGTTTCCTGGTTTCTGTCAGAAGAGCCTCCAATAACAATCAAAGGCCTAGAAAAGTGTATTAAAAACCAAAACAAAACAAAAAAACAAAACAAAACAACCTTAAGCATACAGATTTTTTTAATAACTGCAATCACATCTCTAAATTCCTTATGATCAAATCCTACTGCTCTTAGCATGGTGTGCACCTTCAGCACTCACAGATTTCAGCAGCAACAGGAAGTGACCAGCACTATACAGGAGTAGATTCTAAGTATCGATGCGTCAGCTGGTAGACTTCCTAGCAGCTTTTGGGTCACTAGTTTTAGGACAATCTGGACGTTTTAAGTGATCTGCATCTAGCATAAAAATTCAAAAGTGAAGTCATGTTTCTAGCAATTTTCTTTTGATGGCATGGGTGGCAAAGTGTTTTGAGAGGAATGACAACAGCTAATCTAAAAAGCTGACAAGTACTGATTGATCTAAAAAGCATCAAACTATTTAAGAGGCAATGTAACATGCACAAACACTAGAAATACAGTAGGAAACAATCTTTTCAGAAAGATTTTTTTGCAAGACAGCAGAAGTTAGCAAAACTATCCAACAGCATTTCTTCCTGCATTCAGTTTTTAGTAAAAAACCCCAAAGACCAAAGAGATGAACATAAAAATTACATGCCTATAAGCATTCCTGTTCTTTCTTTAAGTAGTTCATGGCCATGTGAGAAAGGCAGCATTAATTTACAATACAGGTTATACATTCCACAGGAGCACATTTTTATTATCACTTCCACAAAATAACTAATTTCCCTAAAGTGAATAACAACCGGTCTTTTATTCAGTTTGTAGGTCAAATCCTCAAAGGGCTAAATGAGGAATCAATAAAAGAAAACTGTTTTATTAATCTGCTCATTCCTCCAAAATAAATAAAATATTGGGTCAATAGCTTTCTAGGCTTTTTCTCCTAAAAAAAAAAAATCTCTTCAGATACAGCCTTTCCTTTGACTGCATTTATCTATGCAATGTATTAAGCTGAAATATTTACAGCAAGCTCAATGCATAATCCTAAATTTAGTCACCCTAAGATTTGGGGATAACCATACATAGTGCCAAGCTTCATAACCACACCATTTCTCTGCTACAAATCAAAAAAATCACAGTTCTAATCCCCTGACACTGTGAGATGAGAACTTCAGGCTTATTTCTGTGAAAAATCGTTATGGAAAAATGCATTTGATGTATGCTCTAGATATTTTATTTTGCTGATTGTCTCTTCTGAGCAAAATGCCTATCACTATCCATATATAACCAGCCTGTTCACAGTGACAAACCTTATATTCCTTTCACTTACCTTTTTCAAATTTATTTAAGTATGTTTTAAGAAACAAAACAACTACTGCTTCCCAATACAGAACTATAATTAAAATGCTTTACTCATAAGAAAGTCAACTCCAATAGCTGTATCTTGAAAAGATTTGGTTTTGCGTTTAAAGTTTACACAGCTATAACCAGAAAGAAGTTCTTCCCCCAGTGAAATCATTGTACTAATGTCACAATACTGTGGACACTTTAAAGAGCAGTGGTTATAAAATTAAATCAAACAACAGTGAGGCAGGAAGAACATTGACTATAATAAAACTAATGAGAATAGCGAGCCTTATGGACTTGCAGGAGAAAAACTGAAAAAAAAAAAAATAATAATCAGATGCAACTTAAGGTGAAGAGCATGGTATTTCACCACTCTACCAAGGCCTCACTAGCTACCTAGGCAGTTAGATTTACATGTCCAAGTGTCACTGTGACAAGCTTCCCGGATAAACCAAAGGCTCTTCTACTCAGCCTAGATGTGCCCAGGCAGTAAAATTCAAAAAGCACAATTTGCATTACATTACGCTATCAGACTGCTTGACTTTCTTACAGTTAGTAAGTTTCTTTCTCAAAATGAGAAAGAAACAGAACAGGATTAGAAGAAAGGGACTCCAGGCTCAAGGAGAGCAACTCAGACAGCGCTTTAATGACTACCCCTTAGTCCGAGTTATGTCAGAACAAGCAGAGTAAGATCAACTATTAGCTTACTTCTGTAAGAAATCAACCAAAGCTCAGCCATTGTAGCACATAACCAATGCCAGATGTAGTGTCATAGAATCACATGACACTTGGGAGATCGCTATGAAGGCAAACCTTGCCTTACAAATTGGTCTACTCCCACCACTTCTTCACAGGGGATGGTATAGAGCAAGAGACTTAACACCTCGTTGCCAGAGAAAGAGGAAGATCTAATGTGTAATGAACTGAATGTGGTTGTTGGGACAGACAAGTGTCAGAGCTGTCAAGAGGGCAAGCAGCAGTACATGGCCGGAAGAAAGGTGTGGAGATGACACGGGCCTATGTCTCTTTTTATGCAGACTGTGCAAGACTGGTGTAACCAAACTCCCTAGTGTGTATTGTTTTTTCACCTCCTTTGCTTGGGCTACTCCTACGCTTACCTTGCAACACTTCTCAATAATTTCTGCCCAAGCTGCTGTCTAGTGAAGCAAGCTAGAAAGCTGATTAGTTAACATAAAAATCCCATTTTCTTCTTCAAGGCATGGCACCCTTTCTTACAATGGTTTTGCCAGCTAAAAAGTAAATGTGAAAAAGCATGTTTGGGATTCTCAGCCACTCAATGGAGGTGCCTACTAATGAACGAGCCAAGAAGAAGTTTCATTAGGCTAAATTTAGGGTCTGTGAATGCTCCTTTCATCAAGTAGCAGGCAAAAAGCAAGGCTGACCAATGAAAGTATCACTGGGCAAATACTTTAGTATTTGTACTGAAAACCAGTTTCTTGCTATATTGTGAAATCTGCTGAACTAGATAAGTCACTCCCTTCACCTTTTACCAGTTTATGCAATATCAAGTCACGGGTCTGTTTACCCAACAAACAAGGCCTGTTTACCTGTTCTCAGGCAAAAATAAGTGTGAGAAAACAGAAACAAATCCTGCAAATCCATAAGCAAGTGCTACAGATGCTTCTTTCTTATAACCAAATCCATGACTGCCCAAAACCAAGGTTTTCAAATGACTTTTTTTATCTAAGGTCACATAGGGGCATCAAAACTTTAGCCAATAATTTTTTTTCTTAAAAAAAAAAAGTATTTGAACACTAGAGATCTTTCCTTTCCAGAGACTTGATTTGTTACCATTCTTGTCAATCAGCCACTGCTCATCTTATGCCTCCCATCAGGTGTGCTTGGTATTACCAGAAATTCTACCCAAAATACTGCATACAGCTTTCTGAGTGGCAAACCAGCTAAAACTGCTATGCCTCAGTGAAAGCTTATGGGAGTAAATGCTATCACTCTGTACATCATTTAATTCAATATTTAATGACTGCTCTAAATGTCTGTGTGCAGAGCAAATAAGGATTTTAACAAGGCAGTTTGTCAATTTGTTCACATATGAAAGACTAATTCAACAGTGATGTGTATTTAAATTTAGGAAAAAACGTTTAAAAGTCTTCATGACCAATAAAGCATTACAGGCTGAGTATCAACTTTGTTTTCAAATGCATCCAAACAATCAGGTATACTAACAGATTTCCCAATATATGCACATGAGGTAGGACAAAAAGGAGAATTTATCCATGAGAATACAAAATGTGGAACTAAATGACTTTTAGGGATGATAAATCAGAAATTTGCTTCTCATTACCCACATGAAAGAAATAAAAGCCCTATACTAAATACTGTGGAGCTCAACATCTGCAACAAATCGCAGCAAACAATTATTAGACTTTTAAAGGAAAAACGTAGTTAAATTACCAGCAGTTCACGGTTGCGTTTGCCATCCCACCAAGGGCATGTACAAAACCTGGCCCGGACACTACAAGACATACTCCTGGTCTGGAGAAAAAAAAAAAAACAAACAAACAAAACAAAACAAAAAAAAAAACCTGAAATTAAAATGTTAATCATGTCATCAACATTCATGAACGCAAGAGATTTTTATAAAGAACTAAAGACAGACATGGGAATCATATCATTTAGTTATCAACCTAATTGAAAGAGCAAGTGAACAGTTGTTACGTGCTACCCACACAGACATCTGCAACGTACACAGGCTTGTAACACAGCTCCTTACTTCTTTCATCACATTTATATGGAATTTATGGAATGCTTACGTTTGCAGTTTTTTCAATTTCACTTCAGCACTAGATATCCATAAAGAAAGCTCACAAAGGAAGAAGTGCTTCCAATCCAACACAAACTTTATCACAGTTTAATTCCAGGCAGAAGCACTTCATATTCCATAAAGTGATAAGAAATGCTCAGTAGCTAAGAATGACTTTTTTTGTCTTCAGTAGCTTTACAGACTTCATACATACCAGAAAAAAATCCACACCCAAAAACCCCCAGCTTAATGCAAGAGGATTATTCAAAGGATGAAACACTATAAAACTGTATGTAACAGGTGTCATGCTTGCAGATGGAATAAGGAATGGTCACCTGCATCCTTGGGTGTGCATTTGTGAGCAAGCAGACACCAGATGTTTACTTTAGAAAAGGATCCAAGGGACACCCAAGAAGCACACCTCACAGGTCACAGAATGCTTCCCAAAGACCTTAAGAACAAAATGCAGTAAAAAAGGAAAAGCCAGTACCTTGTCTGGGAGACTGTAAGACATATGATCAGTCTCTGTACTGATAAGGTATTTGTTTAACAATAAGCCCAGATGATGAGATTGAGGTCCACCAAGCTGCAAAAAGCAATGGTGGCATTTCTGCTGCTCATACCAATGGTGTTAAGCTACTCTTCAGATATTAAAAGGGGGGACAGGGAGAAAAGTTATAAAGTGGGCAATATTACACGAGCTTAAGCACCTCGTTGCTTCTGCCCTGAATCAGAGCAACAGAAATATTGGTAAGTCTTATTGACAGTTTTAAAATTTGTGTTTCATCTTAGGTGCCCTCCATCTGAACACACTGAAAATACCCAGCTCCAAACCAGAGAAATGTTCCTAGCTTCTGTTGAATCTAACAGTTACTATTATAAAATGTGTTACTATAAATATTAATAAATAGGGAATGTACCTGCCAGTCAAATATCCAACAGCAGACGCAGCATAACAGGCCTATTGAAAATATTGGAGTTAATGATAAAATTATTATTACTTACACATTTAATGAAATCTTGTACATAACTTTCAAGAAAAGTACTGAAAATAAGCAGACACAGATTTTACCCTTACCATCAGAGCTTAAATATAAGCAAACACACCCCTTCACCCTCCCCATCATAAGGTCTGTTCATGAAGGTTTATGTGAAAAATCTCATGACTGCTCTCTATATTTCAGATTCCTGCTTTTCCATCAGGAAATATTTGTGATTAAAAGAAAAAAAACCAACCCCAAGCCCCACATATAAAAGAAAACCCCTAAAACCAGGGAAACAAAATGAGTACAGCAAGAATCTTCTGCCTTCTGGACTAGCACAGAAGAGGGATTTGAAAGGGAAAAGCAACAAGCAGAAATCCAGCGATTGCTGGAATGACTCACTGTACTTCGGAAATTTGGCAAAAGGTTGAAATCACACACTGCAGAGACTAATTAGAAGTTAGGAATTGTCTTTTACAAGCTGAGCTGCTGAAGTACTTCTCACTCCTAGTACCACACTTAGCTTTAGCTACTTCAACATTTTAAGGAAAAACTGTATTTTGAACGATTTTCACAAAAGTTACAACTTGTGTTATCCTAGCTTATCACCAGTATTATTTCAGGGTATGTTTCAATGCTATTGCTGTAGCATATTTATCTATTAAACACTCAGGCATAAATTTTACCTGGTAACAAGACAACATGTGATCAAGCAGAAAGGAAGCTTACAGGTGACCCACAAACATCAAAGGCTTCACACCTGTGACACTGCCAACTCCTTCATATTCTCATGCTTTTGTCTTGAATTCATCAAGTTCTATCACTTAATGGAAAAAACTCCTTTCGCAATTTATTCTTCTCTTTAATATATACACTTTCTTTGTGGGTTTTTTTTTCAAAGTAAGGTCCTGGGCCTTATAGCCTGCCTCTATTTAAAAATGCAAGAGTTGAGATTTTGAGTTTCAGTTTTGAGTACTATTGCGGCAAGAAGAATAAGTAACAAACCCCTAAAAGTTTACAAAAATATTTTCCTCAAACCTAAGAATAGTTCTAGGTAACACAGCATGCTAGAAATCTCAGCTTAAATGAGTGAAAACACAGATATCTTATAAGCTTTTGCATGGAAGGAGAAACAGCCTTTGGTATCTTCACGCTCCCACAGATACAGAACAACTGTGTGAGCAAAATCATAGAGAAGAATGAGAAGAAACCCTCATTTTCTTTGCAGCATTAAGATAAGGAATTGTTGACAAAAAAAAGTACATTGACAATAAAATCTTTTTCTACTTTTCATATGCCTGACATAAAGAGGAAAAATGCCAGCAATGTTCAAGAATTAGGTAACAATTTGATGACATATGTGTGTGCAAAAATTCAGAAATATTTGAAGTAGGTGTTACTAAAAGAATCTTGTTAATGGAGCTCAAAGCATGGCGTTGTGTCTCCATGGCAATCAGGTTTTAGAACTAAGTGGCAAAATAATGCAGTACATAGAATTTGGGTTCATGTACAGTCATTGTCATTAAAATTGTTACTGCTTCACTCTGCAAGGAAGCAACATAACTAAAGCTATCTGTATGTAGAGGAGACAGCAAATAACTTTGAAGGTATGCTTAAAAGTTTTTTTTCTGCATGTGTGAACAGCGTGGACAAAACCCCACTTTACTGATGAACCTTGCACCCTCACCACTAAAATGTGAGTGATGGCACTCTATCTGTTAAGGTCACAACACAGTTTATCAGCATACACCAGATCCTGATGTTCATCAGACAGGCAAGAAGGGTGCAGGCATATAAAGTGAAATTTTCTACCAAAACCACAATCCGCATTAGAAAGAAACGTAGGAAGCTGAGACAGAGGCACTAAACTCAAAATCTGCAACCATCCATGAGTGCTGGATCTGAACTGCAGCCAAAGCAGAGGCCTCTTCCTTCCATATAAGTAGAAGTACACTAAGGAGGGTTTCATTAGTCTGTTTTCAACTCAAATGTAAGCAAACTAATACAACATAACAAGTAAACAGCACTTGGGCATTTCTGTACCCAGTGGCCCAGTTGAAACAGTACAGCCATGCATAGGAGCAGTTCTGAGGCCCTTATGTTAATTGTACCTAATGCTCAATGTTCCATGACTGGCCTAGAGGGCCTGGGATCAACTTACCACAAGAACCTGCTGTATGAAACTGAACTCAACACTTGGTATCCTCTGTTACTACATACAACTTCAGTGTGGACCAGGAAAATCAGGCCACAGATTGAAAGCAGCAATCTCAGAATAATAAATAGTTTACTAAAGGCCAATTACTAGTCACTGAGAAAGTGTAACTTTGAGATCTGAGATGACACTGGCTTTGGTTTAGGTAAAGTGGCAATAGCTAAGCAAGGGGAAAAACCAAAACAACAAAAAGCCCCAACAGATATGCAGCAGGATAAGACACCTGTCTTGGCCTGGGAAAGCACCATCCAGCATGACACAGTCCATAGCCCAGGCACAAAGGACAAGGGGTAAGATCTGTTCAGAGACCAAAACATAAAAGATCTTGAATCTAAGGAGTGGAGAAAAAAAATGCCCACTTTGGTTTCAGCTGCCCTTACTGAAGGGTCCTCGAGCCTGATCCCCTTGACAGCTAGCACCATCAGCACTAACCACACTGCACCACCTCTAGCATATTATATGCTCACGACTAACTTAGGGTATAATTATCAAGAGACTGCTTTGAATATATACTAATAATTATTATGAAAGATTAAGAACTAAATATTAGCAAAGTGTGCTGTTAATGAGCAACAATCATAACAATAAGCATTTTCTCTGAAGTCTAAAGCTGACCCAGTTATCAGTCTTCTAAGCTATCACAGCAGCCTCTAACCACCCAGGGACAGATACACAACACACACACCCCATCAAATTGCAATATAACTATTCAGAGTGCATAGAGGACACGAGTTAAACTGCCTCTAGCAAATTTACAACATATTATAGACCACAGGAGACAAGCTAATGGATATTGGTAGTACTATTTAGCTTTTAACTGTATGCTTTAACCTGGCTTTTCTAGTCAGTTTATTCTACAGTTTTATGGGCTTCTGCTACATCTGGCCCAGAAACGAGGCAGAAACTCAACCCCTCAGATCATATACAGCGGCCTTCACAAATAAAGGAAGCAGCTGTATACACATCCTCCAAAACCAGACCACACAACTAATAAACTGAGACAATTAAAGCTATGACATGTAAATATTGAGTGTATCTTGAATATACTGTGCATAATCTTCTATCCTCTTCTCTGCCAACCAATTACTCTGTCTCCACTGAGGATAAAGAACATAACCAAACCCACTCCAAAATATATCCTTGTTCATCCTTTTCCAGTTCACAAAGAAGAGATCTCCTGACATTCTGATGTTAAAACAAGTCTTCATATTATTGTTATTCTCCTAAGCAGAAGTATCTCACCATTTACACAGTAGGATGTTTCTTGTCTTCTGCACTACAGTAGAAGAGTTTAGTAAAGAATGATAAGTAGGACAGCATCTCATTTGGCAGTGCAAAGTAATCTTCTCTGTTAATTACAGACACATGAGGAAATTAATTTGAATCATGTTAATAACCAAAGCTAAAACTCAAATCCTTGCTAAATGGCCTATAGGAATAAAAAGACTGTTGAATTCCCAGTCCTTCAAAGGAATCAAATACACATTTTAAGCATGTTTGTATACGCTTGCCTCTCTCATGTGTTAAAGATTTTTCCATGTAAAGACAAGCACTCCCTTATAAATTCTCATATTTCAATATAAGGATGTAAGGATTAGACAGCAAAAACATACAGCTTGTAACCACCTGATTTAGAAGAACTACTATTATAATACTTGGTTGTGCCTGGGATGAAAAATGAAGGCTATTAACTACATGGTGGAAAACAAAAAGAGAATACTGCTGCAAAATACAGGCATCTAAATACTGTGCAGGTCCAGAATATTAGAAGGAATTCCTTGTAAAAACAGTAAAATTCTAATTTAGGATGTTCACAGAGAGACAGAACCCATAAACAAGTTAAAACACAAGAAAAATCTCCTGATAAATAAATTGCATTATTATTATCTTATTTGTGGGCATCAGAGTATGAAAAACTGATGGTCCATTTGCTAGCAGCCCAAGTGAGCACTCCTTGAAAGTGAGGTATAAACCTGAGGTTCTTAATATGCTCCCTCAGACCACCTAAGAAACTACTGAATCCTTACAGTGCTACTACTGGGGAAAACCAAACAAATCCAGAAGTACTGGTATAACATCAAAATGCTAATGAGCTTCAGTCAAAGTTTGAGTACCTAGACAACAAAGGTAATATACGTATATAGAGAGTCTAAGTATACGATCATGCTTGATTTTGAGCATTCAGAAACATTACAACTTTCAATGGTTTGCTGTTTGGTGAGCTTCTAAAACTCTGTTTAAAAAAAAAAAAGAGAAAAAAAGAGATTATCCCAAAAAGGGCAAAGATCGCACCAATCCTCTCCCTTATTCCAGAATGACAGTAACTGCTTCTTTACAGGTTGTTTTAAAGGAACATTCAGAGACCACACTCTTCACGTAAGAAAACGTAAACTGGATTTCATTCCATTGTAAAATAGTTAAAGGTTTGGTCCTACTATAATTGCATACTTACAGCTTGTTCGTTTCTCATTCCTACATATTTTAGTCCAACCGCCTGGGCTGCAACTGCGATTTCAGTGACTGGAATACCAACAATGCCAAACATGTATTCAATATTCTAAACAGAAAAATGTTAAATCAGAACTGTTTCCAAAAGACAGCTTTAATAAGCACATACCAAACACAATCATACTAACTACACAAGCAGTCTAAAAGTAAATTATAACAGACATACACTCTCACAGATGTTCACAGGCCACTGTGGGAGCACACGGTTGTATGATATACACAATGCCAGCTGATGTTTGCAGCTCAGTCCTGTGCAGTTGTGAAAGCACTGGGTTTTGGGGGCCGACAAGCAGCGGAGCAACTGTTCAGCCCAGCTCCCCAGTTAATACATACTTTGTGCTTTTTACTGACCACTTCTTACTTGGGAGTCTCTGCTACACCATTTTCCCCTTCCTTCATATCCTCTGGGAACTCCCTGCTGTGGTTCATGTTTCCATGCTTTCACAGAAAACTAACACCAAAAAGGCGCCAGGAAACAACTGCAGCACCGTGCCCAAAGAAGCTTTCAGACACAGACTATGCTTACTTTTGTTACAAGTGAGCTACCTTTTCATGTATGACAGGCCAAACAAAAAGTCCTTTGTGGAGACCATGAGCAGCTCAGCACCATCCCAAGCTCAGAGAATGTAAAGGTGGAGCAGCAGGCGCATAAAGCCGCCACGGGTACCGCCGCACAGTGCGGTCACCTCTGCTTGATGGGAACAGGGACCTTGAGCTCGGCAGGGGACAAGCTCCTAAGAAGCCAAAGCGAAGCGAAAGGCTGGAGCGAGCCGCACGAGGTCACGGCCTCACGGCTGCCCAGGCACACGGGGGAAGGGCCAGGCCGCTCCCGGGAGGGGCTCTCTCACCGTGCTCCGCGGCAGGACCTCCCTGCTCCCCGCACAGCGGCACGGCAAACCCTTCCCACCCGCCCCGGGAGAACAGCAGCGGCGCTCGGGGTGAGTCCGGCCGCGCACGTTCGCTTCCCTCCAGCCCCGCTGTGCCTTCCTGCCGTAGGGATCCCGGCTGCCGGTCTCCCCTGCCCTCTTACTTGAGCCCTGAGGGCCTCGGCGATGAGCTGAGCACCGCTAACCGCTCCCTCCTGCGCGCCGCTCCCGCAGGCCATGCCGGCCGCACGCAACCCCAGAACCCACCGGGAAGAGTGCTGGGACCCCCGGCCGAAGGTCGGGAGCCATTGACTGGCACCTCGCTCGGCCAATGAGACAGCGGACAGGGCGGGCTTGGCCAATGAGACAGCGGACAGGGCGGGCTTGGCCAATGAGACAGCGGAGGGGGCGGGCCCGAGGGTACGCGAATATCCTCTTCTGGCGGCGGGGACCAGGGCGCAGGCTGGGGAGCTTTCCGTCGCCTCGAGCGAGCGCCCAATCAGAGGCCGCGAGGTGCCCGCCGCCCTCGCGCGGACGCAGACGCCTGGGGGTGCCGAGCGCCGAGCAGCCGCCAGGGGGCGGGCGCGGCTGGGCCCGGCGGAGCTGCGCGAGGCTGGTGACGCGGCGGCGCGCGGGGGCGGGCGCGGAGCCGGGGGTGCTGAGGGGCGGGCGCGGGGCCTGCGGGGAGCGGTCAGCCCCGAACCGGGGGGACGGGAGTGGGTGATCGGGTGCGCGGCCCGCCCCAGGGTGCCCCACGGCTGGCGTGCGGCGGCTCGACCTCGGGGCCTGTGGGAGCAGAGCAGCAGGGCCAGGCGCGCTTATAAGTAGGGCAGCGGGCCGTGCAGCGTGACCCTGAAGCGTTGTGGAGCTGGTCGGAGATTGCCGACACACAGCGGGGCGAAGTACAGGCTGCTTCAGATGAAGAAAACCGGCCGCCAGCGTTTTTGAGGAGAAGCGGGAGCATAGCGTGAGGCACTTCTCTGAGGTCATAGAATCACAGAATGATATGGGTTGGAACGGGCCTTAAAGATCATCTAGTTGCAAGCCCTCTGCCATGGCAGGAACACCTTCCACTAGACCTCATATCCTATCTGAAGGACGGCACATATCTGGGCCATGCCAGGTGCAGGTGTTCGAGAAGTGACACAGTTCAGAATGTTCTACCCCACCTGCTGACAGGTTGCCCTACCATCTGGAGTTTTTCAGGCTGAATCACTAATAATGGCAGCGTTCAGTTATTCTCGCTCATTAAATTCATTAACGTAGATCTTTTAATTATGAGACAAGGAATCAGGAATCCTGTGAAATATAGAGAACTTACTGTCAAACATACTTGAATAGGTAGCATTCTTTAAAAATGGATTGTACTCTGGGTAAAAGCCAGGAAATTAGAGCACAGTTATATAGTGCATTGTACACAGAAGGAACATTTTTCAGAAAAGGAAATACAAGGTACCTGTTTGTATTGAGTTATGTTTCCATTGCAGAAAAATCCCCCAAACCTCATCAAAAACTGTATACAAAAATACATTTATGTAGGGGACCTTGTTTTATATATTCAATATACCAGAATGACAGCAACATCATGGGTATTGCAAAAAAAAAAAAAAAAAAAAAAAAAATTCCATAGCAATTTTTTTTACTAATAATGTTAGTATAGCTTAACAAGCATTTGCTATTATTCATGTAAAAGGACCCAAACTAATGTGCTATTTCTGTTTTTCAGTCTATTGGATTCTTGCAAGTACAAAAGTGCATGCTCAGAAGCAGGGTATGTATTGCTTTGCGCTATGTATACATCTGTGTATGGTGAGAGTTGACAAACTTGTAAGTTTCCAGAGTTGTTCAAAAGTGAATGACTGAATGCTTTGCTTCACAATGTACTGTGATTAGTTGGTTCTGGAAAACTGAATAGGAAAACAGTCTGCACCAGCACTGGGAGAAGTTGTCTGGGTTGACATCCAAAGTTAAACACCAGTCTTTCTACCTTTTGTATAGAACTGTAACTAGAATACTGTGACTGCCCGACGGTAATACTGCATTGAAGTACTCATATTTGAGTGAAATCATTCTACTAAAACATGTCTGCCAGGCAAAATCCCACATAGGTCACAAGAAAGGGACAGAAAAATATGAAATTGTAAAGCATTTCAGTTCATGCAAATTTCTTTTAAAGTCGTGGCTCAGGTGAGGTGACAGCTCTGTAGACCCTAAGCAAATAAACTTCTCTTCAAGGAAATGATTTATTAGTGTAGCATTTTGCATTACAGAAACCAGCAAAACCCACCAGAATGTGGCTGAGACTTATTTGGAGCCTCAACAGCCTATAAGGGCTGAGGAAACCCTGATGGCATCCTAATTTTGGCTGGAAGGGTTACTGTCTCCAAGCTCAGGCTTTGGGCTTGTCACAGCTCTCCTTATTAGAAGCAGCTCATTAGACAGAGGGGTTCTGTTATTTAAGCTGTCAACTAAAGGGAAAGGCAATAGGGAGCACTCATGTAACTGCTCAGACACCATCAGTAGTACTAGCAGTAGTCACTACCAAGGGTAAGGACCCAGAGGAACTATTTTAGTTGGCTCAGATTCAACCAGATGGGACCATGTAGTTGGATGTTCAGTGCCAAACCTCCTGTGCATCTAAACAAGGAAGGGGTTTGGGGTAATACTTTTGAGTGTTTCAGACCACTAGAAAATAAGACATGGTGAGGGAAAAAAAAGAAAAAGAGAATTCTTCAAGCACATCTGTAAAACAGATTTTGTGGAAGCCCATTAACTGCTAATTCTTTATGTTGGTGTTTTCAGCTTAGAAGGCCAAAAGGCTAATCTTGTAGCCTGCAGTGGTTCCATCCTGTGATCTGAAACTCACCAACTTTTGCCATCACTACTAATGATGAATTCTAATTACATCTTAGTTGACAACTTAATTGAGGAACAGCTGACTAGAACCCATTCCTGTCCTAAATAGGTGTTTTGGCTCTAAAGGGATGACAGAAATAGAAAGGGGTTTTGTCAGTGGAGTGCAACACTGTTTATTTTAAGTGGCTTCCTTAACTGTGAGCAACTTTCTGCCTCTCCTCTCCCTTCCCGTGCTACTGCTTTATATCTTAACATGTACTTTGGTATTTCATTTGCAGAGCTAAGCTACCCAGGACAAAGTAGGATCCTCTATTCATGATATCACACCCCCCTCCCCCATAAGTACCAAGTGTTTTCCTCAAGATGCAGAAGAGCAAGGGTAGATTATTGTACATCACTTCTCAGAACTGGTTATATAAATTGAGTAACTTTAATTCATGTTGACAGAGATGCCAAGACTTTATTCTGTTTTTGTTGTGCTTCAGGTAACTTTAAATTTACCCTTGAAGGTATGTATATATTGACACTTTGCTGAAAATGCTTTTAAACAGGACACAGTTATTTAAAGCACCAACACAGTTAGATTTAAGGTTTAGAAACAATACGCATGTGGTAAGTTAGGAACTTAAAAACAGCACACCCGGTTCAAATGCTGCTGAGAGTCTCAGTTACAGTCCATATTTAATAGTAAACTTTAGTTCCTGGCATGATTTGTTGATTAAGCTCTCTCCACCCCACCTGTTTGGGTTTTTTTTCGCTCTAGAATTCTGGCATGCACCATGGTGGATCTGTGCTGGAAGCTGTTCATCTGCTTCTTTTGCTGTCAAGCTGTCTCAGGAAGAGTTAAGAGGGAGGGGCATTATATTGCTGCTGTGTATGAACACGAGTCCATACTGAGTCCTAACCCAACAGCCCTGGTTGATCGACAGTCTGCGCTGGAGCTAATGGGCAGGAACCTAGACATCTATGAACAGCAAGCAGTGGCTGCTGCAAGACAGGTATGCCACAGCTTAGTAGCAATTGCATGTGTCCTGTGTTTATGTAGAGTAAGTGCTGTTTGAGGATAATCTTTCACATTTGTGTTCCCAGGCAACTAAAGCCATATTTATATACATAACTACGGTCTGGTTTTTCAGACATTCTGACCTGCCAGCAGCTCTGAAAAAAATCAGGCCAATTAGCAGCTTGCCTGGCTTGAGTTATTCCAAGCTTGGAAAAACACGCCTATAGTTATTTAGTATAGGGGAATTAATTTTCTATTTTGGTCTGAATATCCAGCTACTTTCTGTTTTCCTAAGTGGAATGTTTTTATTGAAAGATTGTCTTACAGGCAGCTGTCTTTGGGTTTGATTTTATTCCAGTGCTCTCAATGGAAATTCCTGAATGCTTCTAAAAACTAAAGAAGTCAAAAGCTTTGGAACTTAATATTCCACCATTAACAACTTCGTGGAAGTAAAATTTTCCATTCCTTTCTCCTGCCCTCCATGGAATGGTTCTCAGTCTAAATATATTTAGAGGAGAGAGATTAGTGTTTCTGGCTGTTCTTATATACAGCTTCCTTTCCTTCCCTCCCCAAGAAAATCCAAAGCTGGTTCTAGTCAGAAGAAGCAGAGAGGAACTGACTTGCAAGTTTCACACAAGAGTTGTTCTGGAACAGAAGAATTACCATTTTTATACAATTTGAAAACATTACTTTTTCCATTATATATATGTATTTTTTAGATGTTCAGGTGACTGAGCATCACAGTCCAGAAGCATAATAGTAAGCAGTATGGCATCCAGGACACATAAATGATCCCAGAGCCATAGCACATTTGATCTGACTTTTGAAAAGTCACAGGAAAGTCAGTGTCTGATGCTGTGTCTGATTTAAGAGGAATTCACCCAATTTTTAGGAACAGTTCAGATCTCCCTGACCTTCAGGTACAGCCAGCCTAGCTCTGGCATGGCTAAGTTTCTGCCAGAATCATAGAATCATAAAATGGTTTGGGATGGAAGAGACCTTAAGGGTCATCTCATTCCAACCCCCCTGCTATGGGCAGGGACATCTTCCACTAGTCCAGGCTGCTCAAAGCTTCATCCAGCCACAGGCAAGGTGTTTCTGGAATCAGTACTCCCAGTACTCTATCCAACCCTATATACCTAATCAAAGTGTATAGACTGGGTTAAATGATGCTGCTTGCACCTTTGACATGGGTACAGCACCTTTGACAAAGTTCATGTGCTAATAGTGTAATTCTGAAAAGAAAATGAAGGCAAATTTTAGTATCATTAGTTTTTAACATCATTAGTTTTTAACCTGAATTATGTCATTTTCATGATTCATATCAATGGAGAATACTTTTGGTAAGACTTTTGATGAAGTCTGCTCTTATTTGCATGCCTTTAATGTCCAGTAAGTTATTTTTCAAGGTAAGAGGTATATGTCAGGTTAAATAAGCTTTTTTTTTATACAGATAGTTATACCTACTATGAAGTCAAGGAAGAGATACTTTGAAACTACATTTTTGTCAAAACATGCTTGGGTTATCCTTTACTTTCTTTAACTCTTTTTACCTATAAGATTCCCTTTTTCTCTTTTGGATCTAGGTTGGTTTTCCTTTGCCTACAAAACATGTCTTTGTTTTACATACAGGGGGCACAGATCATTGTTTTTCCTGAAGATGGAATCCATGGCTTCAATTTCACCAGAAGTTCCATTTATCCTTACTTAGATTTCGTTCTGCATTCACAGTCTGTGAAGTGGAATCCATGCAGAGAGCCGTATTTGTTCAATGACACAGAGGTAAATGTAGGAGTGATTTCTGCAGAGGTGCAATAATTGAATGCTAGTGGGAAAGTGACTGTAGTGGTTTTGCTTAAGGAGGTGAGCAAGAAGTTCCACAACTCATAGTACTAGGTTCTGTTTTCATGGACTCACAAGTTTATGCAGGTTTCATTCTTAGCAGAGGAGTGTTTTACATGCAAGATTAACTTGTTTATGAACCATCTGAATTTGTCATCCTCCCCAACCCATGAAATGGTGATTACTTTCTAATAGGATACATTGTGTGATTTAATTTTGAACAATATTGTTTTATATAAAACAAGATAACACTGTCTTCATTTTCAGTGCATTCCCATTATGCAGTTTTAATGACCTAATGACATCAGAACATTCTGACTAGTGATCGTGTGTGAAACGATCAGCACAAGTAACAGGACTTGACCTGCTGTAATGTAATAGAGGTCACAACTTGGTACATACCAAGTGTGACCTGCCGGGTACAGAATTGGTAGTTTCATTGGCTGTACTGAACCTGAAGTGAAAAATAACCATGTTTAGTAATACAGACTATTCTTACTAACGTTACAATAGTCAATACAATGAAAGTAGTCATGCAGGTGCCTACTAAGCAGAATTTGTGTGCAAACATGAAGCAAGGTTATAAATGGTGACCTACTTCACCCTGTGAATCTTTACTACCACTGTGGATGAGCAAGCAAGCAAGAGCTGAGTTTGCCATTCACATCCTATTTGGAGATTGCAGTACTGGTAGTCTTTGGTACATACAGCTTATGGTGTGGAAAAAAACCACCCCAGTAGTACTGTAGTCTGTGACTTTTTGTATTTCCTTTCTGTAACTACGCAAAGGCTACCCATTTCCATCTCTGCTTCTCTCAAGTTGTACCTAGATTTTTTTTTTTTTAATATATTTACAGAGTAAAAATATCTAGTTGTAGGAACAAGCCATTACAGGTGCAAATCACTGAATCATGGAATGGTTTGGATTAGAAAGAACCTTAAAGCTCATCCAGTTCCAACACCCTGCCATGGGCAGAGACACCTTCCACTAGACCAGGTTGCTCAAATCCCTGTCCAACCTGGCCTTGAGCACTGCCAGGGATGGAGCAGCCACAGCTTCTCCGAGCAACCTGTGCCAGTGTCTCACCACCCTCACAGGGAAATCTTTTTTCCTAATGCCTAATCTAAATCTCTCCTCTGTCAGCTTAAAGCCACTGATGATCACAATTAGATGTTTGCTTTTCTAAAGGCAGACACACAGGTGAGTTACGCTGCCTTGTCAAAGCTTTCAGTTGACCTGTGGTGTTTTAAATCATTGGTGAACCTGCAACAGTCAGAAGTTTCTGAAAATGAATACCCTTGAAATAGAAAGATTTACTTCTCACAATATAAAACCCAGATATATATTTTTTTTTTTGTCAGTGCTATTTTTAAATTAGTATCTGAAATATATTTCAGTCTAGAAAGCTACTGGTTCCAGATCATCAGAACTTCTAAATTTTACAGATATGGTCAAATGTGTTCTGTTCCAGTTGAAAATAATAATTTGAAAAGTATTAAATAAGTCACAGCTGCTTAAGTAAAGCTTACTTGTCCACATTCTTAAGTGCTTACATTTCCCTCTGCTGTTCTCCAGGTTCTTCAGCGTCTGAGCTGCATGGCACTGAAGAACAAAATATTCCTTGTGGCAAACTTAGGAACTAAGCAGCCCTGTGAGCACACAGATCCTCACTGTCCCTCTGATGGAAGGTACCAGTTCAATACCAACGTGGCGTTCAATGCTGATGGTATGCTGGTAGCCACATACCGCAAACACAATCTGTACTATGAATATGCTTTTGATACCCCGCCAGAACCTGACTATAAGTTCTTTGATACCCCTTTTGCTGGCAAGTTTGGTATGTTCACTTGCTTTGATATACTTTTTTTTGAGCCTGCAGTGAACCTCATCACACAATACAATTTGAAACAAATTGTATATCCAACTGCGTGGATGAACCAGCTCCCACTCCTGGCTGCTGTAGAATTTCAACAAGCTTTTGCAACAGCTTTCAACATCAATATTTTAGCAGCTAATATCCACCACCCTACCTTGGGCATGACAGGGAGTGGCATATATACTCCAGTCAAATCATTCATCTACCACAACATGGAAAGTTACGGTGGCAAGCTCATAGTAGCAGAAATTCCTGTGATTACCACAGATTATAAAACCAATGTGGAGAGTAATGAAAGAGTCAGAGAAAACTTGCATCATTCATGCAAGACTTTTATAGGCACCTCACTGGATGATGAAGTTTGCTTTAAGGAGGGAGAAGAGACCCCCAGCAGAGTGTCGGAAAAGGGAAATGAACAGTTCCTCCCTGTATTTTATTCAGAAATGATGTATGACAACTTTACTTTTGTTCCTGTATGGGGGGAAAAAGGAGAGGTCCAAGTTTGTGCCAATACCCTTTGTTGTTACTTAAACTATCGGAGAGCTGTTTTAACTGATGAATTTTATGCTCTAGGAGTTTTTGATGGGCTCCATACAGTGCACGGCACATACTATGTCCAGGCCTGTGCGTTAGTAAAGTGTGGTGGTCTCAACTTCAGCACTTGTGGAGAGGAGGTTACACATGCCACTGCTCTGATAGATTTCCAGCTATGGGGAAATATGAGTACCCCTTACATCTTTCCTTTACTGCTGACATCTGGTATTACCTTGGACTTTGCTGATCACATGGGCTGGAAAAACAACCACTATTTCATAAGCAAAAATAGAACATCTTTTGGCCTACTGACAGCTGCTCTATATGGACGATGGTATGAAAAGGACTAACAGAGATACTTGATTGAATCAGAAAACAACTGCCTGTATGCTGAGAGCATGTATCTTAAGTTGTTGAACATCTGTACTTCCTAAAGCTTCAGGTGTGTTTGTACATGACTACTGATTGGATTTCACATTTGAAATGATAAGTGAAGCACTTAACCTAAGAGGCTGTAAGTATTATCTGTAACTTGGTATGTAAAGTCCTACCAGAAGTGAAAGAACTGCCTTGTGAGGATAAAGGCTTGTTGTAATCCATTAAGATGTTTTATATAATGAAAATAACATTTCTCATTTCAACTGAATTTGTTTCTTTTAATTTAATCCTTTGGTTTTCTGGGGTCCTGACTAGGAGCATGGAAAGGAATGGAATGGAAAGCCATTGCAAAGAAGAAGAAAAATAGAAAAGGGAATGGAGACAGAAATACTGTGCATGAAAATGTATCTGTATACATACATATAGCTTGTATATGGTGAGGGTCTGAATTTTGGTTAGGGTGCCATGATTTGGTTTTCTTTTCTGATGAGTCAAAACCTCTCGGCTGAAATCACAGCCATGCACTGGCCACTGGGTTGTCTGCAATCCTGTTAGAAAACTGTGAGTTTTTTTGTATACTTTTAACAGTAACTGAGAGTTACAGTTGTGAACACTTAATCTGGGGAAGATATCAAATGATTGGGAAAAACAAGACTGCATTAAGACACAATTTTCAGCCTACTGTGCAAGAAATTGTGTTTAAAGAAAACAGCAGCAGTGAATATCAATGACTATGTTATGTACTGTTTAAACACTTAACTTTCCCTGTTTGAGAGATGATTTCAAGACTGTTTTGACTTTAAGATGCCTTACATATTGTTCATAAATTCATTCAACAAGAGCTATGAAAAGCACATAATGAATTGTGGGTCAGCAAGATTGTTACATAAATACTTTGTGTGCCAGATGGCAGGATCCTGCTGCTAAATAAGTAAAACACACCATTCTTTCCAGAGCAGCAGCTAGCAAGTGCTATAACTGTTGTACTGCAGTGACAAACTGTGCTCCTGCAGTGAAGAAGTTGGGAAGAGAATATTCAAAGGATATAAATTTGAGGTTAAATTCAGATAAGATAATTTAAACTTTTTCTTTTTGTGTGGTCGTACTGGCTGTTATGACTTAATCTACATAATAGCTGTTGACTAACGGAATAAATGCAGCCATTCCTTTGGTGAGTCCCTATGTTCCAGTTGCTCAGTCTGTTAGTCAAGCCCAGAGGAGCAGAGCACTAACAGGACAGCTGTAAGTCTACGTTTGGGTGATCTGAGTCAGTTCCAAGTTGTGTTCAAGCTCAAACCACTGTGGCAGCTACAGCTATGTTCACTGGAAGGTGCTCAATAAGCTCCTGCTTTGAATGAGTTCACTTTCTGGCTTCAGAAAGCAAGACAACCAAGAAGTTGCTGAATTTCTACCTGAAGGTTTCTGAAATATTTACACAAAGTATATAAATATTGATGATCTTGGGCTCTATCAAACCTTCCCCATTCCAAGTTCCATTACTGTGAGCCAGGACCTAGTCACATTCAGCTTTGATGCAGCAACACAAGTTCGTTTATCCTGCAGCATATATTGGACAGAAATGTGGAAAGTGGAATATCTGTATCTCATTGGTTATAAACATGTTGATGTAAAAGGAGGCCATCCCACTGCAGGGTTACTAACCATTCATTCTTTAGCACCCATAGCAGTGTTCTTGCTAAATGCTGTACAAATTCCAGAGCAGGAATTTGGGTAAAAGAGGAGAGCATTTTTGGTGCTTATTTGTGCTTCTGGTTCTAGTACCGTACAAACAAGTCTAAAAGGAAGAAGAATTTCAGCTCTCAGGACAAGCCTCCCCACTCTAGTTTGTAGGCTGAAAAACACGCATCCTTTTGCACTAACTTATGTTTTGGATTTAGTCCTAAACCAGTATCACAAGGAATTAGGCTAAGCAAGTAAATAGTGTTACATGTATTTTCTATTCTTAAGGAAAGCAAAAGTATTTGTGAGATACTTGCAAAGTGTGTTCTAATTATGGATATGTCAAAACTAGTAGAAAACAAGATGTTCTGGCCATCCTGTTTGCATGGGGCATGTTGCTCTGTCTCCTCCCTATAAGTGTGTTCTCAGACTTTTTTCAGCCAAAAGAGCAGCCTTCAGCAGAAAAACACTGGAGAAAGTGCAACAGAGTACTAGACACAGTGGAGAACTACTAGTCACTAACTTACTCCCCACCATCCCAATCTTTTGAGTGACAACAGACGTATCCTGTTCTGAAATGGGGTGACTGGGTAGTAACTTGTGACACTCACCATCACCGATGGGTGGCTTTTAGAAGTCTGCACTGGAATATCAGTCCCAGAACTGCCCTGCTGAATGCAGCACTGTTCCCAACCAACCTACTGTCCGTGTGAACAAAACTACATACCATTTACTGAAGAGGTGCAGTCCATCATCTCTTATCTCTTCAACAGACATCAACAGTTTTATTAAAGCTTCTTGCACTGTTTCCATCTGTGAGTGCAACAAAACCAAACCAGAGCACAAGGATCTTTAGACATACATAAAGTACAGGTGAAGCCTAGGACAGCTTTAAGTCACGCAGTCGGTTGACTGTAGGTGAAACCAGGATTTGGAAATTTGTACTGACACCAAAAGAACATCCTGCCTGATACAGACAGCAGGGGATGATGTCTTTAAAGGGCCTTGACGCTACCCCCAGGAAGGGGAGGACAACCACAGAAACTGTCCAGGTAGGGGGAGCAGCATGGAGTTTCCTCATAAGGGATCTGCTGGTTTGGGATTCACATGACCAGTGAGTTTTCCAGGTGGATGTGGGATACTCTGATTACAGGGAGAGAAACCACCAGAAAGCACGCTAAGGGCACATCTAGCAAAGAGGACACTGGAGCTGAGAGGCAAGGGAACAGCCCAAGAGACTGGTGACAGCCTGGGACGAGATCTTCACAAGGCACGAGTGTGCATAAGCTCATGAAGTTGGATCTCTACAAGTAAAATGAACCAGTATGAATCAACTGGGCTTCAAGGGCTTCCTGCAGCCAATGCAGTAGTAAGGAAGCCATCATTATGAGGCACAGCACAGTCTTGCCCAGGCACTGACGTCTCTTGCAGCATTGAGTATTTAACAAACATCCCAGCATCACAGAAGACCCAAGAGGACCAACACAAACCACTAACTGCCCTCTTTGGCTGCTTCAGATGTACCATCTAAAGTGAATAGAAGAGCCAAGTGAAGAAAACAAGGTTTTCAGAACTGCCACAGGATCTGAACAGTGCCTAACCACCACTATGGCGTGCACACAGATTCAGTGGCTCGAAAGAACCACCCCCTCCCTCCTCCTCCATTTATGTGGGTTTAAAAAATAAAGTGACAAATGCCATTCCTAAAACCCCCAAATAGTCACAGGTTGAAGTGAGAGTTACTGCTCAATCAAGTTTTGAATGGTCAGCACAAGTCCTTCAGAGACCCACTGTGCTCTCCTTCCTCCCTTCACTGGGAGGACGGCATCAGCAACACAGGTCAGAAGTCAGAGACAACTGTTTAGTGGCACCCACAGCAGATCAAATGAACTCTTGGTAGAAAAGATGAGAAGTGTTGAATTCAGGAAGTCAACAGATTCTTAGAAAGACTTTTAAGATTCAGGAAAGCCATGCAGACAGCTTGAATAACAAAGTTTGCCCAGGGATGGGAAATACCTGCCAGGATGGGCTGCGAATCCTTAAAACTGTTTCAGGTATCATATCTGTTCTTCCAAAAACAACATCTGAGACCTCAGTGTCTTTAGCTTTCTGAACCAAGTCAACTCCCAGGTACAGTGAGAAGCAAGCCTGCACGTCTGTCATCTGACAAGGCTTGGAAGCTGGGGTTTGGTTTTTGTTCTGTTGTGAGTCTGAATAGCAGAATTTCTAGTTGCCTCCATTTCGATTTTAATGACAAAAAAGAATGTAAGGTGTTTTTCTCCTCTAAATGTTGGCTGGCACTAACAATATTAAGACAGCTTGAAAGGCTCTTTAGGTTCCATATTACTCAACTGTGTTTACAGTTACATGGTGAAATACTGCAAGGTTCCTTTCCCAACCTTGAATATTGTTAAAACATAGCTCCCTCCATTCCGCGTTCAGTTTATTCTCATGTAAATTAGCACACTCACCAGAAAAACACAGGTAAGTCAGATACTGCTTTATTTGAAGACAAATAGACTATGATACCAGAAGACTAGGATATCAGAGACCGGGATACCATGTTGGGAAGAGTGGCAAGAAATCTTCAAGTCCTGCAAGCAGGGATACTCATCTTCTTTCCCTGTCAGTAGTGTTTGTTGCGACATGAGTTACAGAGACGGGAAGAAGCCCACAGCTTGAAAACTGTAGTCACACCTGTAACCATTTTTCCCCCAGGGAAAGGAAACGAGAACACTTGCAGTTTTCCTGGCCTCTGGGTAACTGAACAACTGAAAGAAATGCTCTTTTCTGAGGCTGCCAGTTCGGTCTTTCTCTCAGTAGGCACAATACATGGATCAAACAAGTGGCCTGGGTGGCATTTACGACGTCCAGCCAGGCGTTCGCTTCTCCTGTTAAACAGTAAAACAAAGGGGTTTTGTGGTAAGGCTTATAGATCATTGTAAATGTTTTAAGAATCAGTTGTTTTGCCATTTCAGATTAATGCACAGTGATCCCTTTACACTTCACATGATTCCAAACATACGGATGTGAGAAAACTGGAGTGAGAAAAGGACTGCAGAAAAGAGCCAGTGCTACCAGCTAACAACTCAGGCTTGTATCGCATCCCTTCACATTTAAGGTCTCAGGTTTCAGTCTGTAAAGGAGACCCGGGATTTATAACTCCTTACATATATTGTTTTATTTATTAATTTTCACAGCTACAGATTTATATGGAGTTTTTTAATCCTAATCTGAAAGAATTCTTCTCCAACCATCCCATCAGCTTCTGCAGCAGATCAAAGCATTATGAGGAAGTTATCACAGATCATTGTGAGATTACTAAAAGAGGCACTAATTACCAGTCTTAGATTTAAGGATTTGTGTTGATTTGCTGGACCACCTTCAAGCATTTAAATACTTTTTCCTGATATTAGAACAGATTTTGCTGAGTTCAAGTCCAGACTTTGGCAGTGGTGGTAAAAGTTTACTTACGAAGAGATTAGAAAGGCACTTCTCTCCAAGGCTATTAGTCCGATTCCAGCATGGACTGGATTACCAGGAATTATTGTTACCAGGAATCCATGCTTTTTAACCAGAAGTATGATGCCATTTTTGGCGAAGTGGATACATACCATCGGCAGAGCCACAGAGCAAAGTGGCAGGAGATGGGGAGACTGGTGGTTCTCCTGCTGGCTCCTCCTCCAGTTGCAGGCAGGGAAGCTCATGGAGCTCTCTCACCCATCATGTGGTACATCGAGCTGGAGAGCACATCCTCCAGAGCTGCCGTTTCCATCAACATTCACCCTTTTTATTCAGGTTTCAGTCTTGAAGATGGGAACCTCACTGATCCAAGCGTGGAATTCAGTAGTATGGGATCCCCTGACACATCCAGTCTTGCTAGAAGTGTTCCAGGATGACGCACATGAAACAACTTCACACAATATACGCCAGACAGCAGCCCTTTGTAGTGTTCACTGTTGCTTATGATCTGTCTACAGGCTTATCCTCTCACCCAGTTATTGCATGATTAACAAAGTTCACCACAAACATACAGTAAAGAAGCTGAGCTCCCAGAACACCACTTGTGTACGTCTCCAACCGCTAGATTTAACGTAAACTAGAACATAAACAGAGTATGTTATTCTGGATTACTGCAGTAGTTGTTGCCTTTAAATGGACAATCTCTAGGCAAAGCAGGCAGGCCAGTCCCTCTCAAAACCAGAATTATTAGGCTGAAGTATCTGTAAGCATAACCTCATGCTCCTTTTTAGTCATCTTCCTTATAGATTCAGTAACAGCTCTGGCATCCTTAGTGCCCTTTGGGTAGATGTTAAAAGGAGCAAAGTTTTGAAGTAATTTATTTTAAATATTAACTTTTTTTAACCAACCATTTATTAGCTCTTTAGCCTGGTAGACATGTCAGAATTTTAAACAAGAAAATACACAACCAGGAGAAAAACCCAACCAACCAATCACAACCAAGATCCAAGTTAAGAAGTGTGTATTTCTAGCTCTGATTGTTCCAAATACGTGATTATTTTTGAGATATCCGTGTGGCGAAGCAATAAAGAGTAATAAACACAAAGCAAGAGACACAGAGAGGTCAAGGTTTTGTTAAGAGATTACAAGAAAAACCTTTTTGATTACACTCTTGGCAGGGGGGGAGAGGCAGACTGATTGTTAGTTTTGAAAGCCAGGCTGGATGGGGCTTGGAGCTACCTGGTCTACTGGAAGGTGTCCCTGCATGTGGCAGGGGGTTGGAACTGGATGATAATTTAAGATCCTTCCAACCCAGATCATTCTACGATTCTGTGATTTTAACAGTATCCAGTATGTATGCTACCACATAGTGACAGCCCAGCCTAGGAGATTAATACTAATTTGGCACTTGCTCCTGCAGAATACTTATCTTGAAAACTTAAAACCACGTAAAACATCGCACAAGTACGCAGAAAGCTGAGCAGAGCTGGTTGTCCTCATTCCTGAAGTCCGTTTGACTTTGTGTTTTCAGGATAAAAAAGGTTTCTTTTATTCTAACGTACTGCTTCAGTGGTCCAGCCAAGGCTCACTGACCTCTCAGTGAAAATCCAAGAGACTGCTTGCACAAAGGTTGTGGCACTCGTGGTGCCTATTCATTGGTACAAAAAGAGGAGGATTTCTTTTGGAAAGACTGAGGCTCCAGGATCACTTTCCAGAAATGAACAGCCCTCCACTGAGGTATGAACACCTTCTTTCTAAATACAAACCCCTCACCAGCCACAGACAGCAGTGTTCTTGTTCCACAGAAACAAGGGACCTTCTGTTCCTTGACCTCTCATTAAGTAAGCTGTCTCTGACCACAGTAGCGTGTTCTTTAAACAAGTAATGTTCCAGTTTTGGAGTAAGACCACATTCTAGTAATAGTCCCAATTACCACTTAACAAGGGACAGTTACTGTCCTACCCATGCTGCCAGGTAGTAATGGAAGGATTTTCTTCGTTCTCTTTTGGTTTTAAATAGGAGCAACCAAATAACCTGCAAACTGCAATCTACAGCCTCACTATGTAAATTATGATGAGATAGATGAGACATGAATCACAGAACTCTGAATTCCTAAATGGAACATTAACAGTTTGTAGTAGGACATATCTTTAGCTCTTTAGAAGTTCACAAAACTTAAAAATAATGCAATTTAATGCAGTGAAAATGTTTTCTTCCTCAAAAGGTGAGTAGCAGTGAAATGGAAAAGAGGCATAGTTTCTGACTGACATAAGAAAACAAAGGTGTTCGACAGCCCTGTTTCCTGTATTTGCTTGTATGCCATATCCAAATCTCTTTTACACCTCCATCATCCAGGCACACAGTGGATGTATGTAGCTCAACCTCTGCTCCCCGATAATGTTTCAAGTAAGGAGAGTCCCCTGCTATAAACTGCCCTGTGGCTACAAGCACCACACACTGAGGTAACGTCATCTTGAAGTCAAACAGAAATTAGTGCAGACGATAAAGGTATATTAATATCACATTTTCTCAGTTTCTTTGGATCAACAAAAACTGGACAGTTCCATTAACAGAAACATCCCGTTGCTACCATTTTAAGTAACAGGCATGCTACCTGGCATTTGGAATCAGATTTTCCATAAGCATATGAGGAAAATGGGTCTGCTTAGCCTTTGTATTTAAACAGATGCCGTGAATGTCAGGACAGACCAGTATGGAGTTTGAGTGCTGCCTGCATGCTCAGCTGAGGCACGTATGTCACTCCCACACTGCCCCATACTTGAAAGAGTCAGAGGGAACAAAGTACAGAAATCACCATCTCCCCCAGGTCATCTAATTCTGCTCACAAACATTGCAGTAGAACAATGAGCACAGGCACAAATGGCGAAGAAAGTGGTACTTAAAAGGAAGCCTAAAGGAATAATGATGTAACTGACATTTAAAACGCTTTAAATGTAAATAGCTCAGCTTCAGTTCAGAATGAAAATGCTGGCAAAGCCTTTGTGAAGTAGATTTATAAACTGTAACAATTCAACAAAAGAGACTTTGTCATTTATGCTCTGTAGATACAAATAAATTATTCATTAGTAGAACTCACATTTGGGTTTTATTATACACCGTAAAATATACAGGAATCTTGAAGTACTGAAAGAGTGCAGGTAAATACAGTATTCAAGCAGTCACTATTTCTATGTACATGCTCATTAATTCTTCAAAAACCCCTCAAAATTATCAAATAGATCAAAATATTGTCCCGTGTTTCCGCACTATGTTCAGAAAACCAGCTGATAATTTACAGTATCATGAAGATTTCCAGTTTCACAATACAAAAAGGATAAAAAGGAAATTGGGATCAGTTTGTAGTAATTTATTTGTACTTTACCAGGACATGCAAGGATTCCTTGCATGTACATAGACAAAGTCACTTGAAAAGTAACAGTTATAGTTAAAGCAGAGCCAAATAAAGTGAATATTCATATTTAACAGACAAAACTTGAGCTTACTCATGTCAGTTTTTTCATTCTTCAGGCAATTAAAACCCCACAGTAGTCTGTTATAAATTAAAAAAGATAAAAATCTCCGGGCACATCTGAACTACCTTACAGGGACCTGTTTCTGCTGTTTGCTTTCTAAATGGAGCACAACAAAGATACACAGCTCTTCCCACAGACCAGACACGGCACTTTATTCTCTATAGGGAAATATACTTTAAAATTCACCTCCCCCACCCCTGTAACTCCAGGATAAGGAAAGAAAGAAGTGATAGGGATATAAAGTTTTAACCTTAGACACGAATTTATGATGTGAGGATTGGGCTAATTATTGCAAAGAACTCTCAGTCGCAGCAGGGTTATTGAGACATTGCAATTTCTACGTAGGCTCGGAATTTCCAGGTTACTCGCGTCGTTTTAAATTAAAAAAGAAAAATCTCAAATCCAAACCCCAGAAATTAAAACCCCCAAAGAAGTCTAAAACTGTGCAACAATTACCGCTCCCCTCCCACTGCTCCCACCCCTCCCCTTGCTTATTACACTGTACACGCTTCACCCTGACTTCACCTTGTTAGCTGGTTTAAATTTAGGATTATAAAAGTATGACAAGTTTGTTTTCATTTCACCCAAAAGAAAATAAAACTTAAAAGCACGTCTGCTTTCTTTCATGGTACATTTAATAGTGTCGGAAGGCTTTCAGATGATTAAAAAAAAATAAATCAACATTTAAAACCAAATCTAAGCTTCTTTTCCAGAAGTAATTACGGTTTGGTTGAAACAACTTCTCAAATAACCTATTCCAGTTTTCACAAAAACTTAATTAAAAACAAAAAAATCTTTAAGTTATTTGGTCCTTTGGCAATTTGCAGCACAAACAATGCCTCCTGTACCAAACTCAGTTATTGCCTTCAAAATGGTTTGAGTTTCATTGATAATGTTTCAATCTAGCATCCTTTGTGTTGTACAATAGTGTCGTTCATTTACATCAAGTAGGGTGCCCAGTCTGCAGAAATTACTCCCGGCACCAGGAACAGAATGGTAGAATACAGTTAAATAAAACAGTTTTGACATTCCTGTTGGTTTTTTTTTTGCCATGGATTCCAAGTACTTATTCAAGAATTTCTGCTTCTTCTGCAAAATAAGCTCTTAAAAATCCTCCTAGAGTCTCACAGATTTTTATATTTTTAATATGCAACCACATAAAAAACGTCTTCTCAAAGGTCTGTCCTCTTTTTGTATTCAGACACTGATAGCTTTATGACAGCACAAGTCTGACCTTCCAGCGTGACAGTGAACTCTTCAGACCTACAAAACACAGCTTCTAATAGGTCTCAGAATCTGAGTCATTGAGTTCGTCTTCTTCTGTGTATGGATAGCCACCTTCCCTGCCAATGTTGTTGAAAGTACAGTACGAGCTATGGTCACTCCTCATGATGGGCAAGGAATCGAAGGTGACAGTTTTTGAGGTGTTGGTGTAATGATTAATGGCATTGAACGTAAGGGAAGGTAATGTGCTGCTCGATGAAACAGGCATCATCGTGGCCAGAATGAGTGCGAGGCAGTCAGCCACATCCTTATTGGGCGCACAGGCCAAAGCTGGTGTGTAACCTAGGAAGTCAAGAGAAAACAAAACCTTCATTTAAAATGAGGATAATGTCAAGTTTCCCCAAGATCATGTCATCTTTCAGCTGCAAAAGTATTTTATATTGCTTAGTTATGCACTGCCTTTTTTAGAAATAAATCAAAACACAACCACCATAAAATAGAATGTTATTATCAATTAGATTTTTTTAACTTTGAGTTACAAAACCAACCTAGGAGTTAGTGGGCTTTGGAATACAGATGTTCTGTTAAGCACAGTCAGACACTCCAGGCCAGCAAGAAAAGCCTGGCTATGAAAATTGCGAGGCAGTCACCTGGCTGGGGAGAGGCAGCTAAAGGCAGCCAGGAGTGATGTGTGAAGGGATTCACTAGAGAGCCACTGCAGAAACTGCAGCTCAACATGTCAGGGATTTCTTCATCCGGAAGTTTCCACATTCACCACTGACAGTTATAAGACTGGCTTATCTCAGTAACAAGCTGGTTAAAGCATCAGGCCAGTTAACTGAAAAGGCAAAGTGCCCATTTTCAGTCAACCTATACTTTATTGCAATATATAGTAATATAAACTATAAACCTAGGGTCTAACATCTATTTGAGGGATATCAATTAAGAAATCCACAGAAGTCTAAGGAAATGTCAGCTGGACTAGCAGCAGCGGGCTACAACTTGCAGAGAGGAACTACTTGATGGTCCAACCAGTGTGGCCAAATTCGTGCCAGACAATGCTACTGTGACAAGCCCCATATGCAGGGGGGCTCCAGCTGTGGAATGATTTGCAGTCAGGTTATGTAACTGTGAAGTCTCTTCCGGGTAACTGTGGCTCTAACAGTCCTCCAACATTTCTCTTTTTGCAGCTTCCCCCTTTGCTGCGTAGTTGCGTCTACTATTAAATGTCAGGAAAAACGCTTCCAATTCTCCTCACTGGAGATCCTTGCATTGTTCCTGTCTCTGGCTTTATGGCTTACCATTCAAGCAAGGCACCTGAGGATTAGTTCTGGCACGTCTTAGGGTATATCTACAACACTGAGGCACTGCAATTGGTGGTGACAATAGCAGCTCTAGAAGCAGGGTAATCACATAAGTACAACCACACATAACAGCTGATTCTGCTGCCAAGACCCACACAGAAGCGGGTGGCCAGATCACCATGTAGCACCCTTGCTGTACCTCTCACCTCATGTGATAGATATGCCCACACTGAGCTGAACAGGAAGACTCGCATTTGGGTACATTTGGGAGTAAACTCCTGCACCACCCTCAGTCCACATCTTAGAGGTGGTTAAACATCCAGGTAAAAGGCACACAAGTAATTTAAAATTATATGTGGCTTTAAAGCAAACCGCAGGATGGACCTCTATCCAGATCTTAGGAAGGCATGGAAAATGAGGCAGTGCCCGTTCTACCACAAGCATTTCAACTGCTAAGGAATCATCTTTATTGCGGAAGTAAATCCAGGCCAAGTTTTAGGATAGAGCCCATGAGTAGTTACTGTGTTGTACAACTGCACAGAAGTTTTAAACCAGTAGGCACATTATGGGAAATAACTGTAGATGCAAATCGAGAAATGGCAAGCAAGGACAATCTTGCAGTTGATTATTTGCTCAGGACAGACCTTGTGCTTGATGCTCGGAACAGAGTAAGAAACAGTCCCTGCCCACAGGAGCATACAGTCCAAGGAAACACACGGGTATGTCAAGCACAAAACGCACCAGCTGACCATGCGATAGGGCCGTACAGAAGTGCAGCGCAGCAGATGTTTTCATTGTTAGTAAGGTATCACAGCACTTAAACAGCTCAGTTAACAGTCTGCAGAAGAGACACATTTTGAGAGGATTCAGAAGCAAGGGCCAGCGCTCACTACATGTGGGTGAAAACTGCATTTCAGGCACGTAAGGCACAACAGAAGGCTCAGAATTGATATTCATATGCATACAATATCTACAGTTGCTGGAAGTTGTATGAAGGTAAGATGACACACAAACTTTATTCAAGCTGGCCATATTCAACACCATTTCTTTCACTAATGTGATCTGATAAAAGTTCAAAGAAGAAAAACGAGCAGTTATCTGCTACCTTTTTGGGTTTTTTGGTTTGGTTCCACTCCAGTCTGGGTCATGTCATTCCCCTCCCCTTTTTTTAAAAGAGACTGCTTCTTGCTAAGATCTTGAATACTCACAGTTATGCTCATTCTGGAACAGAGCATCCCAGTTCATCATAAAAAACATTAAGGGCCAACATAAAGACTAAACAGATTACTTGTTTCCTTTAAAAGTTCTCCAAAACCAATGTTCATACTAATATTTGATGGTAGGTCTTAAGCTCCTGGCTTTCACAAGTAGGAATGAAATATCACAGTTTTATTCTTGCCTTAAGTAACTGCTTGCACCATGAAAAACTGACATCTGCATCCTCCACCACTTCATTTTTGTCTGTTATTTTAAAATTATAAGAACAAATTATATTTTTATGTCTCTTAACTGCAAAGTGATCATTTATACGTCAGGACAACAATAGGTATAAATACTTAAGATGTTGGTAAAGGTACCAACTCCAATCAGATACTCTTACTCGGTTATCATACAAAGTTCCCCACAATCTGTACTTGTAGATGGGGCAATAGAAGCAGAGTGAGGTGAAGCAGCTACCTCGCACGACAGAAAACAGAGCCTGTGTGGTGGACACTGCCTTAAGAGCAGGGTTCCCCCAACCCAGACGCAGAGCTGCTCCCTCCCCTGGAGGCCTGAAAGGTTCCATGAAGGTGCCTACAGGAAAATCAGAGGGCTGTTAATGTGGTCAGTGCAAAGACAGCTCTCAAGATAAACTGAATGAAGTCTCACACTTGGGAAAGAGAAGAAAGTCATCTGAGGCATGAGTAATCTCATAAGCATTTACAAGAAAAATTCCTTCCAGAAATCTGGAGATCTCCAACATAAACCAGAATATCAGCAAAGGAAGGACTGGATTCTTTTCCAGGGGAAAAAATAGTAACAATGTCCTCCCTTTTTTCTTAAAAAAGCTTGAAAGGCTTTTCACTGTAATGATGAACCTAGAAAATAAGAGAAACCTCCATGCTATGTCATTCTCTGGAGTTGTAGAGAATTCCTCCTTCTCACTGCTGTGGTGCACGTTAATATGAGAACTAAAAGACAGATTGTAGCAGAAAATGCAGCTGGCCTAGTAAGTTAAACAGCAAAGGAAAAACCCCAAACAAACAAGAAATTGGGAAGTTGGTTAAGTGACCAAAAAAAACCCCAAACCAACCCTCAGGTGGTGTCAAATGAAACAAGAAGTTAGTAATCTTTTTTAAGACAGGTAAACTTGCATAAATAATACAAACTCAGTGCAATTTTTTTAGATGTGGGTGATGGCAAAATTCCATCATGACAGGTTTGGAAACATGGGAAAAGAACTGAAAGATCTGAGTGAGAACTGCTACTGATGTGACTCCCCTCGAAATGTATGAATCGTACTCTTAAACCTTAATAACACATTATTAATTATTTTAATATCATAGTTTCTCCAAGGCAGGTATAACAACAGCCCATCGGTACCCTTTTGGGTTCTTGAAATGCCCTCTCCTGTGACAGTCTATGGCAAGGCTGCATGGAGCCTCTGGACCAGTCACAATAGAGTGCTTTTGCCACTCCTTCCCAGTTAGGCTGATTTCAGCCTCCAGTAGAGTCAACTCTTGGGATCCTCCTGTCACTCCAGAAATACAAGGGGTTCTACTCCTTGACAGCTTGATGGCATCAGAGTGCATTGTGCACCAGTATCTACTAGAGCCTTATATTCCTGTGGGACTGATGTGCCAGGCCATCGGATCCACAGTCAAGCAAATCCGGTTGTCCCTCTCCTCTACCTGCCTGGTGGCAGGGGCCCTTTAGTCCCAGTCACAGCATTTTCCATTTACTTCTTAGCATTTCTTTCCATAGGATCAGCCCTTCTACTCCCTCTGGGGAACTGCCCAATGGAGCAGCAATTTTCTTGGAAGAACCCGCTTTTGTAACTGCTTTTCCTTGCAACTCACATACCCATGTCTCTAGAGCTAAGGCAGACTTTCCATCCCACTTCCTCATATCTGCTCTGTGGTCATGCAGGTAAAATCACAGGGTACCTCATGGTCTGTACCTTCTATATCCTCTTAAGAAGGTCTCTATATCCTCTTAAGAAGAGCTAAAATACTCAAAAGTATTTCTTCAGTCTGCTTTGCTAAACACAAAGCTTTCACCACTAATCGTATTTCCTTTCCACTAAAATACAAATTTATCCGATATTTTTACTTTATGAGAACTGAATAAATTAATGGGTTTGGTTTTGGTTTTTGTTTTTAGAAACACACTCCAGCAGTAGATGGTAAAATCCCAGATAGGCAGACCTAAAGCAGAACCTGCCTATCACTACTGCCAGCTTTTCCATCTAATGTTAAAGGTACAACTATGGAAAATCAAGAAGACTTTCGCAAGAGGTTTTGCAAGCCCGCTGGCTTACTAAGACTTACAAGAATTAGGAAATAAAATTAGTGACAGATGAATGTTTCCCTTGCTCTCTCACAACTTCAAGTATCCATCACTTTGCACATACTGTACTTCAAGCTGGTACATTCATCCAATAGAAAAAGAATTCATTATGAATATTCTCAAGGATACTTAAAATTTTATAAACAAAGCAATTGCTATTAGAAAGAAAATCATGGCGAGGAACAAGATCAGGCAGCACTCAGTTACTTTAAAATATGAGCAGAATTCAGAAGTCTTAACATGTTGCAGTTACCCTCCCAGGCTGCCAGAGAGCCGTGAGTTTTATACAAGCGAAGTTTTTCTGCTAGGTCAAAGATCCATCCTAACAACAGTCTGTCCAGCTGCACAATAAAAGGCCACATAAATATGAACACCTTCAGTCAGCATACTTGTGATGAGAAACAGAATCAAAAGATAGGTTTCCCAATCTTTCCATTTTAGGGAGTTTCACTTAGCAGTTACCCCTGGCCACTATTTTAGGCAAGGAATGATCTCTAGATCACCCATATCCCTTTAAGCAGTGTAATCTGAGAAACAAAGTCACAGTAAACATTAAGAAAGGGAAAATTTTCCAAACTGGAAATACAATTAGAACTATTAATTAGGTACATCCCAACCCGATCAAAAAAACCCCAATAAACAAACAAAAAACCAAACAAAAAATCCCACAGCAAATCAACAACAAAAAAAAATAATCCCCAAACCAGTCCCCAATCTCAACAAACCAATAACCGACCAAACAAAAAAAGCCCCAATCAACAAGCAAGAACATTCCCTCTCCACCCTCAAATACCAGCTACTGCTTTCATTTAGGACCCACTGGGGTATGGTGTAAGAGCAGGAGCTCTTGAATGCTTTTAAAAGCACAGCTTTGGAGGAGCAGAGATGTCTTACAAGAAAATATGCAAATAAGAAGTCAGTAGATCTAATTTTCTTTTTGTTCTTACAAGGGTTAGGATTTACTCTCTGTGAGAAAGCAGTTACTTTTTCTTACTTCTAAGTACCAAAATACATTGAAGAGCCAGAAGCTTGAGACCAGTAACTGAGCTCTGTAATTTGTACTTGCTTGTAAAAGATAACACCAGTATACCTACCGTGACAAAATGAATGGCAATTCAATCCAGATTCTTAGTAGCTGAAAGTTATGCTTTACTTTAAGAATCATTCAGTGGTTCTTCTGACCATTCTCAGTATGCCAAAGCCAGTGTATTTATAGGGCATACATATTAACTACAAATGCAAACCAAATATTTCTGTGCTGTGACCTGCATTGTTCTGAAAGTTATCACTCTCCTTACGCTTCTGCTGCTTTAGTAAAATGACCCATCACCAAGACATTTCTTTCCTATGGGTGAATGCACTGCAAGGCTCACGTGAAATTTCCAATAGGTTACTGCTTTCCAGCGAGCTCAGTTTAAGATCACTGTTCCTTACGAGGAAGTAACTTTTAAGTTTTTCTTACCATTTTCATCTACAGCAAGTACACTTGCTCCCTTCCCTAAAAGCTCTTGAACTACAACCGTTAGTCCATTCCGAGCAGCAACATGCAGAGGTCTGTGAAGACAAGCAAACTCTTATATAAACCTTAGAACAAGATATTCAGTAAGATAGGTAGCTTGCATCTACTTAAATGAATATTATTTATACTTGTATGTTATTTACACATTATAAAAATATGATAGATATAACAATTAAAACAGGACAACCAGCAAAACTCTTCTCACTGCCAAGGAGCTCTACAATAACAATTATGCACTTTCTTCTTTTTATGGCAGCACACAGTGGGGAAGTAGCTGCTAGAAAAGATCTGTCTGCTTGTGAAATGTATCGTGTTAAGACCCTACTGTTGATAAATCCTTCGCTGAACTCTTGTAATAGATATTGTCACATCTGAGAGTTACTGTGCATCACTGGCAATAATCATTAGCATGCTAACAGCAGAACTGTAGTCATATTTTATTGCACATAAATGCTTTTAAGAGAACACAGAAGTATTTAATCTTCCTTTTAGAAACTACTATATTCCATTGTGACTGAGATTAAAAAAATATTTTAAGTATAATGCAAGAAGCAAGAAAAGCAGATTACTTTTAGAAACCTGAAACTATTAACCATAACTCCATTTTACGGTGACTTGATCCATCAAGGAAAGTGTAACTTTACCTCCAGTATTCTAACTGTATCTTTTTCAAATGCAACAGTTTTTAAGCACTGGTTCCCACTCATTTAAAACCCTACCACCAGTCAGCAGGAACAGAATAATCAGCTTACTTCCCTTCTGCTTTATAGTGCTCTTCATTCATTTTGAGATTCTTAAAACTGCTTGAACTAACTGTAACCTGTATTTTGATTTGGAAACAAGTGACTCACTTAGACCAGAAATGCAAAAGATACAAATTGGGGCAGCAGTATCCATGGTGCTTATATTAAAGTATTAAAATTCAAGAACCACTGCACACCAGATATATCGAAAAATGTACTGTAATTAAAATAATTTTAATATAGAGGCAAACAGTTTTAAAGCTTATCTTGCCACAAAGAAGGACATTGTTTAAGCTTATTAGAAAGTCAGTTTAGTTACTAAAACACATCTGTTAAACCAGTAATATTTTAAACAACTGTTAAAATCTTGCAATTTATACAAACATTTCATGGAGGTGTGAATATGTACCTATTTTTCCCCATGACATCCCTTGATCAGACTACATGAGCCAAGGCATGTGGGTGGAATTACATGAGCCTGTGGTAGCATACTTTCCCAGCTCTGTTCCCATCTCATTATTGCTTTCTCTTCTCTGAATCTCACTTAGAGCCAGAAACGAGGCAATCAATCCCTTTCCTGCTTTCTGGTTATTTCATGCTGCTTGAGGTATGTTACGGGGAGCAGCAAGAGCAGAGGAAGAAGTTTTTAACTCCTTAGTTCAAGAGATTTCTGGGAACAGCTGGAAGAACTGTGGGAGTTTGAACAAGACACATTCCAGAAGTCATGTAAGGCCAGAAAAATACATGAGTTGCTTACTTGTTCCAGTAATAATAAATTACTGTTTATTATTTCTAAATGGTCTGTGATAGCATTTATTATAGCAATCTAACAACTCCTGTACATAACTCAGCTACATATCAAGTGTCAAATACTGCCTGTAACACAAACACATTCTTTAAAAGGAAAAAATGCAGCCATTTTAATAGCTTATCCTGACATATATTCCTTAGTATGATGTACCCCTATGTTTTTAAGTTTTCTTTACAATTGTGCTAACAAAATAGGCTTAATTCTACTAGAACTTCAGGAAATGTTAAGAATACTGTATTATCCATAATATAGAAAATAGTCTTTCATCCTAGTAGGAATAGGTGTCTTTTGCTACCAGAAAGCATGCTGAAGAATGAAAGCATACTTCATCTAGGTTTTTTGTTTTAATTAGCTACCTTTGAAGAGCAAGTCTTAAGTTTGCCTCGAACGACTTGCAAACTGAAATGAGTTTTGAAAAAATGCAATAATTTATAAACCAAGAAAATACGGGTTTACAGTGGATCACATTAATTCCACACCGGATTCCCTGAGTCACAATATTGTAAGATTTATTTATCATACCTTTCACCCAGCTAAAACTAGAACTTTAAGTATGAGCAGAACACTGTTTTACTTCAAGTCGGTTCACCTCTTGGTACTTATTAAGCACTTAAAATTCAACCAATATGGAAAAAAAATTCTGAAAAATCTCCTTTCTCTATGAACAAGACACACACCAAAACCTCATCTGCAAAACACACTCACTGCTGATACGTACGTTTGCAAGGCTGCATTGGTGGCATTGATGAGGTTTCTATCCGTAATCTTCTCCAGTATTAACAAGGCACTAGTTTCATGACCCTTAATACAGAACAAACATCTGTCATATAACAAATACTCTTCAAAAATTGCTTTGGATGCCTTTTAACATTAACAAGTTAGTATCTGCAAATAGTGCTCAATAACATTCAGCACTGGTAAGTCAGACTACATACACACCTTGCTGCAAGCCAAATGGAGTGCTGTGTTCTTAGAACTGTCTTGCAAAGTCAGATCAGCCTTAGCACTGCTAACCAGCACCTCTGGGGAAATAAAAGATTGCCTTAATGTCTCATGTTTGTGCAAAATGAAAACATAATTTTGACAAAATATATCCACAAGAACACTAACTGTGAGGCAGTTTTACCCATAGTAAGATTAACAAACATAAGAGCAGAAATACGTAAAGCTTTCTCTTTACCAACTGTATTCGTCTGTCCATTTTCTGCAGCCATCATTAAAGGTGTTTTCCCAGAAGAATCTACAGCATTTACTTGAGCATTGTGGCTGAGCAGAAGCTGTAGACACTCAACATGATCTGTAAAAGCTGCTGCATGAAGAGGAGTTCTACAACAGATCAAAAGACAATATGGCCCTGTTCAGCCATGCTTTCTACTGTATTTAAAGTGGCATTCTGTCATCCTGCAGATACAAAAGACTGGGAAGTCCCTCCCACTGATCTTTGAAGACAGTATTGCCTAAATTGTGACTGCTGCCTTCAGAAAGTCATCTTCAAGTTTCAAATAATTCCTCTATGTAGTTTATAACACAGATATAGAGACAGATACAACTTGATTCAGAAAAATAAAATATATGTAAAATACTACCTACCAAGTGATACAATTTAACATGCTCAACCTTGCCTATTCCAGCCCAAAGCAGCAGTCATAAAAAGCCAAGTCAAGTTTATTGAATCAGAACAGCATTTTTAAAAATCTAAAATCTATTTCTAGCATAGAATAAAAATAAAATCTTCAAAGGATAAAAACAGGGAAGAGGAAGTTAACCTAAGTAACAAATACCACCCCCCCATTATTCTTTCACTGTGCATTTACACTCTTACCTTCCTTTTGAATCTGTTGAATTTACAATACCAGCATCTAGTGTATCAATTAACATTTCTGCAGCACCTTCATTATCATTTATCCTACAATGAATTAAACAGGCTGTTATTTACAGAATGATAAATCTTTTGTTAAATACAGCAATGAAATCAATAAAGAATAATTTTGCACTTCCTTACACAGCACAATGCAAGGGACTGAAAGAATTTCCTTCCATTTTCTGGAAAATTTCCTGTTCCAGGAGGAGTTCTACACAACTGTCGTGACCTAAAGCAAATTAAAGAGTTAGGTATCAAAATCAAGGAAACATCTATTTATGGATTACAACAAAAATGATGTATCTAAATCAGATTAAGGAGTATTTTATTTGAAAGCTTCGAAGACACACTTGTTATATTTGAAAGGACTACGTTTAGGAATTAAGACATTTTTAGAATCATAGAATCATAGAATAGTTAGGGTTGGAAAGGACCTAAAGATCATCTAGTTCCAACCCCCCTGCCATAGGCAGGGACACCTCACACTAACCATCCCACCCAAGGCTTCATCCAACCTGGCCTTGAACACTGCCAGGGATGGAGCACTCACAACCCCCCTGGGCAACCCATTCCAGTGCCTCACCACCCTAACAGGAAAGAATTTCCTCCTTATATCCAATCTAAACTTCCCCTGTTTAAGTTTTAATCCGTTACCCCTTGTCCTGTCACTACAGTCCCTGACGAAGAGTCCCTCCCCAGCATCCCTATAGGCCCCCTTCAGATACTGGAAGGCTGCTATGAGGTCTCCATGCAGCCTTCTCTTCTCCAGGCTGAACAGACCCAACTTCCTCAGCCTATCTTCATACGGGAGGTGCTCCAGTCCCCTGATCATCCTCGTGGCCCTCCTCTGGACTTGTTCCAGCAGTTCCATGTCCTTTTTATGTTGAGGACACCAGAACTGCACACAATACTCCAGGTGAGGTCTCACAAGAGCAGAGTAGAGGGGCAGGATCACCTCCTTCGACCTGCTGGTCACGCTCCTTTTGATGCAGCCCAGGATACGGTTGGCTTTCTGGGCTGCGAGCGCACACTGAAGCCGGCTCATGTTCATTTTCTCATCGACCAGCACCCCCAAGTCCAAACTAATGTTTAACACTGTAAACTTTGTGAAATTTAGAAGACATGTCATGCTGTCTGAAGAACATCCAGAACACTAAATTTAGTTCTTTACATGTCCACATTTCCAACTGTTCTGTACATTCATCACTTAGTCTACATGAAAACATCTCCACTATTTGAGGTTTAGTTTTGTTCCAATGTCTTGCTCAACCCAAAGAAAACCCAAGTTGATAGTCATGACAAAAGCTTGAGAAGAACACATTCTACCTATCATACTATTATTTGCAAAATCCTATAGCCTGCTCCTGTACAGGTAACTAATGATTGTAACTGTTCGATCTTGGATGCATATACGCAGAGAATCTTACTTCAGCATTCACTGATATCTGAAGATTTGCATTTTCACAAGTCCTGTCAAAGTTTCATTCCGCAAATCAAGCATATTTCAGTTCTGTTTTATTCAGACACTGGTCACTCAAATGGACCAAGATGCTAGAGTTTAATTTAATGAATGTAATAAAGAGATGTTATTCTAGTTCAAATTATCATTGTATTATGCAATTACTTCAGCTGTGAAGACAGTTTAGTTAGCTATTAAATAAAATGGGTAAAATGAAGCTCTAAACCATTACTTCTTGATCTATCATGTGACTCAGGGGTGAAATAAATGACAACCTCTATTATGTTGGAAATGAACACACAGAACAAAATCTTAAGCAAAGGAGCTGAATAAATTTCCTACTTTTTAAAGCCTGCCTCATCCCCATATTCATGAAAAGTATCAGTGCAAAAAAATGTCAGTGAAGAAAAAAAATAAATTTTATTCAATCACTTCCATTACTTTGGCTTCTTGTGCCTATCAAGACTGATTTGAAGCAAGTTTAAAAAAAGATTTAATCTGAAACCATTCCTTCCATGACTGTGAAGGTAACTTTTTGGGGGATGTGTGACACTTCTATTCACAGGTACTATGCTGAATTTCTTGAAAGACTCCTTGAGGCATAAAACTAAAAAGGCAGTTCATAACATAAATGTAGTACAAAAATAAACACCTCATATTATGGATTAGATGGTAATTCATTCCCCCTCAAGATATCATGTCTGTCATCTTGTCACATTGACTAATATAAACTGAAAGAAGAATGATTTTACATGTTGCTTTTGTAAGTAGTAATAATTTCTATCTCAATATCAATGAACACATTTAGACCCATACTTGAACGCATCTTACCATTATAGCAGGCCCAATGCAGTGATGTATAGCCATGATTGTCTGCTATTGCAGGTACTGCATCGGCAGATGCAGCTGACTGCAGGAGAGCTCCTAGAACACCTATATGTCCACATGCAGCTGACAAATGTATAGGGGTTCGTCCCCTACAGTCTCGCAATAAGGACTTAGCACCATGTTGAAGCAATGCTTCCACACACTCCTCGTGCCCAGTAACTGCCTGCAAGAGACAGACAGGTAATAGCAAGTTTGCAAATATTCGTAAGAGCAACAGTGTATAACTAAAGCAAGAAATGTCAGGCAATTTCTTACATTTTTAAGTCATGACAAAATAAGCACAGTTATATTTTTTATTCCTGGAAACAGCCATTCCGTTGGAAAAATAGCAATGTATTATAATATTGATGATAGAATAATTTCTTGCAATAATACTGAATGAACTGCTAATCTCCAGGGCTCATTCAATTCTCTTATCTGGCAGAGACTATAAACAACCAGTACTGGCATATGGCATGCATCATCCTTTTCTTCCTCCTGTTAACACTAGCCCCCACCCCATAACAAGCTGTACTCTTGTGACCTCTCAAGTCAACACTTTACAGCAAGATTAAGAGACCCTATGAGTCCAAAACAATTCTGAGGGTACGCAGCAAACAGGCAAAAGTCAGACTTTTGAAAGCAACTAAAAAGACAATTAAAAACTAAGAATAGCAAGATGAGAATAATGATAAATTCACTAACACTACATATTAAGTCTTTATTTTAAATTAATATGTATGAAACTGGAAAGGACAGAAAAGGAATATTCTCTTACCCCTCTATGTAATGCTGTCCTTCCCCACTTATCTTTGGCATCTACATTTGCTCCTTTGTTAAGGAGTGAATAAACACAGTCAGTGTGCCCATTGAGAACTGACAACATCAGAGGAGTCCTAAGTAGAGAGTAAAATAAAGTGTAATCTACATGGATATTAACAGACTAGCATTCAGCTGAAAGAGCAGTTACCATCCTTCCGGTCAATACTGTTAAAATTTATATCATCAATGATCTTCTCTAGCACTACCTTCCCTCCAAGAACGACAGTCGTATTCCGTTTTTAAATTCCAGAAAATAAATATACCTCTATCAGAAGGCCTGATTAAGGTACTAGAATCCATTTTTCCCAGCATCTGGGTAATAAGACACATTTTAGTTTCCTCCCTACTGAACAAGAACATTTTTCACCACCAATATTATGCTTATTGCAAAATACAAAACCACATTTATCCTAGTTGAAATATCTATTTATTAAATATCTATTTATTAAAGTAATAAATTAAAAAGCACCAATGTAAAATGTTTAGGTTTTCCTTTTATAAAATGCAGTAAATTGTGAAGAACAGAATTTGTACAGTTTAAACTCACTGTCCATTTCCATCTTGAATGTCCACTGCATTCTGTGGTTCTGCATTTCCTATCAATAGCCGCAAACATTCTGAATGACCATTGGTAGCTGTAAAGCATCATAAAAATATGAGTTTTACATTCACTGCTTTTGAATATACAGCTCAAACAGAATGGCAACCTGCTTTGACTAAAGCCTGTTACCTTGACAACACACTGTACAGCTTTACTGTTGCTACAACTTCAATTTACAAAACAAAGAAAGAAATGAACACTAGAAAATGATTTCAGAAATCTGGCATTCTCAACTGTATAGTACTAAAAGTAATTAATTCCAACTGTCAACAGGTATTTGTTTTTTACATATAAATGAAGTTGCACACATTAACCATAATTAGAATATATGCTTATACAACATCCACAAGAAGGAGTAATTAAATACAGTAATTAGCATAACTTTTGCTTGTTTTAAGGCACAGGTAAACACATAGGTAGTCAATCATACACAGATTCTGTTAGTGAGTGTAGCATTTGCATAGTTATGAAATATTAACTGAAACCACATTTAGAAAGAGGGGAAGGAAATGTAATGCACAGAAGTAATTAACCCAGCAGTTAAAAAAAAAAAAGGAAAAGAAAAGAAACTAAGAATTGAGAAATCACATTTAAATGCAACTCATGAAAGATAAATGATTGCTCGTTGGAGGGGAAATTATTTCTGACATACAGCTGCTGTATTCAGTCCACATAACAGTGACAATTCGCGCTTCTCTAGCTGACAGAAATGTTAACCGAAGTTAGGAGAGTCTAAATCAAATAGAAAAATACAACTTGTACTCATGGACAATAAATTCAGTGGTTAGAATGATGATGTTTTGTACATAATGCTCTTTTTACTGCCACATTTCTGAAACACTATAACTAAAAATATCAATTTAAATAAGCCTATTTTCAAAGACGGAAAAAAAGAATGTATCATGAATGCCAGACTTTGAGAAAAATAGGCTTATAAACATTTTCTAGGAAACCCAGCACGAAAATATTGTAAAGGATTGCTGTTATTTTGAAAACACTCAGCAGTCATTTAAATCCTTGGAAAAAACCCAAAGGATAGTTTTCATGTCTCTTCTCAAACTGGCAAAATTCTCCAAGACTCCAGTCATATTTAGAAGCATTTTACTGCCAAGACAGGCAACACAATTCATATACCTAAATTTGGGCCTACAGTTTGGGCTGCGCAAAAGATGAGGAAACAGCAACTTGTCACTGGGACCTGTCAGCACAGCTAGCCTAGCTAGCTGAATTGGCAAGAACAATGCACCCTTCCAGAGAGCAGTGTGGAACAGCACTCCTGCAACCAAAATGGCTAATACTGTTTTGTACCTGCAATGGCTTTGTTACACCTTTCTCAGCATAGCATATACCTTAAAGTCACTGGACATTCCTAAACACAACTTCTTAGAACATTAATGAGACTTCTAAATACAAAGATGATCCACTTGAAAAGCCAGTATTTTAGAGGTTGGAGGTTAGCGCATACCTGCAGCATGTATTGGGGTCCTCTTTACAACATAATCTTTCACCAAGATTGATGCTCCCTGGTTAATGAGCACATCTACACATTCCACATGTCCCTTAAAGGCAGCAAGATCCAGCGGTGTCCTGCCATTATTATTCCTCACATCAAGGTCCAGCAGTGACTGTACCAGCACTTCCAGAGCTTGATGGTGGCCGTGATAGGCCTACAAGAGTAAGAAAATGCTTCAGTTTTCCTGTCCTTCTCATTTTAACCTTTCTTACCAGGATTACAGAAAGGAAACAGTGAAAGCTGTTCTGTGAAGCAAGTTTGAAGTGAAATGCAAAAACTGTCCTGTAGAGCTCATTCAGGAACAGTAGCACATACTTCTGCATTTCATTTATTATTATTGATCTATTAAAAAAAAAAAAAAGAATGAATAAACCTGTCAACAACTGTGTGCAATTAGATGAGCTATCATCACTAAAGAATGAAATACTTACAGCTAAATGCAGTGGACTTATAGGTGCTCTGTTGTCTGAATCATTCAGCATGTCAGTACCTGATGTTTCCATCAGCTTAGCAGAGAGAGAAAGTCAGAGTAAGTGAAAAACCCCCCATATCTTTAAAAACATTTAGCATAATTGCTACAGTTTCCAGCATACCCATATTGAAAAAATAAAGGAAGAAAATGAAAAACAATAATATAGGATTACAGTTTCCTTAGCAATTCTAGATCTCCCTCAATCTTTAAGAGTCTGAACTGCAATGACTGCAACCCCCCCATATTCATCTCCCAAGATTTGTTGTTTAATTTTGCATACCAATGCAATAATTAAATCAGAAACTAATGTAAAATGATTACTTCTCCTGAAGCAGTGATATGAAATAATATAGATAAAATGCATACAAAGGGACAACAAGGACAGGTGAGAACAGCTGTAGTAGAAAAAAAACCCCACAAAACCAAAAAAGTAAGCATTTAGATTAGGTGAAAAGACAGCGAGAAAACAATATGAAAAGCCAGAAGGCAGGACTGATTTCTCAAATAGAAAAACATTTCCCAAAGAGAATAAATGGACTGCAAAAAAGACACAAGCATTATAAAATAGGATGAAAATATCTAAGCATATAAATTTCTATTTGTTACTTTCAGATATGTTGTAAAGTTTTAATTATTGCTCTTTTCAAGACCATATTTCAATTAGTACACTAGTAGAATTAAAATTAAAAGCATTTGAAAAACACCAGATATATTCAGATCACTATGTTACCGTTATTACACTTTTATGACATGGCCATATGAATGTTTAAGTAAAAAAATAAATAGCTTTAAAATAATTTCCTATTTTAAAATACTGGATTGCAATTAAATCTAAACTGCAACTGAAATGAAATAATACATCTATGCATTGAAGGAATGTTGAATAAGTCTAAAAATAAATAGCATTTTAAAAATCACATGTTACAGTAGTACTTTAACAGTGAGAAATAATGCACACTTACAACATCTAGAGGCGTTTCGCTTGCAATCTGCAATTAAAAACATTCAGAATGCAGTTTGAATACATCTCAATATAAAAGTATATTTGTATAAAAACACTAAGTTGTATAACAGAGGAGATAAAATTAGCATATCAAATAACATACACAATTTTACAAAGGGATTATTATAATATCTACCTGAGGCTTTATTATCTAAAATTCTATTATGTGGCCATTCTGTCACTACGTGAAGTATTTCAAAAGGCACCCTTACTTTACAGGTATTCCTTACATTTTTATTTGCTCCTTCAAACAACATTTGTGAAATTTCGTAACACTTCCCAAGTGGGACAAACTTGGTTATTGTATTTCAGCCATAAGGAAAAAAACTAGCAGTATATTCTGAGTTAAGGAACAAAATAAAACTATATCCCACATACTCAACTAGTTATCTCTTTATCTCAATGTATTACCTTTTTAGACCAGTGTCCAGCATCTTTTAGCTCCTCATCTTGCCCCTTTTAATTTTAACAGTACCAAGTGCTTAAGTATCTTCACAGGGGCTGAAAACCACTCTTGACCTAGCTTAAAAATGAACAATCAAGGTGGAGGAATCCTCTGGCCTCTATCATCCTATGTAAGAGCAGCTGTTACAGCTTTCATCTATGATATATCTTCTTACCAATTCAAGACATAAGCGATGACCATAAGCAGCTGAATAATGTACTGCATTGTATCCTTGCTTGTCTCGGATCCCTGGATTGGCATCATTTCTTAGCAAGTATTCCAGGCACCTATTTAAATTGACATAAGCAAAACCATATATCTAAATGTTGAATTTCAACTTTATGCTAAGTGTCAAATTATTGAAATTCAACTGGAAAACAGAATACAGCACACAAGAACACTGATTTAATGTACAATACTAGCTAGAAACACTTAACTCATTACACCAAGTCTTAAGGTCAAACACAAAGCTTCCAAAATTTGAACAAATCCTTTTCTGCAGACATCCTGCATCCTCTGAATTATCTGACTTCGTTAAAGCTAGTATCTCATGGCTATTTTCCTCCTCGCTATTACAATTGCAGTTACCTTTGTTAATATAAATGATTACCATTTTTGTATGTTTTTCTGTAGCAGTACATTTTTCTGTACTTAATGTAGAAGGAAGAGAACCAATAGCTCAGTTCTTCATGGTCGGTATCCATGAGTCACACACACATACGCTTCCAATACCAGCCACTAATCACAGAATCACAGAATCCCAAGGGTTGGAAGGGACCTAAAAAGATCATCTAGTCCAACCCCCCTGCAAGAGCAGGGTAACCTACAGTACATCACACAGGAACTTGTCCAGGCGGGCCTTGAATATCTCCAGTGTAGGAGACTCCACAACCCCCCTGGGCAACCTGTTCCAGTGCTCTGTCACTCTTACAGTAAAGAAGTTCTTCCTGATGTTAACGTGGAACTTCCTATGTTCCAGTTTACACCCATTGCCCCTTGTCCTATCACTGGATATCACTGAAAAAAGCCTAGCTCCATCATCCTGACACCTACCCTTTACATATTTGTAAACATTGATGAGGTCACCCCTCAGTCTCCTCTTTTGCAAGCTAAAGAGACCCAGCTCCCTCAGCCTCTCCTCATAAGGGAGATGTTCCACTCCCTTAATCATCTTTGTGGCTCTGCGCTGGACTCCTTCAAGCAATTCCCTGTCCTTCTTGAACAGAGGGGCCCAGAACTGGACGCAATATTCCAGATGCGGCCTCACCAAGGCTGAGTAGAGGGGGAGGAGAACCTCTCTTGACCTACTAACCACTCCCTTTCTAATGCACCCTAAGATGCCATTTGCCTTCTTGGCCACAAGAGCACATTGCTGGCTCATGGTCATCCTCCTATCCACCAGGACCCCCAGGTCCCTTTCCCCTTCACTACTTTCCAGCAGGTCAACCCCCAACCTGTACTGGTACATGGGGTTGTTCTTCCCCAGATGCAAGACTCTACACTTGCCCTTGTTAAATTTCATCAAGTTTCTCCCCGCCCAACTCTCCAGCCTGTCCAGGTCTCGCTGAATGGCAGCACAGTCCTCTGGTGTGTCAGCCACTCCTCCCAGTTTTGTGTCATCAGCAAACTTGCTGAGGGTGCACTCAGTTCCCTCATCCAGGTCATTGATGAAAATATTAAACAGCACCGGTCCCAGCACCGACCCCTGAGGAACTCCACTAGTCACAGACCTCCAGCTAGATTCTGCGCCATTGACCACAACTCTCTGCCTTCTTTCTTTCAACCAGTTCTCGATCCACCTCACTACTTGATCGTCAAGCCCACACTTCCTTAGCTTATCTATGAGGATGCTGTGGGAGACAGTATCAAATGCCTTACTGAAATCAAGAAAAACTACATCTACCGCTCTACCATCATCCCTCCACCTAGTCACTTCCTCATAGAAGGCTATAAGGTTGGTCATACATGACTTCCCCCTCATAAAACCATGTTGGCTGTTCTTAATGACCCCCTCATCCTTGATATGCCTAGTGATGGAGTCAAGAATAAGTTGTTCCATCACCTTTCCAGGGATGGAGGTAAGGCTGACCGGTCTATAATTACCCGGGTCCTCCTTCTTGCCCTTCTTACAGATTGGTGTGACCTTTGCCATCCGCCAATCCTCAGGCACCTCGCCCATTTCCCACGACTTACCAAAGATGATGGAATGTATCCATTTATTTACTCAATAAACAGTTGTTGGCATACTTACATCCTACCATTCCTTACTTTCATTACACAAAGTTATAAGGCAGAACATGGTCATCGCAATTTCAAATACAGACAGCCATGAGGATGAAAGATTAAGTCATCTCTCTTTCCCTGTTTTTCTAAGAGATTCCATGTATGCACACTGGACAACTCCAACCAATCACACTTCTTATTCATAATTTTATGCTATCATTTCAGCAACACTCTGCAAAGTCATCATCATGACCCCGAACTTGATGGTGAAATCCTACAAAAGCAGCCATCGCTGGCAGGAAGACAGCATGACCCTGCAGCATCAGAACTCTGTATAAGTTTTTTCAAGGAAGGGGTCAGCAAATGTAACAGGACAAGTTCATCATCTCAGTGAGGTCCAGTACCAGCTGTGATGAAACAGAAACACATTTCAACAGGAGTAAGAGACAGCTGTACTTGGTCAAAGGCCTGGTAACTTCATGTGTAACAACAGTGATTTGCTGAAGACCTGACATTTGCTTTTCCAGTCATAGGTTGAATAGTGTACAAACCATGTGAGTGAAGATGAAAGGGGGAAAAAGCTGCAGGAAAAACTATGAACAAGGAAATGTCCAGTTACAACATACTCTGTCTCATTACAAAGTTGAGGAGTACTCTCATTTTTATCATTTTGTGCCCAGCATAAAGGACTTAGGTAGGTAGTGAAAAAAAGTAGCCGTAACATAGCGTTATAAATACGTATATAAATACATATAACATATAAATACGTATATAAAACGTAACATAAGATATAAATAACTGTAAACCAAGTTAAATGTACCTAATAAAAAGCTACTTGTAAAGCATGTTTGTAACCAACTAATTCAGGTTTTATTCACCCGGTAAACAAATGCCTGGATTCCACTAATGGCAACTGAACCCACATGTTTTTATTTGAAATGAAACAGGATGAGATTTCTGAGAGTCCAGAGAACGACAATTTGTCCCACTGAGCGAGAATTACTGTCCCTACATTTTATTTGTCCAGTCATCTAACTTTCTTTGTTAATTTTAATCAGTGATTTTGTATTAACATTCATGGCTCATTTATAAATGTTAAACACTTCTGGCCTTGGCTATCTAAATCTCTATTTCTTTGTTTTCTCTATTTGTGTGCTCACAAAAAAAATACAATACACTAAATACTGCAGGAAGCAAAGTCTACTAAAATCCCTTGAGTACCCATTCTTTCCAATGAAAACCATGTAACTATTTTTGCTGTTTCTTCTCATCCAGGAAAGAGATTAAATTTGCATCTTTTGCATACTTAACTGTCCTCAACAGGCCTCCTTAAAGGAAATAACTGAACTTTGTGTGAAAGCCCAGATAAGTTAATTTTATTTCCCATTTACTTACTGGTGTACTGCCTATTAAGTAACTCTAACATAGACAGAGCGTGGGCTTTTCTCCCCTAAAATGCTGCTTAGTTTATCTCATTCTGCAAAGATGTTTCTTTCCCTAGTCTTGCCAAAATGAGGCTCACTGGTGTTTGGTCCAGATCAGAAGCATTTGTTAAACACATAAAAGAAACACTTCTAAACAGGAACAAACCAGAAAATAATTTTCAACAAAACCATCATTGTCCCTAAAATCTGTCTTTAAAGATGTCTGAACAAAGACTATAAAATGCCCATAAATATCTTTGGCATTTCTATGTAGATAATTTCCTGACTTTTTTTCCCCAGACTTTATATTCCAACTCAGTAATCATTTTTAGCTTCATTCCTATTTTGAATATGAGCTGAGCGGTTCTGGTTTTCCAGCTGTTACTAATCATCTTTCTGCATCAATAAAAAGCTTTTCCTCAGGCCACTCTGCTTTGCAGCCTGTCTTCTAGAAAGACAATTGTGAATCAGAAGGGCAATACCATGTGGCTTCCAGAGACGATTCTTTGAGTTACTTCCCAAAGCTCTGCAGCATTGCCATCATCATTCTTGCTTGTGCCTTTTATAAGACAGATGGCAAAACGATGTCATCTGAAAACGATGTCATCTGAAAAACCATTATAGTTTGGAGGTTTTCAGAGCAACTGTGAAGCTAACATTAATACTAGCTCAACGTGCAAGAGGGCAATTAAAGTAAGATCGTCTCAGCAAACTCCAGCAGGAATTGAAAGTGTATCTAAAAAGCAGCAATTTTGGTTTGAAATAAAAAGGCTTATACTTTAAATGACCATGTAAGTATTATTTGTTCATCTTTCAAAACTCAATCTGCAAGTTACATGCCACCTTTTTCATATCGCTACCTCACCTTTTAAAAGGTACCTTATTAAACAAGATGATGTAGCACGAAGCAGCACTCTTTACCACTGAAGGTGTCACTGAGTGCATTTGAAACATGATGCTGCACACCAGCTTGTTCTGACCTGTGTATGTGACTGTGGACACATTTTCCAAAGTGGCACTTTTTCCAAATCTCCTCAATATATACAACATCTGGAGCTTAAGTAACCTCATGATTTTGTGCTATCTATGTAAGCTTTGCATGTAAGCATTTAAGTAGTTGATAACTATGTTAAATATAACTTAGTTGCAGAAAAAACCCACTTGCAAGAGACATTTGTAAATTTATGAAAGTTTCTGGATGCATTTCATTAATAAAAGTCTATCTACTTCCAAAAAATTTACACTAACAAGAGTTTTAATGCCAAACATGAATAGTTTAATCAAACCCTAAATGGGTAAAGCATCTTATATTGAAATGTTAATCTCTAACCTGATGTAGGTTTACTCAGTCTAGTTTTCTAGTGTATTTCTGGCACAGATTTTGGGACAACATTAAGAACCCTACCTATACACCATCTTTCACCAGAATTTAATTTTAAAGCAAAATGACTGCACATAACTGTCATAATACCCCCCACAAATAATATTTCCTCAATATCCCACTACACAGCAGGTGGGATTAAAAACTCTGTTCCCAATGAATTACTGAATTAGGACATAACCAAAAAATTACAGTAATTTTTCCTATGGTTAATTTTTCACAGAAATATTAGTTACATATTTTATATACAACAAAAATATTTTATATACAACACTGTCAGATTTAATCTTTAAAAAAGTAAAAAAAAAATGCAAAAGAAAATGCATTTGGCGAGTCTGAAGGCAGAACAAAAACAAAATTCACAGGTCAAAGGTTTCTAAAGAGAAAGACTTTAGTACAAAGCATGCCACTTACTTTCCATCTGTGTCTGATGCAGCTGCATAGTGCAGAGGTGTACAACCCCTCTCATCAAGGTCATTCACACTAGCTCCAGATCCCACAAGGGCAAACAGGCACTGATAATTACAATTGGCAGCAGCATAATGGAGTGGAGTTCTTTAGTACACATTTAAATAAAAAGTACAATGGTAAATAACAGCAAAATAATATTAAAGAGACAGAAAAAGCAAAACAAAATGAAACTTAAATCCTCCTCACATTTTGTAACAAGTATTTGTGATGAAGAATGCATCATTCCAATATTAAACAATGGGGCCAATCTATAATGCAAAACAACCACTAGGGGATCTATCTGACAGCCAAAATATGCACAAACTTTGCATTAAGGGAAGCTCTATATGAGTTTTCTCGTGCAAACATATAGAGGAAAATCAAGTTTACATTAGAAATATTCTTTACAGTTAAGTAATTTCAAGCCACGTGGAAAAAATATGGACAAATCCAAGAACTGCAGAGTAACTAAACAGGGTCAAAATGAAACAACTGACAAGTTTTTGACAAACAGATCCGAATTTTGTCTGAGGCAAGCATATTTATTTTTAACTACAGCATTATGTCTGTTATGCTAGTAAAGAAAACTTACAAAAATATGCCTTGTCTACTTAAAAAAAAACCTATTAAAAATTAGTACTTATGTATATTCTCAGTGAAAACTTATTCCAGCTTCAAATACATAAACAATTCTCTAAATAAACCACTTTGGATAAAATTTCAAATCCACAAAGATGACTCGGAATTCCATTTTCTATTTTTAAAAAGAGATTGCTACTATATCTCAATTTTGAGGAGAAAGTCAAGCACTTTAAAGTGTTCTACCTCTTCCCTCTCCCTTCAAACTACTTTTCCCTATTTCTTTCCAGTTTTGACTATTTTATTTTTTTTCCTTTCTTGAAATAATTTTTCTATGTAACATGCATGTTAAATAAAAAAAACCCAAACCAACAAAAAAGCAGCTTTCAATGACAACAGTTGTGACAGATCATTGTTCCTTTCTCAGGAAAGAATGGAAGTGGAATTTAAAAGCAAAATACATCACTGACTCCAGAACATTCTCCTCAAATCCTATTCCTGCCATTCACATCCTGGAAAGTCATATTTTCCATGATGTGATGTGAGATTTTACACAAGTACTGATCATGCCATCTAAACTTAAATATTCCTATACTAAAAATAGAAATTAATGTCATTCCAAAGACTTCAGGGCATGACCAAGGAAACAAAAAGGAATGGATATAATTAAAGGAAAAGGTGAAGCAGTTGTAATAAAATAATGGATTTTTTAAATAAAAAAGCCTAGAAATATAAACAGATTTATAGATTTGACTGACAAATTACTTGGAAAACATTACTAATGTCCTTAGATGAGAGCAATTTAAACTCATTAGATCCATGTTACAAGCAAAAGAGGCTCAAAAAATATTACAGTCTAATATGGAACTCAGTCTTTAAAAACAAGACTAAACACCCACTTAATACAACACAGTAAACAAAATATGTTTGTAACTTTTGGTAACATATGCTAAAGCACAGTTTATTAGACTTGCCCTCATAGCAATATGCTACTTCTGTAATACTTTTAACAGTCCTTAGCAATATACAAATCTAGAACGTCTTACCTCCCAAATCTGTCCTTTTTGTTGAAGTCGGCACCAGTATTAAGTAGAAGATTTAGGCACTCCAAATTCCTATTAAATTAATGCAATATTACTTCTGATTGCAAATATTTTTTTTTTCCTTAATAGTGGCCTCTGCAAACATCAGAACTGCTACACATACACATCTCATATGTTGGTTTTAATGGAACTGAACTATTGTGTGAACATTTTGAGAAATGTATTTCTCTATGTAAAATAGATTTCAGAATTGCAGGGCCAAATCAGGAAAGAATATAAATTATTTCAAATCCATATTTAGAAATTCTATTGATGTCAAAAGGCATGCATAAAGCACAGAAACATTAACCTAATTCAACAGACATGTAAATTCTTTAAAACAAACAAATAATAATACCTGCATATCACATGCTTTTTGCTACCAGGATTCCAACACAGATACAAGTTTTCACTATACAGTTAAGGCCAAATAGAAGTTGCAACATAAATATTTCACTTTTTAGTGTAATTTGTTTTCAATTCAATACAGTCATTATAATACATGTACTATAGTTCTTATAGTTTAAACACTATCTTAGTAACTTTTCTAAACTGGAGATGAATGAGCGAATGTGTCACAAATTATGTGGGTTTATATGAAAAGATAGCATTTTACCCATATCATTTGCAACAGGGGTGTATCTATCAAGAATCTTTTGACTTGGAATGATTACTTAACAGTATTACTTGAACAACATTGAAACAGAAAAATGAAAATAGCAATATCATGGAGTTCTTGTGTCCCACAAAGTGTATCATGAAATTTATTACCCAATTCTTCCAGGCAATTTTGAGTAGCTGCTATAGAAAACCTACAATACAATAACAATAATCAATATGGATCACAACTCAAGTGATGAGCAAGTAGTTCTGACTACTTCAGCCACCTAAACTCTGGAATTTAATTATGGCTTTTAATTTAGTTAGATTGATCTTTTGTTTAAGGATTTGGTAAAAGCATATTTCCCAAAGTTGCTGCTTTCCACCTCATGCCCTAGGGTGACCTAAGCTGGGCATGCCATCTTTGAATGCTGTAAATTCTAAAAATTCCATTAATCCCCAAGCATAAACCTAAGGTAAGGCTTGGACACTGCACTCCAATAATTACTTATTGAGCTGAATATTTATTTATATTGTTTGTAGATAGACTCCATCTTGAAATTATTTTAATGTTTACATAAATTCAAAGAGAAGAGGGCAGGAAAAGCACAGAAAGGAAGTAAGAAAAAAACAACAGGAATGATCAGCAATTGAAAAGAAGAATGCTAAATATGAAAGCATGAATGCTTTTTTTACATACCCTCCAGCTGCAGCTGCATGAAGGCAAGTCCTGCCAAAGTCATCTGGTGTGTCAATGTCAAAACCTACAAATCAAGTATTTTGTAAAATGGTTATGTAAGACCACCTTTGACAAAGCTGTACTCATCTACCCTTAAGAGAAATGCTTACTCAGCAAGCTTAACAGCTCCTTGCAGAAAAGCACTTATGCACTGAAAATTTACTTCATTTGCAACACATCCTTGCTATTCACAGTATCCTGAAAAACAGGCATTCAAGTAAAACTGAAAAGGCTAAGAAAAAACACAAGTAGCTGCACTGAGGCAAGAGACTATATTCCTTATTATCCTATTTACCTCCTAATATCTCTGTGTAAATTAGTATTGAATATAAAATATATGAAGCACTATGAAAATTTAAGAATATGCTAGAATTTGTCAGTGTTCTGCTGAGATTTATTTATTTATTTAACAGGGAGTTTCAGCATTACTAAATCCAGAAGCTACTTACATTTCATCTCTGAATTTAGCTCTTTAGTCCCAAAGAAAGAATTTTGCTAAGCTGGAGCAAAGGCTGTAAATAGTAATTACTTACAGAGAAACCATTCAGAGAACACTGTAGCTTTCTCTTCCCCAACTGTGTGAACTATATAACTTCAAATTTAAGATCACAAAATTTAATTGTGCAATTCCATATCTAACCATGTATTTTGACATGAAGATTGCTATTTCAGTCAGGTTTAAAAGCTACATTTTTGGTTTGAGAAAACTACCGTATTCTCCTAAGAGTCTTGCTTTTATGTAACAAAACTTACTCATTAAATCTCCAATTTTAGTACTTTTGCCTAGGAATGCAATTTTTTTTTTAAAGGATTGTTCAACAACGACAAGTAATCGGTAACACAGGATGTGTTATTCAAGACTCTTTTCCTACTCTATATGCCCCCAGACATGGATTTTGTATGCGCTACTCTGTTCTCCCATTTCAAAAGGCAGTGATATACAGCAAACAATTTATGATTTGAAGAGTAGCCTTTGATGCCTTTCCACATCCCTAGGTTACTTGTCTAATGCCACTAACTACTTATATGTCATACAGTACTGGGACAGGGCAGATTGACGTTTGCTGGGGGGTTTTTTATTTATTTATTTAATTTTTATTATTTTTTTTTACTTTAAGGTCTGCCCATGAGTATTACTGAATTTAAAAATCAGAGATTCTTGATTTACGTAAGTGAGACTCCTCCTCCCAAAACCTAAAGAGCACATTGTCTGCAGATACCAATCACCACACCAACAGCGTGTAATAACCAGCTGTTAGCAGAATCTAAGTCTTTCCAGTCTGAAGGCTGAACATACACTTTAAGCCCTTTCTGCTCCAGGCTACCTTTACCTCTAAGTCTGCCCAACTCATGTAAAAGTCACAGAAACCACTTGCAAGTCTTCCACAGGGCTTCCTTTGCCATACTGAATCTTCAGTAAGGGCACAGCCAGCACAGCACTGTGTGCAGAAAGGAGAAAGAGCCAGAGCATTCCTCACTTTGAATACATCCAATTGAAATACTGTAAACTACAGGACAGTTCTTCCCTGAAACAAATCCTTGCAAGCTTGTCCATGACGGAGCAGTGAAATAAAAAGCCTTACCAGTGGCAGTTTTAGTTACACTTCTTTAGTTCTTCTCCCAGGCTTTCCTAGCATACAATATAAAGCTGGGGAAGAAAGTGCTGACTCTTCCTTCTCCCCAACACTCTGTCCCCCACTTTTCTTTTTTCAAAACACATTAAGTGCCTTCAGTTTCAGGTACAACCATTTAGTTTATTTTTTCTTCTTCTGTTCCTGTGTTCCACACAGACACACCTACTTTCTTAGAACTGCAGTGCTTCTAAGAGCTCAGAATTCACACCATAGCAGACTCTAGACAACAAGGGAAGTAATAACCTTGCAGCTCTCTCAACTTCAGGGAGGAATCCAACAATGAAAGCAAAGCAAAGTTCAGGTTACATTTAACTAACAACAAACCACCAATGCGATGTTTTTTTTAATGCAGCAGTCCAGAGCCTTCAAAGCTACTAGGCACCAAATGCAGGAATAGACTAACCTGTATTAAACTAAAAACATCATGGAATGGAAGTGGAAGATGCTCCACGAAGTCATTTAAAAGAACATTAGTCTTTGTCCTTGAAGTTCAGTTCTGGTCTGAACCAGTCATCACACCTCTATGCCCAACTTAAAACACACAGACACAACAAACTATAAATATTGTTATCTATTACTAAATTAAGACCTAATTAAAAGCTATTCTATGGAATAAAAAGTATAGTACAAAGCAGCTATAAGATTTTAAAGAGTATCCTACCTGATGAGAGAAGCTTTCTGCAGCAGTCTGAAAATCCACTTAATGCTGCCAAATGGAGAGGAAACATTCCATGTATACCCCGCCTAAGATACACCATAATCAGGTATCACAGTTTCATTACAATTAAAATAAAACAAACACGATTGTGTCCCAAAGCACACATGCATGGTTTGGTCAGCAAACCACTTAATTAGAATACCAAGCCTTAGGAAAACTTCACATATGAAACACTTTCTTCTAAGCTAGCAGGATGCATTAACTCAGTGCAACGGCCTATTAAAACTTTCAGAGCTTTTATTTCACATTAGAGGAAAATCCATTTCTCTTTCCTTTTGTGCAAATTCCAATGTACTGAGTAGCTACTTAAAAGTACACTACTGTCTAACAGATGATGTATTTCCTATTTCAAGTTGAAGATGATATTAAAAAAAATCATACTAGTTAATCTAATAAATACATTTCTAAATTCTATCAGCTTGCATTCATGCCAGTAAAGTTACCTACTTTGCAGTGTCAGCACCACTCGTAATCAGAGTGTTGATTAATAGCTCATGGCCATATCTAGCTGCTATGTGCAAAGGAGTATTTCCATTCTTATCTTCACAGTCTATTTCAGCTCCTACAATAGAAAGTAATTACTAAGTAGGCATACAGATACTTTTGTCACAAAAATAGAATCATAGCACTGATGATGATTTGCATTAACAACTGCCCATGAACGAGTACTTTGGATTTAAAAGTCTATACACCTTTCAGTGGTATTTAGTAATAATAAGCCGTGCCCAACCCCACCCCTCCCACCCCCCCTTTTTTACCATTTTGAATGATGGTTTGGGATCTTGAAAATCTACCATGGATTGCTGTCATGTGCAAAGGTGTTTTCCCATCTTTACTCTGGAAAAGAAGAAAATGTCCATGATTACTTATGGACAGTAACAGCCACAAAACTTCTGCAAGACATACTGGCAGTGACAAGTCAGCATGACATGGCAAGCTGCTCTTAATCACTCTTCTAGCTGTGAGCGACAACTCAGTGTTGCCCACTCACGGTATGCCTTTGTGATAATCACTCTCAAGAGGATGATGACAGCACACAACTTTAGCAACAAACCTATGTCCAATTCTTCTTCTGCCCACGTCTAAAACAAAACAGTGATTCTTTGTTTCTTTTTAGAAAACAGGTGTATTTAATGTAGAGGTTTACACATTATATTGGAAGACATCACATTAAAAAGATCATGTGTTTCACAGAATTTTCTGTGAAGTCGTATTTGTAAGCAATTTATCATAAACCACAAGTAATCCTAGGGTAGAACTATTCAACCATAGTTGGTACTACACATTTGAAAGATATATCAAATGTGCACTTAAGTCATTCATTCAGTAAAGATGCCCTTCAGATAGGCCAACAGTAAGGCAGAAGGTAATTTCAATTTTTAACAGCACAATCACAATGCACTTGGGAAACCATTTTTCTCGCTCCCCCCCCCCCCCCCCCCCCCCGTTATTATTACTTAAGGAGTACTTCCCCTACACCCACTTTATTACAGGTAATAGGAAAATGCAAACACGACCCTCACAAAATATAAAAGCACTCTTGGGTGTACATGGATGCCACATCTTTAAACTTTTAAACACTGGCTTTGAAGAATATGACATGAACATATGCATTAAAATATCACACATTGTTGACATGTGCAAAAGCGTCTTCCCATCTTTACTTTTCCTTTGGAACCAAAAGACAAAGCTTCTGTACATGTGTTTGTGAAAGTCTACTGGAGACCCTTTTAGGCAGACTTGGATGTGGAACTGTCAGTTGTGCCACTGCACAGAGCAGCATACACCACCTAGAACAATGCAATTATGGGAAAAGTTGTATTCTCAGACCCAGACTGAAAGAAATAAAACACCTACTAATGAAAGCCAAGTTATCACAATCCCAGGCACAACTACAGGTTGGGCAAAGAAGAGATTCAGAGCAGCCCTGTGGAGAAGGACTTGGGGGTATAGGTCGATGAGAAAATGAACATGAGTCTGCTTCAGTGTGTGCTCGCAGCCCAGAAAGCCAACCGTATCCTGGGCTGCATCAAAAGGAGCGTGACCAGCAGGTCGAAGGAGGTGATCCTGCCCCTCTACTCTGCTCTTGTGAGACCTCACCTGGAGTATTGTGTGCAGTTCTGGTGTCCTCAACATAAAAAGGACATGGAACTGTTGGAACAAGTCGCCCAGAGGAGGGCCACGAGGATGATCAGGGGACTGGAGCACCTCCCGTAAGAAGATAGGTTGAGGAAGTTGGGGCTGTTCAGCCTGGAGAAGAGAAGGCTGCGTGGAGACCTCATAGCAGCCTTCCAGTATCTGAAGGGGGCCTATAGGGATGCTGGGGAGGGACTCTTCATTAGGGACTGTAATTAGGGGCAATGGGTTCAAACTTAAACAAAGTTCAGGTTAGATAAAAAGAAGTTCTTTATTGTGAGGGTGGTGAGACATTGAAATGGACTCTTCATTAGGGACTGTAATTAGGGGCAATGGGTTCAAACTTAAACAGGCAAAGTTCAGGTTAGATAAAAAGTAAAGTTGTTCTTTATTGTGAGGGTGGTGAGACATTGAAATGGGTTGCCCAGGGAGGTTGTGAGTGCTCCATCCCTGGCAGTGCTCAAGGCCAGGTTGGACGAAGCCTTGGGTGGGATGGTTTAGTGTGAGGTGTCCCTGTCCATGGCAGGGGGGTTGAAACTAGATGATCTTAAGGTCCTTTCCAACCCTAACTATTCTATGATTCTATGATCTCCAGATGTTTTAACTAGCAGATTTCTTTGACTGTAAGGAATCCAAAAGACACATCCACATACCCACAGCAGATGCAAAGAAACACAGAAAATGGGGCTGAAATCCACTTGAGAAGCAAAATAATTGCCCAGTTCCTATCAGCAGAGGCCTGAAGGCCAAATAAACACATCATAAGTGACAACTTCCCCAAGCAATCTCAATGCTCTGATTTTCTTACAAAGAGAATTTTCTTCTTATGTCTACCTTTCATCTTTCTCCCCATGGTTTAGTTCTGCCCTCCTTATCCAACCATTAATATTCTCTGTGTCAAATTTTTTCCCCTCCTTTAAAGCATTTTTCTTTACAAATCTGGCATCTTTTTCCCTTACTTTTCTCCTTCTTTAAGATAAAGAATTATTTAAAAGGAAAATAATCATATATGCTCAGTTGTAGTGAGTGACTAAAAAGTGGCTTTGGTGACTAATGTTCTGAACTTTAAAAGGGGAAACTCTGAGAAAGTAAGGAAATAAATTAGTGAAGTAATTATAGACAGAAGAAATTAAGAGCTCAGATAAAGCAGCCTGCAATCTCACTGGCTCAGATATGCTAAACCTGTATCTCAAAGGGAGGCCGATGAAGAGTAAGATGGAGCAGAAGAAAGTAGTTATCTCATTAATCTCATTAATAAAGTATTGCTCATTAATAAAGTAGCACATTAATAAAGTATTTTAGGAGGACATAAAAATAACAATATTAGAAATTAAGGAGCATGGCAGTCAAGTGAGAACCCTTGCAATACAACCTGAGTAAGATCTTGCAAAGGACAGCAAAATAAGCCAAAAAAATAGTTTTCTAGTTTTAAATTAAAACCACAGTACAATCAGTAATGGATTTTTAGATTCACTCCACTCAAATTTACTTACAAATGCGCTTAATGTAGATTTCTAAGACATTGGGTTTGATTATTCACAGTGCCTCTTTCTAGTCTAACAGTCTCCAGTTCCTTTACTACCCAGGAATAACATAACACACAACTGCCTATCAATGTAAAACACAGAACAGGCATAAAATTATATGAAGGTGATAATTTCCATGTTGAAACGAAACTGCTAGGCATAGGATTGCATTCAGAATTCTGTTCTTAGACTTCACTATGGAAGGATATACAGAATCAGAACCGGTAGCCAGAGTTCTTCACGCAAGGAGACAGGAAGGCTCTATTTGTTAAACAAAGCACCATTTCCTGAGATGCCAGGAGGCTGGACATCATAAGCAAAGAGGTATCTTCAAAACTACCTTCAAGTTTGGTTTTTTTTTTATGCCTTTATGGTTCACCTAAACATTAACTACTAAGTCTGATTTACGAGATCAGATAGGATCAGAGCACATGACAGAATAGCCATGGGCTAATGATAACTTCTGTTGTCTTCACTGAAACTCAATTAAGTGCAGTAATAGGAAACAGATCACCCAAGTCTCCTCTATCACTAGAGAAAACATATCCACAAAATACTTAGGATCATACGAAATTTGCTCAGAATAGTAATTGCTGTTAGACAGAAAAAATTAACACACAGGACAAGGTGTTTTACCAAGGGATTACTCGGATATTAACTGTACTCAGACTACTGAGCTTTACAGAGGTTCAGGGGAAATGTGGGTCTATCATGTCACAGCATTCCTCCAAGTGAAATCTCCCCCTGGCAACAATTCTTATGTTCTAGTATCACCAAAGGAAGTAAAATTCTTTTTTCTATTTAGGTCACTGAATTTTCAAGAAGCAAAGGGGCCCATAAAATAATTAATACCGTCCCATTACGAACTCATTTCAACGTGCTCTTCCATGCATGGAAATCCTGAATAGTGAGGAGAGAGTGCTGCAGTAATGAGCAGTACTTAACAGGATACACTGTTCTACAGCACTACATGGACATTGACAAGACTCCAAAACCAAGTATGAAATTATGCCCTCTGTGTACAGAGGTGATAAAAAGCATACAACATATTTCTACTGTTCCATTATCTTTTGCTACATATCCCTTCCTGAGATGAGGCCCCCATCCACAGATATGCACAAACACCATCCATCTGCCATCAAGGGTAAGATGGCAGATGTTTCCCTTTTGCTCTCCCCCAACTAGGTCATTCACAGCAGAAAGTGCTCTAATAGTACTGTCTAGTCTACACCTACATTATCATCCATTCCCTACTCTGTTACCCCTAAACCCCACAAAAATAGTTGCACAATGGAGGGAACTACTGCATCAAATTACACAAGCAACATATTTATGATGGAAAATAAATCTTTCAACAATTTTAAGAACTACTTTGAGCTTCAGCCTTAGCATCTGTAAACTGAAAAGGCTTGGTTTCAATAAAGACTTGGTAAAAATGCTCTAAAAGCATCCCATTTCAACCCTACAATTATTTTAGCTATTCTAATTCAATTTCCCTCTGCTATTTTTAGGGATTGTTTTTCTGATTAAATCCATGATTTACCCTTAAAAGCCCTTCCAAGGAAGCAGAAGTTGACTTGGAAACAATTTTAGTTTGCCTCAGTTCTCGCACTTTTCAACCGTGCAAGTGGTAAGTTTTCATATACAAAGTAAGGCTGTTCCCAAAAAACAAATACACAGGCCAAACGCAGCCATATTGGTATAAATCCACAGAAACGCTCGTAAAAGAATTACAATGGAGACACATGTTGGTGCAGAAACATGGAATAAATGCTGTTTTCAAGCTGCAATTGCTTAAAATCCCTACATGACACTACTTGATTCTGTCATCTGAGAGTAAGCTTAAGAGAAAGCCTGGGTTTACCCGTACTAGATCTTCCAACAATTTCCTCAATGTTACAGAAATTGACAAATCTATACTTTGGATCACGTAACTTCAAACTGAACGGAAAAGAAAGCAGCAATACATCTCTCTGATGTTAAAACATCTTTTGTCACCTCCAAATAAAAGTACACCCACATTATACACTTCAAAGAATTTGGGGAATTTGCCAGTCACTTTGAAGATATCAGCCATTCTTCACACAATTTCTAAGGTTACTTCGTGTTCCGACTAAATTGACTCAGCAACTACAGTGTACACCATACATAAGATTCTTATTTTAAGTTCAAACATAAAGATTACACTGATTTTATCAGTGTTTTATTATCGTAATAGAATGTTGGAAGTTTTTGATTTTCATTCCTAACCTACAATTAAGGTGTATTTGAACATGAATAGCCAGAAAAACCATCATTACTTGGCTGTACATCTTTCTAAGATAAAGTCCTCCCCATTTCTACATCAGAAATATGTACGAAGTCTTGAACCCTTGCAACCCAGTCTACAAGCAAACAGCAATGCTTTACTTGGAAACATTACACTTTTGTTCTTATTTGTGTAAGTAACATACATGCATAAGCATGGCTTGAGGCCATTTCCTCTTGTCCTATCACTTGTTCCTTGGGAGCAGAGACCAGCCACCTCCTGGCTCCATCCTTCTTTCAGGTAGCTGTAGAGAGTGGTAAGATCCCCCCTGAGCCTTCTCTTCTCCAGGCTAAAAACCCCAGCTTCCTCAGCTGTTCCCCATCACACTTGTGCTCCAGACCCTTCACCATCTTCATTGCCCCTCTCCAGACCTGCTCCAGCACCTCAATGTCTTTCTTGCAGTGAGGGTCCCAGAATGGAACACGGGATGTGAGGTGCAGCCTCCCCAGTGCTCAGTACAGGGGGATGATCACTGCCCTCGTCCTGCTGCCGCACTACTGCTGATGCAGGCCAGGGTGCTGCTGGCCTTGGCTGCCTGGGCACAAGCTGCTCACGTTCAGCTGCCCATTAATCAGCACCCCCCGGTCCTTTTCCACTGAGCAGCTTTCCAACCACTCTTCCCCAAGCCTGGAGCATCGCCTGCGGTTCTTACGGAGGAGAAGAGAAACCTTGCGATACACTGGTGTAACATAACGTCCACCACACAGAACAGGCTAGGCAAGCGTTCCCATTTCTTCGTTATCGCAGTAAAGGGGACAGCTTTTGAAACTGAAAATTCTCACATCATTCAGATGTGCGAAGTGCAACTGGAGCACGGCTGTTCAAAGCTCACGGGCAGAAACACCTCCAGCTTGGTGACCAGGTGATCACAGCCACTACCGCAGTCTGCGGGAGGCGGAGGCAGCCGTACAGAAAGATCATGAGGAGAGACAAGGGGCGGCCATGAGGGAAGATCATGAGAGGAGAGCAGGGGTGGCCATGTGGGGAGACTGGGAAGGGAGAGAAGGGGTGGCCATGAGGAGTATGGGAAGATTGTGAGGGGAGAGAAGGAGTGGCCATGAGGGAAGATTGTGCGGGGAAAGGAGGGGCAGCCATGAAGGGAGATTGTGAAAGGAAAAGAGGGGAGGCCATGAGGGGAGAGGAGGGATGGTCATGAAGGGTGACGGGAGATCTTGAGGTGGCATTGAGGGGTGAGGGGCAGTCGTGAGGGAAGATTATGAGAGGACATCATTGGGGGATAGCACAAGCAGCCATGGGGTGTGAGGGCTGACCATGAAGGGAGATCTTGAGGGGATATGAGAGGTGGCCATGAGGAGTAGGGGCGGCACCTATACACTGTGGGCCACTATAGGGGGCAGATGAGGGGTGGCTGTGAGTGGAGATTATGAAAGGCAGCCATGAGGGGAGATCTCAAGGGGAGATCCGTTTGCCCTTAGTGACGTGGTTTAGGGCTGAGCTTGGCAGTCATGGCGTAATGATTGGACTTTATGATCTTAAAGGTCTTTTTCAGCCTACTTGATTCTATGATTCTATATCCAGTCTGGGGCATTATGCAGAGCAGAAAGGTGGCAATAAAAATAAATGGACTGTGACCTGTGTATTTTAGGACAAATTGACAATAAACCCTGTAGCACAGCTCCTTATTTCTCCAGGGCACTTTGGTGACGAATTTTTCCACAACTGAATTTAAGACTGTTTTCATTAAATGAGCTGAATGTTTAAATAGAAGTGAGCAGTAACATACATCTAATGTTTTTTTCCACATCAAATATGTCATTTTTAAATTGCTCCCAAATTGTCAATGAGCTACAGATTTTGAACTAACAGGAAGTATAAAATTGTATTTTAGAATTAGTTAACTGAAAATCAGTTATCAGTGTGAATATCTTACGTGAAGTGAACCACACACCCTGTGGTTTTTAACAGAAATATTAGCTATTCTAATATTCACCTCTTATCCGGATTGTGCTGAAATTCAGGCCTAACTAGTGAACAGATTCATTTATTTCAGAAACTAAAGGATAAATTATTCTCTTCCTACCATATGTGGGCAACAGTATTATAAGAGGAATACCTGGACTCCTCATGCCATATACCCATTTCCCACTTACCTCAGAGCCTGAAACCTCTCAAGGCACCAGACACTACCACTGAGTATTTCTGAATACAGTTAAGTTTTTATTACTAGAGTAAAAATCAACTTAATACAAAACAGGACGTCCTCTCTCACATCTCAAGATCTTACCCTACACACCAGAGAACATGACAAAAGATACAGGTTTTGGTTTGCTTTTATATGTGTGTGGATTAGAAATTCTTCCCACACTAAGACTGGATTCTGAGGAATATTCTGCAGCCTAAGACTTGTGACCAAGCAGAGATGTAAAGCATACATTGACTCTGCTCACAAAGTTCTGTTGGCATAATTAAAAAAAACCCAGAAGTTTAGGACTTTGGCCTAATCTACTTATCCTTATATTTGTAATACACCTGTCATGCCTCTCCCTTATTAACTAAATTTTAGGATCTTGCATTATCAGCTCTTCAACTGCTCCAGCAATTAGACTCCCATACACATTTCTCTGGTATATCCTTGATTTTTTTTTAATGTGGCTTATTTATATGAAAATCACGTTCTTTTGCATTTTTCCACATGATTTGCTCTTACTCAAGAAGACAAGACTGGGAAAGACAATTACGTGGAATTCTAACATTTAGTATAACCAAGACTAACCAGAAAGTATTGCTATCTTTCTTCTTTACCCTTCTGGGCTACTTATTACATCCCATCAAGGTTTTCAGATTCAGATCAAGCTCCTTGAAATAACATACTGGCTCGATTTTTCTACAGCGCTTTTCACAGAAGCACTCCATCAATCAGTGGAAATTTCTAAACACTATCATAACAACGATTTAAAAAAAAATTACCTCTCAAAGACAAACTGCAACTTTAAGAGTGAATGGATGGTTTGGATTCACCTACCTTCATATTTACATCTGCTCCGTTACAGACCAAAAGCTCTAAACACAACGCTCCATGTGTTGACGCAGCAGCAAAGTGCAGAGGCGTAAAACCCTTCTCATTCATTTGATTTACATTAGCACCACAGTCTATGAGTTCATTCACTACAACATCTTGCCCATTGTAGCAAGCTACATGGAGAGGTGTATTCCCATAGGCATTTGGTTCGTTCATCTACCAGAGAAGCAAAGCAAACCAAAAAAACAAGATTAGTTAGTAGGCAAAAACCTGTGTTACAGCAGCATTTAGTTACGACAAAGAAAAATCTCATGTTACGAATATATTTTTCATTATGTTTTGGAACTCTTCAACACCAGAAATTACAAACAAGTTCTAGATGTAGTAGTTTGACCGAGAAGTGCACACTGGGGAAGAGTACAATTACTTTATAAGTGAGCCAACCTCCTGCAATTGTCTCCACACCAGTTTCCTGTATGTAGTATGCAACCTTACAGAACACACACATGGAAACAACGCCAGCAGTGGCAATTTGGACAGACACCACAAACTAAGCACAGCACAGAGCTCTATCAGTTTTCAACAGCTTTGCGGGCTTCCGTTAAGAACAGAGACTGAAGGGCAGGGGCAAAGTGTACTGAAGTTGTTCTTAAGCACAACAAGATAATTCTGATCTACTTCTCAAGATAGAACTTTGGCAGCACCCTGCAGCCTTGTAAGGCTAAAATGTAATTCACAATGTAGATTTCTTACAGTTTCACAGTCTGTTGTCAGCATACTTTCTACGTGCAGGTATTGTACCATACAGCCTTTTAATTTAGTTTGCATTTCAATATTAATTTGGCCTTCCTTACTGTAGTATGCAAGTTTCTAACAGTTTTCTGTATTACCCAAAACTTACGTGGTGTAAGAAAGTCAGTAATGTCTACATTCTATAAGTAACTGAAGCAATAGAGTTAATTTCCTGCAGTTCAAAGATGATTGCGTTACAAAGCTAGGAACAGAATTCCTGAGTTCCGATACAATGGGCTAAGAGTAAGACATACCAAATGAACCAAAAAAACTACTATATACAAATTTATGTTCAAATAATTGTGCAAAATTTGTAAGGCTCTTTAATTCCTTGGGGGAATGAGGTTTTATAACAAAAAAACACAAACCCATGTGAATAGAGATCTTTCAAACACTAATTTGACTACATCATATCCTGCCCCTAAATAAACAGCGTGCTACAATACTAACAAGAGCATTTCAAACAACAGCAGAAAAAAGTATCACTTCGTTTTATTCTTCCTTACATCAACTCCAAGATCTAGAAGATATTTGACTACACTTATCATCCCACTAGATGCTGCAGCATGTAAGGGTGTATATGATTTCTTGTCTTTGCATGTCACTTCAGCTCCATGTGCCACAAGTAATTTCACAACTTCAATATGACCTAAAAGAATAAAGATAAAAAGGATGAAGCTGCATTTTGTATTAAACAGCACAACTTTACAAACTTGAAAATTGTACAATTGTTGTAACATGAACAAGAATAATAATCTTGTATATTAAAACAATAAGATCTTGTCTTCTGTTTACACAGGATTTTTTTAAGACTTGAGAAGTAGGGAGGTGAAATAACTTTGTAGTTATTAAACATTTATTGCAAATTTCTGTTAACAGCTTAAGAGAGAATGTGGCTGTCACTCTTCCATCTTCATCTCAAATGCAAACACTCCCATTAAGGTTTTTAAGAACTTCAGCATAGACTCTGAAATAGTAACACAATATGAAAAAATTCTATGTTTAAATAAAAATACACACATAGTCCCAATCCAACTTCCTTTACTTGCATAGCCTTTAAAATGTGGACCCAAATCATACAGGAATTAGCATTATTTTCACAACTGACCCACCTCCCTGAGGAACTTTTGAAAGCATCAACTATTCCCTTAAGGCACTGGGAGAATGGGAAGATTAGAGTAGGATTGTGGAGAAAGGATGACCTGGGGGAAGTTCCAGATAAGAGGGTGGAAAAGGGAAAGGAGGGCAGGGAGCTCACCCTGAAGTAGTGGGCAGCCACTCCCTTTTCCAGCTTTGTGGCTGGGCCAGGGTCCCCAACACCTCACCACTGCTGCAAAGGGCAGTGAGCGTTCCCTTTACCCTGCCTGCATGCTCCCCCACTAGTCTGAAGGCAGCTGTGACACCGCATGCTAAGAGAAAAACCATAAAAATGGAGTAAGCAAAAAAAATATCATTCTTGCTCAATTGTCAATTTAACTGCCAAACAGGGCAATCATTGAAAATACACAATCATGAAAACATCTGCAGAATAAAAGAGCACACTTGTGTTGAATAGACCACGATACATTTAGTGTTTTACCTTTGTAACTGATGCATATGGACAGATGTGGGATTACTTGTTTTACCTTTCAAGTGACACTTTAGTTAGAAAACGGGTGGGGACCACACTGAATACTTTACCGCTAATCTAGTCTAGACATGTAAGTAAGAAGTATCAAAACCAGCCTTCAGTTTAAGTGCTTTATAAAAAGCGAGGGTCTTTGCTTTCTCAGTAACTAAGAGAATTTGCAAAAGTCTAAATAGCAAGTGTCTACCCAAAGGAATACAAAGTCAGTCACCATAATACCTATTTTATGCTGCATATCCAACAACATACAAACCGACATTTCATCCAGCTATACCGATAAAAAACATGGAGTTCACCAGTGCAATGTGAAGTGCTGCAAATATTTATCTTCCGAATTACTTCATATTGTAGGAAAGCAGAGAAAGAGACATGTAAACATGATAACCATCTTCTGAACAAAGTATAGTGGAGACAAGAATGAAAACAAGCCCTATATGAGATAAAATTACAGAAGATACTGAAAGCAGTGAAAGGACTAGAGATACTGAACAGAAGAGTGACTGAAAAACTTTAGAGAGAAGAAAAAACAAAACCAAAAAATCCCTGACCTGCATTGAAAACGCAAGCAGCAATCAGTAGAAGACACTCAAACAGAAGATGAAGGTACTTGAAGTGGGAAGCGCTGAGGAGACATCCCGATACACTAATGAGGGCAACGCTAGCACACAAGAATGAAAGTCCATTTTAGTCGCAGCATTGCAGCTAAGACAGCAATGGAGCCAGGTTAAAAGCAGGAAGGAAAGAAAACAATGGATATAACCCTAGGAAGTTATTTATAGTAGAGTGACGGAAAGCCTAACTTCTTTTTTATTCCACGGTCAGTTTTATATGGCGGAAAAGCTTTAAGGCTTTCTTCAAACAATGGGAGCAGTATAAAATGGCTCTAAATTGGGGGAGAGAAAGACACACTTGGTTTGGTTTTGTTTTTCGTTTCTTTTTTTGAAGACTTTCAAAAGCTTTTTGTCTGCAAGGATATTTAGGTTGACCAACATCAGATAAATTACATTTTTTCCACAGACTTCACTAACAGAGATTCCTGGTAATAGCCTATGAAGCAGCATTGACTAAAATTTGAAAAATGTAGCTTATCTGAAAAACAGAAGACTTTGCTCTCCTCTAGTTAAGCACAAGCCAGAAAACATCTCTGTTCTCTGACCGACACTCATCAGATCTCTGCCATCTCATGCCCAAGTTCATTCAACAAAATTTACATAATCACCTTGAGTAAGGTGGCTGGACAGCATGTCACAGACACTGCTTCGCATTTGAAAGTAGATTAGAAAATACTAACAAAAATATCACAAAGAACCTTCAACCAATAATGAAGATTGGTCTTTAACTTCTTAGTTTCAGGTACTGATACTAGTACTTGAGATGCAGTATCATACAATTATAAGTTAGAACAGTAATGCTGTGACAGTCACTTCATAATTCACTGGCACATCCAAGACTTTTCCTTTTAAGACAGCAGGGTTCTGTTGTTCTTAGTATTTCACATATGGATTTCACAGCCTTATTTTACATTGCTATCAGGTTATTTCAGACCTGTGTTGTCAAGGACATAAGACTAATGTGAAATTGGCCTGAAACACAGTTGTGCAAAGGCAGCAGTTAGTAATTCCACTTTGGTGTGAGAAAATCACCATTGAGGTCTTACAAACAAGCCCAATTTTGTAAATGTGTGGGTTTGCATTTATAAAGGCCAAATTCTCAGTCCTCAGACCAAAGCACATTTCATACAATGAGCAACTCATTATCAACACTCAAAACTCACGGTAAGGTATCTGGCAACTGTATTTAAGTAAGTACTGCCCCACATGCTGCTGCTCATTTGTTTTGCTCAGTATTTAAGTTTAAAATTGTATTCCCACTTTTAAGTTACTGCTTCCATTTGCCCTTTCCTGGCAAGACTGGGAAAGCCTGCTTGGATAAATGTAACAACTCCAAAGCAGTTACATGTTATTCAGTGCCACAGAATAATGGATGAGTTAAGCAGTAACCTTAAGTCTATTTTTAAGAGCCACCCCACACATATACACTTTGTACAGCATTATGCCTATTTATAAGTAATTCTCTGGTTCATAACAAAGGGCGTATCAAAACATAACAGGAACAAAAAATTACAGATAATGAAGTCCTGTTTGCCCATTTCATCTTCAAAAAAATTCCCAGGCACACAGATTCATATAGTACTGATGCTACTGCTTTTATTCTTCTCCTTTGGCTGGATAAAATTACAAAGCGATAAGGTAAAACACCTTAACAATCAAGACCATGGCATTATCTCCACCGGCTTCTTCCTGAAACTGACACTGAAACTTAAATTGTTCACTGCTCATGTACGACACACGTTGCATGTGCTCAAGGCCATTTTTAGACATTCTCTTGAAGTTAAAAGAGGCACTGTGTTTTTATGTCTTCTGAACAGGTACAACATATTCTGCAATGACAAGTACAATCTGAAGCTGCATGTGAGTTACTTAGAAACAAAATGATTAGTCAAAGAACTCTTTGTCAATGTCAGCCTAGGACTCTCAATACGCATTTTCTATGATTCACCTTCCAATGGTTCATATTGCTCATATTTTAAATGAAGCTCGAGATACAAAACTCTACTGTTCATTATAGCTATGCTGAAGAAAATGATTCCTACCACTTAATAAAATGGAAGTCTGGTAAAAGGCAATTAAGTGCATTATTCTCAGTACTGCCAGATCAATAATATGAGAACAGGAATTATCCACTCCTAGAATAAGAATAGCAAGGCAAGAATTTGCAGTTTTAGAGATGAAATATTCTTCTTTTAAAATACAATCCCAAAGGTTGATGTAATGAACTTGTTTCAGGTGCTCCTTTTATTCATTGCTTACTTTCTATTTGACATTATTGCAAAAGTTTTCACCTGTTATTTACACAGAAATATATAAACCCATTAAATACACACTGTTTTTTTTTTTTACTACCACAACAGTAATGAACTGAAACACGTACATACCCATATATGCCGCCCAATGGATGGCTCTTCTGTCTTTCTTGTCAAATGCATTAATATTGGCCCCTCTAGATAACAGTAAGCTGACCATCTGAGATAGAAAGAAAAGAAATCCTTTATTCATAATAGAAAACTCTGCTTAAGTTAGACAAAGAAAATCATAGGAGAAAAACAAATACATTCATTTTCAAAGGATTTCATGGTACTGTTTTTTGAGTATTCCATAAGCTTAAAGATACTGTCTGCCCACTTTGGCAGCACTGATGACACAACCTTGAGGAAGACAACTTTTCAACAGAAACACTTCCCAGTTAAATATGGCAAATTTCTGGAATTTCTGGTATCTTCAGGCAGGCTATTACCAAGGAAATCAATAAAGTTAATCTCTAAAAGCAAGCCTATTGCCAACTTGTCTCCAATCACCTATACACAATTACAATTGGAATTTCTCCGCAGTGATTTTTCAGGGCTTGTAAACTAGTGAGTTAGAGCTTTTTACAGGCATTTCCTCCACATTTCAGTGAAAACACATACAATATGTTCACTATCTACTGGAGAGAAAAATATCTCTTTTTCCCATTTAAAATTTATCTATTATTAGTTTAACTCCACTTAAGTCAAGAAAATCTGCTTCCATCTTAAGAAAGGTAAACGCTGTAATAACCTTCCATCTAAATCATGTAACAAGTATTTTTCACAACCATTCTGTATACAGTTGCATACAAAAGAAATTCAAATACAAAATAGGGGCTGGGGTATTTCAAAGGGATGTGGGAAACCATGATTTTAAACTGAGAAACTAAACATCAGAAATATGAGGGACACAATGACAAGTGAGAAACAAGCTAAGAAGAATAACTCTTACCTCAACATGTCCACTGAAGGCTGCATGATGCAATGCTGTTCTACCTGCTCGATCAGACAGATTTACATTGCTGAGGAGAGGCACCAAAGCTTCAGCACATTTCACAGCTTTGTTTGCAGCTGCTATATGTAAGGGTGTCTGCCAGTTTTTATCACGAGCATTGACATCTGCTGAATGCTTTAACAACACCTGAACAGCATCCTGGAAGCATTTACAAAAAGAGAAGCCACTCAGTAATTTGAAATGCCTGCCTTAAATCAAGGACAGTATAATGGAATAGAATGATTTCCAGTTTGTTCTTCTGTGAACATCATCTTATGCTTTGGGATTTGTACTTTACCATAAATCCAGATCTGGGCATGTTCTCAAAAACATAAGCAATACACTCCCTATCGGGTTCAACTGAATCAACCATTTCCAGGTCTTTTATCCAGTTCCTTGAGCTAACTGGTAAACTGTTTTGTCATCACAACTTACTTCCAAAGCTCAATAAACCTCCTTAGGATTTCTTCCATTGCTAAGGATTAGTGAAGTACTATGAACTTACAATGCATTTTGATCAATTTGCCAAGCAAAAATTTTGAACTGTTAAAGTTTAGAAATGCAAAGAGAACAACAGCTTACTATATGCACATTTAGAAAACCTCAGATAAAACAGAGCATGGTCACAAGAAGTTTCAACATATACTGTTGCAAAACTCTTGCAAACCGTTTCTGATGTTGAACTCAATTCCATCTCACAAAGATTATTAATTTCCTCTTGTAAGAAGTACAAGCTGTGAGAATTTGACAAATAAGACTGTAATTCTTACAGCAAGATAAACAAATCCCATTAAAATATGCGCACGCAATTGGCATGCATTAAAAAAAATACCTGTTGGTGATATCACCATAATGATGAATACTGCATTCTGCATCAACTCGGCCACCTTACCGCAATTCACTAACTGCTTTCAGTGACTTTCCAGCTCAAACGCTTGGCATACAAATAAACAGTTGGCACTTTGAACTTAAAGCGTTAACACAAGTAATTACTGGAAACTTGGAATTACGCTCTGGTACAATAGCTAGGTATATTGTACCATCCCAGGAAGTACACCAGGCATACAAATATAGATGCCTGGAGCGTGACAGGATTCACATGGAGTTGCTTCAACTTGTGCAGTTGATAGCCAAATCCATAATTCCAACAATTTTGCATGTTTCAATGTCCTTGTTTAATTGTAGCTGTCTTTGCTTCAAGAGTAAGTCCAGTTGTTTTACTGAAATAATAATCAAGAGTTTTTTCATTACAGCTTTTTTCATCTAATGCCCAAACCCCATATATGTCTGCCAGCTGGAAAACAGTGTCTACATATATCAACCACATACGTGGGCTCCTACGACTTACTATGTTTACAATAGAGAATTCTGACAAGCACCTATCACTGCCTTTTAGGTAAACAGTCTGATTGGTTTATAGGTTTGATTAGCGTTTTGTTTAAAATATTCTACAATTAAAAAAATACGACCATGGCTGGAGTTCCTGGAGTTACAATTTAGGTCCAGTTTGTCTGCAGCACCCCCCTCTGCAAGCATTACTGACAAAAGGAGCTTTTATTGTCCCTCAGCTCTGAAGAATGAAGCGTTTGATGCTTTGGTCAGCTCCCAAAGGAGCAGCCTAAAAATACATCAAGAACAACAAATAGCATTTGGGAATAAGGCGCCCTTGAAGATCCTTTTTCAAACACTGTTTTGAATAACACAGTCTCCACAAAACTTAGCTATTAATACTAGTGACAAAATACTGCAGTTTATCCAGGAAATTCAAAAGTGAAAACTGAAACAAGACTTGCTTGAATAGTTGCTGGATGAAATATTTGAAGTCCAATGCTTGTCAAAAGTATCTGTCTTCTCAAACAAAAATTTACACAGAATCTTTAAAAAAACATTTTTTGATACATACTGAAACGAGCATTGGTTTGACTCAATATCTCTAAGGAGACAATTTTGCATAAACTCTTCCACATAACAAGCTCAGCATTTCTCTGTTTTTTATCTTCTACAGGCATTTAAAATTTTTATTAGGACCTCAACAACAGAGGAACAACAACAGAGGCTTTTCTTACATTACTATATTCTCTCAACTGTGTGACTGGTAGACTTCAAAAAAATTTTCTACATATTTAATTTACAGATTTTAGGGTGATTCTCAATACTATCAGTACTTATTAATCACTTCCTTTATTTTTTTTTTTTTAAAGATGTTTGCAGGCTTTACAGAACTATTTATTTCTTCAATGTCTGAAGAGACAAGCATGTAAAAAATGAAGAAATTCAAAGATCATGCTATAAAAGCTGTACTAGATTTTAATCTCTACTTTCATGCTGAACCATTCGAATTATCTTAAGAGAAGTAAATTGGACATGAGAACACTTCATGCACACCCCTCTGATAGGGAAATGGTAGAGAGCAAAGCTATGAACTGGAAAGGTAAGAGTTATCCCCCTTTCCTCCAACTCAGGCACATTACATATATACACACATATATGTATATGTGTGTGTGTGTGTATGTGTATATACGCACACACAGGGCCTCACGAGGAAAACCAGTCTTGCAAAAAAGTTCTGCAATTCCAAACATTTGGAGTAGTTTCACTTTGTAAAAACTAAACAATGAACAGAAGTTCATTTGAGATGCCTTATTTTAACACAAAGCAGTCATAAACCCCAAGCATACCTCACTACAAGATGCCACAGCTCTGTGTAGAGGAGTCAACCATTTGCTGTCTTTGGCATTAACTCTAGCTCCTGTAACAAAAAATAAGAGTAACAGAAATTTGTAATACATTTATAGAAAAACTTGAATATGTTCAAGTACAGAGACAGGACTATTGGAAACTACTTATTTTAGGTTCATAACACAGCATCATGCCAGAAATGGAAAGGAGTCTTTTCTCCAGCAGAAACCCATCCTTTGAGGAAATTGTTTTTACACTGCACCCATAATAGTTTTCCATCAATGCATACTCATCTCTTTACACTAGGTAATCCTCTACCATCTTTTGCACTTCCAAAGGCACTGTTGGGTAGAAAGATTGGCTCCTTGCCATCATTCAGCAACAAAAATCTCATACTTTCCAACTATAGTTGAAATTCTCCATTAAAATAAAGAGGCTACATATATTCCCCACGCCTCCAATTTCCTTGTGGTTGGTGGGTCTGAAGTGCAGTTATATAGAATAATGCTGCTGCTTCTACTGGGAGTTTAGGAATGAATCTTCTCTACTCCCCAGGTCAGCTAACTCACTTCACAACCCCCTGGATCTCCCTTCACGAGCTCAACTGCAACAACCACACCTCTCTGCCTCTAAATGAATACCTGAGAAAGAGCTGTGTCTCTTCCCCCACCAGGTAAAAGGTCTTACAAACATCTGTAACGGACATAAGCCTGGGTTTGGATGTTAACTTTTTCTCTTCAAAGGAAAGTAGGATTTGGGGATGTTTTTTTTTTTTAAACCTAATGATTAAGCTCAGTGATTCAATTTCTTACTGATATACACACATGCATATGTATATATATACACATACGGTCCTTATTAGTGTGGTCCAGGGGACCCTGCTTGAGCAGGGCGGTTGGACTAGATGACCTCTGGTGGCTCCTTCCAACCTCAACCATTCTGTGACATATGTGGGTATATATACACATATAATTGAAGTTTTTTATACCTCCTGTGGAAGTTTAACCATCTTTACTTGAAAACTGTCAAGATTTTAGAGAGATGCGGTAACTTAAACAAAATTCTATAGTTTTGAAAAAACAGTTCACAGAGCAATATATATCACATCACATGGTAACATTCATGCTACATGGTCAGAGATTAACAACTTCTCAGGCTAAACGTAATACTGTTGTGTCAGAACCACCTTTTTTTCTATGCAAAAAGCAGAAAAGGATAGAAGGCCAGTAAAACAACAAGATGTCAAACAGGCTGCCAGCAGGAAACTCAGCTGAGAGACAGGGCATTTTAATCCAAGTCTCCCAAACCTGCACCAGCAAAGAAGTCTCTCCCAGTCCAGCTGAATCAAGCTGAACCTGACCAAGAAACTTACCAGTCTGTATAAAACTGTGGCTGCATATACTAAGGAAACCAAAGATTTGAAGTCAGTTCTCCAAGTTAATCAGTTTCTTGTCAATCCATCCCTTTGAGGCTTGAGAACACAACATGGAAGCTGACACTAGATCCAAACTTCCTCTTTGACCATAGGTCTTCCAAGTGTCAGACAGAACCTGAGGTCTAATCACTGGCTACAGATTTCAGAGACTTCCATCTTTCCTTACCCAAATTTCAGAAGCTTTGGGTGTCATCCTATTATCCAAGTTCAAAAGTTTTTGAAAAGTAAGTTTGAAGGAATGGGAAAAGTTCATCTGAAGAACCACCCCCAAAATCTAACAAAAGTTTAAGACACATATTACAAATATCTGGTTTTGTCAGCCATTGTAAGGACCTAGTGTACAGCACCATACTGGGTACCATAACATAATGTGCAGTATAAAATTCTGCACAGAAATCTAGCAAAGAATTTGAGGAGTCTAGAAGTTACCAGAAATGTCATAGGACTCTTGGGAACCCAAAAGACAATAACCTGAATAATTAGTAAATGAGAATATAATCAATATTTCAAATGTATTTGTAATTCTTGCTTGTCTTCCAAGGTTGTTAGCCACACCTTGTTTTTAGCAGGCAAGACAAAAATAAGAGCCAAATGGTACTCCAAGCTTCACCTGACTTAATGTGTACAGCCAACACCAAGGAATGAAGACTTTCAAAGCCTTACCTATTTTTACTTCTAATTTTAGGATACGAATATTTTCGAAGCATTTTAAATGGATTACAGAAGTTCCTAGGTCATTAGCCAAACCACTATCTCGATTGTCCTCAGGAAAATGCATTTGCAAGATTTGAGATCAGGTCAGATCCACTCAGGAGATGAAGCCTGAGACAGGAGAAGCACCATGCCCAGCAGAAGGGGAGAAATGGCCATTTTCACCCCAAAGAAGCAGCAGTTACCTAACCCCTAGTGAGAATGTGTTTAGGGTCCAGCCTGTGTTTATGAGTTAGCTAAGTTGTTCACTGACATTTTCGGTACTTTAACATACAGCCTAAAAATCTCCTCAGAAGCAAGCAGGAATAAATACAAGAGATACTGCACAAAAGATCTTCCCAGTGGTAAATTAATCAAAACAGCTACAACTAAAAGAAAAGAATATCTGAAAGTGTTTGTTGTTTCTGGTGAGAAAGAAAATCAGCATTAGCCAAAGAAATGCCTCTGGAAATATGAAGCAATATCTAAAAGTAGCACGGTCCTCTCAAAAGAACAAAATCCACAATAGCTTCTCCCCACCCTGTAAGTCATCTTCCACCCAAAGAAGCAAGAAAGCCTAGGTCTAATACATCTACTAATTAGTGCAATACACAGACGCTAATATAACTTTTCAAATGCACAGAAAAATTGTCGATTCTTTGACAAAGTAAAAACCAAAGCTGACTTTTGACAAAAGATCTGAAACTCTGACAGACTTACTTAAGAAACCACCACCAAGCTTGTGCGTCCTCCCCCCAAAAAAAATTCTTACAGGAGTTCCAAAATTGCTAGACTGAAAAGCAAAGTCTTTAAGTAATAATCAGAACAAGCATACTACCAAAAAACACGTATGAACTATTAATGTGAGAATTGGGAGTTCTATAGCTCTAGATACGTTAAACAAAACAGTATTTTAAATGAACATAGACATACTTCCCCCTTAAATTTCTTCAAGAAATGCTGCCAAGAATGATTTAAATTTCACAAATCACCTTTCTCCAGACAGCCTTGTATCTCAGGACATAATCCCTCTACAGGTTGCTTGTTATTCCCTAGCACGTGATTAGGGGAAAATATTACAATTGTTCCTTTTGCCTTAAGATGCTCTCTATGAGAGTTAAAGCTCCCTCAAACATATCATACTCCTCCCATGCAACAGTGAGGAAGTTACAGCCTTAATCTGCTGGGCTAAAGCTCTACTCCAGATTTTCCAACGTTTGTTTCCAGATTTGGAAACAAATGTTGGAAAATATATTATACCTTTACTGAGTATCTGTTGCTTAAAGATGATTTGCTTCAGGGCTTGCTTGAAGACAGTTTGAACACATGTATGTACATAATTCACTGTACAACACTGCCGATGCAACATTATCTCTGTGAAGCTCAACTTGCTGACGTGTTAACCAGGGCATTTCTCACATTTCAAATGCCTTCAAATGCCAGTTATGCAGCCGCTTGCTCTTTCAAAGCACAGCGCAGGATACCTCAATCCCTAATTTGTAAAAAAGGCAACAAAAAACCCACCAAACTCAAGCTTCCCCCCTCCCGCCCCCACTGGTTCTTCCAGACTTCAGGGGCCTGGTCTTAAACTGCTCAAATATTCATTTGTTTAATGTAAATTTTTTTTATATTTCTTTCCTTTAATGTCATAGAGCTCACAGGAAAAGGATGCGGTGGCTTGCCAAAGATAAAAAATAGAATGCTGCAATACAAATACCCATCATCACTACTTGAACTTAAGAACTGATTATGTGAATAACACTCCCTTCAAATTGCACCTCCCAGACCAACTTATTCTTCCATGCTGGTGCACTAAACTGAAATACTAAACAAGATCTTCCCTTTCATCACCAACTTTGCTAGTATACGAAAAGCAGTTTTGCTCTGCAAAAAGGAGGGAAGAAGCTTACATATTTTTCTTCCCTCCCCCTTGAATCTTACATTTCCTTTGACAAAGTTGAATTCACAAGACTGACAATTACAAAAGCATGTTTTATTTAATAAATCTATTACAGAAGCTACTGAAAAACTCAGTGATGCTTACTCGGGCAATGAATGACTGGGCAGGAAATGCTGCAAGGAACTGCCACACACCTCCTCCTTCATCCATAAAGTGCCATGTGACTATATATAGCCATGTCTCAGCACCTCAGTGTTCCTCTTGTAAGAACTTTTGCTGAGACTCTCTTCCTGAGCAACTCTGCACCAAACTCTTCCTATTTGGAAAGGTCCTCAAAGACTAATGAATGCAGTGGCTGCATTTCTTATGTGTCACTAGTTGGAAATAGATTCAGAAAAGAAATACAACAGAACTGACAAGTCATTTTTTCATCTTCTGTTTGTAGTCTGTGTTTTTAGACTGATGGTATTTTCCCTTGTTACTGTACAAGATGTGCGAGTAATTGAACAATGTAATATAAGCAAATAAAGCAGAAGTGTTTTCATCCACACATGCAATATGGACACCCGATGATTGGTATTTGAAGCTCTGAAATGTTTATTTAGGAATAAAGTGTGTAAAATCTTTAGATTATATTTTAAAAAGCTAACAAACTTTGTCTCAACAACTTGTATATGGAAATAATTCCAGGAATGATCTTTGCAGAAATTAGGAAGATCTCAGGTTTAAATCACTGAGAATAACCAGGAGTCCTACTGTAATTAAATCCTATTTAATTACGGGCTAGTATTAGCTTAAGAACTTTTTCTTTCTTAAATGATCCACTTTTTATCTAAAGATGATGATCATGGAAGTACCCAGAGTGGCAAGCAGAAATTCTCAGACTACACTGCAGAACGAACAAGAGGAGAAGATTTTCATTAGACAGAAAAATACATGAACATTCAGAAGGAAACACACAAGAAGTCTGTAAAGGAAAAGACGACTTGAGACAAATTGGAGCAACCAGTATTAAATATCTAAGACAATTTCCTACTGAAAACTTTATTGCTTCAGTAATAAAGAATAAGACCTTACTGGGAGAAAGCTTCTTATTTATAAGCTAAATGCATAGTAGATCTATAGAAGAGTGAAAAAAAAAATCTGAGGGGGAGAGGAATGGAATACTTTTTGAGCAGCCACAATGATGCTTCAACAAGAGTTTTTACTTTTACTGTTTAAAAGAAAATAACCAAACAAAAAAATCCACACACCGAAACAAAATAAACACCCCTCTCCCCCATCAAAAAAACCATATGGAGATACACTGGCCACCAAAGGGGAGGAAAACCACTATCAAGTCAAAGCCAATCTCCAGAACTTTGCTGTCTTGTCAATATAAGAAGTCTGTTTCCTTTCGTAACTTCATAGTTTCTGCCACAACCCAGCCATCACCTCCTCAAGTTTCAGATTGCTGCACAAGGTTCTCTGACTCCTTGAGCTACTGAAAGCTATTACCATTTCTTAAGTCAGCTTTATTTTATCCCTCTCAATGAGCATCAGGGCTACTTTTTTCACAACAACTGACTGTTACTGCTGCCAGAAGGAAGTCAGGACAGCTCAAAACAGCAGCCAACACCACTGTCAAAAGAAGAGGAAGCAGCCGAAAGATACAGCCAGTGTAAAAGGAGCCCCTGTGAAATGCCTTTGGCATGTGGGTACATCTGCAACCCAAACAAAGGGAGCTTCATGCGGCTGTTACAGCCTTTCATCAGCTGAGGTGCATGACTGTCACTGCATGTACTTTAATAGTTGGATAGCTTTAGAATTAGATGAAAAACACAGGTAGAGTGGAGTTAACACTGAAGGGTCTTTACTATCCTCCAAAATCTGTTATTACTGTAATCATAGTTTTCCAGCATCAGCACAATTCTTACATTTTCCAGCTGACCCAGAGGAAAGCACAACAAAAACTCATGGGCTGCCAATCCTTAATGAGAGCGAGTTTGACAACAGATTCATGCTGGGCTCCACGCAGTGAAAATATTTGGTTAAATAAACAGAAATATGGTGTTATTATTTAAGTATCAATGCAATACACTAACTAAAACTATTCAGAACAAAACAGCAGATAATTCAGATGTTTATTTTCATGAACTGCACTGATTCCAGTGAAAGCAGTAACAGTCTGCATGATATTTTAAAGAAAACACACGCACAAAAACATGAATCAAAAGAAAACATTCTGGAATCATGTCCTGCTCCTCACGTGTCTCTTGCCTGCAGAACAGACTCTGATGGCATTAGAAGAAAGCATAGGACAAAGAAAGATTAACTTTTTATAAAGCTAGAAGCTTCCCCAGAACAGCTCACATGCAGAAATTAACTGAAAGAAGGGTTTGATTTTTTAATCAGAACTTCTTGGGAAGAACAAAAAGTTGGACCTTCAGTTAGTTCTTAATTATTTTACTCTTCTACTTCTCAGTAGTTTGCCATCAATTATTTACACAATTAAAGTCACAGAATCATAGAATGATAGAATGGTTTGGGTTGGAAGGGACCTTAAAGATCATCTAGTTCTACCCCCCTGATACAGGCAGGGACACCTTCTCCTAGAGCAGGTTGCTCCAAGCCCAGTCCAACCTGGACCTGAACACTGCCAGGGATGGGGCAGCCATAGCTTCTCTGGGCAACATACTCCAGGGTCTCACTACTCTCTTAATAAAGAATGTCTTCCTTGTATCTAATCTGAATCTACCCTCTTTCAGCTTAAAACCATTCCCCTCTTGTCCTATCACTACATGCCCTTGTAATAAGTCAGTGCAATTTTGCAAAGTAGACAGATGTGTTTGTGCACAGGGATGCAGAGTTGCGCATACATCATAAAAACAGAACTGTGATGTGTAACGACTCTTCACAGAGTAATACAAAAGAGAAAATGCTTCTAAAATGGTGATTCTCAAGTGACTAAAACCTTTGTTCCACCAACCTGTATACTATAAACAACCATCTTCATGCCTCTTATTTATTTTTCACCTCCTTACCTAACAAATTTAGGAATGCTAATCGCTTATCTAGGTACAATCTAACAGGGAGATATGATTTGAATACTTAGACTTCCACAGACCACAGTGGTATGACAACTTGCTGGCAAGAAATTCACATCCTCAGAGGACAAGTTTATTAGTGTTCAGAGAAGATCAGTGTTTCAAGATGAAAAACAACAGGCAATCTAAATGTCCCAGCCCCAAACTGGAGTTACTGAAGCAATTTTCTTTGCTGTTCAGAGTCTGTATCCAAACCATCATCTTCAGGGCCCTTGCCCAGGTGAAAGGCTACAATAGGAGAGGTCACAGGGCAACCTTGAGGTTTGGTGCCAATATATCTCAAGAATTCAGAAACTAAGTAAGCATGCTTGTAAGACTGAAAACTTATTCCACAAGAGTCGGCAAAAAGGCTGAATCGGCTCTATCTTCAGAATGGGCAATATGGGTCGCTTACGTCTGTAGCAAAGTAATATAAAGATATTGTAACAGCAACATGTGGTCCAAAATACATACTTGAAAGCAGTGTGGACCCCTGGAATGGGATGGGAAAGACGTTCCAATCAAATTAAAAAAGCCCTATGTCTAAGTAACAAAGGATACACATGTTTTAATAGAGAATGAGGAAGAACCATGCAAAAGCCACTGAGTAATGGAAAGATTAATATTGACTTCAGTCATTTTGAGATCCAGTTTGAAGAATAAAAAAGGCAAAGCAAAGAGTCTTCGTAGTATAGCCTGCACAACAGGAAAACTATAAAGTGGTTCCTGATAACATTCCAGCAAAACTCTATTAGAGGATATTACAAATTGCAAAGCCAAGCTCTCACAATGTAAGAAATGCTAGGATGAAAGTATTCTAATTCATTCCCTTGTGCACATATATTACAATAGGGCAATTAAAGCTAAATACAAAATTTTTACATGGAAACTTACTGCACAGAGGAGATCGCTGTTCAGAAATGTTATTTATTCAACAAACTATTTTTTCATCGCTCAAAAAGAGGTCTTACAACATGGCAAGTGTTCTTCAAACCTTGCTCTGGTAACAGATGTTCTTTATTTTCTTCCTAATGCTCATCTATTAGGACAAAATGTAACATTATACATCTGTCTCAAAGGAGGTATTTGATTTCCAGCTGAAACACAATAGATGAATTTTCCCTATCTTTATGAAATGGAGAGGATAAATACACTAAACCTCTGTGCCCCATCTTCCAATTGAGAGAATTAAAAGAAAGATCTTGGCTTGTGCATTCCGAAAGACCTAGACCTGATTTCTCAGAGAAGCAGCTGGTACAGCACTTCAGATACAGCTGTGAGCGCTCACACTTCACAAACCTCAAAGATTTTAAATCTAGCATTCAGAAGTGAGGAAGACTAAACTGGCAACTGCTTTTTAAAGAGTCTGGTTTAAGCTGCTTGTCTAAGATCACAGCTTGCAAGCAGGTAATATACAAATCAGCAGCCAAGTACAGCACAGCCTTTCAAACTCAACAGCTTTAACATGCAGACATCACTTTCTCATCCTGCAATTAAATGCCCCTCTTCATTCACATACAGATGCACCAATAACTGGCATCTGTGCCTCCTTCACTGTACCACCCCAATTCATTCCCAAGCACAGCCCCTCCCTGTGAAATTCATGAGGCTGTGCTTTAGAGCAAGGCACAAACATGTAATTGAAGTCTGCAGCACAGCATGTGAGCAAAGGTTAGATTGATATTGCCTATACAATCCACAGCTTTTGAAGCTCTTGATTTTGCAACTATTTAACACGTTGTTTTGTGTAAGTAACATTCATTTAACGAAAATCAAGATTTAGCTGAGATATATCAATGCCTCCCAGTCTTCTTGAAAAATCTACAGGCACAGCATCACCCCACAATCTCTCCATCACACAACAACTCAACTTTGGACTATTCATACAGCCCTAATTCTTAGTTCTTCACTTCCCTCCTTTGTTCTCCTATTTTTGTCACAGTTATACTCAAGCTATGTGCCCAAATAGCATGATGTACCTTTCTTCTCTTACTGCCATCCCCCAATGAGGATCTTGTTTCATTAATATCTGAACTAGAATCTTGCTCCTTCCATATGCCCTTTGTCCATGAGAGCTATTTTCTTCCAACTGCAGTTCTGGTAACTGGACTCTGTTCACCCAAACCAGTCAGAAGCTCCACTCCTAAAAGTACCCGACTATAACTTTTGTTTGTAACATGACTAGTTGTTTGGGGATTTTATTTGGTATTGTTTTAAATCACTGTGAAAACCGAAACAAAAAGAAATATCCTTGCAAAATCCACGATCTCTCTTCAGAAGAATGGGGTCTCTATTTTCAAGAGTCACCAGAACTTGTTTTTTTCTTGATAGGGAAAACCAGCACCTTCTCAGTAACAGAGGTGAAATTTTCTCAACAAGTTATTACTATAGAATACTTCCATGAGAAAAAAACCCAAACCATAATGTGATTCTAGTTAAAGTATATATAATTCTAGAGTAAATATATGTAATGAGAAAATTGTATCTTGCTAAATTATAAAAAATTAAATTGGGCCTAGCAATGTCAACTGAAACTATGGAGTGACACCTACAATCATGAAAGTGGTATTTCCCTGAAGCAAAATTTATTAAAGGTTCATGGAGAGGATAGTGGTGGGGTGTTGAAATAGCCAGCTTTGCACAGGTAAGGTGCACCTTTGAGCAGACTGAAGATTGAAGTAGTTCTATGGGGCTGTAACAAGTTTTAATCTTTCTGTTTAACCTTAAATCTCCATCTCATGAATCCAGCCTCAAGCTACCTGATAGGCAGATTTATCCAAGATCAAAACCAATCCATATCAGTGATGAACTTCTGCTTCCAAGTTTTTGGGTTAGTTTCTTGGTTTTCTACCTTTTTTTTTTTTTTTTTTTTAAGACAAAGTATACTGTTTTACAGAACTTGTGCTTTGTCTTAGTACAATTAAATCGGAAAAGAGATGTGAAATTTTAAAATACTCAGCTGTTCCTGATTCTATTCTGTGCATTTAAGCCAACAGCAAAGGATACTTAAAAATAATACAATCAACTCTGGATGTCATCCTCTATGTTCAATTTTATCTTTATGAAAACAAAAGCAATGCTAGTAACATCTACCTAGAACAAATTATCATGTCTTTAGACTAGAGTTACACTACCTAAAGCTGATCAAGCTACAAATAAAGATAGCTGTGAGAAAGGTTTCTACAAAGAAATATTTTAGAGCAGGACTACACAGTATTATAACACTGATAAGTTTTGAACCCAAAATTCCAGTACAAACATCTTTAATTTCTATTACATTAAGTATCTCAATAAATGCTACACAGTCTAAGATGTACATAAATATTGCTTTGGATGTGCATAGAGTTATTTTTTTTCCATTAACAGGAACAGAACATACCAGATAAAATAAGTAGTTCAATAATTTCTGCATCTCCCAGATAGGCAGCAGCATGTAAAGGGGTCCTTTTCTCATTATCCTGTGGTAAGAGGGGGGAAAAAAGGTTTTATTTAAAATAAAAAAGTATGGTTTAGCATTCTCTATGAGTTATGAAAAAAACACTGCATAAAAGTGCATCTTCCAAATATTGTACATTTTATATTCTAGAAAACAATTACGCTAAAGACTTTAGTCATATTAACTAAGACCAGCATGCTTCTCCCTTAGGACTGACTAATATCTACTCATTCAACTAGTGTTTTCCTGACATACACAGATTGACAGATGCTCAGCACATCTTTAGATCAACCCATCAGTTAGAAATCACCATTTACTTGTCTCTAGAGACAGGCACTTCAGGCTGAACTACACTTTAGAAAGGGTGTGTCACCTTCATATGCAACAATTAGTGAGAAACATTTTCTTTGGAAAGTTTAAAGTTAGGTTTAGCAGCTACTTTTCTAAACATAAAACAGAAGAGAAGTTGGAGTGAGCAGGGGCAAAAATACCTAAATCCAATTTCAACTGGTTTCTATACTCTAAATAAACCAAGAGAAGGTAGATATGCAATTTATTTTGCAGAGTAGTGCTGAAGGATGCAAGTTAGACCCGGCACTATGGACCAGTTCTGGCTGATCTAAGGTCCTTTTGAAGACACAAGCAGGGAACTTACTGAAGCCATACACAATATATACTAAGACTCACTTCTGAAAGAGTAGCACAAAATAATCCTCAGTTCTTTCAGCATCTGTGCCAATTTCTCTGAACTGATTTATAGCTTAATCAAAAGATCACTTTCGTATCACAGCAAGTGATTAAACTGGACAAGAACCAACCAGTTTGCTCTCTAAGGGAAGACTGATGAGAAATGAGAGGCAGACCATCAATCAGCATCCTGGTTCTGGCCTAAACTCTGCTTAGATGGCTAGAGTTGCAAATACACTGGGGGTGAGGGATCAAGATTATAAACAGCAAGAATTTTAAGTCACAAGACATTTCTATTAATTCCACTGTCGATTCACAGCTACAGCAAAATTAATGCACATTTTATTTGACATTTTATTGTGAACAGCGTTGCTCTCCCTTGCCAAAACACCCTTCTTCAGTGAATCCCTACTTGAGAGCTAGGAGCATACAAAATGGAAATTAAAGCTAATCGCGGGAGAGATCTGATAGTAAAACTGGAGCCGAGACCCCAGAAGTCACTTCTAAAACATAAAATGCAATTTCAGAACTTCAACATTCACTTCCACGTACCCTAAGACAACATCACACACATAATCCCTAGCCCCAGAGAACTAGTACCTGGTTAGTACCTGCTCAGAAAACGCCAAAGTTATACAGTCACCATTTTATCAGTATTTCCTAACATAATTTTCTGAATTACACACAAGTAATCCCAAATTGAGCAGTGCAAACCTGATACTGATGCACCCAGAATGAGGAATCTATACTACTTATCACTAACACCACATAATGCCTCAGTACCAATTACTTGCCAGCATGTCTCAATTGCAGATTACACATTTGTGACAAAAAGACAGCCCCTGGCACCAAGGACTTGCTATCTAGGGAAAAAAAGGAAATAAAAAATAAAGAGACAGACAGGAAGCACAAGGGAAAATGTAATACACTTATTAAAACTTGATACCTATAGCCCAAAGGCAGTTAAGACCAGCCAGCAATGAGAATCAGTTTTCATTCCTCTAGTCTGGCGGAGTAGAGTGACTACAGCTAGCTAACATTTTGCAATCCCTTTTAAACCTTTTTGATAATGCTAAAGAGCTAACCCATACGAGTAAGGAACAAGCAGAAACAAGTATGATATTATACTGGCTGCAATTTCACTGTAGAATTCAAGAAAATGAGATGGGTGATGAGTTTGTCCCTCCATAGAGAAAGTATCTGCTCAGGAACACAAGAACTGCATTCCTTGCTTAAAGAGCAAAAACTCATTATTGTAAAAATAGTAATCATATTTATTGTAGTGTTGGTTTGGCTTGTTGGGTTGTTGGTTTGTTGATCAGTTTGGAGTTTTTTTTAATGTCTAAGTGACAGAAGTCACACAAGTAACTAGTCTGATATAACCAACCATAAATCATCCAATAAAATGGTGGGAAGAAGGGAGCTGTTTGTCTAGAAAAATACTAATCACCAAACACCAAATATATTTTCCTGAAACATCCATGGTCCAAATTTCTGGTAAATTCAAGCCACACTTTTCCAAAAATCCAACCTCTACGAACAGAAACTGTTGGGTACTCTGAGACCACCAAGATACAAATATGAAAGCAGCTCTAACACAAGCAACATAGTCATAAAATTGTTCTGGCTAGAAAAGACCTTTACAATCACTGAGTCCACCCATTTCCACTCCACCACTCCCATGTTTCCAAGCTGTTTCCAGTCATGCAAATCTTTCTGTTATGCTACTCTTAAACTGACAGCCTGAAAATACTCAAAGCCCAACTCCCACTTCTGCAGCAGGGAGTACAAACTGGGAGTGTAGGAATGCAGGAGGCTGGTGGACCAGGGTATGCCTGCTGGGATGCTCACAGCTCGTCATCTTCTGGGTCAACTCCAGAGACTGGTATTTCAACAATCCCAAGCCCAAGGGTCTCTATTGACCACAAGTATTCTGCATGCCAAGGGTGCTTTGACATAAACCCTTTCTTTTTTTCCCCCTAGTTTCACAACTGGCACTTTCTGATGCTTCCAAACAATTCTATTTAAATTTAACTACTGTGAGAAAGTTTTTGGTTTAGTTAAAACCCCTGTTTTTCAGAACTTCTTACAAAAGCAGAAACAGAAATGCTGCATTCAGCAGGCCATCAGCAGTATGTAGAAGTCTTTTATTCCACTAAAACAAAATCCTAATTTTGTTCCATCTGAAGTGTTACATTTTATTGGTGAACTTTAATAAATTAAATCTGAGAAAAATTAAAGAGATTTCTGTATTTTAAATGCCACTAAAGAACTGCTATACAGACCAACTACTTTTTACTGAAGAACAGTAACGATGTGATGAACAAACTTCATCTGCAAATACAGAGTACTCCATATACAGCATTACAGTAAAGAATGCTAATCAAGCTTTCAGTTTTAACAAGCAACCTTGGAAGTAGACATCTTGCAGCGCTGATATATCATACAGTCATAGAACAGTTGGGGTTGGAAAGGACCTTAAGATCATCTAGCTCCACACTAGACCATACTAATATAAACATTACAGAATCACAGAATCACAGAATCCCAAGGGTTGGAAGGGACCTAAAAAGATCATCTAGTCCAACCCCCCTGCAAGAGCAGGGTAACCTACAGTACATCACACAGGAACTTGTCCAGGCGGGCCTTGAATATCTCCAGTGTAGGAGACTCCACAACCCCCCTGGGCAACCTGTTCCAGTGCTCTGTCACTCTTACAGTAAAGAAGTTCTTCCTGATGTTAACGTGGAACTTCCTATGCTCCAGTTTACACCCATTGCCCCTTGTCCTGTCACTGGATATCACTGAAAAAAGCCTAGCTCCATCATCCTGACACCTACCCTTTACGTGTTGTTCCTTTAATTTCATAAACTTAAATGGCACTAAAAGAAATATTCTAATAGAGAAGCAGTTTTGTACATTAAAGGCACTGTTACACAAAATGTAAAATCTAGCACTGCTGGTGCTATTTAATTCCAAATATCACAGTGTCACTGCAGTATTTGACAATACAGAAAAGCAAGTGTTGTGCCATCTTAATTTTCCAGTTCAAAAATCTGCATGGCAAATGGGACTACTGCAACTCTAAATTGGCTGCAATGCTCTTATAGAAACACATCACCCTAATTGCATTAGGCAGGTTTTACACAGTTGAAAGAGAATGTTGGCATTTCAGGAGAAACAACAAAGAAATTTATATTCCTAATAGGGAATGCCAAATTTTAATTCCAGGTATTGGTCACTGGTGTCAATAAACTAAAAAAGCAACAAAAGGCCTGGGTCTTTAAGAAATCAGTTTTCAGAATAGCAGCTCTGAAAAAATCCATCATCATATTTATACGCACCTTTGGATTGCATTACATAACAAATATATAATCCTTCCATTCTCAGTACTTCTATTTCTCAGGTTTTCAAAACATTTCATCTACATAGGGGTTTCTATAAGGATTACACCATGAGAAATACACAGGAGCTTATGACCCTACTAAAACCAAATGTGGAATAAAGTGACAGGGTAGTGGTGCTACAAGATTCTTCTGAACTCCCCTAACCTAGAAAAAGGGTAATGCCACCCTTGTTTTATTCTACCTAAAACATGGGGTTTAACTGTTTCATCATTTATTTAATGGATCAAAACTTCTATGTTGTCTTATTAACCGTTAATAACCATTAGTTTAGTCTATGGCTATTTCAAACATGCAGCATTCAAATCTACCTCTTTTTAAAGTAGTAAGTATCCTTTGAATTATAATAATTTATTCCTGGTTTGGGTTCTATCTCAGCAATTGATTTAGAATAACTACATGCAACTACAGAGAGCTTTAAGGAACCAGATGTCTTTAAAGTCAGATCTCTTATCACTCACATATCCAGTAAGACTGCTATAACCTGACTGTGCCTTCTCCATGAGTACATTAGACTGTAACTTCAATTTGCCCTTCAAATAGTTCAACAGTGACTGATCTGAAATCTCTGAATTAAAGTATTTTTGGAGAAGCATGAATGCAACATCCCCCTTCATAAAAACCCTTCTTTATGCGATCTGCTCTTCAAAACCAAATTTTGCAGTAACACTTAAAAAGCTCTCATTATTTCGTGATCACACTTACAAAATATCATTTAATAAGTATTTTCTGCTGCACCACTTGTCAGCTGCCTGCTTCAATACCATCTGTTCTGTTTCTTCAGAAATCAACCCTAAATACAAAATTCTAAATCTTGAAAGAGTTTCAATGCCAGCATACCCCGTAATAGCTTAATAAACTTTCCTTGCAAGTTAAACTATTTTTTTTAGTATAACACGTCATACAGTGTATTTTTCGGTTAGGCTAGAGAGATAGGACTAATCAACCAGCATGATTTGTAACTCCTGAGTTCACAGATAACATATAAGAACATGATTACAAAATATTTCTGATTCTCTGAGTGTCCAAAACCACAGAGGTCTCACCCAGCATGAAGCCCCAGTGCCACACCTGAGAGTCACCAGAACACTGAATTTTATTTGCAGGTTTTGCTACAGATTTGAGAATTATCATTTTGTAAGGTAGAAAAACTGCAGTCAATTTCTTTGTTTGTTTTTTAAATTAACATATTTACCTATTTGGCTTTAAAGTTCCAACTTTAAACTTCACAGAAGTTCAGGTTAGGTATGTAATCCTGTAACGGAGGCCACTATCTCTCTGGAAGTGCCTTACCACAAAGTGCTATCTTACACATATATTAATTAGAACTTGAAAATTTATTGTATGATTGTCAACTGAAAGTAGCAGAAAAAGACTAAATATCAGGCTTTCAAAACTTTTAAATCTGTGACTAATTAAATTTTGTATCCCTACCTTGAGTGCAATCAGTCTGTATTTCTTTGGATTTTTTTTTCTTCCCCACAATGTTTCTTAACTCAATTACACAAACATCACACTGTCAAAAAATTAACAAACTTTAACTAACGTTGAGTAACGTAATTTTGAGAAGCACAGTTCTATTTTCTAACCATGTTTCAAATTTAAGACGCAGCTCCACAAGCAAGCCTCACAAGCTACAATAATAGTCTTTTGCATGCTTAAAACCAGGAGGAAAGCATGCTATTAACCACAAAAGTAACACATATAACACAGCTAACCACAAAGTATCCTTTGAAGCCAGATGACAGATACACTGCAGTTGACATGAAGAGATTTGTCAGGGCTGACACCGTTAATTACTGAACTAATGATCACAGTATTGTTTGCATAAACACTTGTACTGCATTTGAAAGAAAAAAGGGTGAATGGCTTTAAACTGACAGAGGGTAGATTTAGATATTAGGAAGAAACTCTTCACTGCGAGCATGGTGAGACACTGGCACAGGTTGCCCAGAGAAGCTGTGGATGCTCCATCCCGGAATTGCCCATGGCCAGGCTGAATGGGCCTTTGAGCAGCCTGGTCTAGTGGAAGGTGTCCCTGCCCATGGCAGAGAGGCTGGAAATGCATGATCTTTAAGGTCCTGCAACAAGGTAATTTTTAGTGGATCTGCACTGGCACACAAAGGGCAAGCACACTACTTTTAGGATGTTAGAAGAAAAGACTATTACTACATAATTGCAATGGAGGCACTAACTCTCCTCTTCAAAACTTCGTTTTTCAACTCAAAATGAATCTCTCAGCAACCGCAAATGGACAAACCGTAGAGGTGTTCAGGTTCTGCATATGGACATATTTCAGAGCCAAGACAGACATTTAACTTGGGCCTGGGTGAATGGGCAAAAGGAGGAACCCATGTTGAGTGGCATTAAAAACTACAGAACTGGGCAATCTTCTTTATTCTGATTTTGTCACTAACAGCTGTGATAAAAGGTTTAGAAATCTGGCAATATAAATCTTCTGAGCTATATCCACATTTCCACCATGAGAAGTGAATGACCAAGAACAAGAGAATGAACCCAGGTCAGGAAGCCTCCACCCATGCGACAGGAAGGTATCTGCCATGATGAGAGTTTTTTGGGGAAAAATGTAAGTATCACAGGTATGCCTTTACATGGAGCTTCAGAGACTATAACAATGGTGACCAACTAATGCACTTCATAACAGAACAGCTGTCCTTTCCTTTTCAGGTTATTGGAGCACCCCAGACAATCACATTCCTTCCCTAACATGAAGTGTATTGGAGTCTTACAGAAAAACAGCTGGTCAAACATATGAGTTTTACCTTTACCTAGAGGAGAGCAGAACAACAGTGCCTGTCTCGCATCATTCCACATTACAGGACACAAAGATAAATGGGAATCCCCACAAAGGAGGAGGCAGGGAAGAATTCATGCTGCATGACTGCTGTCTGGACATCTTTTGCAATCCCAAAAGCATCCTCATTTATTCTGATGCCTCCAGACATTTTTTATACTGAATTTCTGCAACTGAATTTGCTGTTCACAGAACAGTACCAGAATCCATGGAAAATAATTTACCTCCTACTTAGCTAATGATTATTTGATTCTACTCACAGAAGAAAACTAAACTGATTAAAAACTCTATCCTCACTGAACCATTACCCACAGTTCATACACAAACTAAAATCTCACAAATAAAAAGCTCATTAAAAGTTTGGCTCCTTTCTAAAATGCCTGAAGAGTCAGAGTAATCTGGTGGGAACTATTAAAACTAAGTCTGCAGAGAAAAAAACTGCATTCATATGTATATATTGTAGTGACATATTCTATTTGAATACTCACTTATATTCAACTACATTTACTAAAACATCCTTTTTAAGAACAAGTAAGGTAGCTCAGTTGTATCTTTCCAGTATTTTTGAAGTAACACTTGGAAATACCTTTAATAAAAATTACACAAATAATATCAAGAGTTCAGGTTACATGAGCAAACATCAGATGCTCTTGTTCAAAAGGCAGCCTGGTCTTTAATACTGGCACTACTGACAACTTGACAGGAAGGGGATGGGAGAAAATCTGCTGGTTTATCTTTCATTGAATCCCAAAACTTGATGTCCATAGCAACTTGTAATCTTGACTGTGATTTAGTACATTACAAGTAAGACTGATGAAAAAGGAAACTGAAATTCACAAGAATTCGTATTGTTCAATAACACTATCCTGAGTATCTTTTAACAAAATTAACTCCTCAAATGCTGTCTTATGTCATGAGCATTAGGCACGAAACGTCATCCAATTGTGACTCTCTGAAACTCTGCCTGCTTAAAAGAGGGGCACCAAAGGCAAGACACAAAAAATATTTCTCATGTAAAAGATGTACACTCAAGAAAACCTAAGCTATTTTGATGTAGTTAAGATGTTTAAACAGTGAGATTCAGTTCATGAGCATGCCTTGTTCTCAAGCAGGCTGTTTTGGAATACTAGATCTTAAAAACTATGCTGTTTTACTAAGAAAGACAGACAAAATTTTGTCAAATACGTGGTGTTTTTTTATTTGGCTACTGGAAGACCTTTATTTTTGTCTGCCAATGGCAAGAGAACAAGAAGTTAAATCTCCTACCTTTGTTAGAAGTTATGTTACTTCTAAAGGTCAAAAATCACCAATAACAACACGTATGAGGGACAAGAGGAGTTGAGGTATTCTGGTAGACACTGCAGCTTTATTTCTCACAACCAGAGGTACACAGCAAGGAGACTTTGAGACTTGTAGTGAGTATTTCAGGAGACATATTTTGAAACAACCAAGCATCTGTGTATGCTTCTACTTCCAAGTAATTAACCTCAAAAACATCTCTCCAGTTTTTTCTCTTTGAAAGTACTAGTTAGGATGCTTTTTGGAAACACACATCTTCTCATACCCTTCAATCTTTATGTTCCATGGAGGTTCTGTAATGTCGCTGTCACTGCTGCAATTCTCACTGGTCAGGTTTTCAAACTTGCGTACAGAACAAGCACAGCTTGCAAGAAAAGCTGAGTCTAGGTGTTTATTCTATAAAAAAGTCTACATAACTTCTTTTGCACAGATTATAAAGGCTGGGACTCCTTGTGAGTGAACTCAAGCATTGGATAAGGACCTGAATAACCAAGCAGGTTTCGTCAGCTGCAATCTTTCACTGCAGGATCCAGCATCAAGAATTTGTCCCATTTATCACTAATAAAGGCTAATGAATTCTTGCCCAATACTTGGAACAAATAAAGAGCTATTTGCTACCCTTTGATAAGAGCAACTTGATCTCACAGTGCAGCTGAAATATTCTATTTGTATTTTCTTTCCTCTAACTCAGGAATTAGAACAATTTTTAGGGTCAAGACTATTTATTAATATACCAGATCATTTGGGGGGTGGAGAGGGGGCAGGGGTGACAACAAAAAACCTTATCATTAAAACTTAAAAAATACCCACCCACAAACCTCTGTGGCATTTTTAACTATGCTGTATTTAAAAAAAAAAAAGGATACAATAATGTCTCATTAAAAAAAACCTTTCCCTTGGCTTTACACTTCCCGAATACCAAGTAAACGATTTGTAAACATTTACCTGGCATGTATGGCAGAAGCAAATCCCAGCTTTTAATAAGAATGCAGTTGCTGGTAAGAAAAATAATAAATAATAACCCTGAAACTCTTTTTGAGAAACATGAAGCAGTAAAAGAGAGGACTTTCCATAATGAGTGTACAGCGATGTGGAGCACATCTACATAACCCAGCCTGTGCTTGCAGAGCAGGACGAACAAGGGACAGTAACTGCCTCGTCTTACCCTGTCATCTATTCTGTAACAGTTGAGGACACAAATAAGAGGAGATGCCAAGAGAGAAAACAGCACAATACAGGCTCTGTTTATGCTCCAGTGAAAGATCACACCACGCTAGGTAAGGTATGCACATCTCCACCACAATTTAAATCCACCACATTATGTTTGGGCCCATGACACTTTTGTTCAGAAAAACTGGGGTTTCTGCCTTTATCATTGCAAAGCCTACTGCTAGAATGACAATCCTATACCTGCCTGATGTAAGCCAGGTATTCTTTACACTAAATGCATTGTCTTGGTGACAAGAAAACATGTTGTGAGTTTAATGTTATCACCTCTTCCTGGAGCAAGCTAAACCATTATGTTTAATAGCTTCATAAAGTAAGGTCATCTGGCTGCAATACTCAAAGTCCTGTTCAGAGATCCTTGAACTATCCTGATCATCTGACTCATACTGGCAGACAACACAGTCTGTGCTAATACAGAGACAAATTGTTAGGCAAGAAAAATCTGTTCTGAAGAGTGAGAGTTAAAATATCCTTCCACCACACAGTAAGTGTCTGCAATACAAAACATAAAGTCCCCTCACTGATCAGAAAAGAAACCCAACAGAAAGCCTCTGCTAGAACAGTACTCCTCCAAAACTGCTGGTAAGCTAGGACCAAAGTATTTTACTTACACTGTTCCTTAAGCTAAGTGGATAGGGGATAAGCATAGAAGATACATGTCATTACAGGAAGAGCTAGGAGCAACTACAGCAAGACATTTGCACTCCTTTGAGACAGTAAGCCAGAATAATGTAACTGATTTATAAGTTACCATAATCACATATATACGTAACTAGTATTCCATGCAAATAAAATCTGAAATTAATTAATGATAAGGAGGAGCCATAATAAAGCAGGATTTTAAAAGAGACTGAAAACAGAACAGAATTTCATTGCTTTTGGAGACAGAAAGGTACAGGCTGATGATACCACAGGCCTGAGAAATTCCCCCTCAAACTTCGTATTACAGACAGGCACTGTATCTGAACTTTTGGGGCACACTCTTCAGCAAGAACCCAGAGAACCCCTCATTGTAATGAGCTTCCAGTTCATATGGTCTCAGACACGACACCAGCACAAGCCTGTCTAGGTTCTACAATCACTGACACTCAACAAGAGCCTTCCCTACAACATGTAGTAAATGAGAAACACTTTCTTTTCCAAGTTTTTGATATACATCCATCCTTTATTAGAGCAGATTTAAGGAAATGAAAAAAGGTTTTTCTGCCTTGCATAGTGTCTGTGTACAAGAGCCAAACTGGATGAAGGAAATGATGGTGTTTACTGATCATGCATTAGATATTCCATAGTAGATAACACAAGATGGCTTTAACCACTTGCAAAGTGGAGAAATTCTCTTGTTCAAAGCTATGCATTAAGAGTTTTCACGCAGAAAGTTACTGCAAATAATCAGTGAATTGAAATCCTATCTTGCTGTCACTGGCAATGCATTCTTTACGGACTGTGTCAATGCTGGAAGTTAACACACATTAACTCCACTGAGCTTTTTTCTTCCCTCTGCTCTTTCAGTGGGGATGTTCTGTTCTCAAATACCAATCCTTTGCACGACAGGCACAGCAACTGCCAGGAGTAACCCCAGTAAGCTCTTAACTATTCAAGACCTCGCCTCTAGCTTGTTTTGTAAAAGCAGCAGGAAATGCAGAACTTCAGTTATGCTTTGAAGGTTACAGTCTTTAGTAATAATCACTAAAAGTAATACGGCAAATCAGACATGATCTACAAAATCATTATCACTAAGAATCACACTGGAGACCCAGACACAAAATACCTGAAACACATTTAAATTTGATCCAAGTATTCATGGTTCTCTGTATCAATGCCAATTTTTCAATGTTAAAGAAATAACACAGACTGAAACAAAACCTGTCTGTCAAATCCCCAATTACTGTAAAACAAGTTCAGTGCGCAGCCAATACGGTAAAACACCGCCATGCAGATACCCAAGCTTGTTTGCCCCGTTTAGCGAACAGTATAACCATCTTAGCATAGTACCCAGCGAGCTTACTAGACCTGATGAGAAGGAGGATATATTAGCCTAAGTAGCAGACCACACCAATATGAATTCATACGAAGTCTCTAAAGAATATTTCTCATTGCCTGTATAAGGCAGGTACAGGTAATGAGACTTGGTGTGGTAAACACCACACCAAGTAACCACATTCTTCTTTTCAGAGAGTCCTAACCTTTGCAATGGTAACTTTTTTGAGAGAGAAGAGAATCCAGAGAATTCACCATACCAAGCAGCAACTTCCTGATGTTAGTCAGATTATCCCACAATTCTGCTGAAGGTTTGTTTGCTCACTAAAAACAGACACTCAATACATCTGAAAATATCATTTGCACAGGCTAAATACAGTGTTATCAACACAGAGCAAGGAATTATTCCTCTTTGGACTGGCAAGTTTCCCTCAGTAAGAGTTTCAATTCTGAAGAAAAATGCCTAATTATACAAAATTGTATTTAAAGCACTCTGAATCTGTTTCTACACCAGAAAAGAAACTCAACACCATTTGGACACACTTGATATTGAGGCTGAAAAACATGATTCACCCTAAACCACTTAAAAGGAAATAAGACATCTGATTATTCATTACAGATGACATGCTTGAAAAAACATTCCATACTAATGAACAGGAAATCCACCACTTTTAAAGTTCAGCAACAGTAAATAACTGCTATATTATGAATTAAAACCTTTGATTAGCTGGGGGATAGTCTTCACAATATACAACTTGCAGCAAGTTTCCATAAAACTCAGAAGAATTAGGTCTCCAAAGCCCCACTTCTGGAATCAGTCAGGCTTCAGATCCATGGATCAAACAGCCTTGTAAGAGATCCTTTAGAAGCAGAAGCAGCTTTCCTATAGGAAAAGCTTCCCTGCATTTCTTGCAGCAAAGCTTCTTCTTACCCTTCAAATACATAACATGAATATTCATGTTTTTAAGAACTGATTTAATTCTTTACCAAAATAACCCCTGGACATTCCCATATGGTAGTGCTGAACTGTATCTAATCCCTTAAAAATACCTCATTAAAACTTTAGCATTATTTGGTGGCAAGATGTTGTACAATCTAACTCTGTATCTTGTTAATAAAACACCAAACAGATTTGCCTGTGATAGTCACATAGTGACCTTCTGAAAAACAATTCCTAGACCTTCTTGCTCACAAGACACTTCAGCACCACATTAAGACTGATGTACGGCTCCAAGTTCTGTGCAGGTGGAACCTTCTCCTGTCTGCACAGGATTACAAACTCTCATAAAATAGGATTCTTCACAGTATTTTCATGTCATTCTTCAACTGTAAAGAATTTTCACTGAAATTAACACTTTATAAAGCAGGAGAGCCTTAGGACTCATCATTTCACCAGGCTGCTCACACAGGAAACGGGGGTTCCTGTTAGTGCTGGAAACATTTAAGAAAATTTTGGAAGTCCATAAGCAAGCAGGACAGAGAAGATGAGCACTACTATTAGTCCCCCAGACGACATACTGTTTTTATCTCTCCCATACGTACAAAAAATGTATTTACACATACCTCACACAAAATGAAAACATACCAAATTAAATAAAGCCATTAACGATAAAAATGGCCAAGTCTGTTTTGTGATTTACGTCCATCCCGACTCCACCTGCTCCCTGTGAGGTCTCACTGTCCCCCAGCTTGCCCAACATATCTTGACTCTCTGCTCCAGCATCTGAAGCTGGGCTCCAGGCAGGGGCTGCCAGGCAGGAACTGCTGCACTATGCCAAGGCCTGTGCTTCTCATGGATGTTATTTTACTGGAGGGATTCTCATTATTAGCATCTGTTTATACAGGAATATTTTATTTCTTCTCTGACCTCCTACAGTTATTTCAAAGGGCTGTTCCCACTGTCGATTCATTACATGTTTTCTGTCATTAGCATCTGATAAGCTACCATACTTTGTGACATATATGATTATACACACGTTTTATATATAACTTGTCTGTGTATCTATGTAGGCACACACATGTACATATGTGTCTTTTCAATATGTAGTTCTTATTTGCAGGGAAAAATCACAGCAAGTCATTGTGTTTGATAATCCAGTGGATAAAACTGGATTAAATTACTAGTAACAAATTAGAGTTGTAATTCATCCTATGTTCTCGTCATATTGGAAAGTCTTCCAAACTCACCAACACCTGTAATTTTATCCCTTAAATCTGCCACATTCTAAACTGGAAATAAAACCAGATCACAAATAATGTTCAACCAAGCAGAAACCTTTTTAGCGGGGAAAAATAAAAAGCCCAAACCAACAAAGAGGCCCCCCAAAACCAACACGAAAGTTGAGAAGAATTTTAAACAGATAAATCATTTGGAAAATTAACAAAACAGTTTTAAAACAATCTTTCCTTGATAAAACCTGAAGCTATAAATCTTGCGCATCACACCAGCTACAACTAACACATTAGAGAAGATGGGAAACAAAAATTTGCCCTCATTCCAAATCTCCCCGAGAAAAAAGAGTTCTCAATAGTGGAGAACATGCAAATATTTCTCTGTGCTTTATTAACACATCAAAAGTCACATTGCTGTGATTACAGACTCAAGATATTACAACATTTTTGGAGAGAAGGTCTTAAATTTAAGATTGTTTTAAATAGGTCCAAATTGTGCATTCCTCCAAGGCATTATTACAGCTACACATTCACACTGTCAGTCTAGACAGTTCAAGTTACAATAATTACAGCGTCTCCTTATTAAATGTTTGCCTGCAATTGAAAATTAGCAAAGACCCATTAAAAAAAGGTACTTATTTTCTTTTTTAAAAGTATTGCTCAAGAAAGGCAGGCTTCACAGCCCGACCTATTCACATAGGAACTAAACCAAATGAATAAATAAACTGTGCTCTTCAGAATATCTTACTGTTTTCTGGATGCCTTTTGAATTCCTCCCTCACATTTACATCAGCAAACCAGAAGTGAAGAGCGCTGATTGCACAGTCTGTCCTGCCAGGGAATACAGTAAGAGGCTGCTCCACACTACCAAATACGTTAGTGCAAGTTTTTGTTGCCAGCTCCAGCTGCCAACACAAAAAAGTCCTGCAAACAGTCTATGCTGCCTGCAGAATCATGCCAAAATAGCTACTAAGACTGGGTCCAATGCACGCCTGGGACAAACAGACTAGTTGGCAAACACGTAACATCTCACCTCTTCAGAAACAGCTTGAAGAGTTAAAAACTGCACAATTCCTGCTTAGCCTTTGCTGCATTATGCTGGTTTTTAACTCCTATTTATCCTCACCAGTTCGGATACCAAAGCCACATGGTAGCTTTCCTCTGGCTGCCAAAAGCTTTACCTAATAACAAGGAGTGTTACAGATTAATTGGCCTGGAAAATTATTTCCCTGCAAGCATTCTCCGGGTTTACCAAATCACAGTTACGAAGCATCACAACCCTTTTTTCTGATCAATAGTCACAGTATTCCCGAAGCGCAAAGGAATCAGATTTGTCACGCCTGCATTCCCATTGCTTTTATCTGTCCCATGCAAATCTCTGTGCAAAACTGTCAAAGCTAACTCCAGTGTTTTCAAAGCTATTTCTGCTCCCTGTTAAAAACAGCCTCCCTGAACCTTCCCCCAAGAGCACAGAAACATGGTATTGCAGAGGAACCACCACTATCTGAAAAGCATTATGTATTAACCTCCTCTGAGCACTGACTTCTAGTTGTCCCAACCAGCAAATTCTTACACAAACATGGCTCCAGTTACAAAAGGCACTGATAAAAAGAAAGGTATAATTCAAACAAATAATGCAAAGTAACTAATGCAGAAAGAGGTTTTTAAAAGCATAGGTATTTCAAACTAAAGTGAGTTTACATCTGTAGCTGTATGCACACACACCTTTTATCAAAAACAACACCACATCCACATTACTCACTGGGCAAATAACTGGCTGCAGAAAGATAACATAAGGGTAAAAATAATCCTAAAGATTACATTTACTTCATTAGACATTAAGGCTTTTTGTTTATTTGTAAGGTTCTGGACACAGAGAGATATTTCAACGTAATTGCTGAATTAGGCAGCAATTAAAGTTTTCCACATAATGATACATATAAAAATTCTTTTAATATATTAAATAGGTACTGAATGTATGATCAGAACATTGAATGTTCCATATTTCAGCCAAGTAATTCAGGATTCCCTGTTCTAGACGGCATTCTCAAGTCTGCAGAAAAAAAACCCAGTTTTTAACCCTACAAGGTTAAGATGAAAGCCAGGAGCTCACACACACTACCAGTTTTTGTCCTATGTAACCTCTTTCAGGACTTGACATCACAAACAATCCTTCTTGCTTTTTTAAATCGTGCTCTAATTTTCATTATTCATTCTTGAGTTTCTAGGATATTTGAAACTCTCAATAATCTATTTCTCCTTGTACCCACACCCAATACTGTATTGTGAAGTCCTAGATTTGTCACCAAACTAACAAACCTGTTTTGCTCTCTTTCAGTATATGCAATGACCTCCAGAGTAAAATAAGCTAAAACATCAACAGGAAATCAAATAAGATGTCATATCTTACCCTAGACCAACATGCAGCAACATTCTCCTAGTATGCAAGTAACACACAGAAGTTACACAAACTTTGGCAGGACTGGGAATGGAGCCCACATCTTTACTACAACAGCCAGCAGACAGCAACCCTGTTGCTCAATATAACAGACTCAGATACTTACCCTTACCCTCCTATTCGTACCTGCCACTTTGGTGCTACCAAATCATACCCCTTGTAAGTGCCAGGAACAAAACCTGTCATTTATGGGCAACAGTTCATCATTATCTAGTACAGGTGGGGGGAAGGAGGGCAGACAGGATTGTTTGGGTTTATGGTTTTGTTTTCTTTTCCTTTCTTCCTAAAACAGTAGCACAGGTGGGCTTTATTTATTTTTTTTGGTTGCTTACTATAGAAAAAAGCTATTAAGAGCTGTGCTGAATGGCAAGTAGTCCACAATAGAAATCATACAGATAACCCTGATTCCAACAGTCCTCAGTACAGTATGCAGAATTTCACTTTCCCATCTTATACCTTATGCTGGAAAAAAAAAAACAATGCACCAACTCTCACATAAAGCAGCTTTAAAATATATTTCGTAGTTTAAATTTATTTTCATCTCACAAAGCACAATGAGCAGTAAGATACAGGTGTTCTGTGTTTAATCTATGTATCACATATGTCAATATCACTATCTTAAACAGGAGCAGTAAGAACTGTCCAGTGAGATCTGTGTGGTTTTGGGATTCCTCCAAGGAGAGCATTTGTTTGGCTTAGCATAAGAGCAAGGGGCACCCTGACACCAGTTCCAGAGAGGATCAGATGTTCATCCCCTCAGCAAGATGAAGTGCAATCAGATTATAAAAACTGCATATTGGGTTACCTGAAGTGTCACTTTTCATGGCAAGAAATATGACCCTAATAGGTCTAGGAGGAGGACAGATTGTTCTGATTTTGAACAATCATTTCAGTAGTCAGATAGGAAACCTTTAAACTATTTTTAACAGTAAGCTTGTATGCCCTCCACAGAATTATATTACCAGTAAGTAGGTGAGATGAAATATTCCATTTTCATGATCATTTAAACTGAGTTTACACCCTAGAAGTTTTGGTTACGAACAGAAATAGCAGTTTGCAACAGTAAGAGGTCTCCAACTCTGAAAAACAAATCCTGATTGAAAAAAGGCAGTGCTGAAATAATTTAGTTAGCTGAAACTAACTGCTGAAAAGCACGTAACATTCAATCCAGCCACACTAATCTAATTAGCAAGAGCAGGAAATGTTGACGAACCCCATTAACTGATAAGATATGAAATGTGTCAGTTATGACACAAGGTCTTCCTTACTGCCAAGTCTCAAAAAGCTCAGGATGGTAAGAAGAAATAATAATAAATAACATACATATATACATACACACAGAGAGCATAGCAAGAACCATGCTTGACATATGCAGTACGTGTGATTTAAGCCTGATCCATGAAGCAAAAGCAGGTACTGTTTCTCAAGCTTTCTTGGGGAAGCTGGGGGGAGACGGGGACAACCCCTTCCCCTCCATTCTTCCATTAATGGAAGCCTCAAGAGAGTTCACTTGCCAAATAACATGTTTGAACAAAGTTCCTATAAACCAGTTATGTCTATAAAGATGCTGCTCCCTTCCAACTTGCAGAGAAGGTAAGCCTTTCTGAACCACCGTTTAAGCAGCTAGGGATACCCTCCATTAGCTCCTTCTTCTCAAAAGATTACAACTGCAGGGTGGCATACAATACATACTTTCTAAATCTAGACTGAGCCAGTGACTCAAGAAGTCTGGTGTGGCATGAACAGAGAACAATCTTCTTCCTCAAAAAGCCTGTTTGCTATAAGTACGTCATCTTACAGTCGCACACAGCAACTCATGCTGTGAAAAGCTGCCTATCTCAGAATCTTTCTAAATATAATGCTATGGTAGAAGACATCATCTGTCTCAGGAATAATGCTCCAATACAGCCCAACCTGGGTGCAATCTTTAGATATTACCATAATATCTAACAGTTGCCACTGCCTAGCTTTAAGAAGACGTATGTACAAACTCAGCTCTCTTAGCTTTAAGAGACTGAGCCAATTGCAGTTAATGATAACATACCCTGGAAATAAATAGGTAAAAGAAGCTCAAGGATAACAGAAGGGAAAAAAAACACCCACATTTCATCAAGACACTAACAACTTCTCCAGATGAATGTCACCGTCACAACAAAGACCTACAACAGCTCTATCTTCAGTTCACTACCAGGCAAAAGTAATTTGCAGAAGCCTGCTAGGTCTCCAGTTGCAGAGTCCACCCCATGCTCTGGGGACAGCAGGAAGGAAGGAATCTCAGCTATGAGAATACAAACTGCAAAATAATTAGTTGCTCCTGAGAGGGGGAAATTACTCTGCAGAGGTATTGGAGGGAATGACTCTGGAATTCAAACAACCGTACCGAAGCACTTGGATAGCAAAGTGGAAAAAATCTAACATATACACTGCTCTAATATAATCCACAACTGTCAAAGCAGTTTATTGCCATCCTTCTCTTTATTAGGAAATATACATAACCACTTCATTTTATTCACTTTTTCCTTCCTGTCCACACCAATTCATAACATGTAACTAAGGGGACAACTTTGGATCTAGACTATGTAAGGACATATAATCTCCAGCCAAGTACATACAGCAAATGGAAACCCAAGGAAAAGAACAAAACACAGAGGCAGACACAAATCAAAACCCACTAGGCAGTTTACTTCATATCTACCAAACAATGGGTGAATTTATGTGCTCCTTTAGTTTCAACAGCATTTGAAGGGATACACGTGAATGTAGAATTAAATACTGTAGTAGGACTAGAAGTGCCATGGTAGGAAGGAGTGGTCACGTGTGATTAAGCATCTGCCTAAACTGAACAAGGTGGCTGCATATTTGCACTGGATAGATTCTAAACACACCTTGGGTATTCCTAGCCTAAGATGCACACACATTGTGTTAAAGGGACATGTATCCACAGAAAGGAATAATAACCTCCAGAGTTTTAATTTTCTACCTACAGCATTTTTCTTCACTGTTAACTACCTATTAGTCTGAAGTAATCATCTTCAAAGACATCATACAACTGTCTGCTTTCCTATTTAAACTCATCTGCTGACTTTGTCTTTATGGGCAACTATTTGACAAAACTTGAGATAAAACAGAAACCAAACCCAAACCACTACCACGCACATACTGAAGTCTAGCAGAGGCTTTTGTAATAGCTAATCGGAAAAGCAGAGAGATACTAACCTAACTTTGTTCACAGGGACTACAGCTATGAATGCTAAACCTGACTTACACATGAAGGAACAAAAATGAAACAATATAGACTAACCAGCTTTCAAAAACAAAAATGGCAACATGACCAGAGTGAACATATGAGAAGTCTGGAAAGATATGCAACTGATAATCTGCTGTTCAGTTATGAGAGCAAGTCTTTTGATACTTTATTACCCATCATTCTATCTTGCTTCAGAACATGCAAAGCTACTGAAAAAGAAGTCCAACCTCATCAAACAGAACTTCAGATTTGACATCAAGTTGACTTACAGGGGGTGCTAACTCAAGTTCTTCAAGATAATGTGAGGGCTCTCTTGTATTTCAGCTGGCACTGGTCAGACATAAATTCTGCATAATGCTTTTAAATATCGAAATATGCAGACCAAACTAAGTATTTTCTTTTGGTTTACATCTCTCACGAAGAAAATGCAAAGAATTATCATGGTCTTGCATTGGCCACTACATTGCACCTGGACGTTGGCCTTTGCTTTTTAGCACCACTCTTGCTCTGATGCATTTGAAAGAGAAACAGCTACATATATTCCCATAGTTTTATGGCCTAAAAAGTTTACGTCAGTCTGCTTTAATAAATAAAAGCAACTTCTAATCAAGGCAAAGAGCTTATGCTGTATTATCCTGCATAATGTCAAACTTGCACTAGAATTTCAATAGAAATTAACTACAGTAACTGCATGTTGTTCAAATCTTGGAAGTTCACCCAGTGAAATAAACTCCATTTCATTTCTGTAGTGCAGTGTCTGGGTTTGCAGCATCGCAAATAGGACACATAATTTCTCATTTTTACTTATTAACATAAGCATTAGGCTTCCCTTTTTAAAACCCACTATTAAACTACCTACTGAAAGCCCAGACTATTTTCTTATACTAGTCTACTGTATACTATACACTGTATTTAATCAAAGCCTACATAGCATCACTCTTGTCTAACTTTCTAAGAAGTCTGATGCAACTGTATAAACAAGCTTTTCAGTTACCCAGGCACTGCAGAACTAACATTTGAAAGGAATATAGAATTAGGTCTTTACTATCAACACAAATCAACAAAGCTACACTGCTTCCCAGTATTAAGCATAGGTATAGGCTTTACACTTTGCTTGTTATGTAAAAGCAGTAAAACTTACGGCTCACAAATTAGCAGTTTTAAAGTGATTAGTACAGCAGAAAGCTGTATCAAAACAAAGCTAAAATGTATTCAAAGCTAACAGTGTTTGTTTTTACCTGAAAATTAACATCTTCTTTCTTAAAAATCAGTGCTCGAACTTCATCCGGATCTCCATTAAATATAGCTTGAACCAACGGTGGCTGAAATGAAGGAAAAAACCCATCTTAGAATATAACCCATTTCAGCTTTCAGAGATACACACATATTCTTTTGATACATAACACAAACACAAGATGATGACGAAATAAAGCATCCCAGGCAGTGAAATAAAGAAACCAGCAACAGCATTTAGAACTGAAGAAATGCCAAGTTTCAAAAACCTCAGATACATGAACATAATGTAAGTCAATGAAATATTGAGGGAAAAAAAAATGGCCAGAAGATTAGCTTATAACAGGTGAAAACAGAACTCCTCATAATAAAATTAGGGCTCTTATGTGCTGCAAATTCTATACAATATAAGTAAGCAAACCCCTTTTACATTCGCAAGTGACTAAAGTTACTAAAGTTTTTCACCTGTTCAGATACAGTGGGAAAGCAAAGTGCATCAGATCAGTATGGTAACAAATTCACACTCACACACATCTACTACTAAATATAGCAGGGTTTCTTAGTCAGAAAAGCTGCTGAGGTATGCTAGCAAGTCAAGTCAAGTCAGTCACTTGACAAAACAAAATAAATCAATAAAAGCACAGTCACCAGTGTTGATCACTTCCAGAAAGTGGGAATTTGAATCAGTTACATCAAGATTTTGACTTATGCTATTTTTTGTTTTAGCTGAGAATAGCTCTTGCTTGATGTACATTATATACTCTATCAGTTCTCAAAATAAACACAGCATGTTACTGCAATGCAATGGTTACATCAGTTTCTAAAGTAGTATTGCATAAATGTACCATTGAGGAATAGAGAGTGGAACAGGGCAAACCATTTATTTCAAATACAGTTTACAAGGCCTTCTGAAAACCCTCTGCTATTATACAAGAGCTGAGAACAGTTATTGCTGCACCATAAATAGTTACATGGAAAAGAATGGGCCCTTGCAAATATTAACTCTGCAACTAAGTTTCAGCTTTTTCCCTCTTCAGTATCAGCAGTTTTCACCATTTTGTCTTGTTTCAGCATCATGCACATTCATGTTAATATTACCATTGGTATTTGCGACAGTACTGTAAGCAGGAAATATGCCAACAAAGGACATGCCTTACCAGCACGTTTGCAGGGGGCGATGGACGCAAAGGTACATTTTCCTGAGGTAATTTGGAAATGAATGTGGGAGAATCATCTTCCTCCTCCTCCAAAACAACAATACAGACTCGACTCATTCGATCCGTTTGAGGAAGCAAAAGCAAACGGAAAAATGGCAGCAATGGTATTTTTGGAACCAGACTGCAGGTATCACAACAGGGACCGTATGAGGAAACACCTTCACCTGTTTCACATGCACTCACAAAGTTGTGAGTGCTACCGCTGGTGCATTAGCATTTAAAACAGGACACTGCAATCCCCCCGTACACTTCATCTTCCAGATTTAAACACCCTGAGATGCTCAAGACAATGCTCACAAAAAAGTTGTTCTCATTAAAATCAGATTTCCCTAGGCATTGAAACCACAGAAATGGAACTGTGGAAGGGCTGATAAAAATATCCCACGATGCAATTCCATCCGAGCAGCACTCACTGCCGCACACAGCTGTCCTCTCACAGGCAAATTTGTCGTTGTTAATGTCACAACTTCCACGGTGTCCTTCTACCCTCACAGTGAAATCATTGTTGCAGAAGACACGACACCGTCCTATTGAGGACAGAACAAGGAACAATTGCTCTGAGAGAGACGGCCGCAGCTATACCCGCTCCCGCAAGGTCAGTTTTAAATCAACCGTCGCAGCCTTTCTGGTGACTGAAAATAAACGCGCCTTCTGATCATCCTGTCATTCTGCAGCTTCCTTCTCTCAGCGCCAGGAACAGCCCAGCCAGAAAAACACATCTCATTTCCAACAGTTATTCAGGACCTGCTTAGAGGAAAATAATTCTTTCCCATGCAAGAAAAAGATCTGCAACGTGCAGCGCGGCTGCAGTACATTTACATGCGATGAGTCAGACCACAGGGACAATGAACTCCTTGAATAATGCTGCCGGTGGAATCCAGCCTCCCCAAACGACAGCAGCGCAGACGGTGTTACTCCATCAGGGACACGAGCAATGCGGAGTGCTCGCTTCGCCTTCACCGGGCAGTAGCTCCATCAGAGAACGCACTACGGAGAAATACTGTTGAGGAGGAATGCTTCAGCAAAACAAGCCAGCTACTGCACACAAAAGCTTGAATTACTGCCTGAGACTTCTTCTTCAGAAGCAGTTCATCACTCAAGTGTTTCTTTTGATCACCATGTGAATGCAGTTCCCATGATAGTCTTCATTCAGATTGATGGGGAGAGGAAAGAAAAAAAAAAATCAGACTCCGTGTATCTTCTCTGAGCCAACTTCTTTATCCAAACATCTGTCACTGTGCCAACCTGCTTCTCCTCTTCAGTCAGAGCTTCTGCTTATCAGGTTGTTTGCTTGACAAGTTAAACTACACAATCAGCAGATAGCCTTGCAGAGCTTAGAAAAAGCCTGTTCGTCCGAGCCGGTCACTAACAGCCCGCAGGAGCAGCGGACAAACCACTGCCACAGCAGCATTCCCACTGAGCAGCAGCCTGGTGAGCAGCGACTGCAGCCTGGCGGGATGAAATGCCTAGTAATGCTCACATGTCACACTTACCAGAGAGCTCAGCCACTGCTCCCAGCGCAACTTCCTCTGGCACAGAAAAAAGCCGCCTTTCTCCCTCTTTTGGGGGCAGTCTCTGCAGTTACGCCTGTGCCAGCCCTGTGACTAACACAGCCGAAAACGTAAAAATCCTATAACTGGGAGCAACTGCTTAAGATTTTCCACTAAAAGCCGCAAGGAAATGTGGTGTGCTGGCTCTGCTGACTAACAATAATTGGAGCAGTAAACAACTCCAGCATTTTAACTGCTCTCAGATGGCACTGGTCAGAGCAGCAAAATAGCCCTCGCTTAACTCATTGAAGACAAGGAACTCCCCACACGAATAATCTGAACATTAAAGTAAAATCACTCTCAATGCAATCGGCTGACCGTTAAAAAGACAGCTACTAATGACCAAACCCACGGTTACTTGCAACTAGTACAGACAAACATCCCTTCAGCTTGACAAAGATTACATTAAGTATGATTTAAATATAATAATAATATAAGCTAATAAAACATAATATAAAGCCCTACAACTTGCTGAATAAATCTTTCAGTTTCAATCTGCCTAAACAGTGCTGGCTTGTGGGTGTATTATGTAAATGGCTTCTGTCAAAGTTGCTGGATAAGCTTCAGTGTTACAGGAACAGAGGGAGGGATTTTGTTTCTGCTGTGCAATATGAAGGCACTTGTCCTTCAGTGGCTGGAGAGATCAGATTTTGTCAATGGTGAACAAGTTCCCAGCTTTCCAATAAAGCATTTGTACTCGGGTTTCACATATAAATCCCAGCAGAAAGACAGGTTTAAGCAGTACATTAAATAGCTTGACTATTAATAGACATACTGAATTCCCACCTTTGGAGGCCACAGGCAGGAAAAGCTCACATCACCACTCTTGAAATAATGTCTATGATAGCTTCACTGCAACATAATGAATTGCTTAACACACACCTGCTGACACTTCATGCGAGTGAAGGGATTTATAAATGCAAAAGAGCACCTTAGCCTTGGGCTTCCTGAGCTGGGGACTGCTGACCTGGCTGAATATAGCACCAGCGTCTGATTCACCATGAAATTTCAGATTCAGATTTCCCAAGTGCTCTCATTTATAGCATGTGACTAACAAACATTTCTACAAATGTATTTGGTTCCTTATATAGAGCCCCATTGTTAGTACACTGCACTGCTTTGTTCTAGCATTTCAACCATTTATTAACAAGAAACAGCACAGATTCACATGAACACATATGACAACTCATGTTCTTGGCCACAGCAAAACCAGTTTAAATATAACCATGGACATCCTCAAGGCTCATCTACTGCAAGACCCTACTGCCTGCTCAGGAACACAGCAACCACAAGCCAGAAAACAGTTTGCCTTCTATTTGTGAAAAATGCTCTAAGGAATAGATGCTGTAGCTTAGTTGCATAACTAAACACTCATTAAAAATAACAAGAAATATTAAAAACCCCTCAGATTTTAAGTCTACAAGCAAAGTACACTGACAAAATGCATACTTGGGTTTCATACTACACACGCCCTTGTTGGATAATGATCTTCTAGCTAAGATCATATCCTTAGTGAAACGAACACTTTTCTCCAGCAAGTACCTTTATATAGTAAGTAAATGCTAAGGGTTTCATATGCTTTCTTTGGAATTACCAACTGGACATGTTGCTAGAGAGAAATAATGCCCAATTTAGTTCAAATTCTCCAAAAGCTAATGTTCCAAAGTACACTTAAAATCAGCTAGTCACCTTAAAAATGTGTATGACTTCACAGTCAACTGTGAAAATACAGAAGAGTTAATATTTGACTCTACCCTGATGATTATTCTAGAAATCTTACATGTAACTAAAACTATTTCAAAAAACAAGTTAATATGCTCCTTGCATAACATTATATAATTTTGAATGGTGACATTACTAAGGTCACAGACTTAAAAGCCAATACATCATAGTTTGCATTAGAAGAGAACCAACACAACTGAGTCAATATTACATTGATCTTGATAGCAATCTAAACCATGTAAGTAAGCAGAACCTCCCCCCCCCCCCCCCCCAACTCACATTAAGAATGTGCATGTGTGCAATTACTTCCATAACTAAAGGACAACCCAGTTCTAGAAGCTTTAAACTTTTGGTTACAATGACAGAGCACTTAAAAGAACTTAAAAGAACAACCTTCCCTGCTTCCATCCCTTTCAACTGAAGGCAGAGCTTTCACCTCAATGTGAACACCATGTCTAATAATCCAAGGTATCCTGGTGTGCAAAATACAGATTTCTAATGTTACCCCACAGCTATTCTGAAAGCTAACAGCTGAAGTTCACAATTATACTAAAAGAAATCAAACAAAGGCTTCAGTTTTTCAGCAGATTATCAAACACAACTTTCAATGCAGGAGAAGAGATAACAGTAATGGAGAATGAAAGCAGAGTAAATTTGAGAGGATTAATTTAAGTGTCCTCTCCCCAAACTAATGTAGGGATCGTAATGAATTTTCGCAAAGGTATGAAGAAAGAACGATGCATCTCCCAAGAAAAACTTTTCAGTTTATCTTCATAAAACTTAAAAGTAACTGAAGACAGCTCATCAGCATCCACCTTCTCCAAGTGTCACGTAATTCCAATGAGAAAGCTTATTAAATGAGTTGTAGGTAAGAAGGGTTGAAAATGGCCTGACTTAAGAAAAAATAACATGTCTGCTGGGGCTTGAGCGTGATTATCCAATAGCCTCCACAATATCAAATGGTTAGCAAAGTAAGATTTACATATTAACTCTAAAGTTTTAAGAAGTCCAATGGAGAGAGAACAGAAGGAATTTTCATGTGGACAATAGTGAGGATATGCATTTTTGCAAAAAAAAGCCTTTCTGCTCTGGCTCCAGTACCTATTACCCAGTACCTATCAGTACTACATCCAGACTGAATATGTTACAAGAATGCAATCTGCAGGTTAAAACACAGAGAGCAGCCATGTCTACACCAGACAGTAAAAACATGAACTCTGAATTGGCTAAATATAGCATCCTTTTCCACTGCTGATGACACTGAAAACCTCACTGAAGCACATTCAGTATCAACAAAAAAACCCTACCCAAATAAAGATTTCTCTCTTGTCAATCAGCACTTACCAGGCCTTTTTTGGGCTGAGATTAATGCAACTGGTTTAATTTTATATTGCGTGCAATTAAGGATCTAGGAGAGGACAGAAATTGTTCTGTCACTTGCCAGAAAAAATGCAAACGTCAGAACCAAGTCTTGTGAATTATTTTTTAAACGATCCTTATGAGTTCTGCAAGGCAAAACCCTCAATCTATGGATTTCTTCAGAAGACAAAGATTGCCTATAATAGCTACAGCTGTAAGTACATAGGCATGTCCCAGTAAAAGCAGATTTTTATATAATTTAGCTAGAATATTTACTAAAGTGTTGCCCACATATAGACAGAGATGAGTGTTCAGCATCACCATGAATATAAGCTACAATACTTCTAGAAGCCTCGTGAGTCACTCATCTGAACTCCTCTGCTGTTTCCTCCCCACTCCTGAGGGAATGAGGTGGAGTCAGCAAAAGGAACAGTCAAAAGCAAAAAGAATTTACTACCTTTCTTCCCAATTTTGCCCTGTTTTTTCCAGAACCCAGCTGGAATGCAGAAAAAGGAGAGTAGTTTTAACCTCCAGACTCCACATTTCTGCTTCCAAGGACAAGCAAAATAGCTTTACTTGCACTTCCTGGATACCACAGGCAGTTCTTACTTTTTTCTGATGCAAGTATATAGCTTCTATTAAGTCTCAGAGATATTTTCATGAAATTAATACTTTGCAATTAACAAAACCCAGTAAATGAAGTCATCACAACAAAACCTGAGACACAAGCATGACAAAGAAGACAGTCTAGCATTCATCCTAACTTTACTGGAGCAGCACAAAAGTTTGCAATGCAAGATGCCTGTTTAAGATTAAGATGTAAACTTAATTTGTACACTAAGCTTTCACATGTATGTGCTCTGGCTGGGGGCTTCTATTGATTCAGCATTTGCATCTAATCGCAGCCACTTCCCTGTCTTTTGACTGAAATGGAAGGCAGCTACCAAACCCAACAGCTTTCCTAACAACAACCATATATTTCTGATGGTGGAATTGTCATCCTTGTAAAATCAACTAGAATTCAAAACAACTCCTGCTTCAGTAAGGAGAGACCACAAAAAAAATGCATCTATCCATATACATTGTTATGGGTAGTTAAGATAAGCCTGTATCCATGAAGACAGAAGAGATACAGACAACCTATTTCAGGTAGTATGGTGTGGGGTTTGGACAGGTGACGGGTTGGTTTTAAAGCAGTTTTTCTTTTTGGGAGAAGTGACAGGAGACAACTTCTGTTGGAAAATGAAGATATTACCTCAAAATACCAGCACAAAGAGAGAAGCAGGCAAAACACTTCAGCATTTGTTAAACCCACACAAACCCACAGTTATTAGCTCTACACTTAAGGGTGTTTTGCAAGTATGACAGCTTTTAAAACACGTTTTTGTAATACAAGAAGCAAGCCTCACTGATAGTTTACGCATTATTTTCACCTGTTGGCATAGCAAAGGCAGAAAAAAAGCCACAGACACCAGGAATACTTTTGGTCCCCTTAGTTCCTTCCAGCTCAGACCATGTCCACAGCTAATTTTGCTTTCTGGCACTGAAAACAGCATCAATTACAAGGGGGCGGAGCCAGGAGGCTCGGTGGCAGATTCAAACCGGCCACCAACAGCCACTCTCGATCAGTTGCTGAGGTGAGTAGCTTGAGAGAGGACGCCTGCAACACCGGAGCGGAGAGGGGAGAGATCAGCGTCCAGGAGCCTCACCTCAGAGCGACAAGAGCCACTGAGGAGGGAGCCTCAAGTCCTCAACAGGACTTGCCCAGGACTCGGAAGCTCAGCTCCCGCGAGGGGCTGACTCACAGGGGGCGGAGCCAGGAGGAGTGGCACCAGCTGGGAGTGGCTAAAAAACCTTCCCAGGGAGCGCGGCGACCAGGAGCGCGGCGAACAGAGCCGGCAAACAGAGAGCGTCGAGGCAGAGGGTCGAGGCAGTTTGCGCGGCAGTTCGAGCGGGCAGGCGAGCGGGCAAGGAAGCGTTCCAACCGCCTCATCGAGAGGACTCGCCTGGATTACAGGAGGGGGAAGGAGTGCTGAGGGACGTAGACGGATTGATTGACCAGATAGATCATGGTTACAACACGATCGAAAGCTGTAGTGAGTACTAATGTGGGTATCCAGACTGAGCCTTCCTGCAGACATGCAGCTGTGCAGGTCTCTGGCTGCAGCGAATGCCTGAGCCTGGCACTTGTATTGGAGGGAGCCAGTGAAACTGCTTGTGTTCGCTGTGAGCAAATAAATGACCTGCTCAGGCAGGTGGCTGAACTGAGGGAGGAGGTAGAAAGGTTGAGAGCCATTAGAGAGTGTGAAAGTGAAATAGATTGGTGGAACCACACCCTAAGGCAAGGGCAGAGGGAAGTGGTTCAACAAGATATGGATCCCCTTCCCTCCTACCATCAGACAGAAGGAGAGAGCTTAATGGACAAGGATGGATGGAGGGAGGTTCCTCCTCGGAGAGGTAAGCGAAAACCCTCACAATCCCTTCCTCCCTCCCAGTTGCCCTTGAATAACAGGTACGAGGTCTTGGAAATTCAGGGCCAGGTGAATGGAGATGGTGAGGCAAATCTATCTAGTGAGTCACCCAGGGCTAGTCACTCACCCACATACCTCAGAACTTCTACAACCAAGAAGAAAAGAAGAGTAATTGTGGTGGGTGACTCCCTTCTGAGGGGAACAGAAGGGCCCATTTGTCGACCGGATCCACCCCACAGGGAGGTCTGCTGCCTGCCTGGGGCTCGGATTAGAGATGTTAAAAAGAAGCTCTCTGAACTGGTGCAGCCGTCTGACTACTACCCACTGCTGGTTTTTCAGGTTGGCAGTGACGAAATTATTACGAGGAACGTAAGGGCGATGAAGAGAGACTACAGGGCCCTGGGACGGCTGGTTAAAGGTTCTGGAGCGCAAGTGGTGTTTGCCTCCATACCTGTTGCAAGCGAGGGTGAAGGGATATATAAGAAGACTCTGCAGGTTAATGTATGGCTACGTGACTGGTGCCAAAGGCAGGGGTTTGGGTTTTTCAGTCACGGGCTGCTGTATGGGACACCTGGTTTGCTGGTGACAGGCGGGATACACCAGTCCCAGAGAAGAAAAAGGGTTTTGGGGCAGGAGTTAGCAGGGCTTATTGACAGGGCTTTAAACTAGTTATGAAGGGGGGAGGGGATTTAACAGGGCCTGTTGGGGACAAGCCCAAGAGGAACATGCTAGGGATTGAAGGATGGCGGGCTAAGGAGGACTATCAATCTCTTGTTTCACTTGTGGGAAAGGATAGCTTTTTAGACCCTGTCCCGCAGGGGAAAAAGGGTACTAGGACTGGCTCCCTGAAATGCCTGTACACCAATGCACGCAGCATGGGGAATAAACAGGAGGAGTTAGAAGTCTGTGTGCGGGCTAAAGGTTATGATCTAGTGGCGATTACAGAGACATGGTGGGACAGTTCACATGACTGGAATGTGGTCATGGATGGCTATGTCCTTTTTAGGAAAGATAGGTCAGCAAAGCGAGGTGGTGGAGTGGCTCTTTACGTGAGAGAGCAACTAGAATGTATTGAGTTCTGTCCGGGGTCGGATGAGGAGCAAGTGGAATGTCTGTGGGTACGAATCAAGGGGCTGACTGGCACGGGTGATACAGTTGTGGGGGTCTATTACAGACCTCCTGATCAGGACGAAGGAGTTGATGAGGCTTTCTACAGGCAACTGGAAGTAGCCTCGCGACTACATACCTTAGTCGTCGTGGGGGACTTTAATTACCCCGATATTTGCTGGAAGACTCACACAGCCAGTCATTCACAGTCTAGGAGGTTCCTCGAGTGCATTGATGATAATTTCTTAATGCAAATGGTGGACGTACCAACTAGGGGAGCAGCGCTGCTAGATTTAGTACTCGCCAGCAAGGAGGGTTTGGTCGAAGTGGTGACGGTCAATGGCAGCCTTGGCTGCAGTGACCATGAGATGGTGGAGTTTAGGATCCTGTGTGGGAGGAATAGAATACCTAGCAAAGCCACAGTTCTGGATTTCCGAAGGGCCAACTTTGGCCTCTTCAGTCAACTGCTAAGGGAAGTCTCATGGGAAAGTGTACTAGGCGGTAAAGGGGCTCAAGATAGTTGGTTAGCATTCAAGGACCGCTTCTTCCAAGCTCAGGATCGGAGCGTCCCAATAAGTAGGAAGTCAAGTAAGGGATCTAGGAGACCGGCGTGGTTAAACAAGGAGCTGCTGGGCAAACTCAAGTGGAAAAGGAGAATCTATGGATTATGGAAGGAGGGGCTGGCCGCTTGGGAGGAATATAGGACAGTTGTTAGAGGATGTAGGGAGGCAATTAGGACAGCTAAGGCCTCCTTGGAACTCAATCTTGCTAGTCGGGTTAAAGACAATAGAAAGGGCTTCTTCAAATACATAGCAAATAAAACTAACACAAGAGGCAATATAGGCCCACTGCTGAACGAAGTGGGTACCCTGGAGACAGAGGATATAAAGAAGGCAGAGGTGCTGAATGCCTTCTTTGCCTCTGTCTTTACTCCTGCAGACTCTCGCCGAGGGCCCCGGATTTCTATAGCCCCAGAAGGAGTCAGGACAAAGGAGGAGTTTGCTTTGGTAGATGAGGATTGGGTTAGGGATCAGCTATGCAATCTGGACATCTGTAAATCGATGGGTCCGGATGGAATGCACCCACGGGTGCTGAGGGAGCTGGCGGAGGTCATTGCTAGGCCACTTTCCATCATCTTTGGTAAGTCGTGGGAAACGGGCGAGGTGCCTGAGGATTGGCGGATGGCAAAGGTCACACCAATCTATAAGAAGGGCAAGAAGGAGGACCCGGGTAATTATAGACCGGTCAGCCTTACCTCCATCCCTGGAAAGGTGATGGAACAACTTATTCTTGACTCCATCACTAGGCATATCAAGGATGAGGGGGTCATTAAGAACAGCCAACATGGTTTTATGAGGGGGAAGTCATGTATGACCAACCTTATAGCCTTCTATGAGGAAGTGACTAGGTGGAGGGATGATGGTAGAGCGGTAGATGTAGTTTTTCTTGATTTCAGTAAGGCATTTGATACTGTCTCCCACAGCATCCTCATAGATAAGCTAAGGAAGTGTGGGCTTGACGATCAAGTAGTGAGGTGGATCGAGAACTGGTTGAAAGGAAGAAGGCAGAGAGTTGTGGTCAATGGCGCAGAATCTAGCTGGAGGTCTGTGACTAGTGGAGTTCCTCAGGGGTCGGTGCTGGGACCGGTGCTGTTTAATATTTTCATCAATGACCTGGATGAGGGAACTGAGTGCACTCTCAGCAAGTTTGCTGATGACACAAAACTGGGAGGAGTGGCTGACACACCAGAGGACTGTGCTGCCATTCAGCGAGACCTGGACAGGCTGGAGAGTTGGGCGGGGAGAAACTTGATGAAATTTAACAAGGGCAAGTGTAGAGTCTTGCATCTGGGGAAGAACAACCCCATGTACCAGTACAGGTTGGGGGTTGACCTGCTGGAAAGTAGTGAAGGGGAAAGGGACCTGGGGGTCCTGGTGGATAGGAGGATGACCATGAGCCAGCAATGTGCTCTTGTGGCCAAGAAGGCAAATGGCATCTTAGGGTGCATTAGAAAGGGAGTGGTTAGTAGGTCAAGAGAGGTTCTCCTCCCCCTCTACTCAGCCTTGGTGAGGCCGCATCTGGAATATTGTGTCCAGTTCTGGGCCCCTCAATTCAAGAAGGACAGGGAATTGCTTGAAGGAGTCCAGCGCAGAGCCACAAAGATGATTAAGGGAGTGGAACATCTCCCTTATGAGGAGAGGCTGAGGGAGCTGGGTCTCTTTAGCTTGGAGAAGAGGAGACTGAGGGGTGACCTCATCAATGTTTACAAATATGTAAAGGGTAGGTGTCAGGATGATGGAGCTAGGCTTTTTTCAGTGATATCCAGTGATAGGACAAGGGGCAATGGGTGTAAACTGGAGCATAGGAAGTTCCACGTTAACATCAGGAAGAACTTCTTTACTGTAAGAGTGACAGAGCACTGGAACAGGTTGCCCAGGGGGGTTGTGGAGTCTCCTACACTGGAGATATTCAAGGCCCGCCTGGACAAGTTCCTGTGTGATGTACTGTAGGTTACCCTGCTCTTGCAGGGGGGTTGGACTAGATGATCTTTTTAGGTCCCTTCCAACCCTTGGGATTCTGTGATTCTGTAATTACAATAATAACCACAGTATCCTTCCAGGAAGAATTACTGAAGGCAGCAATTTCAGCTGTGCACACCAGTCTGAGAGCAGAGCTGAAGGAAACAAGCAAAGCAAAAATCAAAGGCCCAGTCTCAGCAACCCCTGTTTGCTCTTTCACGTGTCAACTGTGCTCTCCCAGCAGTACCCAGCCAGTTGCTGGGAGGTGAAACTGGACAGGAACGCACCAATACCGGAGCGAACACAACCCAGAGACACTGGAAGACATCAACCCACTGTCACAGCTGGCACTGACAGCCTGATGCTTCAGGAAGTGATGCTATTGCATCTTCCCAAGGAAAAGAAACAGATAAAGGTAGTCTGGCTGGAGCAAATGCATGACTGCAGAATACCTGATCTCGGTTTTATACCATCTATCACATTGCCTTGAAAGTGCTTATACCCATAGTGCATACACTCTCATAAATTAACCACAACTTAAATTAAAATCCTAATAAGATGTATTAGGCCAGCTGGTAAAACAACTCAGAGAATCCCCTTTGGGCACAAAGGCACACACATACACCAACAAGAATTACTTTGATCTACTTTTCTACTCATCTACAGTCATACTGTAATGATGAGCACAGGAAATACTGATCTTACATATATTTCCCCTTCGAAAATTTCTTCCTGAAATACTGCTTCTGCAAACAGAATCAAGCTCATCATTTATTAAAATTAAATCCAAATCCACATAATAAAAGGTCAGTATAACATTGTCCTACTTTCACCATACAGTAAGCTTGCTTTTCCCTCTTCAGAGAGGTATTCTGGGGCTTGCAGATCAGTGCATGGTCTGCACTTCGAGGACAGGTGCTATAACGCACAAGGTCATCACCCCTCAGAGGCTGCAGCCCTGAATATTAGTAGATCTTCTGAAGTATGGCATAAAAGGCTTAGCAGTTTCTTCTTGCTCTGATGCACTGAAACCAATTCCCTATGCCTGTATCCCACGGAAATGAAGCAATTCTCACTTACCAGCTGCTTAATCAAAAAAGCCCAACCAAACCAAACAGGAAAGCAAACCCTGACTGTGATCATTCATTGTTACATGGGAAAAGAACAAGTTCCAGCTTCCCTGCTTTCAGAGGCTTTTTTTGGTTTGTTTTTTAACAAACTGCTGCTTCTCCAGTGGATGATTAGGAACACATCATACTTGGTCCACTGGGACAGTCAGCTTCCCCACTGAGGCTCATTTAGCTGTATGGGCTACAAGACAATAACCTTTATCCTCACTTTTCTTTTTCCTTAACTTTGGTTCTTTTGTTGGAGGCTGGAAACCCCCTCAGAAGAAAGGCAGCACAATGCAAGGCACCCAGGTTCAGCACTGGACAGTGCTGGTGTTGAGACTGAAAATTAGGGAATTCTAGCTGGACCCAAGAAACCTGGAATCAAGTTTATAATTTCCTCATTAAAACTCTGCTGGACTGCCATACTGCTGAGCTTCTGAAGCAGCAAACACCAGTCAGGCACATCCATAGAAATAAAATAGTTGCTCTCTCTGCTGCCTGTTACAAGGGACCACTCTGATCCTATTGCTATCTCCACGCTAAATGATGACACATAAAAGCTGCCACTGCAGCATGTTTGATGAGTTTGGAACAACACAAAGCAGTTACTCCATTTCAAATCACATCAAGGTTATTCCTCCCAATACTGCTACTTAATGCAGATGTGCCAGTCTCCTTTTCCCCATTCTCCACCTCCCATAATATTCATTAGATGACTAAGTTTTCTCAGCACCGTTTTAGTTGCACTGGAGTACACATCACTTTTGAACTGTGCTTCATGTTACGTAGAAAGAACAAAGAGACCTGAATTTGACTAAAGCATTGAAATGACAGAAAAGATTCAGGTTCATAAGAGAAATTTCACTTTTGAGAGATAAGAACAGTAGCAGATAGCCACAAAACCCAAACCCTGGTGTTCTATGAGACCTTCTACAAACTTGAAAAGTGATTCTTACGAGTGAGTTTTTATCCCGTACCACTTACAGAATTTAGGCAGAAAAATTAAGTCAGTTATGCCAGTCAGCAGAGGGCTTTCACAGTTTTGTATCACCAACCACATGAATCCTCGTGGGTAAGTTGCCATGGTTACAAAATGTTTGCTTTTATACGTTTGTCTGAAATTCCTATGGAATTCCCACACGGCCAAAACCAGCAGTGGTTGGGAGTGCTCCTCCAACACTAAAGAACTTGAGTCAGAAACACATACCACTTCCGCTCAGACTATTATCTGGGAAACACTAAAAAGTGATTCATACCGTTGCGAGCCATGGAAGGGAGGACACAAACATCACATTCAACTATTTAAAAACTTCAGTGATGACTCACATCAGCTTAGGACATTTCCAGAATCGGCTGCTTTTCTCGAGTAACAAATTGCTTTAGACTGTTGAAGAAAATAAGCTGTTAACTATTGAAGAAAACAAGTAAGACTGATCTGCTTCCAACAGAACCATTCAACTGTCAAAGAAAGAATAAAAGGAGAAGGGCTGAGGGGTTTTTCTTGCCTCCCCAAAGGATAACACAAACCCCAAGAAGCTCAGTGGATCATATCTCTGTAGGTCAAAGTCCGAAAGCCCACCAGCTGATAACTGCACCTATTAAGTTTGATTTTAGCTGTATTTGCAAAAATGAGCTTGGAATTTTTGCTTCGGCAAGCCCACTACCTGTTGTGTTTCAGCCACATTAGTCGGGATTCATCGTGGCCCATGTTTGGCTTGGGCTCACACTGTTACGTGATTTCAGCAGCCAGTACTAACAAAACGTTAATCCAGACACAGAGGCAACAAGATATAACCAATTAAAAGCAAGGAATAACGAACAGCGTGTGAAAAAGCTAAGAACAGAGCTCAGCAGTGTATCCAAAGAAGTATTACACAGCAGTCATTGGCCTCCTGTGATTAAATGACCATGAGGGGAAATAACAAGTGTTGGACTGAGGAAGGAAAACAACCCTAAGTTGGTGCAATAGTATAATATAGACTGCTTTTTCCCTACAAGAAGGGCATTGGAAAGCAGACACTTTGCAGGGAAGCAATTCCTGTCTATCACTTCCCTAGTCTAGCCATCTTAGGAAAGGAAAGTTAAATTGGCTTTGAATGTCTGCTATTCACTCATATGCATAACATTCTGATAAATAAAAGCACTAAGAACTATTATCAACAGGAAACACTGTATTTAGAATGACAGAGCAATAGCAGCAGGTATTTCCTCAGAAGACTACGAGATTTGTGCCATTCAGAACACAGCTCTGATCTTGTCAGACAGAAAAGCACAACAGAATGTACTCCCTAAAAAGACTATTCTCCAGTTTTGTCACTACTGAGACTCTCCTAGCAGAAAGTTTTGGAAGCCAGTAACACTGGGGGGAGGAAGAGGCTGAAATACGACATAGCTCCAAAATTCCCAAACTTTAGGAAAAAAAACAAGAAAAATTGTTGCCTTTAGAAGTTTCTGTTCAGATTTTCCTACTCATCAGTCATGTGATGGCATAATCTGCCCACAGCCCAGGCTCCCCCTCCCTGTCCCACCCAGGGAAGAGTGCTGTGCCAGCGGCTGTGCTGGGGGGAGTTTGGGGGTGAGGGTGTTTTTCCAGGATGGATTTGGGAGGGGAGCATCCTGAATACATTGACTAATTTTCTTTGAAAGATGTGAGAGTTTTCTGTTGAAGATGTTTTAAATCGGATCCTCTCTTGCACAACTGTTACAACATCGAAACACGATGAGAAATATTTGACTGGTACAACCCTAAAACTGCATAAACCATTCCTACCAGTGCAATACTTGTAATACAGTTCTGGACAGATATGAATAGACTGTGGCCACAGAAGCCACAGTTCAGCTGGATTGCTCACATGTGGGATTTTGTTTCCATACATACCGGGGACTCAAAATACTATATGCAAGTAAACAAAATGATTTCTGGTTGCTACGGATACCACCACATTTATGTATTTTATCTCTCTTCAGTGTGTAAACACTCACCAACACCGTACAAGAGTTATTCTGGTTCTCTTTAAAGTAGTGTGGGTCAATGGCTGCCTCATGTATCAGGATTTTCTGATTCAGGGCAAGCTAAATTTCCTAGAAATTATTAGGATCCCCTTTCACCTCCCTCATGTCCAAGAAAGAGCAACTGGAAACACTCTGGAAAACACAGCTGGATAAAATCCACACATTCACACACATACACGCACACTGCTGCAGGATGAGAGAGCTCATCTGAACCTTCTGCGACTGCCAAAATGGATGGCTTTTCCCAAAACTGAGCAAGGAGAAATACAGCACAGCCAAGAGTCCCATTCGCCTGCTTTAAACCTTGCAAAGAGTCCTCCCCTCGATGCCCAGCAGGAAGGCAGCTCCCAGGAGGGCTCTTACACATCCCTTCAGGATAAGAGCACGTAAGCAACACTTATTCTCCTAAGTTACTTTTGCTATCAATTTTTCTGTTACTTAGAAGATTAAAGGCACTCTCCTTAAAAAACTGAGCAGTTCATTACTGAATTAAATTCCACAAATTATAAAAAGTATTAACTTATAACACTAATTAAAGATTTATCAGCCTAGAAATCTGTTTCTTTTATGTTTGGGGTTTGGATGTTAGGTTTGGGGTTTTTAGTGCCATCTGAGGAAGCGGATGAGTCTGATTTTAACTGCTGTCCCCCAGAGAGACTCTGCACTCCTCCCTTCCCCACATGCTCCATGCACATTCATATCCCTTTCCTCAGCCAGCGCAGGCTCCTCTGTGATTCAAGCGCCCCAAACTTAGTTTGTGTTCTTCTGCTGGTGAATTATTGGAGCCAGCCCGCCGCAGGCTGACAGCTGACACAGAGCAGTGGGAGCATTCAAACTGCTCACAGGGACAGAAAACGATGCAATTGCTATGCAAAACCACACCCATGAGCTGAGCTCCCTCCCCCAGCAATGTATCAGAACCACTTCATGCCATTTTCCCGGAAGTACCTCAAAACAGCCTTCTTGACACCTCATCTTCTCCAGACGTGCACACTATTACAAACACGCGTATCTCTCGTGAAATCCGTTCCAAATACACAAAAACCCACTTACGAGAAGCGCTCAAGTTTTTCTCCATGATTTACAAATCACCCCTGGTAAGTTTCTTTTTAAAACAAAACAGTATTTTGCCAGGTAGAGACGCCACAGATTATGTTACTGAACTATCCCTACAGCGCTAACAGCAATTTACAAAGCACATGGCAATAAGAACAGGATAGAGAATTTTAGGGCCCAGTTTAAATAAACGCACGTAGAAACAATTATGCGTGCAGAATCCACATGAACAAGTTATGTATCACCATACAGGCACAACAAGGCAGTTACAGCTTTACACAGTTATCCCTAAATGACTTAAAAACTAAACTTGATGTTAGGTTTTTGTTGTTGGGTTTTGTTCGTTTGTTTTCCAAACAGGATTTTTTTGGGTTCATTTCTTCCAAAATCTTCCTAACACTGGCTTCAATCAGTGATTTATTTAATTAAGATGACACCTGAAGGAGAACTTGCAAAGTTCTGGCACTCCTAGAAGCCAACAAAATGCTTTATAAAGGAGTACTTATAATACAGAATCAGAAAGATGGTATCAAAACAGAATACATAACGTATGTGAACACTACATTACTTATTTAGAACATGAGGATTAACTTTTATACACCCTTGCCTCCAAAAACCCACAGACAACCAACTATTTTTTCAGAAGGCCGTGTTGATCTCTCAGGTTTCTTCTTGATGTACACTGACACCTCATGGACATTTAAAAAACTTTTAGGGTCTACTCTCTTGGTGCCGTCTTTCTCTGGTTTTAGAAATCCAATAACTTCTTTTTCTTTTATGTCTCACTGTTCTCTTTAGAAACATCCAGGGCATCATTTGGTCTATTGCTGATTTTCTCTCAACAAAATACTTAGCATTTGTTTGTGATGAGCAGGGGGCCTGCCTCCCCAGACACTGAACCACGGAACACAGACAGACAAGGTATCTCTCTCCAGCTGGAACTAGGGACCTTTCCAACCCAAAACCATTCTGTTATTGCATGATTACCTAAGAATGTCAACAAAATTCACCATTTCCAGTTTAATTTATGTCCAAGTAGCAAGGAGCTTTATTTAGCACTGTTGTACCATAGGAGGATATGCAAAAGGCAAGGCTCCTTACAGATTTGCGTTCTGGAGTATAAGTGTGTTATCCTTCACTTTTCCCAACAGGCTAACATGTATGAAGAGAACAAACCAATCCTCTGCTATTTCTTCCTTCTTGTTTGAGACAGAGAAACAACCTCCTCCACCACCAAAAAAACCAAACCAAAACCCCGTCTGACAAGGAAAAAGTCTGTAGCAATCCATGTAAATTGTCAAGTCACACATCATACATGTCAAGTGTGATACCCTGACAAACCACTCCTTGCTAAATAAAATGATGAAGTCTTCAACACTGAAAAGCATGAGAGTAATATAAATGCAATAGGCTGATAACGCTTATTTGCTATGGGTATTACTTCTCTTCCAAAATACTGCAAAGCAAATTTAATTAAAGACATCCATGCAGTATTAATATACAGGGAAAAAAACCCAACTAATTCTTTTGAAATATTTATCTTTACCTAAATCTTGAAGACAAAACTACTTCAAAGGATATTGTTAGTTCTTAAGAAAATTAAAAGAAGCTCCATTATGTCTTTTCTTTAGATGTGCTACTTCAAATTTATTGATCTTGTACAGAACACTTGAATTTTGCCGTCTGAAGTGTTCCTGGCATTCCTAAACACAATATTCAAATATTTTGACAAAATCTGTGAGGCTTGGCAGTTTTTATAAATAAAACTATAAAACCCAAATGTAATAAAATCCTTTACCTCATCTCTTTTCCATGCCTAAGGGAAGAGGAAATGATTCTCAAGTATCTACTCTTTACTTTATGCAAACTTTGTTTTACATTTCTTCTCAAGTGGACCTTGTGTAGCATTAAAACCAAGCCAAAAAGGACAGAAAAATTCACTTTGCATCCCAGAGAAAAAACATCCCATCAATTCCTTGTCCCACAGGGCTCCTGGCTTTTAGCAGAGATGGAACAACCAAACTGCCAGTCAGCATATTTTCCCAACACATTCCATTCCACCCCAGCCAAAAAGCAGCAGCTGGTAGATTCCATTCACTGTGAAATAGAGTATACTTTTCAGTCAACGCTATCACCATCTGGGTCAACAACAAGGGAAATACCGCACCTATTCTCATTTATAAAAGATTAAAATCAGGTCATCTTGAAGCACACACTTGAGAAAAAAAATCCAATGTAACGCACATAAAACTAAAGCTTATTTTGCTCCACTCATATATATGAAAGAGTGCTAGCAACACGTGCAGTAATGGTAGATGATACTAACTACTATAAGCTTTGATAAGATGATACTAACTACCGCATCCAGCTTTGCAACTGAGCCAAGCTTCAGATGCAGGCTTTCTGCATCAGGTGCCAGAATCAAAGACCACAAGGCAGGGCAAACAATAAAATAAAAAATAAATCATCTATTACTAAGATTAGGAGAAAAATTCATTTTATATTCATCAATAGCATTGCTGATAGCAATTCAAGTTACAGCACCATACTATTTAGGAGCTGCTGCATGAAATTTTGGAAGATCAAACAAACATGCACTATTCTGGTATCCATTACACACAAATAATGGATTTACGTTTTGTGGTTTTATTATTATTGGGCTGTCAAAATCAGCCCGAATGCCCCTGAGTTGAAGTCTCTTATCTACATACTACATGTGTTTTCAGATAGCTTGTAGCTGTCTGGCAGCCCAGTTTTCTGAATTGCTTATCCCAGAGAATAATTTTCAGCCATAACCTGTTAAAAGTGGACTAGTAAACTCTGTCCAAAGACTACGCATCCTTCATCAAGTGCACTTTTTGGTACTATTTTAGCTAGCACTGTAGTTCTAAACATGGATGTCTATTGCTTTTGTATTTGCACAAGAGCAAGATAAGGTGTATCAGCCACCATGACTTTCAGTTTTCTAACTAAACCACTATTAACCATTACCTTTACAGGCACTTCATCCCCAAGAAAGACAAAGAGGAAAGGGGGAAACCAATGCTGCTTTCCACCACCTGGAAGTCAAGATGTTTTGCCTTAACAGATTGATTTGCTTTTAAGTTGTGCCAGTTTGATTCCTGTTCAGGACAGGTCAGGTGAGGAAAAAAAAACCAACAAACATATAAAAGTGGTAAAGATCAGATGAGAGGACAGGTCTGCAACCTGAACCTTCACACATCTACACCACAAAGCAGCTTGGCCTCCAGATTCCTAGCACATGAGGTTAAGGAACTAACAGAAACTGCAGCTCTTCAAAACTGTAAAAATCCAGCTGGTACCAGAAGTACAGAACAGAACACACTTGATTATTGCATGTACCTATGAAGATTTAACAGGATGATTAGAGGTACAAAATTCACTTGACTATACAACGAAAGAGACTAATTGAACTTCTTGGGCAAAATGAGGTCAAGTCAGGTTATTTGAGGCACTTCAACAAAACAGTTTTACTACTGGAACACAGTGAAAGTGCAGCCACTTTTCTCCCTGTAAGGATCAACTTAAAGTTAATCCTAAGAAAGGCACAAAGTATCTTAAAAATTAAGCAGGCTGGGTTTCACAAGAGTCCCAAATTAGGATGCAAAGGTTGACTGAATAGACAGATGGGAGCAGGAAGAGGCTCTGCAAATCTCAGCATGTTCCCTACATGCTGACATGTATGTCATATATATATGTCTCATGTATATGTCATATACGTATGTATCAACATGTGCCTGTTTTTAATCTAATTTCACGTGAAAGGTAAGAGGAACAGGGTGAGACTCGGCTGAAGGTAAACAGCCTCCTATTTTCTAACCTGGTGGTAGCAAGACTGAAAAACCCATGTAAGTGCTGCTTCTTTCAGGGTAGGAGTCTCCTTCAATATCAAAACAGTGCAGCTAGGAATAAAAACCAAACCAAGAACCAAATCAGAACTGACGAACATGCAGCCTGCTGATTAAAAAGGCCTTATTCAGCTTTTACTCAGCAGTAGAGTCTGAAGCAATGTACACTGGCTTCTCAGGTAAATTCATTTCTGAAATCAAGCATCACAAACCAACACTTTTCCAAAATCAAAACAGTCTACATATACACAGTTCTTCCTAGATTGTCTTGAAAAAGATCACATTTACATCTCTCTAAGCTCTTACGATTTTTTTCACCATGCCAGGTTTACATATCCTTCCCTCCATAAGGGCTTCAATTTTCCACAAGGAATCAACAAAAACTAGCATAAAAACTCAACCACAAACAGCTGACTTTTCAGCTCAGACCTATGTCAAAAAATTTTCCAGTAAAACTATGGAAGTTGGGAAGGACACTGGCTTTATACCACTGAAGCAGTTATGCAAGCAAACTCTAATGTCAACTTTTGCCAACATGGACTACTTTGTTCAGAGAATCCATAGACGCTACACTAGCAATTCTAGCACACAATAATCTCCCACTGGGAAGGACTTGACACAAATGCTCTTTCTGTAATTTCAGAACTACTTTTAAGTGCAAACAGTCTCAACCTATTTTCCCATGCTAGGAGGAAAAAAGGAATCACAGAATAGTTAGTGTTGGAAAGGACCTTACGATCATCAAGTTCCAACCCCCCTGCCATGGGCAGGGACAGCTCACACTAAACCATGTCACCCAAGGCTCTGTCCAAGCTGGCCTTGAACAATGCCAGGGATGGAGCATTCACAACCTCCCTGGGCAACCAATTCCAGTGCCTCACCACCCTAAGAGTAAAGAACTTCTTCCTTATATCCAATCTAAACTTCCCCTGTTTAAGTTTTAACCCATTACCCCTTGTCCTATGTCTTATCACTACAGTCCCTAATGAATAGCCCCCCCCCCTTCAGATACTGGAAGGCTGCTATGAGGTCTCCACGCAGCCTTCTCTTCTCCAGGCTGAACAGCCCCAACTTCCTCAGCCTGTCTTCATACGGGAGGTGCTCCAGTCCCCTGATCGTCCTCGTGGCCCTCCTCTGGACTTGTTCCAGCAGTTCCATGTCCTTTTTATGTTGAGGACACCAGAACTGCACACAATACTCCAGGTGAGGTCTCACAAGAGCAGAGTAGAGGGGCAGGATCACCTCTTTCGACCTGCTGGTCATGCTCTTTTTGATGCAGCCCAGGATACAGTTGGCTTTATGGGCTGCGAGCACACACTGAAGCCGGCTCATGTTTTTTCTCATCAACCAGCACCCCCAAGTCCTTCTCTGCAGGGCCGCTCTGAATCTCTTCTCTGCCCAACCTGTAGCTGTGTCTGGGATTGCTCCGACCCAGGTGTAGGACCTTGCACTTGTCATGGTTGAACTTCATAAGGTTGGCATCAGCCCACCCCACAAGCGTGTCAAGGTCCCTCTGGATGGCATCCCTTCCCTGCAGCATATCAACCAAACTACACAGCTTCGTGGCATCGGCAAACTTGCTGAGGGCACACTCAATCCCACTGTCCATGTCAGCGACGAAGATGTTGAACAAGATTGGTCCCAACACTGATTCCTGAGGGACACCACTTGTTACTGGTCTCCAGCTGGATGTTGAGCCATTGACCACAACTCTTTGCGTGCAGCCATCCAGCCAGTTCTTTATCCACCGAGTGGTCCATCCATCAAATTGATGTCTCTCCAATTTAGAGACAAGGATGTCGTGTGGGACAGTGTTGAACGCTTTGCACAAGTCCAGGTAGATGACATCAACTGCTCCACCCCTGTCCATCACTTCCATAGCCCCATCATAGAAGGCCACCAAATTGGTCAGGCAGGATTTCCCCTTAGTGAAGCCACGCTGGCTGTCACCAAGCACCTTGTTGTTTTTCATGTGCCTTAGCATGCCTTCCAGGAGAACGCGCTCCAAGATTTTGCCAGGCACAGAAGTAGCTGAGCTAGAGCCTAAACTGAAAGGCAACAGTCCCACTCAAGAGTCACTGTCATGAATGAACAGAACAGACCCAAGTGAAAAAAGAATAACCTCACTTTTCCAACGGAACAGTGATGCTCAGTCTTGAAATGGAGACACATAAAACAGTTATGAAACTGAAGCAAAGAAAAGAAAAATCTCACAAGTGCAACTTCAGGTATAAAGCTGAAACACATCAAAGGTACTACAGCAGTAGCGTAAGTCTATATGTGTTCTCTTGAAGACTTCTACCACCTGCTATATCAATACAAGGTCTAAAAGAATTTTTCTCACGGCCTTACACAACCCAGAAACTATCAAAATAAACACAGGCAACAAAAGAGTCTCGCCACAAACCAAAAGATCTTACGCAGTTCGCTTGTTTTCAGGCTATGAAAGTTAAATTAGAGGCATCACTTCCTGACAAGTTTTACCTTTATTTTGCTTACCCATTTTATCTACATGCCAAAATAGCTAGCTGTTTGTATTTATAAATATAGCTAGCTATATGTAGCTAGCTATAGTTACCTTTTTCCAAACATGCAAAGGACAGAAATACTGCATACGAACACTAGCTCAGGTTACTGAGCATACTGGTATTGGCTGGGGTACAGTTTAATTTTCTCCACAGTAGCTTGTATAAATCTATGTTTTGGATTTGTGCTGAAAACAGTGCTGGTAACACAGGGATGATTTAGTTCCTGCTGAATAGTGCTTGCACAGCACCAAGCCACTTTCTGCTTCTCACACTGCCCCGTCAAGCAAGAAGGCTGGTGATATGGAAGAAGTTGGAGGGGACAGAGCTGGGACAGCTGGCTCACTGACCAAAGGGATATCCCAAACCAAATGACATCATGCACAGCAATAAAAGCTGGGGGAAGAAGAAGGCAGGGGATGTTCGAAGTGATGGCATTTGTCTTATCAAGTAAATGTTACACATGATGGATCCTTGCTCTCCTGAAGATGGCTGAACACCTGCCTGCCCATGCGAAATGGTGAATGAATTCCTTGTTTTGCTTTGCTTGTGTGTGGCTTTCACTTTACCTGTTAATCTGTCTTCATCTCTCATTTTTACCTGTCCAGTTCTCTCCCCCATCCAGCCACCGGAAGCAAGCAACCGCTGTGCGAGGCTGAGCTGCCCACCAGTTAAACCAAGCTAGAAAATGGCAGAATTACAGTAACATGCAACCTTGCCACATTTAGCTTAAGTGGAATAAAGACACTGTTTAATTACACGTCTTTATTACTTGGTGAGTTAGGGAAGTAGGTATTTTTCAATTAATAAGTCTGTCCATGATTCCAGTTCTCCAAGATCTCTAAACAGTTCAGACATTCCCTTTATAGATCAGCTCTGTGAGGGAGACCAATAAAACTTACATCATGCAACCCACGCTGGATTTCCTTAAATTTCCTATTATGTTATTTCAATAAATAACCCGAGCACTTGAAGAACATCAGGAGAACAAGGAAATACAAAGCAGAAATGCCAGACAGCTTTAAATGAATATAGAAATTCCTTACAGTGAAAAGTGCCATATGACTAGCTGCAGTAGCGTTTACACAACATAACAAAGAAAGATTAACAATGGAGTAGAAATGGCCAGAAGGCAAAATTATTTCCTAGTTTACATGAAAAAATATCAGAAGTTAAATACTCTTTCACTAGGATTAAACATAACCCAGCAGATCACAAGCTGGATGTATTTTACAGAAACTACCACTGTCACCTCAGAACTAAAGCTTTAAAGTATGTTAAAACTGTTGTTATTGTTTACTGAGGCAAACAAACCCATATCTTGGGTTGCTATTCTGTTTTTTGTTTGCAGAATAAGAAGCACAAGTGGCATATTGATACGCCAGCACTTCTCAGGACAGAACTGGCACTGTAGTCAGCAACGCATGAGATTTCCCAAGCCAGAGAGGAGATCAGTGGAAGTTTCAATGTACTTATTCAGCTGTGGTCCTGACTGCCAGTGTACTTTTTGCTGATGAATCTTTTTGGAGGACAAAATGAAGGAATCTGGTTTTCCCTACTCCTCTTATCTGGGATGTTTACAAAGGAATCCTAGCCTTTGTGGATGCCTCATTTACACCTGGGGAGTGTGGTGTGTGTGATATGGGTGAAGCAAACCTCAAGATTCAGTTTTCATAGCTAAGAGGGTTTGTCGAATTAGGGCAAATGGAGAGGTTAAAGCTGTGGTAAGCAGGTACGGAATCTTCCAAAATAACTGTATAATTACAACAATCTTACTCAGGTCAAAAAAGAATCCTCAGTCACCTTTCCAAACTGGGCAGAGCAGCAGGTGATGTACTGATCCCCGATATAGCCAAGGGCAAAAAGGGACTACTGCTGTAATTACATGTCCCCAGTGTTTTCCTTGTGCTGCCACCGCAGTTACCTTTCTGTTCCATAAACTGACCTATTAAAGCCCAACTGGCAGAAAGCTAGAATGCTTTTGCGAATTCAGCCCCCAAAGTGAGTGACTGTAAGATCAGCTGAACAGCAGTGCAAGAGGAGGGCGAGGAAACTCACAAAGGAGGGATATTAAGGGAGACTACTTTTGTAACATGGGCTTGAATTTACTGTCTTTTCAAACAGCACTTAAAGTTAACTTTGCTCATCTGTGCAGATGCATCTTGGCTTCTGGTCTCATCTGTAATTCAGGCTTTTAATCATATTCCCAAATTATGCTGTAAATAAAGTCTTACTTTCTTTACGTTCTTAGAAGGAAGGTACAAAAATTGCTGAGCAGTGAAATTACAGAACAAAAGTCTATAAAGACTAGACAATAAATAGTGCAACATAATCAATGGTACTTAACCAGGGACGATGCATCATCTTTTCTGTATTTTCTGCACACATAGTCCCCATCATTCCAGTCCACATACAGTGCTCAGCAGCAGGTAAAGTAGACAGCACACCTCAGATGTGTGAGCTGCACAGACAGCAGGTCACCCTCAGCATCGCACGACCACCCTCACTCCACCTGCAACACTCTCCTGTTACCCACATACTTGGTAAGCAATTTCTGCTTAGATAAGCACAATGAAGTATGTTGAGCCCTCTGAGTACTGGTCAGAGCATTAGTTTAATACACTTAATATTTTTATAAGATTTTTCATCAAAAGATACCCTGAGAAGAAATGTCTAACAGGATTCAAACTTTGTCTCTGTAATACACTGCATATTTTCAGATCTCACAAATACTGCTTTCTGATCTCTGCACTTTTTAACTTGATCTTTGTGTTCGGGTTTGTCCTTGCATTACACTGCTTTGAACTGTAGATTATTTCCTACAACTGAGAGAAATCCAGAATCTCTAAGCTGAACAACAGAATGATGAAACACAAAAGCTTTGTTTTCATGATTTTTGTTTCCTTTAAATTTCAGGCTGTCCAAGCAGTCCAATTATTAATTAACAATCCTGTTAATCCAAATAATAATTTGGACTATTACATCGAATGTACAAAAAGTGCAAAGTAATACTCTTAACTTTTTAAGTTTGAAAGACAGAAAAAGAGCAGGACCGCCGGGAATCACTCCAAAAAAGCGCAGCAATGTCAAGTTTTGTCACTTGGTGGCAGCACACCAAAGAAAACCGAAACACTCGGGCAAGAGCACAAAGCTCAGTCAGCACATACTCCTTTCCGTCTCTCATACAAGAGCCAGAACTCCTGGAAGGCTCTAATCAGGTTCACAGATTTAACATGGGCACCTAAATTTTTAAGACTAGTGACTTCACGTTCGAGAAGACACTAAAGGTTCAAAATTAAAAGAGCTCTACTTCAGTCTTTCTGACTAATGTTTACAGGTTCACCTGCCTCCACCAAGATTTGGCATGCATTGCCAAGTGCATGCTAAATAACATTCACAAGCAGGTGCAAGCATGGGCAAGCAAACAGAAGCAAAACTTGAAAGCCTGACATCCCACTGGTTCTAACTCTTCATTCAAACAGAACTAAATAGGGGACTCTGATTCAGATGCACCATCTGTTTGGGTTCTACCTTCTCCCCATGCTGCCAGAAAAGGCCTACAAACACACCAGAAAACTCCCTACAGTGGTTTAAACTTCTCCTACCAGCATCTCTTTGACCACCTGATACCATTGCAAGCATTACATATGAAAGGCAGTACCACATGCAGTAAATACCTGACAGTGCTACCATGAACCATGACAACGAACCAGAACTGATAGTCTTTACCCATTTAAATAATTTATGCTAAGCAAAGGTCAGATTAAATTAATAATAGATCATAATAATTTAATAATTTAACAAACATCCAAGAAATGTTTGAAACTACTGCTACTGAAGCAGGAAGAAGATGCAATGAGAACACAATGATCTGCTGTTCCTTGTCCCCTTGTTAATGTAGCAACGGCTCATTTACCACATGGGAAACAGTTTCTCTCAAACTGATCTTGTACACCAACACTTACAAAGCCAGGCAAATAGTTGTTTTATTTCTCCAGATAGATGATAAACAGCTTGATTTTGCACTATTTGTACCTACATGCCAGACTTACCTATGGCTAATAAGATACTACCATATGCCATCACATCATTATCACACAAGTTAAAATGGAAGTTTTTAGATGTATTTTCTATGTATTAAATGTCGATCAGCATAATTTCAAGATCTTAAACATTTCTTAATAATGATCCCATGCAAAAGCAATAAAGTATTTATAGTATCATGATTTTTTTTTTGTGCTGTGCATAAGCTGATATTATTCAAATACTTGACATCTGAAACAAAGAATTTCAGGGAACAAACTATCATTATTGAAGCATTAGGGAGACTGAGTCATCACATTAAGCTAAGCACAAGGAAATACACTCCACATGAAGCACAGAAAAGCAACTGTGATATTTAAAAATATAAAATAAATTCAAATAGAGAGGATAAGCTTTCCCTCCCTTCCTCATGCCTGACCAAATAGCTTATTGTTATATAGTATATATGCAGTCTGGTATGGCCCTTCAATTTGATCAGCTTTATTAAAACTACACTTTCATCGGAGGACACAGACACACACATGAAACAACTCAGCCTCATCCATCATAACAGCAAAAAGATAAAATGGAGACCGAGAGATGAAAGCAAACAGAAAGCAAGATTAGCACGGCATTTGCCATCAGAGGGAGTACAAGCCTTAAACAAAGGCATTCAGCTTCCAGGGGAGAGCAGACATGCAGCTCCTGGGCGATTATGAACACCTACACCGGTTTAAGGGAGGGCTGGTCCTCCACATTTTTTGTTGATGAACAGCATATATGGGAAACAGCGGCAACAAAACAACGAGAGCTGTAAAACAGAGCTACTATAACAGTTTTGATACAGAGACACACAGCTATGGGATACTGAACAACAGCTTCCAAGATCTGGCCACTTAAATAAGTAATACTAAATAAAAGTTAGGAAAACGGTGGTCCTGGTTGGCTTTCTCAGTGAGCTTACTGCCTTCAGAAGTACAAAAGGATACTGTATTGCCATATGGAGCTTGATTTTGGGTCTGACTGAAATGAAAAGGGACAAGCAAAACAATTAAGGCACTCATCTGTACATCAGCCTGTGCTTTATCCCATGCTCTCACTTCTCCCTTGCTGCTGTTCAGTGCCAGGTGTGACTTAACACGCAGTAACCTCCTCTGCATTACCTGTTAAAAGCAGATCCTCAGCTGAGGCATGGATAAAAGAGGGGAGAACGATCCTACCAAAACCGAAAGTAACACCCACCCTCCCCCAAACCAAACACACAAGTTCCCAAGTCTCCTCTTCCTGCTGCTAGAGAGGGAAGAGATAACCCTTTTCTCAGCACATTCAGGACCTACTGGATGAGGTCTAGTTAATACTGAAGCTCTAATAGGCTCAGCCTAGTTGAGAAGGGAGAATGTTTGACTATTTACTCATGGCCCAAGGTGCAGAATGTATTAGCTTCCCAACACTAGGTAGGTAGTTACCTGTATTTCAAAGGTACTGAAGAAGTAGCACAGTAGGGTTACAGTACCTCAGAGTATTTGCTACATTCAAATGGTAGAGCAACTTCCTTAGGTAATCTACATTTTTCCTATTTAAAAGTGTCCTCCACAAAATCAGCAGAATTCGCCTTTTAAAATGAAAGTCAGCTTTTCAAAATTAAATCAACTACATTTTAGTCGGGGGGGAAGGGGGGGAGGGAACCCAAACCAAACCACCAAAACGAAATGCAAACAAAATCCCCGCAAGCCCAATCGAGAAAGGAAGGTGAACTAAAACCTGATTTACAGCAAAATTATTCTACTTGGGGCGGGGGGGAGGGAAACACTCTTTTTCACAGGAATCAAAAGCTGGAGGAACATACTTGGTGTTAAGTACCTCGCCTGCCTAGGACAAGTGTAAATGAGTCATACCATCTGTACTCACATTCAAAGGATAGTCTGGCAAGATAGCAGGGAGAACACAAAGCAGTATGACGCTCTTAATGTTATGGAAGCATTTAAACTGGGGAATAGAGGAAGACTTACCAGTTAAAACAGGAACTGCCCACATTAACAAGACATTGCGCACCTTATTCTCAGAATCTGAATTATTGGTAGAATTCTACACAGTAACCTATAGCACTACAGAGATACTACAGACTGACATATAAAGACACTGCAGAGGCTGATTAATGTTGTATTTCATATGAATATATTTATCCCACAGAATAATGCAAGAGACGATCAAAGTAGAAAGCAAACAGACTGTAGCAAGAAGTCATTCCACAACATCAATAATTCAGAGAGAAGCTATTTAAGATAACCATTTGTTACAAAGGCAAGACAAAATGCATCGACAAAGGAAAAAAAATAACCAACAGAATCAAGGCTGGCAAGCAGCCTTCTAAACAGAGTTGTGCTGATCAGAGTAAAGCAACAACCACACTGGAAGAAACAAGGGACCTTGCAAAGATGCTGTGTGAGACTAACTCCAGCAAAGGGGGCAGAGGTCTCATCCAAACAGATGCGTCGTGGCAGTATCTGAGTGAAGGCGGACAGAGCCAGTGCCAACATCTGCAGCAACGTGCCTCAGAGCTCTCATCCCAACAAAACGGAGCTGTGTGGGCGAGGGACCCGAATTCATGGAAACCATAACCAAGGTGTAAAGGCTTATCATGAAACAAATTATTAATACTGGAAAAATGTGCAAAGCTTGGGTTTTTCTTTTTAAAAGTCCCTAAACTACATGGAAGGCTGAACATTATTTGTTGTAATAAAAACAATACATTTAAAAATACAAACCTAAGCTTTACTTTCAATCTCAGGATACGTAAGTTAACATACAAACTCACAGAGGGTAGATTTAGACTTAGATTTAGTTGACATTTAAACTAACAAAGGGTAGATTGAAATGAGACATTAGGAAGAAGCTCTTCCCTGTGAGGGTGGTGAGGCTCTGGCACAGGTTGCCCAGAAAAGCTGTGGCTGCCCCATCCCTGGCAGTGTTCAAGGCCAGGTTGGATGGGGCTTTGAGCAAGCTGCTCTAGGAGAAGGTGTCCCTGGCCGTGGCAGGGGGTTCAGAAACATGAGCTTTAAGGTTCCTTACAACCCAAACCATTCTGCGATTCTATGATTTTTTACATCAGCTCAGAGTCTGCAGTACTAAATTATGCTACAGACTTTCAACATAGCACAAAGACATAGCTTATTTATGATGGTTACATTTAAGGTAGAATACATACAGGAAGGACAACAAATTTTCCCAAAGATATTCCTGACATCTCAGATGCTAGAAGAGGGGAGAACAGACATCCACTTACTGTCCCAAAACCCTTTTGATAATCTGTTTATACCAGGCTTTGAGGAGCATTAAAAGCACAATTAATTTAAAATGGCTTCTCACTTTCTCTTCCTGCCTTCATCTTTCAGTTGAGAAAATTGTTCACTATCCTAAAAAAAAAAAAAAAAAAAAAAAAAATCTGGAAAAGAAGAAATAAACCAACTCATGTTGGTTTATCTACTTTAGCCTCTAACTTCTTTGCTGGTAAAATCAGGCATGTTATTGTGGTGCATTCTGCAGGTTATATTAATAGCATTTACAATTCCCAGTAGGTTTAGCAGCAGCTATTCACAAAGATGTCTGCCCCCAGTAATCATGGTTCACAAGTAGGCACATTAACATAAACCAAATATCATTAAAATATATGTCCAGCTGTGAACAGAGTTGATTTGAGGGGAGGAGAGGATGTGGGGGGGGGGGTGAGGGGGGGGGTGGAGGATGCTATAACCATACCACTTCCTCAGTGACTACCTACTTACCCAGGACTACCACTCAGAGGAGCTTCACAGGCAAATGAAGCAGTAACTCAAAGCTGTTTCCTTATGAACTGGCAGAACTGTCAGAGATCACGGCAAAAGTATTACGCCATTTTTAAACAGAAGTAGATTCAAAACCAGATTTAAGAGCACTCCTGCTGTTGGATCCTACTTAAGGATTTGCTATCCAGAAAAAAAGCTTTGAGCTAGAACAGCTCCCTAGCACAAAACAAGAGGTGAAATAATGAATCTGCAAGCCTGGAGAATCTTGAATGTATGAAGTATTGCAAAAGACCTAAGCGAAAACACGTGTTGATCCTCTGATGTTCACAATACTGTTGAAAATCAAACATGATCAAGGCAGAAGAGGAGTAAGATCCTCCAGAGATTCCAGAGACCTTTACCTACACGTTATTTCAGCGTGTGCACATGGATCTCTTCGAACAATAACTGCATGCACAGAAAGTCATTATTATCAACTTCAAAGTTCCTTATATACCTGGGATTGACACAGAGTTTAAACACAAACAAAACCAACCCTACAACAGCTCAGGTACCAGTTTTACAGTCCTCAATTTCATTTTTACTACTCTTTTTAAGTGCCTCAGAAAGCATTTCAGTTAAAAAGAACTGGGGAAGAAAAGAAAGCAAGTAGAAGATGAATTCTGATCTGACATAACATTAAAAGGACTGATAAAAAGGTAGACAATAGCACTGCTTCTTAAGCTGAGGGAACAAATCTTAAAATACTGTTTCACACATCTTTTAGCAAGGTAATTATCTGGATAAAAATAAGGAAGCGTGCCATGAGTCACAGCAGTTCAGATGTGAATCAATCCATCGAGAAAGTTCACAACCAGGACAGGTTTTTTTTTAGAACCTACAGCTACTTTTCAAACACACTGTACTTTAGTAAGACCAGAACAGAGTCGTGCTTTCCAACCTGAACAGGCTTGTCACATTCAAAGAGGAGATTAGAATTCAAGAATTGATGTTCACACATGTTAAAATCTAAGAAGAAAACGCGGGTTCAGAGCTATTTGAGTACACATTTGTCCGTAGTGAGTTACTTCTCAAAAGGTCGCAGTTTGGCTTCACAGAAACCTCAGTGCTCAAAACACACGAGAACTGAAGAGTTAAAACCCCTCAGGTTTTAACGGAACAGTGCCTTTCTGGTACACAGCTGTCACATGTTTTAGAACAGCCACTGGAAAACAACAGTTAAAATGGTTATTGGGTAGAGGGAGGAAAGCATCACATACTTCAGCTATGTGCCAAGGAGCAAAGATCAGACTTGATCAGTAGTATTTCTAGGATAGCAGGGTGGCAGTTGCTGAGGGAACCTTGTACCAGTTGTATCACCTTTAAGAACTTCTGTATTTAATTAATGGGGTTCAACCACCACTATTTTATTTCCATGTATCTGAATTTTAACATTTCCAGGCAACCTAATACAAGGGTGGGAAAAACACAGAGGGTTAGGAGCATTTTAGAAAATACTGTGGACCTACACACCCATCAGAAAGGATTTATGTTTTATCATTCTATTTCAAACAAAAAATACGCACTTGGGAAATGAAATTAAGTGATAGGCATAAAAAGAATGTCTACTGGAAACATTCAGCTCCTGCATTAACACGAGCAAATCATCATAGGTAAAAACCTCCATGGAGTTTCCCACCCCCCGAAAGGAAACTAATACATTTTAAAAGGCTATCTTTAGAGTGATTTTTCGAAAGCAAAAACAGAAGTGCATCGAAATGGCCCCACTGGATCTTTAATGAGAAAGTGCTGTTAACACATACGGAGTAACAGTGCCTATGGTCATTTGGCCACCAACCCAAGCAGCAGCTGTCAACTTAATCCTACTGACTATGTCTTCAAAAGGCATATTTTTAAATAAAAGAGGCAGAAAACCGTAACAAAATATATGGAATAAGCAGCTCTTGGAACAAACTTACGAGTATGCAATTTCATATAAACATTTCCAGAACTGCTGATGCACATGGGGTTTTGTTGTCCTACCAGCCTCCAGGTTATTGTTACAGGACAAAAACATGACTTTAAGGTGGGACACATCAACTATTTCTCTCAAAACAGAGGTGTTAACTGTCAAGCTTTTGACACAGCTCAATGATCTATAGCTTTTATGTCCCCAAAATGCAAGCCCTAAAAAAGGTCTGCATAATTTCAGCATATGGATGTAGCAGCACTTCACCTTACAAGAGGCCCAAATGAGTCAATGACAAGTCAGGTATCTGAGCAAAAAGTGTGATTTGTGTTCTACAGCTCAGTGCGGTTCCATGGGAAATGCAGATGACACTTCCACATGCTCCAGGACTTCCTCCAGGGAACAACCCCGTTGCTTGGACAGGATATAGAGCTCAGCAGCCAAACATCTCTTTTACCTGCACTCTGCCAATTGCTTAAAGCTTCAGTCACAACTGTCACTTCCACATGAATGCAAGAGCAAAGTTGGCACTGTTACCTGCTATGCAGAAGTGGCATAGCCGACCGCTGCATTAATACAGCCTGCAAGGGGGAGAAAGTCAGGTGCCAGAAGCTGGTCATCTTCTCTATCTCGTGAGAAGACTACTGTGTGTAAGGGCACAACATTTAAGCTCAGCAGTATGAGTCACTACACAAGAAAAAGGGGGTTTTGCAAGGAAAATTAAGGCGTAAAGAAAACATTTTTTAAAATGCTATTAAATTTGCACAGACAATGGAATACTGAAAGGGGTGTGAAAAGACAGGTTAACTGCTAGAGATAAACTCACCCGCAGGGTAGACACAGACACTCCCACGAAAATCAGTCCCAAGTAATGCCACCAACCTAAGGCTGATCACTTCAACCAAACCGAGACCTTGCTCATTTATAGCTAAAGTGGCCTCACGCTTGACTAAACAGAATTCACTTCCAAAGTACATATGGTTACCCTCGAATACCTAGGTGCTGCACTCTTTAAAATAAATAAAGCAAGTCAGATTTTTCCTTGACAGACAGGAACCCAAGCAGAATGGTGCCATGCAGAATTGTACTGTTTTCTACTTCTTCAGGGGTGATGAGGATAGGGGTCAGATGGGAAACAGTTGGGAAAGGTCAACCTTCCAAACACAGAACCAAAAACTGATGTGCACTTAACGGGATGCAATCCAAAACAACCAAAATCAGGACAAAAGAACCACCCTATAAAACAATATTCCAGCAAGCATACCACATCTCTCCACAGCAGTGAAGCAGTGCTGCAGCAATTTCTCTGCCCTCTGCCCTGGACTCTTTAAATCCCTCCACACAGGGAGAAGGACAAGCAAACTACGAGTAAATACTTGGGAGGAATACACCTCCCTACCAGGTGTACCCCTCCTCAGAACAGACAGCTGACTGCTCTATACTAACACTTTAAAAGCTAATTTCTACCTATTTTTAGATGAAGGGCAGATGCAGCCAAATCAAAGTAAATTATCCTGTTTTCTATTTTTGCTCTTTGGATGCATTTACATAGCATGTAACAATCTTTACAATGCATTAATTACTTCACTTTTATTACATCTGCTAGACTTAAATGCATGATTTTATAAGGGCATTTGATAAAACCAGAAAATAATGAAAAATATTTGAAGTTGGTTTGACTACACGTGCCACTAATTAAAAAGCTTCAAAAAAATGTCTTGAGTTAAGCAGTCACATGAAGGAACTACTATGGACAGTTAGGGAGCTGAATCAATCACTTGGGGCTGGTCACAAAGCTGTCAGTTTCAGTATAAGCACAACTGTGCCAAACTTGGTAAGAGAAGCTTTTCTTTTCCCCAGCTTCTCCTGGTTTTCAACACTGAACAAACCAAGTAAGAGGAGTAATTGTAAAGAAAATACCATTTGTTCCAGAAGAGGCTACTGTTGTCTAATACCACTTTCAAGCAGTGAACTTTCATAAACTCGTTCCAAGTGCTTAGCTCATGATTTCCATCCGTGAAACTGTTCAAATTTAATCCTTTGGCAACAAATATATACACTATTTAAGCATCTTTTTTTTTAATCCTTTGTATACAAGTAGATGGTATACTTGGATCTTAACAAGTTATAGTCATGTATTTCCCTAATGTAACTTTTAAATTAGAAATTTCCCTGTCCTGTTCTCTACATCCTCGACTGAACGTTCCCTCAAAGTTCCCACAATCCACGCCAATAAACCACACTGAAAATAGATTAACCTTTTGTCTAGTCTTATCACTAAGAACCTTTGTACAAAATAATACAAAAAGCACAACAGAAAGCACAGCGTATCTCCCACAATGTAGAGAACACTAAGTACAGAAGAGCAAGAAAATTACCATAAATGCCATGTAATTCACAGTACTGAACCTGATTTTTAAACACTAATAGCCACAGGTCTTCTCAGGACTTTGCATACTTTCAACAGCTTTCATTTATTTCAGCGTAGATGAATAAGATTCTGCTATCATGTCATACTCCCTCCTCTGACACAGAAAAGATAGAATTGGATACTTAGGTAAGGTTTCTTAAATATCAAATTACTTTTTTAATTAACACTTTGCAAAATACTTCTTTATTGAATGTTTGTCAGCCTGGTGTCATGTGTGTGCCTGCCCTACCACTGCATTCCATTTGTGTGTTTTACACTGTTATGTCTCCTATGTGGGCTTTGACACCTGCTACAGCCAGCACTAACACTATTATCCTCCACTCACCTGCTCCACAGCCCACAGCAGGCACAGATGACCCGCTCATGGAGCAGCCCCTGGAGCACTATGATTTTAAAGCAAATACATAAAAACTAAAAATCAAAAATGCTGTTGCGGAGCAGTTTCAAGAACAAGCATGCAGCAGAGGCTGTAACCTGACCTTCACTGCGTCTTCCCAGCTTCTAAATAAACAATTATGAAGGCCAAGGGCTCTAAGTCAACCCTCCTGTATTGCTTACTTCTTAACTAAAACTACTTATAACAACAACATCTCCTAAGAAACATACAAGTGATACATATACAACTCTTTGGTGAAGACTGATAAGTGCAATTTCATTATACTTTTACTTTCTAAAATAATTATTCCCAGTGCAATCTTACAGTCAAGACATTTAAAACAAACAGCAACAAAAAACCAACCACCAAACACCCAAGCTTTGTAGTTTTATCATTGTTTATGCCAGAAAATTAAACCAGAGTCAAACACACGAATGCCCTCAATTGCACCCCACTGATTTAAAGAGCTTTGCAGCAGGATCAAACTGGGAAGCAGAATGAAGTGAGGAAGTCCATTTTGATAAGGTTTTCATTAATGGCAATTGGAAACACTATCTTTTCCAGCTGCTGATAAAAATATTTGCACAGCCAATGTGCTTATGTTGTGGTATCCCATACAACCATACTAGGTGATATGTGGAATATAAACCAGTAACTTTAACTACTGGTTATAATTCATTTTCTCACAGAGCAGAGATGAAATATTTTCTTCCATTACAGAAGACTTCAATTTACTCCTAGGCTGACATGCTTCATAAATTATTGTTTGTAGAGAAGTGACTAATTACTATTTTAGTTTATGCCAACTTAGTAATTTTTCTGCAAATGTATTTTCTTACTAGATATTTCCCTGCCCCAAGCATGTATCTTCCTGCAGGGAGATAGAGGGATCACTAGTCACAACAGGCATGACTCCAAGCCGTCACTGGATGGTCTCCAAGAATTAGAACTGCACATACAGAAGCATACAAGGGAGTTAAGAAGTTGAAGGGCTCTCTGGGCATACATGTTTCTCTGAGGGAAAAGGCTGCAGCAAGTTCAGACTACTTTTGCCATACAGTTTTCAGTTAACTGGACTACGCAAACACGATCTTACACTTCCCCTGTAACCTCTTGAGAACAGATAAAGGGAAGAAAAAGCCTTTTTGATGTAATTTTCAGAGCTCTAATGTAAAACTATGAGTAGTAGAGCACATTATTATCCTAATAAGGGAGAAAAACTACTTTAAAATGCTGCATGTTAAAGAAAGCTGGCATGCAGTTGTCATACATGAGACTGGAAAGAGGCGAGGACCATGAAAGGCAGCACGTGGTAAACAAGTATGTTACAGAAGAACTTCTCTTGTTTCAGTGTTTTCACAGTCAGTGTAATCAACATAAGATGTTCTAAACAGAAGCAGGCATCCTTAAGACCCTAGGTTCTCCCACAATTAAAGAGGAATTCACAACCACACTCAAACCCCAAAACAATCCGGAACCAGACAAGAAAATTAAGCACACTCCTGACTTCCATAACACACTCTAAGAAGTTCCAGGCCAAGAGTGTTGAAGCTACTTTCCCAGGGAGGCTCAAGGCAGACCACATTCAAATTCCCCCACTCCTCTCCCAGCCCCCAAACCAAAGGACACTCACAGAAGACACCTCTTGACTGCTGTTACAAAGGAAGACATTAGGGTAAGTTTGTCTGAGCCAAAACACTCCTTTCTAGTTCCTACACAGCAAAACTTTCAAGGAATAACTTTGCAGTCATTTGCTAACCTAAATAATTCATCAGTCCTCTCCCTTTTCACCACTTTGCAGAAGAAAAGAATGAGGGACTGCTTAAGCTCAGCTACAACCAAGTACCAAACCGTGGCCTCAGGCAGGAGGTTCAATCACTATTGTTAGAAACTTTGCAAATGAAAAAATATAACCCAAGAAGCAGCTTGTCATTAAACTCCATCCTAAACTTGTGAAGCTCCTGCCCTTTCACAAAAATGTACTTATCCACTGACTATAAAGACTGAGGTTCATTCAGGCAATGTACTACTCCATTTCTTACACACAGTCCTACCCTACTCCCTACCAGAAATACAGGCATTCAGTCCTTCGTGTATCTGTATTTCCTTCTCCTATCTGGCAGTTGGCCTTCACTGTGGTAAAGAATTTCTAAGTCACATAATTAGCAACACTTTGGCTGTTAATTAACCTTGCAAAAGAAGAACAGAATAACAAGGAAAACGTATCTTGATGTTTATGCCTGCACTGAACCTTCCTTGTTACAGGTCATTTTCATTGCTTCTTACCTAATAAAAACCCCATGACAGTGCAAATACACACCAAAGCAGTTGCCACCTCACTTCTGCAACCACACCATACAGTATGCAAACTAAGAACCTGGCATTCTGAACAGGCACCCTGTGATGAGTCATTGCTTCACAGCCATGCTACACTGCCATGTCACTGCGCTCTACACAAGACCGGGTCATGAAATCTTCAGGTCAAATGAGATCATTCCAACAACCCCTCCTTTCTTGAATCATTCATCCTACTTTTACAAGCTGTTTTGCCCAGAAAGAAGTGGTGTCAGGCAACATAGCGGGCAGTGTAGTTATGATACATAAAAACCAAGTGAGTAGGGGGCTTTTGAGAGCATGTCTAAAACACACGTACTTCAGTAGAGGCAGTAAGGGCTCCCACAGTGCAGAAGGCTCAACTCCAGCAGACATTTCCTGCAGACACATTCATTCTTTCTTTGGGTCCAGTTAAGTGTGCTGACAGCTACCACAAGACCAGGCTTCAGGCCTAGAAGATTTATTTCTGCTCGTGGTCATTCGGAAAGCAAAGAGCCAGTTTTCTATAGAACCTACTCCAGACTGACAGTGCCAAACAACTTTGCAACACCTCCGACCAGCATGGAGAAGAGCACCGCTAATACCAGTATGGCCAGCTTCCAGGGAAGGGGAGCTGAACTTCTCCTCTGACAGTCTCCACAGACACCGCTGGCATTGCTATTCCTCCTGTCATTCGAACAGATACTGTTTCTTTGGCTTATGTAAGTTCCAGAGAAGAACTTTATAGAAGGAAACGTATCTCACTGCTCCCCCATGTAAGGGACTGGATGTCGAGACAGGAAACCAGTGTGATACCCTAAATACTTACGGTATTTTTTACAGCCCCTGCAACAGCTAAAGAGACTTTCAGAGCAACCTTAGGTTGAACTACACAGATGTCATCAACAGCTTTTTAGCTCATGCCTATTTTTTGGCAAAATTCTACTTGTGGGCACAGACAATAATCTTTCACCAGCTGTGTGCTTGTGGAGGGAAAGAAACAGACCACAGCATCATGGGGTAGAAGTGGGAGAAAAAAAAAAGATGAGCTGGGTGGTTACTACGGGATCAGGAACGATGCAGGACGTTAATGGCATTTGCAGCCTTTCAGGTGACAGAGAAGTGAGAAGAAAAAGTGTTCTACAAGTCCTCCTTAACACTGAAAATGACCTCCCCCAGAATGAAAGAACACTATTAAAAATAAAGGCAACAGATACTGCAGAGCCATAAAACAAAATATTGCTCCTGGAACTGAGACAGGAGCAAAAGAAATGAAAGCTATCAGACGGTACCAATGCATGGTTCTAATTTGGCAAAGAGACTGCACAGCAACACATTATTAAGCATACGACCACTTTCGATTGATCCTCATGTTTTAGCAAACATTAGCAAGAACCAAACAGAACTCTGTAGTTACAAAGGAACTGAGGCAAAGGGGAGGGAATTCCATTAACATGCTATATCTGAACTGTCCCTGAACCATGACTTGGGATGTTTCACTAATTCAAAGCAATGAGTAATAACATAACCAAAAAAATAATGTTAGCATTTTGTTTTTCTTCACCTGCTTATTTTATGCATGCTCTCCCTTCATTTTAGCCTACCAACAATACTTTGTGGGGTGACGCTGGTGAGAAAATGAAGTATTAGTAGAGGCAGAGTAAAAGCAGCAGACACCACACAGAGATCCGAGACAGGAAAGAGACATGAATGCTTAGGATGAAAAGAAAGGCGTTGCACAGACTACCTGACCACTATCATGAGCAATGGACACAAGAAGCAGATGACCTAAATAAAGGACATGGAAGGAGAGAATACCAATTACCCCTAACATTATACAAAACTGTGTCTGCAGCAATGGATTTAAATGACTGCGTTACGCATTAGTTACAGATTATGTTAGTATATAAATAACTACAGAACTTCCTGAAAGGGGGTCTGGTTTGTTATTTCTTTTTTTCTTCCCAGCTCAGCTGTCTATAACTCAAATAAGTCCTTCAGCTATAAGTTAGGTAGATCCTTGGTCTCTTGTGCTGCCAGCTGCTGGATGACCATGCTCCTGAATGGAAGGTTCGACCTCCTCCCTGTTTAGAGGTACAAGTACAGCTGGAGCTATCAAAATGTAGGACAAACAGCAACATTTTTAAATGAAACACTGAATTCCTCCTGATTGCCAGAATTTCTGTAAGCATTAAAACTGCTCATTTTGGCCTCGATGCTTTAACTACTGCAATTTCATTCTCATGTTGTCATGCTGACTAGAATCCTTGCTTGTGCTCCCTTCTCTTCCTTCCTTAAGGTAATGTTATCTTTGCTTTCCTGAAGTTTAAATAACTAAATAATAACGGAGATGTACTCGTGTTTTCTTCTCTGTATGGGATGAAAGTACAGGATTTCAGCACAAAGTGAGAGTGAACCTCAAGTATGACTGCAGAATGACCAAGAATAACTTATAAGCAAATGCTCAGCTGGAATTAGGAAGCCCATTAAGTGATAGTTCGTTGCTTGAGAGTATAGAAACATTAAATATTTAGTATGGCTTCACAGCAGTTCAGGACTCGGTCAGAAATAGCATAACCCACACAAACCGGCAAAGTTATGTACAAAACCTAGCATTCATTAAGTTCTCCTAATACGAGTCAGTTTATAATTAAGAGCCATTCTTTCCTACTTCTTTCTTCTCCATCCCCATAACAACATAAGCTTAAGCGAAGTGTTAGAATAGGTAGACCTTTGCTTTACACTTCTCAAATATAGTTCCATTAATTTTGTGAGAAAAGCATTCACGTATTCGGGCTGTCCTAAATAGGGAGGCTTAGTCACGTACGCAATCTGTTTACTAGTATAGTCCGCCCAATTCACATACACACATTACTGTAGAAATAATCAATGAAAATCATAGGTTATATTCAATTCACAGTAAAGATCATCTCATTATCACAGGAGAGAAGACATTAGGTGCTTCGGCTAACAAGTAGTTCCTCAATCTACAAGGATGCTAAGGACCAACTATTTTGCCCTTGTTTCATTTGCATATCACTGCTGGTGCTTCCTGTTTAACTCTCTGCACTCACTCACGTGGCTACCAGTCTTATCTTCCTTTCTCTCCCACCTGCTCAGTCCCACCACTCTCGTATTAGCTCTAGGTTTGTGCTGAAATGGATCGGTGCTGTACGATTTATCAATACCTGAGCAATCACAACTGAAGTAACACGGTTAAAATGGTATATACCCACCCCTTGACACTGCCATTACAAAGGACAGGAAGAATAACATTCCCCAAAATTTCAGAGCTTAGATATTAAGATTCTGTCCGTATCTGCACAAAGGATAACACCAAGACAGCTTTTTCCAGATTCATCATCAAATGCCAGATTAGAACTTGTCCTCCACCTCCAACAAAGGAAAACAAGCCCCCCAACACTCAGCACTGTAAGACTGCTCCCAGCACTCAGCAATGGGCTGCTTTGTTTATTTTTTTACTGAAGTGTTTTGTGATCTGTATTATGATACAGGTTATTTAAACACAAACATTATAAATAACTTTGAAACAGTCATTCGCTGTAACTAAGGCAACGAGTCTCCCACTCAATTTCCAGAAATAGGAATAGAGGAATAGAGGTAAGAACAAAATAAAGAAGTTGGCAGGAGCAAGAAAACAAATGATCGGGTATTAGTTTGACCTCAGGAAGGCCCCGCTGACCAGAGAGAAATAAAACGTGCAGCATCCGAGAAGCAAACTAGCTGATAAAAATGAAGCGGAGGATGTGAAGTGTGGAATACCGAAGATATTTGATTTCAGTCATCTTATTCCACAACCCATTTCAGTGAATGAAAACAGCGACAGAAATTTGGGAATGTAACAATCCACACAGATAGCAGATTGCTAGCTCAGTCTAAACAACTGTTACTTTCCTATAGGAATCACCGACTTTCTTGTGAGTGCTAAGGAAGTCTCTTCTTCATAGGCAAGTGCACATTTGCCTAATTCTGCTCCCCAACCCACAACCCCCACCCCCCCCCACCCCGTATGGTCACAAACCTTCAATGCTATCTACATGAATAGACCTTTATACCCCCACAGAAGGCCACAGAGTTAACAGGATCTGCCTTGAGGATCAGGCTGCAGAATCAAGGCTCGCTTTGTTTCTCCCCCACCTTTTATTCTAAAATAAAGAAGTTTATTTTCTCGACTGAGAACTGCTCGCTCACAAGTCAAAAGTTCCCGAGTTACCATCAGGCAATCTGATCCCCCAAAATGAACACGGGGTAGAACCAGGTTTTCTCAATACATTCTAATGGAAGGGCTAGTAATTACTTCGTATAACAAGATAAATGGAGCTCAAGTTACTCAAAGTTGTCCACCAGTTAAAGAAACTTATCTTGTCAGCACATGTGGGCTCTTAGCCTGGGAACATGACAATTAACAGTAAGACTTAAGGTACCTTGGTAAGTATTACAACTTCCTAATTTATTTATCTTGTATACAGTTAAAACAGATTAGGTGCAAGTTTTAGGAAGAAGGTGTGATGTGGAACAGAGAACAGAGCGGTTCTCGATTTCAACAAGTTTCCCGAAGAAATATTTTTTAAAGAACAGTAACTTTAAAGTAACTTCTACCCATAAAAACCCAAAACAACACAAACCCACATATCTCATTAGCTTATGTCTGAGCAGAATTTATAGAGCAATACCACATAATTCCATTCCTGCCATACCCCTCCTTCATCAAACAGCAGCAATTCCTTTTCATCACCACAGGAGACCATTCCTCCTCTAAGTGTAACAAGGAACTAGTTGGGACATTTATTCTTGGCATGAATTCTAAAAGAATGAACTCTAACGCTGGCAGTAATGAAAATAGCAACCATAGAGGCATTCAGAGCCTTCACTATGACACTGCAAACATTTGTTTAACTGCCAATTGAACAAGATCCATCTTAGCTAAGCGAAAGATATAAATGGGCAATAAAGAAGCCAGTGCTGTTACTGTTCAAGGACTTTCAAGATAAGTGGTCACTCTAATATCTTCATGTAGTTGTTCATATGTCGATCCTTTCCACTCACATCTGACTCTGGGAATAAATGCATTGCCCCCAGCAGAGTTACTAGTCACACAGAAAAATCCCATACAAATTCTTTTCCAATGTTCATTACTGTGAGCCCTAAGATTTCTTCCTATTACGTATTTCAGATTCAGAGAAAACAGGAAATGTATAATTAAAACTACGATATACCAAAAGAAAAAAGAAAACAAAGCTTTATCAATTATCATGACACTGCATCCAATGAGCTTTGTCCCAAATAGTTCTATAGCCGCAAAATTAAAGAAAAATTCAGGCGGTTTTGATCAGAGCTAAAGCATACTGAAATACAGGCTTATGTTAGCCTAGAAGACAACCTGTAGGCACATACACAGACAAGGTTTGTAAGAGAGAAGCAACAAATCCCTCTGTTGTTAAGCAATCCAAATTTCACCTACTCACTAAGAAAAACTAAACTGTCAATTACTCCTCGGATGTAGGAGAGACTAACTCACAACCCTTTAAAGTGAAAATTTACTTGTCCTGGGAAACAGATGGTGTACCTGGAAACTACAAATAGGAAGAAAAAAACCCAGAAGACACTACTTAGCCATTCACAGTTAGCTATGCGGAATTGAGAGGGCTTTACACAGGACACCAAGGCATACTGTTACAGAGACACACAACTTATCCCTTTTCCTCTTTCCACCCACACCCCCTCCCCAAAAAAAAGGCCTGATAAAACACCAGTGAACCTTCACCTAAACTTTGCCTTCAAGGCAGTTGATTTCAGGAGAGTACCACAGTGTTTCCGGAAGAAGCAAACTTCTACAGCTTCCCTCTCACCTGGCATTTGAGTAGTTAAAGCAGCTTCTGATCTAGAAGAACCTGGTATACACGCACCAATCTATAAAGACAGTAGGAAGGCAAACTGAAGAGCAAATACCTTAATCATAAGGTACACTTACTATATTTTTCATCTCACAATATTTTTCATCTCTACCTTGAATAATTTAACCTTCAGTGACAGCACTTGCAGGTTTACTGCCTTGTTTTTAAACATTTCTGTTCAAAGTTGCACATCCAACCAAGAGCAACAAGAGCAGTCTACAGCTTCTGCCTTGACACTTGAATGACTGTTCTTTCTATGCCAGAGTTAAAGTTTGCTCAGCATTACAGGTAGCAACTTTGCTCGATATAGTTCAACTTAGCTTCAAAAGCAATTTTTGCAAATATGATTTATGGGGTTTTTTTACACCTATATACTCTAAAAGCAAAGGTAAGTCACTTCGGAAAGTGCACCTTGGATTACTTCAAAACTTTGAGAGATACTCCTACCTCGTAGGGTTGCAAAGCAATAAGGCTCAAACAGCATTAACGCAAGTTGTAGGTAATGTACCTGCCGGCTGTTTGTTGAACCCAAGGTAAGACCTACTCTTCTCAGTGCACGGAAAACCTTTATTCTGAAAGTCAAGCGTATCAGATCAGCCTCCAAAGATAACCAAATATTTGAGCTTCACAAACACCTTAAGCATCCACAGGATCAAAGTTTTGTTTATCAGTGCACTAAGTAAATTAAATCAACTGCGAGCGGAACCGGGACTTCACCCTCTGGGCTCACCTAAGACCCTCAGAGCAGAGTTTCTCACCTCACTGTAAGCTCACAAGCATTGCTTTTATACCAGCTTGCAGTAACTTCAAAAACTAAACTAAATCAAGTGTAAGAACATAACAAGCTGGTTGTATGCCCTAAAACTGCCTCTCCTGGGTGTAATCCTGACATTGAACTAAGTGATGCCTTACCAAAGAACTAAATCAACAGGTTTCTGTTGATTCTGGAAAAAAAAAAAACAAAGAAACATCTTGAGAACTATATTAAAGTAACAATTTATTTAGTAGAGGTTTTGTTCCAGAAAGTTATTGATCTGGCTGTTGTAGATGGAAACTAGCAAATCACTTCCTACTAGCTGAACAGTACAAGCAACAGAGCAGCCTTTGCACTCGCATGTGAAACCCAGCCACCACTTTAGAGACAGACTTACTATAGGGATTACAAACACACATGACAATTTACGTTATTCTAAATGAACTTATCACTGCGAAGCAAAGTATATGGTTCAAGCAGACAGGAAGCGTATTTCACGAAATACCAGAGACAAACACCTTTACTTTCAGGTAGTATCACAGAGTGGTTTTTATAATGAGCAGGTGGTATTATAATCTTAGTGCAGCATCTTGTCCTGAAGTCAATACATCTCTCAGCATACTGCAGAACACTGACCTGGAGGAATTCTCTGCAGTTAACATAACTGAGATATTTCATGGTAATTCCTTGTGATTTTTGGCATTTTTAAAGAAAACAATTTTAACAGAATTTAGTTTGTGAGAACAGATTTATCAAGAAACCAACACTTATCCAGCAGAAATACAGGTGCTACTAAAAAATCACTGCCTCTATAAAGGCTTCTTCAAAACCAGCACTCCACTCCCTCCTCTGCCTCCTTTCCCTGCCCCTAGCACAGCCCCTCTGGGTGAAAGAATATTCCAGTTCCCAGTGTATCAATGCACCTTTACATGTCCATGAAGTTTTTAAAGCAGTCCACCTCATACTTCTGGATTAAAACCTGCGTTACAACAGAAGCCAAAATCCTCACAGGCACTACGCTGTCAGACCAGTGGTCCCACATACTGCAGTAGCTCACCTCAGCATCAGCAAACAGCAGGACCCTTCTCAGAAGAAGAGTTCTAAGATACAGTCATTTCATGTTAACGTACTGAGATGGGGGGGGTTGCAAGTTATCTCACACTGATTACTTGCAGAAGAGTTGTATTCCTTGGCTCTAACAGAAGGAATTACTTAACAGGTGAACAAGTGTTCATTCCTATGGAGAGCCTCATGTTGAACAGTAATGAAGCCTTACAAGAAACCTAACTCAAAGACACTATGTGTATTTCGATCCATTCATAGATGAGGTTGTAAAATACTACGAGACTTCACTAAGTTTGCATACAATACATCAGGACATAAAGATCCCAGACCTACATTGCTAAACATTTTTTAGCACAAAAATGAAAAGGGACCATGCAACCTGTAAAGAGACAGCCGCGGATGCAGACTGCTGAAAGGACTAACAGGTAAGGATGGGCTGATACTGATCAGCACCATAACCAGGCACAGGATACCAGCTGCCAGCCACTGCCAAGTTTCTAGGTGGGTTTTTATCCTGTAGTGCCTTTTTTTTCTGGGGGGTGGGGTGTCTCCAAGCGTTACAGTCGGTTACCTGGAGTACCAAGGACACCAGCAGCAGGGTGAGGGAGCTTCCACACCGGATCTGGTCTAACCCACATGCAACCACGAGAAAACACATTTTCCAGCAAGCACCTTTCTACAGGCGGCAAACTGGCAGAGCAGACCCTCCCACCTTTGTATCTCGGTACTGCACAGGAGACAATAGGTAGGACAGGGCAGCCAAGACAAGTATTTTTCATGAGCAGGGCTGGAAACCGAAGGAAGAGGCTAGCAAACAAAGAAGGGTGTGATGTGATGAAAGCAGCCACTGAAGGAACGAGAAACCTTCTTGCTTTCAGACGGGGAGCGCGTACTCGGGGAAGGTCTGTCAACACCATGGAGGAGGCAAGAGACACAGCAGCAGAACAAAAGATTCTTAAAGGCCTGAAAGGGAAAGGTGGTGCGTGAAGGGGCAAGCAGGCGGCTCCCGGGCACGGGAAACTGCCACGGGCTGCACTGCTCCAGGTCCCGCAGGAGAGCAGCCAGCTCCCGCTGCCGGACTCGCCGCCTTCCACCGCGGCCCCCGAGCCGCCGCAGCCGGGCGGCTCCCGCCGGTCCCCTCACGCCGGGCAGCCGCTGGGGCCCGGGCTCCCGCAGAGACCTTCCCGTTCCCGCTACACCGGCGCGGGGAGCACGCAGACCGCGCCGTTACCCCTGCCGGGCCTGCCCCGCTCCCCCGGCGCGAAACGCGGCAGGGACCCCAGCCGGGGCAGCCCCGCACGGGCAGGGCGCCCGCTGCCCTCCCTCGCTCCGCTCGGCAGCCGGCCCGCCGCGGCTGCGGGAGGGGAAAGCAGCGCAGGGGCGGGCGGGCTCCGCGGCCACCTGTTAGGCCCGATACCTGCGCTGGGCGGTGGCTCCCGCCAGCACAGCGGGGCCACCGAGGGGGCACCGGCGACCGCACCAGGAGCACATGGCGCCTGCCGCCGCCGGGCGGGCGCCACCCGGCCCGGTCCCCGCCGGGCCGCGGCAAGCAGCCATGCTGCCTGCCCTGCCCGCCGCCTGTCACACACACACCGCGGCGGGGAGGGGGCGGGGAAGGGCACGGAGCGGCCGGGAGAAGGGGGAGCAGCCGGCGCCGCGCACCCACCTGCTCGCGGAGTTTGAGGAACACCATGGCGAGGCCGCCGCACCGACCGACCGACCGACCGACCGGCCGCCGCCTCCGGCCACCACGGGCTCCGCTCGCCGCGCCGCGCCGCTCCGCCCCCCCGGGCCGGCCACGCCCCCCTCCGAGCCCGCCGCCACCGCCGGCGCCACCCCGCGCCGCGGCCTCGCGCCGAGCGCGCGCGGACGGACCGCCAGGGGCGGGGCCGGGTCTAACCACGCCCCCTTCGGGCCGGCCACACCCCCTTTCCTCGCTCTCCCGGCGAGCTTCCTGAATTAACCGCCCGCAGACATCAAAGGAGCCCGCCCGCGGCCCCGGCCCGCACCACCAAGGGCTGTGCTGATTGGCCCGCCAGAGGCTGGGCGGAGTAAGGGCGGCGCTGATTGGCGGGGCGGGCCGGCAGGGGGAGATAACGTGAGGTGGGCAGGGGGAAGCCGCCGTGCCCGCAGGAGTCGGGTCCGGCCGCGGTGCAGTGCCGGGACAAGGGAGCTCCGGGGCGGCGTTTCGGTGCCGCCTCTTTCGGCAGTTGGTCCGAGGCAGGAGTTCCCCGGTACCCCTCGGCCAGGGGCAGCGCTTGGCCCCTGGGGGAGGGTCCGGCTACTGCTTGCGGCCCTGCCGGGTGCGGTCACCGCCTGCCAGCCCCGAGCGGGTGAGTCCCTTCACTGCCGAGAGGAAAAGGCGTCACCCGCCCGCACCTGCGTACTGCATGTGCATGTCTGGTAGAGGATGAGTAGAGATGTCACCTGTGTGATTCTCGTGTGCTTTGGGAAGTAATTTGCAGGCTTGGCGGTAGGCCGGTAAATAGAATGGACACCTTCAGAGATCAGGATTTAAAAGCTGCTTGCGAACGGAGCAAAAAGCATCGTACAAAATACAGTACAGAAATTAGGTGAAGTGCAGCTCTTCCATAACGTAACGCACAGCCCAGTGAGATGCCTCTGCTGTCGAAGGCGTGTTTGCTCCTGAAATGTGACACCCTCCCCGCAAAAATACCAGAACAAACTGAAGAGACGGGTTTTTTTGAATAGCATACTGCTACAGACAGCGCTAAGGGCTTCAGAATTGATTGTGACTTCTCCCTAACACTCCACATGTAGTTAAATCTACTTAGAATTACCTCAAGGAGAAGACAGCTTAATGAAGCAACTACGTGTGTTCTGTGTGAACGCCCGTTTGTGAGGTTTTTCCCTTATTCATGAGCTTGTTGATTCCAGCAGGAGCCTGACAGAGGAACAAACTCTCCTGATGGGGTGCAACATGACGGGGCAACATGAGAAAATGAGAGTTTTCTATAGGTATTAGCTGAGGTTCATCTTTCGTTACCTTTGAATACTAGTGGCCTGATGGGGTGTGCTCAACATGTTACTTTATTTTATCCAGTTCAGATCGCAGTCCTTTTTCACCAGCAAAGGAAAAAGCCTTAACATTGTCATGCTTTCTAAATAAGTTTTGCTGACATCCAGATATGTCCAGAAATTGTAATTATGGTAAGTAAATATTTTAGTTAATTTCAGATAGCCCCCTACTTTAGTGCTTGTGCCTTTTACCTACTTGTTTGTGAATAGGAACATACTGTATGCAAATACCAAACAGGTTGATTTTGACACTATGCAAAATCGTCTAGGACTGTGATAACAACGTGGTAAAGAGGCTGATGGTTGTGGAAATTAGAGATAATTTTATCAATGCAGTCAGTGAAGGAGAAAATGACATCAGGAAACATTGCTTTTGTCTGTCCACAAATTAGACTGCTCCTTTTCAAAGTGAAGGGAATGTCTGGGAGCTGATAAAGTTCTGCTTCCTCCTGTGAAGCTTATCGGTTTATGGAGTTACTCAGAAAAAAACCCCATCTACTTTCAATTCACCTGCTAGTTAGAGCAGTTTTTGTATGCAATGAGTCATCACATCAAAACGTGGTACCTGTAATCACTAGCACCTCTTGCAGCTTGGAGCCAGGCACTGTTTCAGCAGGGAAGGGTGCATCTTTATTGTATTGGTTTCCCAGCTCCTTACTCCAATACTCAAGACTATAGCTAAGGACAGGCCTGTTGGTTTTACCATCTGTACTTAAATATGTCATCAACCAACTGAACTCTGACCCCAGATCATTGTTGGTTTTGTTTCCCCCTCCCTGTGAGTAATGAAATACGAAAACAATATGAAAAAGTTTAAGGGGTAAAACATGGAAGTTATAATGCTGATCCTGGAGATCCTGATCCAGTTTAAGCACGAGGGGTTGCTGAGGTGGGTTCCGTACATGAAGGTGAATAACACAGAAGTAGGAAATTTTCTGGGTGGTGTTTCCGTAGTAACAATCAGTTGCATGTGGATACTTTTTCTCGTGTCACAATATAAATTACTGTCCTATTCTTCTTTTGCGTAAAACAGTCCAAGAGGTTACTACAACTGGAAAAAAATATGACAGTATCACCAACAATATCGTCTGATCTGCTAATGTACCACAAAGTGCATTATTTGACTGTAGAGTGATAGAAATAACAGAAATGAAACCTCAAAAGTTAAATGTAACTGTGCTGTAAGGAAGTGAGTGCTTTATTTATTACCTTATATTCCAGGGTAACTTCACCTATGCTGCTTTTAAATGCAGCTGTGTTAGAAGGTCGGTAACTCCCGAGGCATCCTATAGGAACAGTAACAGAATGTTTCACAGAATTCTATGAGTATTGCCAGACAAACACAGTGAAAGCCACAGCACTTCTGATAATGTTCAGAATATACATTCGCCAAGGTTAGAAATTTCCACAGCACTTTAAATGGGACAGTTTGTAAATTATTAGCAACACTGCTCTCCTTAGAGCACACTTTCAGCAGAGCACCACACTTTAACTGCATGGCTCCCATTAATGTTAAATCTTCACTCTGTAACTTATCCCACAGCATGTAACACTACCCAGTGTTTTAAAGATAGGACCATATGTGCTGCACTGAAATACATAATGGGATCAAATTGAAGAGACCATGGAAACCTCATACTGGAGATGTTTTGTGAGCTCATCTGTAACATGCTCATGATTTATTTAGTTTGCCAGGAATGCCTGTATACTTAGCTCTTTCTAAACAGGTTTTCAACCCCGGTGAAGCAGGTATTTATTCTTTTTTCATTCTTATACATGGGTAAACAGGCACAGAGGTCGACAGACTTACACAAGGTCATGGCATGAGTCACTGCTGTGCTAGGAATAGAATCCAGGGACTGATTGCCTCTGCCCTGCTCCAAACACTGTCCTGTATTCCTAAATCAAAGGAGAGCTGAGTCTATTTTTGCAAAGAATACAAGGTGTCTGAAATCAATATAATGTTATCATTTCCTATGGAGGGATGCTTTTATCTTTATGACCATGAATCAGCATTAGTTGGGAGCTGGTCTTCCAATGGAGGCCACACTCATAATGGTATGCTGGGACAGTCACCATAAAGGTTTTTGCACATGCTGTGACACATTTTATCCATCAAAATCTAAAATAGTCAAGGTTTTGTAATTCTTTCCCATTTTGAACAATTGGCTGTTCTTAGTTACTGACTGTAATGGAAACATATTGAATACCATAATGGCATCATCAATCAAATACCATCGATTGGCATTTCTAAAGCACCATTATGTTTATGGCTGCTCATTTGACCAATTTTGTCCCTGTTTGGAGCAGACAGGAGGAGAGAAACTCATGTGCCCTTCTTATTCAAAGAACAAATTTAATATCAGGAGGAGGGTAGGGAAAATATGAGTGTCCTTTGCACAACCAGCAAGCAGCAGGGACCTGCCAAACAGCTCTGAGTTCCTATCAGTCAGGTATTCTAAGGAAAATTCAAGTAGAAGTGAGAGAAAACAGAAAATTAAGGATATATAGAGTGAGGCAACAATGGTAAGAAATTATATCACTTGCATGTTGATGGAAAAAGTGTTGTGGGGTGTTTGCAAGATATTTGGGGTGTCTTTATGCTGCATAATTGCCAGTATTAATAGTAAATGATACATCAAGGGGATACAAAGGTGCCTTTTATGTAGACAGCAATTTTGGCTTGCATATTGGAAATCTTGTTCACATTTCTTCTAGTGTAAATAATATGCAACTCCCCCCCCCCCCCCAAAAAAAAAAAAGAAAATATTATCTACTTCAGCAGGATAATAGTCTAAAAGAGGCATAAAGAAGGCATAAAGGACCCTGAGCTCTGGGCTAACTTTTACACAGAGGAGAATTCTATCCCAAATCTTGTTATGATTTCTTTTTTTAGTAACTCTCAAAACTGTCCAAAAATTAGTGAAAAGAGGTTGTACACCTTTGTGAACGCAATCATAAAAGACTATTAATTCTGAGTATCTGTAAATCCAAAATGAATCAAATAAAGAAATAAAGCGTACCTTTAAACTTAACTGAGACAAGGAAAGAAACAGAAAAAGACATAATTATCATATTTTCTAGTATTAATATATCCCAAAATGACTCCTTCTTAAAATGCTGTGAATGTCATCAGCCTTACACATTGTCACATCAGCTTACCTTGAATTACTGTTTATAGAACAGAATGTTTTGTTACATATTTCTTTGCAGGAACAGAATATTTTATCAATATTTTAGTAATAAAATATTCTGGTTTGTCTATATAAATAAACAAGTCCCTGAAAATGTCTTTTTGCCGTGCTCATTGCACCTCAGAATGGACAGTATTGACTAACTGGAAACTCCAGTGGGATGTGATCTTGCAAATTGTTTTTTCTGGCTTGGCCAGTTCTTCAAAGAGTAACACCCAAAGGGAAGCACAGAAAGGAATGGGTTTTGGTCAGTCATCTTGGCTAGCCAAAAGCTTAATGCACAGTAAAAGTCTTGGGAGGTTTTATGTGCCATGCTACTCAGGGGTATTTTATTAAAGATGCATTTTGCCAGCGCTCTAGCAAAGTATTAAATGGAATAGTGAGTGGAAGTAATGGGAGCATTAAAGTGGAAATGTTGACTTTCATGTGAGAAGCAAAATAAAGTTCCTAACTCCTGAACAGTACGTTTCTGAGCATCCAAACTCCTTACTTTCTGATGATGGATGATGTAATTCTAATATCCCAGCCAGCTGCTCATTTAGAGAAGATTTCTGCATACATAAGTTTCCTCTCCTGATGAGCTAGAGATGCCTTATTGACTATGTCCTCTGTTTTTTTTGATTTCAGAGTGGTCTGGTTTCAGTTGTGGGAAAGTACTTCCAGTGTATCGTCTACATATACATGTAGTCTACATATTTGGTTATAAAGCACTGAAGTGGTCACCAGGGAAGGCGGTGTGGGAATGGAGGAAAAACCATTTTTTTCAAATGGCCAGATTCCAGTTGAAATGAGACTTGTGAAAGTTAGCTACATGTTAACACAACATGAGCTCAGAAAGGACAGTTAGGGATTCTGCTTTCACAAATTTCCTTTCCACACCCAGTACTGCAGGAGTAAGCGCCACAAAAACAGGGACAGTGTGTCCTGCAAAGAAGGTGAAGATGAAGAAAAGCTTTATTTATGAATACCACAGTCATAGTCAACTTTCTGAGCTCTTGCTCCCCTCAAGACTGCAATATAAACCAAAATGCAGCAACTAGACACATGTGTTCTCATGCAATAATTTATTGCCTTCTGCCACTTTATGTAAATGACGAGTACACATACAAATGTGGTGATGCAGCTGCATTGCCACACATTGAGAACCTCAGATAAAACTTTGAAGTTCATAAAACACACTTACAGGCTCCTTAATTGCTACAGCAGAGAGCATTTAATTGTCCAAACACAGTGGAAGGATAATCACTCTACATCCATTGTGGAATAAAGGTTCTGTCATGAAGGATATCTGTCTTTAAAGCTGCTTTTTTCTTGAAGTATGATTTTTTTTGAGTACTTTGATGGTATATGAGAGCCCAGAGACACACTGATATGTATGTAAACTCTTAGATAAATACTTTTATCATCCAAAGGAATAAGGTGCTTGAGGCAGAAGACAGGAATCTCTGGGAAATACACTACTGTGATGAATATATTTGTCAACCGAGTGCCACAGTGACGAATTTCACGGAAGATGAAAAGGTTTTTCATGACAGCAAGAAATTTGTAACTCAAAGAAGAGAGAATGAAACAAACAGTTTGCATTTATCTTTGCATCTTAATAGACAACCTTATTCCTGTTTTCATTATGTTGTCTTCATTCTCATGCTAAAGGATTTACATCATATAAAATATTAAAGAGGCATGGAGTCTTACAGGTAAGGGTTAGTACTCTTGTCAGTTGCAGCAGTTAGAGGGTTTTCATTAGCACTGATTTTAGAGCTGCTTGGGACCTGACAGTTGACATGCACAGAGAGAATGCATTAAAATGCCTACAACGTTGTTATTAATTACAATTTGATAACTTGCTCCCCCCATCCTCCCCTAAAACATATGCTATGACAAATGAAATCAGAAAGGCGTTTCAGCTCTGTGATAGCTGGGTCTACCACTACAGCGCTGAAATCAGTGTTTGTTTTCTTTTAGTAGGTGAAAAGATTGAGCCCTGAGCGTAAGTAGGCTGCAGGCGGTGTGTTCTGTGCTCAGGATCTGTACTGGTGAACATGCTCTCCCTCCTCACCGGCCACAGCCTGAGTCTCATATCTTGTAGGGCATGCTGCATAACCTGTATTTTCATTTTTAAAATAGCAAAGTATTATACTTACTTTGGAAAAGGGGAGAGAATAACCTCCAGATCAGCCAGCACTGAGATGAATGTAATTAAAGCTTTTTCACTGAAGACATTAACACCAAATATTCCCTAAAGTACTGACTGTAGAGTTCTACATTGCCATGAGGTGAATTTTGTAAATTCAAATCTATATACACTGAAAGAACATAATTAAATTGAAGACCTGGAAAAGTTCCATGTAACATATTTGGCAATGGTTCTGCACAGGCAACTGGTCTGTGCAGTGTTGATTTAGAGAAAGACCTTGCATTTGCACACATGCCTATTAGTAAGTGAAGCAGAACATGAACACGTATTGAAAATGCTGTACACACGTTGGATTTTTGTTTCTGAACTGCAGGTTTTCCAATCATATAAAATATTTAAAAATGAATTTATTAGGTTTTTGAGAATGATGTCATGCAGTGTTACTGTGGAATTTAAAATACCTTGTGTTATCACAGTAGGCTATAAGTTGAATGTCTTCCAAAGTACGCATCTTGGCAGAGAATTGCCATTAGACTTGCCATAGATACAATGCCACATAGCATCCTCCTCACATTTGAAATGTGGCTCAGACTCACCCACCCACACATCCATTATACTCCATAAACGTATCTATTTCCTTACTGCTGTCATTTAGAGTGGGCATTTGCCTATATATGAAAGTTTTGATTTTACTGTAATTATTATTTGCATTAGTGTTATAGCTAAGATTTCCTGCAATTAGTTTCTTTTGCAACGTGTTACAAATATCAAAGCAGCACACTTCCAGCTGAAGAGAGTCCATTTTAGCAGTAGCCACCGTACAAGCGCAGAACAAAAGGGCACTTTCTCTCCAAGAGATCATGCCCTGCAAGCCTAAGGTAGGCCACAGCAGTGGTGGCTGGTGTCAGCTAAGGGTAACCTCAGCGGCTCTGGGTGCTTGCAGGCGTGATGACTGGTTGAGGTAATGGCTGGATTAGCTTTGGGTGGGCTCACTATGACAGGCAGGGCTGCACAACTGCAGACAGCTGCAGTGGAGGAGGAGCACCTGAATGATGGCAGACAAGGCTTGTGGGGATCCCTCCTGCTGGGTGTTTGGATGGAGGAGGGAATAGCTACTGCACTGCCCAGCAGAAGGTCAGAGCTGCTGACCTGTCCAGGCCTGATTTCAGTGGTCTGAAGCATTAGTGGTGGGGTCAAACCAGTGAGATGGAGGTGAATTAATCTTGGCATGCTTTTAACACTTCCAGAAAATAAACACGTCCATCAGCATCACAGGGCATAAAGAGCCCTGAACCCACAGCTCCCTGGCAGCTCTTGGTGGAGGAAAGCAAGCTGTTTTGCTGCATGGTGCCTCAGCCCATGGTGCACGTTCCCCAGTCCTGCTGAGCATCCAGCCGCTCCCTAACCTGGCATTTCAGCTGGCTGGGGCAACAAGCCAGCTCTGCTGTCTGATCACATCTGCTCTTAGAGATTATTAATAACATCACCTGTGGAGACCACCTAGAACTGTACCTCTCCATGTGCCGAACAGATCAAAGTGAAATGTAGCTCCAGACGCCTTTTTCTGGCTAACACTTTTGCTCTTCTCCATGGAAAATCCAATGCAAACCCCTTCACGTGACATCTGGTAGAGACATGTACATCTTCAGGGCTGAGGACACTGCACCACTGCCCTCTCAGGATGGAAACCCAGCAATGCCCTCTGCACTGACATGGCCAGATCCTGCATAAATGGGCCCATGGCCCATTGTTAACAAGGATGTACGATTACTCACAAGGCAAAGCAGAAATAATGTGCAAGGCAAAATGATTTTGGCTGGGTATCACCTATTCATTCATCTAAATCAGTGTTTGTTTTCTTTCAGTACACTTCTGGACAGGCCTGCATGAGGCTGTGCCATGTGAGGACACACAGGAGAAAATGGGAGGGAAGAAGAAAGTTGGTGCTTCAATTATGGTAGTAAAAAGCCACATATCTCAATGCAGGATATAAGAGCTGTGTATATATATTGGTAGGTCTGCGTGTGCTAAGCTGCAGATTTTCACCCAGTGCAATCATTCTTGTGATTTCTCTTGGACCATCAGCTATGCTGAGCTGGAACTGTCTCCTGGTAGCTGAATTTCAAGCTCTGTCCAAACGCTTCAGCAGAATAAGAAATAGTATGTATGGGCATACTCTGATCAACCATAAAGACAAGAGGAGATACCCATTATCTGAAACTTCTACTATTCATGGAAGGTTTTGATCTTCAGAGGGTTTGCAAAACTAAATCAGCAGAGTGGGAGGAAGCAGTATTTCCTGGGGATAACCATCTTGACAGGATCTAGAGCAGGACATGATCCAAGCTGGTGTGTATGGCACATCAGTAGATGGATGTCTGCAGCTTGGGGACCACGCAGCTCACCTGGGGATGGCAGCAAGGAATCATGGCCAGTCCCAGGCAGCCAGCACCCACAACAGCAGCCTGGGAAGTGTTGGTTGAGTTATCTTCCAGCTTCATTTTTCTGATACACAAGTGTCAGATGTGCTTGGTAAAGGAACAGTCACCGAGATAAGATTGAGTGTATTTTATGAACAGAATGAAAATTTCAGTTTATGATTGTATCAAAGAAAGACTCTAGTCCCTGTGTTTGAAAAGTCTAAGAATGTGTATGTTCAGTAACTCATGTATCCTGAAGTCTAAGAATGCAGCAGGGAAATAAAAAGGATACCACCTTTCTTAGTTTTAAAGATCTCATGACTTCCACCTGACTCTGAATTCTTGGGGTTGGCACTACCCTCATTTCCATTATCACACAGCCCCATTCACCACGTCCCTGGAACCAGCATGGTGCTCTTCCACATTGAGAAATGCCAGGGTGTGTGAAGTGCACTACCAGCTCTTCCCTCACTCTTTCCCATTCCTCAGCAGAGGAGTCTCACAGTGAGGCTTTGGCTTCACATGAACTGGTGTAAGCATCCCCACCCCTCACTGGAGATGCGAGCATCTCCAGATGCACCACCATGCACCCGCTTCTGCTGCCTGGTCAGCCTGGCTGAAAAATAAACACCTTTTTACTCTGTTTTCCCTTTTTCCCTGAGTGATCTTTAGCTGAGCTTTGTCCAATGAGCCAATGCATTGCGTAGCCACAGAAATAATCCTACTGGCAGTGGTCAAGGACAGCACAGGGCTGAGAGCCATGGGACTGCTTCTGCTGGCTGCTGCCAAAATGCACGTGTGTAATGCACATTCGTTAGTGAGGCTGGGACATCTCCGGGTGCTCACTGATTGAACTAGGGCCCTTCAGTCCTTGCTAAACATGCTCTTCAGTGAGTGTGGTAGACAGAGCCTGTGCCATTCTTCTTCCTACTGAAACAACGTGAAGAAGCTGTGAGATAGTGAGTGATTGTTTGTATCACAAACACTTTTGTGGAGGACACAATTAATTTCCTTTGAAACATGCAGGAAAGTGATATTAATTACCAATTCCACGTGTATGTGTTTCCTCATTTTGGATCCAGAGGTATCTTGCTTCTGTTCAACTCATTGATTCAAAACGTCAGGCTTAAGAAAACTCGAGAGTGAAAAGGAAATCCTTGCTGTCCCTTTTGTAATATAAACTTAATTTTTCTTTACTTTCTTCAAAATTAAAGAAAAAAAGTAAATACTTTTTCTTGTATCAGTTTAATTTAGAAAATAAAAAGTATTCTATTTGCATTCACACTGACATATTTAGGCCTCTTTTTAAATACTCTTATTAAGTCTAATTATCCTCCCAAAATATATTTACATTTAACAGTGTTTTACAGCACCCTGTAGCTTACTTTCTATAATATATCAAAAGAAATATGGGATGCTTTCTTTGCTGTCTCCAACAGCAGTATAATAAAGAAAATGGAGAACCCAATTTTCTCCTCCAGTATATGTCCCAAAGACGGTGTAAGGGAGCCTGTGGTCTTTTCTGAGATTATGTTTTATATTTGCATTCCTAGTCCCCTTTGGGTTAAGAGCCACCCTTTCCTCAAAAAACCTTAATTTGAAAACATGGAATACATTAAAATAATTTAATTGCATGGTCAAGGTATGGGAAGGGATAAATTAACTTGGGGGTGGCAAGGGACAAAAAAAGACTAGCTGAAAAACAATTAGCTCTTCATTACTGTCACATCTATTGATTTGTAGGCCATAACAAACCTGGGTATAATACTGTAGCTGCTAAACCCTGTGACTTAAGGATGAATCCCTTCAATTCTTGGGTAATTGAATGGCAGGGACCTCCTGTTGGAGTCCTTTCTCCATAAAGAAGTCATGGCTGCTCTCCAGAACGTATGCCTGGGTTTCTATCTGTGGAAGCAAAAGCCGGCGTTGGGTTAGATTTCATCCTTGTAAATTGTCAGTCGCAGTCAGTGTCCCAACCTGGACAGGGGACCTTGGCAGCCCTCAGGTCTCACAGGTTGTACACAGCTGCATGAGCACATACGGTAACACTAGCAAAAATGACATTTTTCATCATTTCACTACTCCCTGTTGGATAATACACAAACATATATAAGATGTTATATCTGCATAGAATGCATAAAAATATATATAACCTATATATATATGTTTATAAAAGCTGTACAGTTCAATGTGGTTAGAGTACTGCTACACCTTATTTCCAAGATCACATAGTGACTATATTTTTCATGGAAGTAATAGAAAATGCTGAAGTTTTTTTTCTAGGGAAAGAACAAACCTATTAGATGATCAAGGGAAGGGAACAAACAGATCAAAATAAATCTGAAAGAACAGTGTAAATCTGTTAAGCTGGTAATTGTCTATGTGTGATAACCTTACTTTAGATACTACATTTTTCTTGTAGTAATACTGACACAGCACTATAAAATTTAGGGCTTCTTTTTATGTCTGCACCATCCCAGTGGGATCTCCGCCTGAAATACTGCTCCAAGGGATACAGCACATAATCAGTCCCTTTGAAACAGCTTCAGTAATGCTGAATCCATATAAGTACGGACGCCAGTTATGCTAATGGGACCGTGTTTCTTGCCATCTCCTGACAGCGCTGTAAAACTGTTGTTACACTCAGCAACTAAATTTGTGTAGCATATAACCGCATAGAGTACTGAAACTTACTGCATGGTGGAGGTGATGCCAAATGTGCCTAAAACCTAAGTGTCCTAAAAAGGCAAAGCAAGCAACAGGTAACTGTAGAAAATCTAGGAATGTTTTGCCTATGCTCACCTTTCTACCTTTCCTATATACACGTCTCCAGAAGACGCAAGGCTAATGTAAACGATGTTTATACTGTCCTTTCTTGCTCCTTGTTTCTCTCCGTGGCACTGCTGCATCCCTAGGAGAAGGCACTGGGAAGCTATAGGAAGCTAGCAAAAGTCAAAGATGCCCCTGAGAAAAACAAAGACACATCTTTAATATCCTGGCTCCGTTTCCTCTTTTGGGCTGATAAGATCTCGTCCACAAATATGTCATTCATGCCTTGGCTGAGCATCGCTTTAGGCTCTGGCAGGACCAGCCACATGTGGTTTCTCTTTTCCTCTCTGGTGTCCTCTCACTCAGTGGCTTCTGCACAAGGATAACTTCTTCTCAAGCACAAAGTGCGGGTTTCAAAGTTGACACACTGAAACACCTACATTCCTCTCCCCCTTACAATGCCCTCTGAATAGAAGCTGCACATGCTTTCTGTAGCCATAACTTCAAAATAAATGCCTCAATCAGGAGGCCAAGGAGCTCAAGCTAAAGACTTAAATTTCAGCAGAGGGTAGGAGCACGTGGCCTCAGTGCATCACCTCAGGCTGTAATTTCAATATCCATTTGCATATTAGATGGACAGTACATATATATATATGGACCTGTATATACTTAGGGTTTAGAGTTCTTTCATCAGCACTACAGAAATGTCTTTACAGCCTGGCAATGTTATAATCATCTCTGTAGTACATCATGGGCCAAAGTACAAATCAGCTTATGTGAACAACATCAGTAAGGTTACTATAAGATCCTGCTGAGGACACTTTTAGTGTGTGGTGGGAATAATTAACATAGATCACGAGAAGACACAGGCAGGATTTTAGGTTCATCAAGAAGAAAAGCTTTTACACATGATTAGTCAGGAAAAGAGAAAATCACAATGCAAGACTGACCAGTCTTTACATTATTGGGCTATTACTTCTTGCATCGGTGGAAAGTCCTTCTTTACTAGTTTTATTTTCTGCAGTAAATCCAATTGGCATCACTACAGTTCCAGGACTGCAGTGTTTCAGCAGCCCTTTGTCCTTTCTTCATGCACACTTATTACAAATGCTACAGCCTTATGGAAACAGCTTTGAAATCACCACTGGTGCAAATGTATCTGCCTTCAATTCTGTCATCGCTTTGTAGACCGTGACTATTGCAGTCCACAATCATTTGTAAAATCAATGAAAACCTACAGATGTTAACCATTTATAAAACAATTGTGTGCTGTTGTGTTCTCCTATCCTCTCAGCTGCCTTTAGAGACATCCCACTAATGACACCAATTCCATGATGAACAACGGATGTTTGGAATTAGCACTGTAGTTAGTGGAGGGCGGCTTTTCTGGGGATAGACTTCATTCTCTGTTGTGCCTGCAAATCCATGCTGATGTTCCTCCTTTACTTCACAGGATGTTAGCTAAAGGGCAAAGGCAGCCTACAGTGTGGGGCATCCTTGAACTCATGACCCGCAGATCATCTGCTCTGTCCCCACTCCATAGGCTACAGAGCTGTTCATGAAGCAGTTCCTAAACCCTTGTCATTTACAGTCTGCCACTTGAAAATGCATCTTCACAGTTTCAAAACGAGCTAGAAAAACTAATCTTGTCAGGTTGTCCTAACATTCACTCTGCCTTTTCTTGAGTTAGAGCCCAGAGATGTTCCATAATGTTTGACCATTAGGCTGCTCAGATGCCCCAAAGACAGGCTAATTTCCAAAATGAAGTTTCCGGGCACTGACACTACCACATAGTGCTGGCAGTGTTCAGAAAACTAATACCTGTTTTTCTAAAAAAAGACCCCAAAACAAAGCAAAAAACAACAGCGAACACCTTTATTATTTGCTCAACTGGTTCTGTAATAGTATTTCTGTCTTACATACAGCTCTATTTTAACCTAATTATGTTTGCCGTGTTGCTTAATACTCCAAGCAAAGGATTTGCTTAGAAAAAAAGAGCTGTGTTCTCTAGCATTGCCTTTGACTCCAGAGCAAAGGGGCAAACAGCTGTCAGTACCCAAGGGAATGCTCAGGAGGAAATGTCTCCATCTGACAAAGAGAAGCAAGGACATGACATCCCACTATAGCAAGGTAGAGCCTTCCCTCTGCATTTCACTGCAGGCTGCAGCCTCCCATCCTCATGTGTTTGTGAGGATCATGTTTGCATGTATGATCTGAACTGCTCTGGATAAAATGCCCTCAGAAAAACCTCACATGTCCTACGTGGAGTTGCAAAGATGCGTACAAAGAATGCAGAGGTATACAATGGGAGGAAGGAGTAAAGGTATCTGCAGAACTCAGCTGTGTGGGATTTGCCCATGCTTTATGCTATCTGAAGTTCGAGTAGCGATTTCATCCTTCCTTGCTTGCTACTCGCTGCTGCCACCACGTGTTACCACAATTTTTATCTGAGATAATAGTGCCCCTTGCAGTAGACACGTGTACCCTGCTGTGGGCCAGGAGGACCTGGCAATGGGGAGACAGCACCCCAGAGGAAAGATGTGAGATGGGCAAGCCATTCCTTGGGAGAATGGGCATTGCTGGACACAGCATAACAAACTTCAGAACAGCCCTGTATAAGTAAAAGCATCGGATTCTGAATCAAGGATTCATGCTAGTTAATACCAGTAGAACTTATGGATGTGTGTTAGGAAGTGCCAGGCTAGTGCAAGTGCATGCCCTGACAGTCTCTCCCTCCCATGCCTTCCTCTTGCATTTGGATCTTTTGTCATGCTTTGGGGGAATGACAGCTGTATTGATAATGAACAAATGCGGACTGCGCTCAGGAAAGCAGTTTTTTCCTCATTCTCATGATCTGGTATTGATTCTATGATTCTATTCCCTGAGGAATGAAAGCCAGCTTTCCAGTTTAGGCTTATTAGAAGTAATTGTGGATATTTTTGCTCTCAGTACAAATGACTAATTAAAAGGTTTTAACATTTGCTGGGTCTCCATGATACAACATGTGGGTAAGTTTTACCCAGGTCATTACCCACTGCATTAAAAACAAATCAGGCTCTCACATAGTAGGACAGCAAGTTCCTACAAGCGAAACATCCCCACTGTGATTTGATTTTCTACTAAAGCTATTTCGTTGTAAATAACTCTTTAAGGATGGCATTTAAGTGACAATCTGTTGATAGCTAGTCACAAGCTTATAGTATATCATTTCAATGGAATATCTTGATATGTGAGTTTGTGTAACAATTTGCTGGTTTATAGTCATGTTGAGGGAAACAAGGAGCATATGCGCAGCTTAGCTGTTGTCTCTTCCCTCTGTACTGAAAGGTCTGAAAGCATGCCTAGGTATAGATGCAGTGTTACCAGTTCTCACGTTGGTTAATGTGTTACCGGCACATACTCCTGGGCCAAAGAATGATTTCAGAATATCAGCTTGCATTTAAAACACAAAAGGAAGTCTGGTTTCCAGCTTTTGTGACTAAGAGATAATGGACACGAGAGCAGATTTTGCTGATGACACAAAACTGGGAGGAGTGGCTGACACACCAGAGGACTGTGCTGCCATTCAGCGAGACCTGGACAGGCTGGAGAGTTGGGCGGGGAGAAACTTGATGAAATTTAACAAGGGCAAGTGTAGAGTCTTGCATCTGGGGAAGAACAACCCCATGTACCAGTACAGGTTGGGGGTTGACCTGCTGGAAAGTAGTGAAGGGGAAAGGGACCTGGGGGTCCTGGTGGATAGGAGGATGACCATGAGCCAGCAATGTGCTCTTGTGGCCAAGAAGGCAAATGGCATCTTAGGGTGCATTAGAAAGGGAGTGGTTAGTAGGTCAAGAGAGGTTCTCCTCCCCCTCTACTCAGCCTTGGTGAGGCCGCATCTGGAATATTGTGTCCAGTTCTGGGCCCCTCAATTCAAGAAGGACAGGGAATTGCTTGAAGGAGTCCAGCGCAGAGCCACAAAGATGATTAAGGGAGTGGAACATCTCCCTTATGAGGAGAGGCTGAGGGAGCTGGGTCTCTTTAGCTTGGAGAAGAGGAGACTGAGGGGTGACCTCATCAATGTTTACAAATATGTAAAGGGTAGGTGTCAGGATGATGGAGCTAGGCTTTTTTCAGTGATATCCAGTGATAGGACAAGGGGCAATGGGTGTAAACTGGAGCATAGGAAGTTCCACGTTAACATCAGGAAGAACTTCTTTACTGTAAGAGTGACAGAGCACTGGAACAGGTTGCCCAGGGGGGTTGTGGAGTCTCCTACACTGGAGATATTCAAGGCCCGCCTGGACAAGTTCCTGTGTGATGTACTGTAGGTTACCCTGCTCTTGCAGGGGGGTTGGACTAGATGATCTTTTTAGGTCCCTTCCAACCCTTGGGATTCTGTGATTCTGTGATTCTGTGATTTCAGCAGTGTTGAGAAGTAACCATCATACACTAATATTAAAGCCTGTATTTTAACAAACAGGACAGATTGAAGTAGTTAGCCTGTGATTTCAAGGGCCAGTTTTCAAAGAAGCAGTAAAAAATGTGGGATTCATTTTATTCTGTGGGGCAGGACCATCTTTATTGATGGGAGGGGAAAATGGAGGGAAACTGACTTGGTTTGATGTCAGTATAATGCTAGCGTAGGCATCAACCCTGTGTTCACCCTGTGTCCTATTGGGATGTTTTAAAAACTGTAGAAAGTACAAGGTCACTTCTGTAATAGGACCCGGGTTCCTCAGATGGAATGAAGTTCATTATTTTGAGCCTCAGCGCTTTCCACTGCCAACCCTCCCTCTTGTGGCATGCTCTTCATACGTGCTGCAGTTCTGGGCCTGATGGCAGGCACCCAGCAGTCTGTCTCAGGTTGCCCCCAGTATTACAAAGTTAATATTCCGTTTTCTTCTGTTATTTCTTCTATTTCCACCTCATCATGAAGTGCTGTGTTATAACATACTTTCCTGTTGCTTACTGCTCAACTACTGGCCCTGAGAGAAGCAAGAAGAGAAGTGAATGCAAACAACTAGGAGTGTCCTGTCATTAAAAACAATCAGGTCGTGTTTAATTTCACTTTCTAGAACCATTACTTCCAACTGGTGAAGTCATGACATTTGCTACTTGAGAGACAAGACTAAGGAGAATAAGGTCCTCAGATTCATGCTGTTGTCTCTGACTCTTGGTTAAGGTTGTGTGTCATTACAATGATGCTATGATGACATATATTCTTCCATGTTTGGCAGAGGAAAGTGGTTGTGGCTCCACTAATTTACTTCAAAGGTGGTGTGGGTGTCCTGAGTGCTCTATAATCTTGAAACAACCAGTGTTGCCTTGTTGGAGCTGTCACTACAACATTTGATGGAAAACAGAAAAGGAATAAAAGTGTGTATTTTGGAGATGTGAAGGGATTCAAATCAGTTTAGAAAGAAAAATAGAGAAAATGTTTCTTTAACAGGGTAATCCATAGGAGACTTTCCCACCAAGTACGAAAGGATCTACATCAGCTACCTCTAGGGCAAGTCTAAAAAATACTGCAAATGATTTAGGCAGTCGTTAAACATGACCTTTGGTCTTGGCAGCAGCACAAGGAAAGCAAGAAATAATTAAGCAAGCGACTGTTGAAAGCACTACTGACCGGTTTCAACACTGAGTTTGTTTTCTGCTGTGAGATGGTTTTGCCTCTCGTCGTTCCATTTTCCCATCTTGAAAGTCAGACACAGATGTCATTTTAGTGTCTACAAATCTAGTTATGGCAATTTGCATTAGACATTTAGAATTGGCATCAATTATTTTCATACATGCTGCAGCATCCAGTGTTACTGCTTATATTTTTATGTTTCCGGGTTATACATTTTTCGGTAATTCTCTGCAATCTGCCAAGTAAGGTACAGTGTATTACTGAGGTCTGGGAAAAAGGCAGTACTGGGTGGGCCAAATGCTCCTTCAAGGCATAAGAAATGAACAAGGAGTCTTTTGGTGCTTTGCCCCTTCGTTGCACTGAGCAGAATCAAAACAGTCTAACTGCTCAAAAAATAGCTCTGGACATCTGCCTGGCTACTGACAGGTGCTAAAAAGACCTTCCAAATTGCCAAGCTCAGCTCTTGGAAAATCTCCCTAGGGTCCAGATTCTTTAAGGTATTTGAGCGGTTTTACAAAGACTCAGATTCTTTTAACATAAGAACCCAAATGCATTTTATTTCTAGACACCTACTGAAAAAAATTGTCCCTTTTTCTCTTACGTGAAACACTTGCAGCAAGATGCAATACAGTAAAATACACATAGGGAGCCACTTGTAAGCAAGTATATTACAGGCTGGTCTACCTTGAATAACTTTTTTCTCATCTTAGTTTTTAGGAATGAAAGAGAATATTTCTTGACTTTATAAGAATTATAAATTTGAATAGGTTTTGATGTTACAGCAGACCTTTGGAAGATGATGGCACTATCTACCCTAATAAAAGAGGACAGAAACCAAAAAATCACAGGCTTTAGAAATTCCAGGAATTCAAGTATTGAAGTAACAACAAATTCTTTCTTTGTAAATAGCAAAAACTGGACAGAGAGTGGTAGGTCCTACTAGAAAGTCAATCAAAAATAGAAGTCTGTTGTGTTCATTGTTTACTTATCCCAATTTAATTCTAATAATTGCAATCAAACTAATTAACATGCACCATTTCCAATTAAAATATCTCACAAATTATATAAAAATCAACAATGTCATAAAGCTGTGCAAAGTCAAACGTTACTCTTGAGTTCTTGGATTCCCTTCCAGCCTTCCTCAGTGTGATTCTGAGATTCATCATGCTGGGAAGCCTTTCTGTAACTAATTTGACCAGCAACATTAGTTCCCATGTTAAACCCATTTTATTCGTGGGATACATGAGCAAATGTGGCTAGAAGTTATCTGAGGAGTGGAGCATTGCACCCATCATTTCATTATCATTTGTTTCTGAGTGTGCTGTGGTCTAACTCAAGAAATTTGTGAGTTATCAAGAGCCCTGTTAGTAGAATGCCTCTGCTTTATTTCAGTTTTGAAGGTTAGAGGCTGGGTGCTCAGCAGTAGATTCATTTCTGTAGCCTGAAGGGTCACTGAGAGGATTATGCAAAAAAAAAGAAGAAAAAAAAAAGTGCATCATTTTTCTTAAGATAACATTAAGGGAATTATTTTTTATTAATCTTAAAGTAATGAGTGAACTTTCCTCCATTATCTCACAATGTGTACCCTTAAATAACATACCTTTATGCTAGTCACATCATAAAATGAAACCTATTAGAAACAGGTTAAATAACTGATACAGCTTAATAGCCCGTGTAAATAAAACACAAATGGTAAGCAAATAACTTTAATAATAATAAATAGGTCTAATACTGACATTGCAAAGTAATGAAGCTTGCAATGTAATGAATCTTTAGAAACACAGGCAACAATTTGGTTTAATAAAAACAGTTTAACCTTGATGGTGAATACAGCTTTCAAGCCAGAGAGAGGAGATAGGAACATGAAGTTACATTCCCAGATATCTGCGTTATTTTGGAAAATGGTGCCTTATGTGCAAGGGAATGTCTCCCCAGCATCAAAGCATGCATATAAACCAGTAGCATCCAAAAGGGAATGCCTACATGTGCACAGACTAATCTGGGGTCTTCTTCAGGCTGTAGGAAGTCAAGAACCTGAGATGAAATCTAGTCCTAGGAAGAGTTGCTCTGCATGTTGCTGATATTCCCCTGGACTCCAAGACTAAGCTACTTTACCTGAACTCTCATCTTTATGTATTGTCCTTAAAGACAAGCCCTCTGTCCCTCTTACAGGAATGTAGTTTCCTGTGCTTCCACCTTCCTGAATATATGCCAGTTTAAGTAAGAAAACTGCTGTGTGCATTTCCATGTAATCGAAAATAAAGATCTCCCATCTTCCTTCTTACAGAGCACTTTAAATGCCACATCCCAGCCTGACATTTATTGACAGAGGCAAAAGCTATTAACATAGTTTATCAGCCTCCTGCCTGCTCTTGGAGGAGCTGAAGATGCAACACAGCCATCTGGGCAGTCCCTTGCTGTTACTGTGTACACTCCAGGTAAAGAACAGGCACTGACAGTGCTCAAATAGTGATGCAGAAAGAGCCCTTCCCAATGTTCCCCAAAACTGCCCAGACCCACACCCATACACCCATGGCTGAGGATAGCTTCCTGGATTGTCCTTCCCCATAGGTCTGGCCCACCACTTCCATTCTGTCCCTGGGGATAAACTGTGTTTCGATGCTATCTGTCCCTCCCTGCTCCTGGAGGCTGGAGTGATTATATCCTGTCTTTCTGCATGTTCTGATTCTGTGCCTCATCAACACTTCTCTGGAAATGGCTGGTATCTGCAGATTGGTTTCCCCGCAGCATGTTGAAAATGCTGCTAGCCTTGTGAGAACATCTGATAAAATGCGCTATGAAGTCCCATCATGGTTTGTCCTCTCTCATTAATATAAGGTTGTTACTGCATCTCATGTTTATTATCACTAACTTCTCTTGAAAGACCTGTCTGGAAGTATTTAGTGTTTTTACAGCTCATCTCTGGCATATTTTTACCTTATTCACCAGCTATTCAATCCTGTTATGCACTGTAACACACGAAAAAGGTCCCCATCACAATTTCCCAAAGAATGGGCATAAGAATCAAAGTTAGATGTCAAAGTGCATTCACTAATAGCTATTTGAGGGAGCAAGCAGGGTTTATTCTGTTATTAACCAGCATTTCTGATTCTTGGGTTAATGACAAGTCCATCAAATCCTGCTGCTCACCAAAAGCTATAATGAGAAACAAAATCTGGATGAGGCCGTTTCTATTATTCTGTAGTGTGTAAGGTTAATGTCATGTGCTTTGAAATAGCTCTCATTACATTTCAGTAGGACTTCAATAGTGTAAAACATACTGTATTCACTGGATACAATAATAATTAAGTTCTTGTAGCTTAAAGCATAATCATCCACTTTTCTTGGAAAAAAACCCCAACCATCAAGTCAAGGCTATGACAATGAATAAGGAAAGATAATTCAAGCTACACTTTTTGTTTCATACTGTCCTGGCGTCTTTCCTTCTACTCTTTTCTGTTCAGCTTAAGTGCTTTGACTTCCTAAGCCAATTCTTTAGCTAAACTAGCGCTCTAATTTTAGGTTTATCATATGGCCTAAAAGACATTTTCTTTGAGTGATTCTGCAGTGTGGTTTCTATACAGTCATTGCTGTGTTGGGGGGGCATAAGAAGAAAGAACATTTACATGCTTTTTCTAATTCATCCTGTGTATATTTGCAAGGAATTTAGTTCCAAGAAAGCTCTAAATGATAAAATGTATGGCCTCACAACGTGCTGCAAGTGCTCATTATTTGGTATCCTAATACACTCTGACTGCTTTTGCAAACAGATGCTCCAAATACTGTTCTTAATTAATATCAAGGGTTGGATTCAAATACTGGTCTATGCCAGCAGAAGATAGCACAAATTCTGGCAACAGGCCCTGCTCTAGCAAAAAGATGGTTATGAATGCCCGAAACACTTGCAGGCTCCACTCTTTTGTGGGCATACTTGCCAGACATCAGGATATGATGCAAAAAGTCTGGATTTGGGGGTATTTCTCAGGTGTCAGGGTGGTAGTGCAGTCCAGATGGCCACTTGACATCATGTGTGCTTGACAGCACAACTTGTGTGCTTTGGACACGTTGCTCTCCAGTCAGGCTGGAGAGCTGCTTAGTCATATCATCAACCACTACTACAAATCCACTGAAACTTTTAATGAAGATTTAGGAGTTAAGGTCCTGGGAGGAAGAACTGTGTACTGACCTTTCACTTAATGCCTCTCTCTTTTTCTTGCACTTTATGGGATTATTTCTGTTTAATAATGGATGTGCAATGTTTTTTAGATAGTAATGGAGTAATGGAGACCGTAAAAGATTTATTTTGGGCTTGGGGAGTGGCTCAATACTCAGATTTTTGGTGTTCGTTCTTGACAAAGAGGAGATAAAACACTTGGAAGAGAGGCAAAGAAAAGGAAAGCAGGTAGCAAAAGGACCTTTTCTTTGAGCCAACGCCTTCTGAACCATGTCAACATTATACAGTGTAACCTTTCTCGAGCAGACTAAGTAGCTTTGAAGGGCACCATGGCTGTACAGCCCTTCTGGTCTGGTACCAGAGATTTCACAGATCTCCAAAGATTCGGCATTTACCTGCAGTGTCAGGGCTGAAGAAAAGCAAGGACTCAGCTCAGTCCGATCAGCCATTGCATCATATATACTAATTGTACATATAATACTAAGCAAAGAGTGTTTTTTTACATCATTTCTTCTCATGAGTTCGCAACTTTGTTCTAAAAAGGTTTAACCTTGGACAGCAAGGCTGAACTCTTAGCAAGAGGCACATACAAAATGAGAATAGGGAAGGAGCAGGAAACAAGAATAAAAATGGAGGAGGAGACAGAAATGCAATTTTGCCAACTCATTTGCTTCTTGATTCCCTTCTCTAGCTCACTGGTTAGGTTATTTCTTTGGCTGAACTGGATACCCTGGACTCAAAGTCATGGGTAGCCTGGGGCTGATAGGCTAATAGAGCTAGAAAGCTTTCCAGGCTGCCTGTTCTCCCAGCCTGTGTCAGATTGCTAACCTCCCCAGAGGTCTCTCTGGTCTATTTTCCAACACAGAAATTTTAGTCAACTGATTAATACCCAATGCTCTTTAATTTAAAAGCCATGGTGTTACCACTGTCCTTTGTGCAGTATGAAGTAGGGTTTTATTTGACCTTGCTGTCTTCTTCTGTGCACATCTTTGTAGAGCAAATCGATTAAAAGTTTTGTTTGCTTTACAGGTCTCATGAAAACTGAGGCATTGCGAAAAATCTTCAGTGTCTGCATCTTGCCAATCTAGTTTTTGCTTCATGTTCGAGTGTAGTTTAAGGCTTATGACCCTCCTGGAAAAAGGTGCACCTTTTTTGGTAGAGAATTTGATGCTTAGCACAGCAGAAGCAATAAAATTCATCACCTGGGGATGTACACCCAGGTATTCCTGAAAAATTCCCCCCTGCTCCTGTCTCCTTGAATGGGAATGGTCACAAAAGGCTTGCAGGCAGTTCCTGTTTGGAGTAGGTGTCTCTGCCTTTTTCTCACCAGCTCTGTTGTGTAGTAATCTCTGAAGAAGATCAGACGCACAGCTCTAAGGTGGTAATGCCTTTGCTCCCCTATCTCCACTGGCATTTTTAAGCACTGACCAATTTAAGCACTGGCTTTTTACCAAGCCCATCTGTTCTTCTTTATGCCACTTCTCTGCATTATAAAAGAACTAGAGGGCATCTACTGGGAGGCAAAGCAGGGTACAATTATCCTCTTACAATACCCTCACAGTAGCCTTCTCTGGATGCAGTTTACTGCTTGGTATCCTAATAGAGTTTCACCCTGGGTGTATATTCAGCAGTCTTCAGGGCTAACACACTATCCATGAATAATTCCTGAACAGCAAACAATAACCATGATTAAGGAATGGGAATAATCCATGCTTGGAAGGATCTTGGCAGCAAAGATACAAACACATGTTTAGACCTGACAGATGCTATGGAGGATGCAGCTACAAGATAGGCTGGGGCAGCGCAGTCGGTGTGTGGGGCTGCACCAGGTCAGCTTGGACCCTTAGACTGAAAGGGCTCCTGGAGTCCAGCAGCCAGTGCTGTGTATTTCCTCCCCAGGGCACAAATGCTGAGGAAAGCAATATGAAGACTGGAAAACAAGCACTAGCACACGAATTCATAAAAACTCCAGCATGTGATTATGCAAAATGCAAAGTGTGGCTGGATGCACATGTTTTCTCATTAAGAAGACATTCAGATGATTGCAACCAGAGATAAATCTGTCATCATGCAATCTATTTGTCTTTTTTTTTTTCTTTTCCTGTTTTGGCTTTGTGTGTGTGTGTCTACCTTCAAAAGGGAAAATCAGGTGAGGAAAAAGGAGCATATAAAGGAAAGGGTTGTATTCCCCATAACAAAATTTCCCTTTAACAAATAAAGATAATTTATTGGTAATATGCAGCTTATTCTACCAGAGCCAGGTAATAAATTCCATTCCTGCCAAGCATTACAAGACCGTCTCAGTCAACAAACTCTTTAACATGTCCAATTGCATAGTGTCTTATCAGCAATGAATTACATTCTTAGTTGGTCAATAGAGTTTTCAACATGCCAGAATCAGGACTAGTTTTCACAAGTTCAGTCAGTAGACAAGCAACACCAAAATATTCAGTACAGGCTGCTTTGAACAATTAGCTGTGTAATGGCAAGTTTTAAACTTGAGAGGGATTGTTGTATGCATCTCCACACAGACAAAACTGTTGCTTTGTATGTCAGTTATTTCTGCTTGTACTTTCCTACCCAATTGGTTTGCAAGCCTGGCAGAGTGCAACTAATTGCCTTTTGGAGTATAAAAAGGGTCTTGAACAATTCTTTTCTTGGGGTTACAAGAACAAACAGTATGATTGGCAGAAAGTCTTAAAAGAATTGTGAAATGTTTGTCATCAAAGAGCTAAAGCAACCACACAATCAGAGCATAGTGGGAATGACCTAGGAGCTTTGGAAGGACTCAGCCCTTTTGATTTGTGCTTGCAGTGCACATCCAGAAATGCTGAAACTCTGCTAAACAGGGTTTATCTGCAAAAATATATTACTGAAGTGGCAGAACAGTATTGACACAGTATTGCAGTGTTACGTGGTATTGTCTGCAATCCTTTTTGGACCACATATTTAGTGTGCCCCCTTCCCCAAAGGCCAGGTTGGATGGGACTTTGAGCAACCTGGTCCAGTAGAAGGTGTCCCTGCCCATGGCAGGGGGTTGGAACTGGGTGAGCTTTAAGGTCTCTTCTAACCCAAACCATTCTGTGAATCTGTATATGGTGCCCTTCAGTTGATTTTTACAGTGCAACATACAGAAGACCAAATCCCAGTAAGGTAGTTTCAGGACTTTATCACTTATGGCATCGGCTTTATTGTAGCAATTAGCTGTTTGCAAGAATAGAATCTCTCTCCTTCAGAGTACCATGGTCATGACAATGCATCAACTATATGAGGACATTACACACTTTTATAGGCACAATTACAAGGATTGAATAAGTTTGCTGAATATATTCTCTGTATGGGGTAATGCTTAACTGTAATCATATACAGAATGAAGCATGCATATTATCTCGTGTGACCTGATTAGTCAGAAATAGTGTTTCCACTCTTTGGAATGAGATTGTTATCAGTTGCAATAAAACAAGCAAGACTATACTTGATGTGAACTGTGTGCTACTAACATTGCTGAGTCTTTGAACTTGTGTATGAAACATTTGAGAGACTAACCCTAACAAACTGAAATGGAGGTAAAGCAAAGAGCTTTAGAACCTGATTATGACAGCGATGAAGGTGTGAGATAATGAACTTGTTGTGGGAGAGCCACTAGCCAAACTGCTTCTCAAAGAAACAAGAAGTGTTGATATTACCTGTCTCCTAAAGCAGGCCAGTTTCAGCCTGATTACTTTGTCCCTTGTCTAAACTGAGTTCTGTAAGGTATACAGGAAGTTCTTGTATCAGGAATTTGCTAGACTCAGATGTGCTTGATCATATGGCTGTTTACATGCTGACATGGAGGTGCTTCCCTGCAACCTCTGATCGCAGCTTTAAATCATTTATACAGGGCAGTTGCCAGAAGCCGCAGCCTACCTCCTGCTTGGGCTGGAGTGGGCTTCCTCCCCCCGCTGTCCCTGGAGGCCCCATGCTCGTCCTCCCATCTGGACTGTGGTCCTTCCAGTGTCCCCATTTTCTAATTACAGAGAAATGGTTATTTCTGGGAAAAGGCATGTTCTTCAAGGGCTGTCCCTTTTGCAGAGGGAGCTGGGTGATAGCAAGCACAGCAGGGCACTTACTCTGACTCCTCCCACCTGCACATTTTCTCCTGCCTTTATCCTCTTTCGAGGATCTTCTACTGAGCTTCCAAGGAGGCATCTCTTGGTGAACTCTGTCACTTCTTTCCCAGACTTGGTGCCCATTATTTTGACACTGTGTCTCAGATTCTCAAGTGTGAATGCTTTCATATCACAGAGGTCTCTGGGTTCAGGGCTTCACTGCCCTGTCCCCTTCCTTCCAACTCAGTCACTCTTGATCCATGGGGTTCAAGTACCTTCTCATTCCAAAGGCTTTCTCTAACATTAGTCATTTATCAGTTTCACAACTTTTCAGCCAGTACTGCTGGTTTTCCATCCAGCCTGTCCTCACACTCCCTCCAAATACCTTTGGGATTGTCTCCTCCAACCAGAGTAGTCCCACCATGTATAGCTATCCAGGATACCAGGTGCTGCCTGCATCACTCTAACCAAGATCTTTGTTAACCAACTCCTTGCTGCAAGGCAGTTCTTTCAAACAGATCAGTGAGTGCTTGTAGGCCACTTTCCTTTGCTGCCATTTTATTCCTTGGTATCTTCTCCCCTTGGAAATCCCTACAATGGTCACTGATACTCTATCTGTAGGACAGACATTTACTACCATAGCTTGTCTGCTGCATTTCCTCTTGCCATTTCTGTAATGCCACTTAACTCTCCATGCATTTTTCTTTGGGGAAGGCCAACTGCAATACCACTGTCTGGAGCTCTTCCCTGCAAGCAGCAGTGTAATTTTCAAGTATGGTGGCCTCTGCTACTTCAATGTTTCAGTAAATCAACAGTTCAACACTTTTATGCAGGATCGCTATTATGCAGACCGTCAATTCTCGCACCCTGACAGTCTAGTGAGTCCGTCCATTTTGCCTTGTGCCCATCCACTTTTCCCACCCTTGTGTACCAAAGACTCAATCTTCATTGTAAGTCAACACAAATATCTCCCAAGTTCTCCTTCTTGACTGGCTTTCAACTATTGTCTTACAACTTTGGACATATGGTTGCTGGCGGCTGTTCATGCACGACTGCCTACCTGAACCCAGAGTCCCATATTCAGGTACTTTTTACCTGACTTCTGGCCACACTGTGCCTGGGGGTGGCACCGGCGTCAGTGCCTTTCCAGGATTCAGGTCCCTAGTGCAGTGCCTTCTGGTCCTGCTACCAGTGTTGATGAACTGGCAAAGAAAGAGTCCTCTTCAAAGATAAAACTGATTAAAAAAACTACATTCACTGATGGGTGCCACAAACAAGACTAAATTTTCTGTCACAGGTCAATGGGACACTAACATTTGTTCACTAAGTTTACAAAGAATTGAATAAATGCAGGAGAATAGCCAGAAAGAGCTAGTCTTTGCAAAAGCACTCTCTATGGGTCAAGAAGTCACAGCACGCTGCTGGCACCTATGTGAGTATTTTGGGGAAACATAGGTTGCCCTATTATATTCTTTGCTTGGCTTGCATTATTGCCGACAGTCAGAGATGAGCCATGGAGCCGGCTGGATCTCTGCCTGATCACCTTACAGTATGCTGATTTTCTATGTTATGAGACTGTATTTACAAGCGTTAAATACTTCCAGGAAGTTCTTGGAGGTACTGAGAAAGCAAAAATGAAGATTCAAAGGTGTCTCCAAGTTAAAAGCTTGAACGATCAAGCTGTTGATTACACATCAATAGCAACAAAACAGAAAGGACGGGAGAAGATTTTGAAAGCAAAACCTGTCATTTGGGTGATTGCAAGCTGTCATTTAGGGTCATTTGCTAGAAGTAGTTTCTCTGGTTTTCAGTTTCTGCTTTCTGATCTTGAGATCTGAAAATGTTGAGAGTTGCTGCTAATTAAAACCTACGCTAATGCAGAAATTAACCCCAGAAACTGCAGCGGAATGTACAGGCTTTGCAACTGCCCCTCACTTGTTTATGTTGCTGGGACAAATTCAGACAGAAATACTAGAAACCTGCTTACTGAATGAGCAAAGCTGCGGAGCTGAGCACGTTCTGAGTGCCAAGGAGCGCTTTGTTCCTCGTTAACCGACAGAAGCCCGACAGTGCCGAGGCAATTCCTTTGTTGAGGGGATCAGACAAGGCAGTTTGTAAGAGCCTGACAGCCTGGCTCGCACAGCTTCACTGGCTTAATTAACGCACTTCTGCTCCTGGGGAGGAGGGAGCCTCGGCACCAATGAGAAGAGCCTCTCAACTGCCTCTAAAGCCACTGAAGTGCCACCAGCTCAGACACTCTGCCACAGGGCTGGCTGGCATCACAGGCTGCAGCTTTCCCTTTTTACTTCAGTGAGTACCTAGGAGGAGAAAGCAAATCTGTTTCCTGTTAAAGAATGACTCACACAGGCTGTTTGGCTTCCCCTTGCTATGTTGGTGATAGGGCATTTGGCTGTGTCTTCCAGTGTATGTTTTGTGTAGGAAATACCCGATGTAGACCTGTGACTTGGCTTTGCTGTTGCACAGATGTGTGCGGGAGCAAACACAGGTGACTCATCAGGTGTTGCTGGAGCTAGCTAAAAGAAGTAAGCTGGACAAGGATGTGTTCAGGTCCCAAGTTCATGTCTAAGTTTGTCTAAAGGGTAGCAGTTCAGGAGGAAACTGGCATTGGAAATGGGCATTACCAGAGTCTAGATCACAGCGGTGACATGTGCCTGAGCTGGGGCAGAGCTCCTAGCAAAGGTGAGAGCAACACTGTCTGCTGGCCAGAGTGCCTGGCCAGCCCTCTCCGCCACACCGATGCACATCAGCATCATGCCAAGACACCCATGGTGCTGAAAAGGAAGCAAACAACAGGGTTAGGGCTGCCCCACAAGCTGGAGAAGGGACTGCTGATGCTGCTTCTTGCAGTGCTGGCACATGGCTCTGATGTCAGCTGGGGTTGCTTGAGTGAAAGGAATTTTAAGGAATTTGGATCAGTTTGTTTTTCTGCACAGAGGATGCAAGCACTCAATGCTTTACCTGCGGGTAATACAAACAATCCCTGTATCCCTCTGTGAGCCAACTTGTGCTGAACGAACATGTTTTATCACTTTGGTGTGCTCAAGGCTGTTGTTTTTAATCATTTTGATTTCAGCAGCACCTCAAAGACCCCACCACAACCAGGGCACCGTCTTCCTAGCAATACAGAATGTAAAAACACCTTCCCCAAAGAGGGGATGATCTCCCTATGTCTTGGAGGCTAAAGGGAGGATGTGAGGGAGGGAAGGTGCAGGGTTCTTGCTCACAAGCATCCATCGGCTTAATGGCTGAGTGGAGGCTGGAAGTTGGGCTTCCTGGCACTGTGGTGTGCATCCACTTTTCCACTGATCCCAATCATCACATCTGCACTTTTGGTGATTAACGTGGAATCAGTCCTCTCACCCATGGCATGTAGTGCAGATCTTTGTGGCTGGGCAGGCTGCCTGAGTACTGCCTTCGTAAACACATCAGATCAGCCCTTCAGCTGTCAGGGTATCACCCCACAAGCATTCACATAAGAGCTAGCCAAAACAGCCATCAAAGAGAGGAGCAACTTAAATCCAGGTCTGATTCCATAACCCTCCCCAGGTAAATAAGCCTTCATTTACAACCCCTCCAAATCCTGGGCTTGAGTGAATACCATTTGAAAGATGACAGCTATATATTCAGAGAATTTGGGGTAACTCTGACTTGAAGTTTCCTTCTACAACAGATCCAGCAGGAGAGAAGAGGAAATGTGTAGTGCAGACAACAACCATCATTAGTAACATCTCTGCCACCTCTTCTGCAAAGTTTCAACCTCAGAAAGGGAGAAGTGCCAGACACTCAGAAAATACTCTCTATATTGTGATTTTAAAGGAAGTGCTCGAAATACTGCAGTGATGGATGGCATTATAAGATACTTAAGGTTACATTAGGAAATGAACTACTTTAAAATGAGGAACCACCATATGAACTGGCAGTCACATCTCATTCAGCATGCTGTTATTTATCTATCACCAGAAGCACACATGGTGTTTAGCAGACAAAGGGAAAAATAAAAACCCTGCAGCACAAGACTGTTAACCACAATTAAGCACAATCAGATTGGAAGATTCTTTGTCAGTTATTTTTGTTGCATTGTGCTGTTATATTTGTTGGAAAATGCCGATTTATTAAAGGGAAAGGTTTTGAAGAGAAAGATTTACATAAATGAATTTCACATGTAACTTTGTTGAAAGAAAACATTGATATAAGGGAATGCTTTAGACATCTCAAATGAAAACATTTGCATGTGAAATTAGCCTTTTGCTCTTATATGTAAGTTGATGCATGTTAAAAATGCACCATCAGTTCTAACAGAGTCAATGAAAGGTGGCAGAGTGATCACAAATAAGCTTTGTGATAACTGCACTTGCTGTAAACTGTAAGGATCTTTGGTTTTCACCCCGCTTTGGTGTACAACGCATTCTTATTGACAGAATTTTTGGGTAAAGTGATGCAATGAGGTATGAAAACATCAAGAATGAGGATCAGGATAGTGCTGGGTGGCAGAGACTGAATCACACAGGTTTAGACACACAGACAGGTTGCAGACTGTGCAGGCTGAGAACAAATCAGGCAGAGCAGTAGCATAAGAAACATCATGCAGTGTCTCCTGGAAAGAGACAAAAGGAGCCTCAAGGCCAGGTGAATTGACAGGGCTTAGGGGAAGACAGGCAGCAGGGGAGCACAATACAATACAGAGTGTATTGCTAAGGAAATGGCTGAGCCAGGAAAGGATGTGCTATAAGGAAATGTCAGCATGAATATTTCATATGTTGACCCTTTTTGTAGTTTCAACAGATTGAAAGACAGTGACTGTAATTGACATTAGACTCTGAGTAGAGAATGTAAATCCTATACTAGGAGGTTGCCACATATTACCCCAAAATGCAGCTCTTGGCTATGTTCTGCAAGGTGACATGCGTTGCTACATGTATTCACTGAAGGAGCATCATCATTATCTGCCCAAACCTTAATTTCCCATGGAATATCATCCTTGCACTTTTTCCTCTAGTTAATGTTACAGTTTCATATATAAGGGCACTTCTGGAACAGAAAGGTATAATAAGACTTAGTAGATACAGGCTGAAACCAGACAAGTTCAGACTACAAATTAGCCAAGGCTTTTTTGTTTATCAATGAAAGTAAGTACACATTAATGAGGGCTGTAGTGGATTTTCCACAATTGGAAAGCTTAACATTATAACTGGTTGTTTTTCTGGCACCAGACACGACTAATGAGTTTTGCTTAGGAATTAAGAGAGAGGCATTCCTTGGTCTGTGTTATTTGTGAGACCAGACTAGTCTCTTCTGGCCTAAGTTGCTGATTACCCTAAAGCAAACTCTCCTTCCCTCAATAAGAAGAAATTTACGAACTAAAAGCTAACTACATATGCCTCAGGTTCTAGCAAACCCCTTTTATAATAAAAGCTATTTCCCTGGCTATAGGTTGTATAAAATAGCATCCCAGATACAGGATATACATTAAAGCACTTTAAATTATATACCTTCTGGCGGTTAATGCAGTGTCTAATGGACTCATCTAGCGTAGGAGTGAAAACAAGATGTGCTATGAAAAGGTTTATGCACAGACCCTAGTATAGGCTGGTATAGATTCTTTTCCACGTTTTGAGATCATAGTCTCTGCTGTCCTTTTGCGTGAAATCTGTCAAGCAGACCTCCTGTCTGCCTGGACTCCATGGAGGTGCCACGACTTCACCTTTTTGGAGTGCCAGACTGCGGCTCTTGCTGCTCTCTGGGCTGCCTGAGCTGTCTCACTGTTGGAGAAGCCTTTCACTGAGCAACTGTTGCCAAGACTGGCCTCTCCTCAATACCAGCACGGTTTTACTACCAGATATACTCCTTGTGCCATGCCTATAGTGTGTAAGAAATGCACAGAGGAACTAGCCAGCAGACTGACCCCATGGACACACATCTATCAGGTTAGCTGGAAAGCCTGTATCAATCCCTACGCTTGTCCAAGCAATCCAAGGCATGAAGTTCACGTGCCAGAGGCTTGTAAACTGAGCCCCACATGCACTGAGAGCACAGAGCCCTCTTGTGATGGGGCTGGGCAGAGAGCATCTTCTAGGTGCCCTAGAAGAGGGGGGTTTACCAGGCAATCTCTGCCATGAAGACATACCTTGTTGACCATGAGCGAGGTTGCATGCCCTTCCCATCTCCAGGCACTCTGGGAGCTGTAAGTGCAGCACAGGCCCAGAGCACTAAAGAACCTGGAGACTACTGCTGTTGCTGAAAGTTAGGCACTTATTGAAGTGCTTTTCTGCATTAAACCCTTGGACTAGAGACTTCTTCACCAAGTAGTGCAATGCCATTGTCTCATGTGGCATTTGACACCAACCTGTGCAGTGAGTTTCTCTATAGGACCTATAATGAGAAAGCCAACATGTATCAGGCAGAAGATGGAAGAATAAATCCCAGTTGTCTTTACCTCACTTCAGTTTTGGCAAAACTTCCCTGTTATCATCAAAGGGAAGTTGTTTGTTCCAAGTAAATTTAAATATTAATATAGGCTAAAATGCAGGATAAACCAAAACCAAGGAAAACATTTTCCTGATCTATAAGACAGAGAGAGCAAACTGCCAACAGGAAATAATGCTAAATGGGCACTTTAAGCTACTCTGTGGAATGTGAGTTTGATCAATTCAGTCCAAGCCACATTAGTCTCATAAAACCTGAGAGTAGCATTTTCTCCCAAGGGTTTCCTTTGAGGGATATTCCTCTCAGCGTGCAGTATCATAGAGACAATTAAAGATGATAATATTTTTTGCATATATTAAGCAACTGATGAGTCAACATTGATCAAGACATATTTTCATCATTAGTTTTTTTAATGCACTTTCAAGTTCACAGTACAGTTGTTGTCACTGAGCTGATGGAAGCAGTAATGACTAGTGAAAATTATTGTACCATGACCCTGTGAACTACTTTTGACAAGCAAATACTTTCCAGGAAGCTAGATAGGAAAAAAAACCAGTGTTCTCATTAACAGCCTGTGCTCTTATTCAGGTGGAAGACAAGGTGGGTATCAGACTTTCATTGGCACATTCTAACTCTTCCCTCCCAGATTAATTGGCACTAACGTTCCCAGGTCTCAGTGACGGTTGCAGGCTCATTACAGGTGCTGCTTTGCTTGTATATCATTGCTGTCCCACAAGCATATAATTTATTGCTTAGAAAGGATTTCTGGATATTTTCCCAGATGTAAAATCACAGAGGCTTATATTTAGTGCTCCAGCTGACGACATCCCTACCTGCATATATTCTCTCTCTCTCACACATGCACACACTTGGCTTTGAACTCTGACATTTATCTTGTGTCATAAACTCCTTCAATTAACCAACACATTGCATTAGTATAATTGTTAGTCCTGGCCTGAATTCTCTTTTGGAATAGCTAAGCAGAATTGCAGTAATGTTGTTGTAGTTCACATCATATATACAGTCTACTAATAGGCATTTAAGGAGGCATTGGTGAAGGTCTTGCTTTGGTAATGCTCTTGCTTCAAGGTTATATAGAAAGGTGTTTAGCCTTTGTAAAGAAAACCTGTGCGTACCCCAGTTCTTCATGCACACATTACCTTTCCCCCTGAAGTGATCATCTTGGCTTCTCTATATAAATGTTCAGCCCATTAGGACAATTCAGGCCTTAAAACAAATGAAATGATTCATTGAAGGGTGCCCTTGAAAGTGCAGGGCCGTAAAATAGGAACAGAAAAGCCAGCATGAGCAGAAGCAGTCCAGTTCTGGACTCATTTGCCTATGTCAGACTTTTTCATCTTTTAGACAGCAAAGTGCAAGATGATTCAATATCAACTTGAGTTTCAGAAACCCATGGCATCACCCAGAAACACACAGTTCAGAAGAGAGCAAAACTCCAGTCATGTTCCTAACTATCTGGTTCAATTTTGTGGAGAGAATTTTTTCCCTCTTGAAATATGAGGGGACACAGAAGGATCTGGGAATGATGCCAAGCACTGCTGGATCATCACAAGGTGGGATTTCCATCAGCAACATTGCCTGTCAGTCAGTCCTAAATGGTTTGTTTTAAGTTACTATGCTAACTTCCAGGCCCTCAGTGCCCACACCACTCATGGATGATGGTAGGGACAGAACTTGTACCAATTTTTTGCTGGTTTTTTTTTTGACAGGGAGCCAAGAAATCACTTTTCACAGTTGAGGGACCAAGGATCATTAGAGCAGCAGAGTTCATGTCTCCTGTCCTAACACATAGCTAGGAGAGCCTAAGAGCTCCGCCAGACTGCCCATCTTCATCGTATTCATCCCCACTGCAGCAAAACCAGCAGGGAAACACCCTTAATTAAATAATCAGCTACCCTCAAGTCCATCGGTTACTGCTGAATCACAGCAGTTTGAACACTAAAATGATGCTTTGACAGATGTTTTCAACAGTCTTTTCTAGACAATCCAGTGTTTTTTCGCATGGAAAAGGCAATGGACCTGCTTGGTTAGAGTAATTTGTTCCAGACGTGGTGTATTCTCACCCATAGCAATAACTGACACACTCTTAAGAAGGCATGGGGGGAAGGGAGGGTACGGAGATGGGAGTGTGGACTGGAAGACTTTCCATTGCTCTGAGATAATAGCCTTAGTCACACTTTACAGTACTGTGCCATTTCCATGAATTTACCCATAGCGAATCATTTGTTTCTAGGGTGATTCATAGCCACTGCTGCTTTCCATCTTCTTGGGGGCTTTCTGCAGCATGAGGCTTCTCACAGTCACAGCAAGACCCATGCCTGAAGAGGGCTGTCACTAGCATCCAGCCTGGGCTTCTTTTCTGACAAGAGAGGGTGATAAGGGTGGCGGGCTGAACAATGGATGCTCCTCCTCAAGCAGATTAGCAGGGCCCTGCAGAACATCATGTATCTTTTAAGGGATGCTGTCAAGAAGAAAACAGCAGGTCAAACCCTCGGTGAGAGCAAATTAGCCCAGCTGCGTCAGCTGCACTGCGGTTGGCAGAGCAGCGCCAGCTGATAAGAGCTGAGGATCTGACCCCATCTATCTAGCAAAAACTGTGTATGTGGGGTTTGAACAGTGCTGGAGAAGGGATTACTGCAACACAAAAGAGCGTAGGCTTTTTGCTCACTTTCCACCACTTGTGCTGTTTCCCATACTCTCTGCTGGAGCTGCAGTGCTGGGCAGGTCTGACCCTTGTGAATGCATCTTTGGCTCTCGCGGGACTGTAAAATGACCACATGTAAAAGCCAGAAGGCTTTCTCGCCAAGATGAGAACACGCTGCAGGAAGTTCTCAAGCGCACCCAGTTTCTAGTCCAGGGAAGGCTGTATCCAATCCCTTCTCACTTCGGGTGGCACTGAGGACGAGCAGCAGCAGAATTTGCTACCCTGTGCCACCCCAGCTTGCTGGCACCCACCGGGGACCCCCGAAGGATGCAATGCTGCTGCAGCTCTGCTCCAGGGATAGCGCAGAGAGGAGGGGACAGACCCTCCTTCCTGCCCCCCCGCAAGCCGTAAACATGATGTTCTCTGTGGGAATGTCAAGTGCATTTTGAGAACTGACAGAAATGTCATAGCACATCACAAGTGCTTTCATTCCCTCACCAGAAATAAAACACATGTCAGGTCACAGAAGGCTGTTTTCGCTCTTACCAATAGTGCCGGCTGTTGTCTGGCTGTGTAGGATCTCCCAGCCCCTCCAAAAGCATTTTTGATGCCAAGGAAACGGCATTTCATGAAAATGCCTCCCTCTCAGAGTTGTTTTTTGGTTTGGTTTGGTCTCGTTTCAGTTTGGTTTTTGTGGGTTTTTTTGGTCACTCAAGTCTGAAATGAAAGGTCCAGCTATCTGGAGCCGGTTGCTTCACATACAGCTTCATTTGCTGGCGTTTTGATACCACTCAAAGCAGGATTTTTCCAGCTTTAATGGATTGTGGTTAAACTTTTTGCAGAGTTTCCCCTTCAGATGTTCCCAGATGTCTCAGCTGACACTTCCCTGGCATATATTTCAGGGGAAGAAAGATGTAAAAAACCCCTGTCACTCATTTGACTGGATTTTCTCTTGCTACAGTGCTATAATAGTGTTGATAAATACTGAGGAAAATTGGCATCAGCCTCTCTTTTCTCCCTGGTGGCCCGGACATGTCCAGTTTTGCTTTGCTGGCTGATCTGCAGACTTTGTTGGCGGGTAGCCTGTATGGTTTTGTCCACAGTTTTGGCCTGCTCTTTTTCACACTCACTTCCTGAATTCAGAGGGTTTCCCAGAAGTTATCTTTGATTCTCTGCCACTGTGCAATCAGCATACTAACAATCATGTTTAATGGTAGGCTTCCAATTACTCCTTCTTACTCGGTGATCCAGTTGCCAAAGGGTGTTTGTTTTATTAATTTCATGGAAAATCTGCCCTAATAATTTGCCCAGATCTATTCAGTGCTTAAACTGTGAAATCAATTTTAATAGGCCTTAAGGGATGCGTATGTAACCCATCATATGTCCTCAAGTGTGTCTGATTCCCAAATGAGGTAAATCAGGCCCATTAATTTGTGGCTAATATTTTGCTTGATAAAGTAAGCATCATGCATTTATGAACCAGAAAGCCAAGTGTCTTCAGCTTCTACGGATTCAGTTAAGAAGCAAACTGTTAAGCTGAGCACTGGAACAGGTCCATGCTTTCGGAAAATCAGCTGGAAGCATCTGTGTCCCACCGATGCAGCTTTGTGTCAGCCTTCTGTCTCCAGATGAGTTTGAATCTAGAGGTAGTTGAGTTTTTCCACACAGTGTTTCTGCCTTCCATCTGTCTGTGACAAGCAAAGTGGTTTGTCTGGGTTGCGCTATGCAGAAATGGTCCAGAGATGGCCCAGGGAGCTGAGTACCTGAAATCTCTGAGCACACTGAAGACCCCAGATGATGCCTGACAGATGTAAAGGCTCGTCTCATTGCATTTGGCCATATTGTCTTTGCTTTCATTAAATATCCAAATATTTGGGCCTTTAGCTTCTGGCACTAGTGACCACTCTCTGCTCCACTTGTGGCACTGCCCAGTATGAATGAGTCTGGGAAATCTTACATGCTGCTACTCAGACACTTCCCTAGATGCAATGATCTTCCCAGAAAAAAGGCTGCATTTCCATATTGCCTGGCTGAGGAGCTGAAACTGTCCTTTAAGATAACTCAGGTGGTAAGAGGCAGTGGTAAATTAAGATCACCTTTATTACACAGCTCACTGAGGGGGTTTAGCCAAGGAAGACACCCAGCTGTAACATTAACTGGTTTTGTGTGATCTCTGTAGTCTTTATGTCTGCAAGTTCTCCTGGGTTCTACATAGCGACTGCAGTTTCTGCGTGTTTCCTCCTCACACATGACGGGCAGGAGCACATCTTTTCTGTAACAGATAACCTGTTACTGCAAGAAGGCAGGCTGATGCATGTGGGTTTTCCTTTATTGGTAGCTTTTAAAGCAATCAGTCAGAGTTTCCTAAAGACTGCCTCAAATGAGCATCAGTCCCACTATAAATAATTTGATTTCAAGGTGAGCTCATGGGCATGGCACATCCCCAGCACAGTAATTACTTGGGGTGCTTAAGAGCAATGAGAGCTCCTGGAAAATTTGATAGAGTACTAATTATATCAGAAAGGTTTTTAATGATTACTTTCTGTACAAAGATGGAGGAACAGAATAATGCGTATATTCTGCATATATGCTGAGTGCTTGCAAACGAATCTTCTCTGCATGAGGGGCCTCATAGCTACTTTAATAAGAAATATTTCAATCTCCACAGGAGCTCTGGCTTAGTCAGGGTCAACACATGACTGCACCTTGGTCCTGGCACTGCCCAAACTCTGCACATCTCTACTTCCAGAGCCTCAGTTTCTCTCTTTTCATCTCTCAACAACAGAGCATCAATCTCTTTTTTAAACAATAATTCCTATGACAACTATCAACCCTCTAATCAAAAACCTTCCTCTTCTTAATTATGTCCTCCATGCTCTTTCTGTGATATACACAGGTCTGATTCGGTCCCATTGTATAATGCACTCCTGACCATGCTGGTAAATTAAGTAGGAGTGTGGAAGTGTTTCCAAGATCAAGGGCAGAATGATCTTCCTACTGCAGGTGGGCACTATTTGTTAAAGACTGTTTGAAAGTAAACCAGAACTTATACCCCAATGCCATATAACCCAGTGGCCATTTTTACATTTTACAAGCTGCTAAATTTCATAGATTTTCAACGACTGGGTTCCTAAGTGCAAAGAAACTTAACGAATAAATCCAAAATCAGATTGTTGTAATTTAAAGGGACCAGTGGATATCATCGTATAGTATCAGGAAGTGACCCAGTCCTTCCAGTTTAATTTGGCATGGAAGTAAATATATTCCAATAACATTTTTGAAGGTAAACTGTAGAGGTGCTGGGATATGAAGTATTGATTAAAATACACCGTGTATTTTTTATCTGAAAATATCTTCCAGAATCTGTGAAGTTTAACACATTCTTGTATTATAAACATAAATTATTCATAAATAATTTCACTTACAGGTTTGACATTTCATAAAGCATAATTTCCAGTAAGATGAGCATTTCTGAGAGGCTCTTGTCTTTGAAAAGAAGTGTAAACAGTCATATATTGATATTACAAAACTGAGCCTTTCATTTCTGGAATCCAAATGCAGCGGTCCTAAATCTGCCCCATAGTTCAGAAGGATAAGGAATTTATCCCTTACATAGCAAATTTGACATTCAATTTCTAAGCCTCTTTTAAAAGTTAATAAAGTTCTGCCCCTGCCTGAGGATATTTGGTGACAGGTGACAGTCTAACTCCTTTAAATCTACATTCCCCCCCCCAAAAATTCCTAAATCTGATGTGCTGGTTGTCTTGTTCATGGCATTTGATAAACACTAAAACCGGAGAGATCCATGCTTGGTCTCCTGTAACCAGGCACCTTGGTCAGTCTGAGGAACCTGAACGAACGTCCTCATGCACACAAGAGCTGGGCTCATTCTGCTGCTGCTGAAGAAAACTGCAGTAGCTCCATTTACTTCAAGAGCAGTTGGCAATACAGAGCATCTTCTGAAAACTTAGGCTGCTCATATTCCATGCATACGTGTGGGCTTGGAAATTCTGGCCAGCACTTTACATGTGTGCAAGAACCACCCCAGGAGGACACGCCTGGACACCACCACTCCCAGTGAGCCATTTTAATACCATCTCTGTGTTTTTTTAAACTACAGGGGAACTGTGATTTTTAAGAGAGTTCCTTATTCCCAGGTGCCAGTGGCTGGAACACTGTCTTTAACAGCACTTGCATGCCCACTGCTGCAAAACAGATTATTTAACAATCCATTAACATGTCCCTTGGTTCCTATAGGAATTTCACATGTGTGGACATTTCTGTCTCATAGTCTTTTAGCAAACTTGGGTAATATCACAGCAATTCTAGCACCCACCTCCAAAAGTGAAGAGAAATGTGAGCCACATGCAACCGCCACATGAAGCCTGCTCACCACTAAGCGGAGACCTCTGGCACAGCAGGACAGAGCAGACCTCAATGAGAAGCCCATTCAGGCACTGGAAAGGGACAGCCAGCATGGGTAGGAGGTAGATTTGGGTCTACTCATTAATAACATTGCTCTTCCTTTCTTTAAAACAGTATGATATTCTTCAGTGTTTAAGCACTACATCTGTTTCTTTATTGCTCACCTTTAATTATCCTCTCTAAAACTCACAGCATTCAGGACTACTTATTCTCAGTCTCTTTGTTTTCCAATAACTAAAACTAATGACCATTTTAATGCTTTAGATACGTTCTTATTTAAAAAGGTAAGAAAGAAAAGTCTCCAGTGTCATCCTGGATGAAACCAACATGTTTAGCACACCAGCCTGTGTTACAAGCTTGAGTGTTTTTTAGAAGTGAAAATTCAAATTCCCACAAAAATAAAATACTGGGTGTCATTTCTTAGTGACTGGTTTTTCCCAATTTAGGAATTAGATTATGTAGAACAGATGGGACCAAATTTTGCTCTCATTTGCATCCGCCTAACTCTGTTTATTTCAATGACAGCAGCTCCTAGCACAGTTAAAAGAGGTGTCTCTGGAGCTCCTGGAACATCACAGCTTAATAGCAAAAAAAGGCAAATGAATGCTTTCAAACCTCTTTGATTAAACAACCAGTAAAATGAAACAATTTAAGCAGCGTATGGTGGTGTCACTTTCACAAAAGATGTTATCACCAGCACACTTTGAAGATGGGATAGATAGTGTCAAAAACCAGGGAAATACAGTAAATAAGTCAGAGGGTAATGGTAGTGCACAGGAGAGTGCCAGGAAAACAGAAAGACGCCACAGACCCGCCAAACAGGAGCAGAGATACCACAGAGCAACAGAGCTTACGTAGACAAGGGAGACTTGCTGTTCAGCTGCAATATACCTTCTATTTTCAAAAGCAAGCAGTTTCTTATGCCTCTTTAATATGAACACACAGAACGTCTACCAACATGTGTGTATGTGTATGTATACCCATATATATATACACCCATATATACCCATACGTGAAATTAGCACCACATCTTAAACATGTAACCGGGGTTTCAACAAAAATATTACTTGCTCACTAAATGTCTTGGAACAAATCCATTTATTGTATTTTTATAGAGCATTTATGGGCATTTATTTTAGCAATACTTATGTGGCTGATCTTCTGAACATGACCTGCACACAGCTGAATATATATATTTTCTTGACATTCACGTTTGCTGTCTACATCTAAGGACAGTGCAGCCCAGCTCTGCTTGAAGGGACTCCAGCATGTGTAACACGGACCCATACTGCCCAGCAGGGATTTATCTGGAGGCATATGGTAGGTAGCTTCCCAGGGTGCAAAACCATTAAAAAAAAGCAGGCAGTTGCAGTGAAAATACAAGGGAAAGTCCCGTGATCTGCCCAGGAGCAGACCTTAACCTTGCACTATGCAGCGCTCTCACATTTTGCAGGGTAGCCAACTCCATTCCCTCCTCTGATGAGCGCTGACCTGGGCCACTCAGACTGGGAGCACCAGCACGAAGGTTCACAGGACCATATCAGGTCATGACCTGGTCAGCCATTGTGGGACGGACTTCAGTTTCCCCATTACTCTCAGTTCGCCTTTGCCAGCCACAGAGGTTTTGAGTTATTCCTGTCTATTGCACCGAAGCGCAGATTATTAGCCTATGTGTCAGCCTGTAATTTGTTTCATGATGTGAGCCTGTATGCCTGAGTGGCTCTGTTCCCCTTTCTTTCAACAAAGACAGTCCATCCTTTAATTCAGTGAGAGCCCTTTTTATCTGGCTTCCTCACAGATCCCCAGCAAACCATCCTCTTTGCTTTGCAAATGATAAGGATATCTGCACCCTGGATTCTTGAACTCCAATTTTATGCAAGCTACAAGGAGCTTGTGCTTTTTCAATGAGCACATCCTGACCCTCTGAGGTACTGAGCTTTTGTTCTCCTCCAGAAACCCCCTTCGCCTCAGAGGAAAGAAATGCTCCTCAGCATGTGCTCAGCACCTTGCACACCCCACAATTAAGTCATTTCCTGAAGGCCACAGAGTGAATCAGAAACAGTGCCAAGAATTTAATACTGCTTCCTGAATCCATCCCCTGCTAACCATGAGCACAAAACCGTGCTCTGTTTACACAGAAATTAAATGACACTGAAGTTTTACTACTGCATGATTATGCCACATTTGTAATTGATTTTTCTCTCAGCTCTCTTCTCCATATTCCCATCTGGAGCACTAATTTCCCTGTTGAAGCTGCACGTTTTTTAGAAGTCCCAATAGGAGAATCGCAGTTGCTGGCCAGATCTGGGCCCCGAAGGGCTGTCTGTGTCAGCATTCCCCTCTCCTGCATAGGAGATGTCACCTCCTCCAGTCTCTTTTGTCTTTCTCCTGGGCCCTGCACTGGATTTGTCTGGGGTCCTACTCTAGGAGAGAGGAGGCTGTAAAGAAAAGAGGACACTTCTCCTCATCTCTCTTTGCAATGAGGCAAAGAGGTCTCCTAAAGACCGGGTCAGGAGCCAAGACTGGGGGCTGCTCTTAGGCAAAGTCTTCTCTCCTCTGTCAAAACAAGCGAAGAGAAACATCCCCCAACCCAGCATATTCCTCTTGCAGGATCTACTCCTTGGAGAAGAGGCAAGTTTCAGGGCTGGGGAGAGATGCAACATCCTGCAGTCCAGAAACTGGAGTGACCTCAGCTATAACAGTTCAGACCCAAGCAACATAAGGGAATACTGCTGAGCTGCTGTTTATGTCATTTCCACCCCCATCTCTCCAGCATATGGCCTTTCCTTCTACTATCTGTCACCAGAGCTGATACTGACTATATCAGACTCTTAGAAGGGCTTGGCTTTTCCTACCACTGTATGACAATACTTTTTCCACTTATGGCTGCCTATCCAGTACTGTAAGATCTCTACTTCTGAAACCATGCTAGCTTGCATGCTCCCACCCGACTGAAAATGAATCTACATCCTATCCGCTCTGCACACTGCAATGCTGAGTCCCCTTGGTCGCCCACAGTGTTGCTGCCACCCCTTTGGGGCTGCCATCTCTTCCAAGGGAGTACAACCCACAGCAGGTCCCCAGGCACATGGCATTGGCTGGGGGTGGGAGTTTGCATAGTCTGCGCAGCTCACATTTGTTATATACTGCCTGTTGGAGATTCACACCACATTCTGCCTCGGGCCTGCTACCAGGAACCCGATCTCAGAGACCTGCCCGCTCTCCATGAGCTTCACTGCAGCTGGGGACTTTCCTCTCAGGCTATGTTTTAATTATGTTGTCAAGGGTTTAGCCTTTATTGTTTTGCTGTACTCTGGACTCAGCCTCGTCTCTGACCAAGAGTTCAACATCTTCTCAAAATCGTAACCTTGGCTCATTGGGCCAATGGTGTACTTTTCTGTGCTTTCAACATCCTTTTTGGCTGACACTTAAAAACATATTGCTCACATTTCATGTGCTGCCGGTACCACTCAAGTGCCTGTAAGACAGTTTCACATCCAGCTGCATTCTCTTGAATTAAATGGAGACTTTCACAATCATCAGATGCTTTAGAAAAAGCAATGGTTAGAAATTAGGCTAGTTTAGCTTAACTATCTTTATTTGGGCACCCATTGCTTGCAGTTACAGACAGACTGAGTCACTGTTTAAACTCTTTCTGGTAGCTCTTTATATTTCCAGAGAATTTCAGCCCTGGGAGGCAGAAAGCTTTCACACTTCCTTTCAGGGAGTATTCTCACTTCCTTTCGATCCTGGTTCCCTGTATTGCTCAGCAATTACTGCAAACCCTGACGTCTGGGCTCCCAGACTGCTTCCCTCCCAGTCCCAGTTATAATCAGACACAGCTCTGAGCCCAGCCCACAAGAACCTCTGCAGAGTGTGGGCATCAGCTCTAACTGGGTGTTGCATGGACCACTCAGGAGTGCAGCTCCCTTGCAAAGGCAAGCCTGCAAAAGGTGATGAAACTGCTTGAAAAGCAGAGGTCAACACTGTTAGAAGTCTCAAGAGAGGAACACAGGACCTCTCTCACAGATTAAACACAGAACAGCGAGTAGAAATCAGTATATTCTGTACAAACAGTGGTTTTCTGCTTTCCCTGTGGGGAAAAAAGCAGGAGTAATTTCCAAGAAGGATATGCTAATATGCACAATATCATCTCTATTTCAAAGAAATCTTCCGAGGTGTCAATAAATGCATTGATAAGACAAAATCCAAAGCCAAATCACAGCCCTAAATCCATAGATAGTTCTCCCCTCCTCCCTCAAGAAAATAAAAAGTAGTACACATTGTACATCAATCTGTTTCTTGGAAAACTGGCATATTGCAACACCCAGGGTTGGCTCGGATGCTTCCATAGCAGCCAGACTCTTGCAAGCTTGAGCACTGATTGCTGAGGATGGCATCAGGCTTTTCTCCATGGCAATGCAGACCACTTCTGTTCAGCCATCTGTCTTATCTGTCACCTTTTAAATTTCACTGCTGTCCTTGTCCTTGCAATTCTGACATTTCATATGCAAGCGTGCTGCATTCAAATCCCCAGTGCAGGATTTCTCCATAAAATTCCAGGTGCTGTTCAGAGATTTTATTTAAATGAAGCAATACATGTATTATCATCACAGGGAAGATTATGAGAACTTGCTATTTTTTTCCCCACTGACTAAGGCAGTGCAGTTTTATTTAAGATTACTTAAGAGATCAAAAATGACAGGCTTACTGAAATGTATGCTGGTTTTCTTATAGGCGCTACTCAAATTGTTCATTCTGCTCCCAAATGCTAAGGAGTTACATAATGACAATAATTACCTTGCATTTCTATGGTATTTTCATGTCATGAGTATGTTTTACAAGCTGAACACAGGAATAAATGGAAATGCCACAATTTCTGGGGGTTTTACAGCTACTGTCAGTGCTAGGTAGATAATAAGGAATGATAACCTATCTAAATGAAATGCTTCAGGAAGGCTTGTTTGGAACACAGGCAGTCCCAGAATTGCAATTTCCACATGAAAATGTGGCGATTTACTTAAAGCTCCTGCTCCTCAAATCATGGGATCACAAAGTTTTTACTGGACATCTCTCTCTTTTGATCTGCAATTGAGAAAAGCTTGAACACAGGAAACTCAGAGGCTCGAAAAGAAACGAAAGCAATCCCTGCTATGCTGACTTAGAGGCAGCGTTATGATTTGAGAAGGAAGGGGAGGGTGCACCCTCCCTTTTCAATACGTGCAGTCAGCAGGCATGGTTTTTGACATTATGCTGACTGCAACTTGTCACAAAGACAAGATGCAGCCTACGTTAATTAATAGAGGCCTGGCAATCACTGCTCACACTGCTTCCGGCAATCTGTGTGTTCAAAGAACAAATCTGAGTCTGATCTTCACTCTGAGTAATGAATTATGGAATACCTGAAACCTGGGAGTATAACATACATGACTCCACTGCTTACAGCCTGTGGCCATATTGTTATTAATTCTTTGCTTTATTGATTGTTCACATTAAACGTATGTGTTGGAAAGTCCTCCTGGTCCCTCAAGTAGCAAAATGCTCCCTAGATCCCTAGATTGAGGTTTATGGATGTCAGGATATATGGGAAAATCCTTCCAAATTTGTCAAAGATGTGAAATTGCAGAGGATTCATTTAACCACACTGAACTCCCATGGGCATGCTCCTATCTGGAGTTAAACTTCTTGAATCTGATCAAGTTCTCTTTGTTTCTGAAGGAGTTAAATTAAGTCATGGTGCAGCCATTTTAGTTGTGAATGGGAGCCTAATGCAGGGATGAGAGGAGGCTGAAATCAGCTTCTTTCTCTCTGTGAAGATGGCCCTCAGTGTGATGATCCAAAAGGAAATCCATGTCCTTCCACAGCTCCTCCTGCAATCTTAGGGCCCATTTTTAACCTCTGTCCTGGATAAAATAGTAAATGGAGCAGATAGCTACAAAAGGCACAGCACTTGAACACAGAAAATTAACATCCTGCCTGCCGGCACTTCATCAGTTGACTCAGCAGCCGGAGAAGGAGACCTTTCAGTTCTCCCTATTTATTTGCTCAGGATGGGAATGCCGCTGCTTTTCATGCCCAAACGTCAGACTGCCCTGGCCTTTGCAACCCTCACTGTCTTAGACATTTATGGGTGGGCAGAGAAAATGCCATCACATTGTTTACAGTCCTCCTGAAAGGGTTTAATGCAGAGGATGTACCAACTTCTTACATCTGAGCCCCTTCCAAGTTTCTTGGCGTTACTCCTGACAAAACAAAGGAGGAGCGGAGGTAGTCAGGAATTGCAGAAATACTGGCCCATTGTGAAGAACTTGTAAATGCTAGCCAGGCTTTAGAAAAATGCAGGAATCCATGGCTGATCCAGCAAAAAGCGAGAACACGATGAAGATAGCAAGCAAAGCCTGCCTTCTTTCCAAGCTGTGTGTTTTGTTTATTCGCATCAGGACCACAGAGCAAAATGGGTGGATATTTTGTTTGTTTCTTTCTTTTTTTTTTAACATAAAGCATGACTTGGCAGCAGGTTTTAATTTGAAGAAAGAAACGCAAGTCAATACAATCTAGATGATTGTATCGGTTGCTTAAACTGGCAAGCTTAAAAATTCCAAGGGTGCCACTTTATCCTTTATAATTATCTAATGTTGCAGTGCCTTTTCCTTCATTCTGCTTGGTATTTGAATTAAACTGGAATCCAAACTCTCAAAGCCAAACCATTTGAAAGAGATTTTTAGGAGGAGAGGGAAGAGTTGCATGTGAATTCTTTTTATTTGCAGTCCAATCTAAACCCACGAAGGCCTTAATCTGAAATTCTTATTTAAAAAGGAACTGACATCCTGAAAAAGCAAGATGTGATAATGTGTTAGTATTTCAAAATCTGAACTGAACCACAGCCTTCATTCGACCTTGACTCTAAACCTCTAAAGCTTCTCTGCCTCACCCCATCTCCACATGCTGCACACGTATCTCTCCTGCCACAATTCGGGTTTTGTGTGCCATTTATTTTGCTTTTCCAGCAACTTATCTTTTTTCTTCCTTATCTATAAAGAGGTCAAAAAGGAGAATTACCGTGCGTAGGAAATCGGCATTATTTCCTTTCTCATGTGCAGCCAGCTGCCAAGCACAATAAACACACCGAGCTGCAGCTAGGCTCCCTTCCTCTGCCGCCCCCCCTCCCAGACCTGGTCAAAGAAAGAAGCAAAGCAGCTAAACAGGAAATACTCCGGGAACTGGGAGAGGAGTGTGCTGTTTTCTGCGCTGAACAGCAGAGGGGGGCAGCGGAACGGAGTCTGTCCGGCCGCGCACGGGCTGCACAGTCCGGCAGCCGGAGAAGTACCGGCTCCCCAACACTTGGGAGGCCCTAAATCCTCTTATGCACTAGCATTTAATGTATTTCCTCAATGGCTGTAAGATGAATGAACCTTTTTGGCATCACACCACGTCATCTTTGGGATGATGCGCTAGGGATTGCCTGCTATTAACTCTGTGTTACACTCTTCGCGGTCCAGATCTGCAGAGATGTCAAGTGTCTAACTCCCACTGGTTTGGAGTGGTCTCCACAGCCCTTTGAATGTGTATCAGCTGCTGTTTCCCTAGGATAAGTATGTATGAGCAAACGACACATCCAATTATATTCAATCAAATCCAAGCTAGCATACAAAAGACCCTGGAAAGAAGTTCAGCGTAAGGGAAGTATATAGTATCATTACTTAAGCATTCATACTTTGCTGTGTCTGTAGCATCTATTTATTTCATAGAGCTGATGCCGGGGGAGATGTGGGAGCTGACCCACTAAAAGAGAGCAGAGGCCATTGGAACTGGCTCATATTGGGTTGTGAGACCTGTGTGCAAGGTGTTAGGAAGCACTCAGCCTGGAAAAAGCTCATGGGAAGGGCTTAAATTTATGAAACAAAGGATGGGGAGGCCTTTTAAGAAGGCTGAAGACTACAAATATCAGCTGCCTCCCAGGTGATATGCAAAGCCTGGAAAAGAGGTTGCCTTGAAAGTCACCTGGTCTTCATACAGACCAGCACACAGATCTTTTAGCTGCCTGCTGAATAGCCTTGGCATGATATCAAGCTATGATTTTTAAGCAGATAGACAGGAAAGGGTAATAGCCTTGCAGGTTGTGGGGCTTGCTACAACCAATATAGGGTTTGCCATGGGGTCATATCCGCTGCACATTGTGGTACACCCAGATTTGCAATACAGCATATGCCTGTAAGTTTGGGGAGACTTGGGCTGGAGTGGCACTTTTTTGAGGTGGGCTCCTTCAGATGCAGGTACTAAGCAGGTAGAACATAGGTAGTACCCATGTTCTTTAGGTAACGTGTACCTAAAGAAAGCCATCCCTATTGTGAAGTTCGTTTGGGAAGCCAGGCAAAGACCCTGCATATGTTGGAGCAGATATGCATTTGTAGAAAACCCTAAACCAAAAGCCTCATTTTAAACAGATGGAGCTGAATACAGAATGAAAAGGGGCCATGGTGAATGGCATTTTCTGGAACAGAAAAGAAACACAGAGTCTTACGAATGTCCTTCTGGAGTTAAACCCTGCTACTGAAGGTACAGCAGATCTGTAAGTCCTGCTAGGGAACTTGTTGGAGGACAGTAGCTGAGAAGGCTGTTTTGAGTCTCCCAGCGGGGCACAATCCACTAGCTGAACTGGGGTGAACTGCAGCCAGGAACAGGCAGTCAACGAGATGTGAGGGTCAAAAGTCACAGGCATTGGATGCATATTCTAGACTATATGTGCACATGTGTATGTGTATCTAGCTCAAATAGTAGCTGAGGCGATGATCGTATGTACAAGAATAACCAAATTGACAGTCTGATAAAGAGAGGAAGCCTTGGACCTAAGCAACAAAGACTAAAGCAAAATAAATCCATCAGGAGGGTATAAAAAGACTGCAAACCTGTAAAAACAGACAGCAATTAAAAGCACTTCAGGAACAACAGAGAAACAGCCTTAGCTTCAATGAATGTGCAGTTAGTATTTGGGGAAAACATGGAATTAGAGGGCAGATTGAAGACTCCACCTAATAGCATGTGTTAAATTTAAGAAGTCGAGGATCCCAGCCCCAGTGTGAGAAGTTTTTTGGGGTAAGAAACTCTAGATGTTCTCATCTCTAAACTGAGTATGTGAATTAAAGTGAAGAAGTTACCTGAAGGGCCATCCTGCCCCAAATTACTCTTAAGTGTTTCAACTCCTTCAACCATGCCATTCTGCCAACAATGGCGCAACATTTTAGTAAAAAATAAGGCAGATAAAAACCCCTACAGAAATTACAGATAAATTGCACTGGAGTTCATTTTCTAACCAAACTGTGAGGTAATCTCTGTAACAGGGGTCTCTACACCAAAATTCCAGCCTGAAATAGGCCCCCTGAGGAAGCTTTCGGGAGAACTGGCTACACAGGATTTGGAGAAGGCTGAGGTTCTGAATGACTTCTTTGCCTCGGTCTTCACTGGCAAAGGCTCTGACTGCACCACCCAGTTCTTAGAAGGCAGACACAGGGACTGTGAGAATGAAGACCTTGGGCCCGCTGTAGGAGAGGATCTGGTTCGAGACCATCTTAAAAATCTGAACACGCACGAGTCCATGGGACCTGATGAAATCCATCTGTGGTCCTGAAGGAGCTGGCAAATGAAGTTGCTAAGCCACTGGCCATCATATTTGAAAAATCATGGCAGTCAGGTGAAGTTCCCGACGACTGGGAAACCAGTCCCATTTTCAAGAAGGGGAAAATGGAAGACCCGGGGAATTACAGACCAGTCAGTCTCACCTCTGTGCCTGGCAAAATCTTGGAGCACATTCTCCTGGAAGGCATGCTAAGGCACATGAAAAACAACAAGGTGCTTGGTGACAGCCAGCATGGCTTCACTAAGGGGAAATCCTGCCTGACCAATTTGGTGGCCTTCTGTGATGGGGCTACAGAATTGATGGATAAGGGTAAAGCAGTTGATGTCATCTACCTGGACTTGTGCAAAGCGTTTGACACTGTCCCACACAACATCCTTGCCTCTAAATTGAAGAGATATTAATTTGATGGATGAACCACTCAGTGGATGAAGAACTGGCTGGATGGCCACACACAAAGAGTTGCGGTCAATGGCTCGATGTCCGGCTTGGAGACCGGTAATGAGTGGTGTCCCTCAGGGATCAGTGTTGGGACCGGTCTTGTTTAACATCTTCATCGCTGACATGGACAGTGGGATTGAGCGCGCCCTCAGCAAGTTTGCCGATGACACCAAGCTGTGTGGTCCGGTTGTTACGCTGAAGGGAAGGGATGCCATCCAGAGGGACCTTGACACGCTTGTGAGGTGGGCTGATACCAACCTCATGAAGTTCAACCATGCCAAGTGCAAGGTCCTACACCTGGGTCGGAGCAATCCCAGGCACAGCTACAGGTTGGGCAGAGAAGAGATTCAGAGCAGCCCTGCAGAGAAGGACTTGGGGGTGCTGGTCGATGAGAAAATGAACATGAGCCGGCTTCTGTGTGCACTCGCAGCCCAGAAAGCCAACCGTATCCTGGGCTGCATCAAAAGGAGCGTGACCAGCAGGTCGAAGGAGGTGATCCTGCCCCTCTACTCTGCTCTTGTGAGACCTCACCTGGAGTATTGTGTGCAGTTCTGGTGTCCTCAACATAAAAAGGACATGGAACTGCTGGAACAAGTGCAGAGGAGGGCCACGAGGATGATCAGGGACTGGAGCACCTCCCATATGAAGACAGGCTGAGAAAGTTGGGGCTGTTCAGCCTGGAGAAGAGAAGGCTGCATGGAGACCTCATAGCAGCCTTCCAGTACCTGAAGGGGGCCTATAGGGATGCTGGGGAGGGATTCTTCATCAGGGACTGTAGTGACAGGACAAGGGGTAATGGGTTCAAACTTAAACAGGGGAAGTTTAGATTGGATATAAGGAGGAAATTCTTTCCTGTTAGGGTGGTGAGGCACTGGAAGCGGTTGCCCAGGGAGGTTGTGAGTGCTCCATCCCTGGCATTGTTCAAGGCCAGCTTGGACAGAGCCTTGGGTGACATGGTTTAGTGAGAGGTGTCCCTGCCCATGGCAGGGGGGTTGGAACTAGATGATCTTGAGGTCCTTTCCAACCCTAACTATTCTATGATTCTATGATTCAGACTCCCCTTTTTCTCCCTGCAGTCTCGCTGTCTTCTCTTCCTGCACAATGATGCTATCAATGTTGACTAAAACCTTGCATACATGATTTCAAGATACACTTTCACAAGCGTATCCTGAAATCTTTTTCTTCACAAATGCTTCTTGCCACAGTGAAGAGTCATGTCAGCAAATATTAAAAGCACCAGGCCCGTTAGTAACAGTAGCTATGAAATAAGAGCAGTGCAAACTACCAGAGCATTAAGGCTGTTGCTTTTGTTGTGGAAAGGGAGTGCCAAAGCAGACTGCATTCACTAGACAAATTGAACAGAGCAAAGAAATGATCCACTAAAATAATAGCTCACTGTCTACTTTCACCATAGCAATCTGTATTAATCATCTCGGAAGAACAAATGTATAGGAGCTGCCAAAGGACATGGCCAGAACTAGGAAGAAGGAAGAAGGAAGATGAGACAGCCATGGCCAAAGTGTGGTGGGCATGAAGTAGGGCTGAAATATGTTGTTTCAAAAGCACTTGCAACAGCTCTGACAAGGGGAGGGACTCAGCTGTGGAAGTGGTGCTAAGACATCTGTGCCTGCTGCCAGAGAAAATACTGAATTCCTGCCCAGGACCCTGATGGGTGTCCCTCAGCCCAGGGAAAGTCAGGCACAGACCTGCAAGAGGTGTTTTCAGCCTCTGGGACCTGCAGAGGGAGAGGTCTGCAGCACCCAGTACCTACATGGAGGCCCTGCAGGGGTGTGAGGAAATGTCACCCAGCTCCTGAGGACAAAAGCAGTTTGTCAGAGTGGGATAAACCCAGCTTGTGGTCACAGGGAAGTTACAGGCTTGTAGGGCAGGGCACAGGTACTGAGATGCCAGTCAACATGGATGAATAAATTGGATCTGGAAGCAGACATAATGCTGAAAGGAAGGTAGCTAGAGAAGGCAGTGCATGCCACCGAAGCCCCTTTATGAAGCTGGGTTGAAGGGGAAATGTAAATGGGAGAAAAGTCCTTTACTTCATGAGTGCCTGTTGCTGGCCACTACGTCTTCCCAGCACAGGAGTACATTTGCTAGAGGGCTGCTAATGTAGACAAGGATGGCATAGCACTATTTTATTAACAGACATATTTTATGTACTGAGTATTTTGTCACCTGCAACTGCAGTGTTGGCATTCCTGGGGTCAAATGTAGCTTGTAACACTGTCACAATTAGCCACACACAATGATTTACAACAGGATCCTGGAAAATAAGTATTGGCATTTGATCTGGATAGTGGGTCATGGTGAAAGATTTTTAAGGATCAAAGTAGACACAACCTTTGTTTTATAGCTTAACTAAAAGATCCTTATGAAACCAGAGAGCCTATGATTAACTTTATAAGAATACCTAGCAATGCAAGCACGTTGCTCAGGCTGCTCCCTGATCACTCCCAGCAGAGTGCCAGCTCTTTCAGTGAACAAAGCAAAATCACTTGCTTTCTCCCCAGATGGAAAATAAAATTAGACTAAAAGAGATGTAAAGCTAAAAGGGGAAGGAAAATTGGAAGGTTTAAGGAGAGAGGACAGATGGAAGGGGGGAGAGGAAAATGACTACTGAGGAATATTTGTCTTGCTTCCTAGTATTTTTGTGTGTTATGGCCCTATTTTGAGCTGCAATGTTACGCAAGTTCCCCAGCGTTTCCCTACCCGCTATAACAGTGGTGGAGCCAGATGGATTTTGCCAGAAGAGGCTCCCACCTCTGGTTTGACTTTTGCATTCAGCAGTGGTACACAGTTGTTTTTTCCCTTAGCAGATCGGAACGGGTTCATGTTGGCTTCGTTGCTTCCAGCAAAAAGAACATCCAAAACCCATAACCACACAATAACATCAGGGTGAGGTTTAGTCAGCCACGGATTTGGGAGCTGATTTCAAACACAGGCAGTAGATTTTCCCTCACATATAACTTTTCTATTTGTTTTCATACCTAAAATTCCCAGAAATAGTTCGGCAAAGAGTCATACAAATAAAGCATAGTGAGACTACATGGAGCCCAGGGCATACAGCATAAGGGCTGAGATTTATTAGAGATTTTAATGTAAGAAAAACATTGTCATTACTCATATGTGGGAAGTGGCTGCTTCCCTTAGCTAGAGTGGACAGGGGAGCTTAGTTGAGCCCCCTTCATTGCGTGATACAGGTGAAGCATTTCCAGCAGCATCCCTGCTGTGAGCATGCATTTCTTAGGAGAGGGAAGCAGCGTATAAGATTTGAGCATAAGATGAAGATTATGACTCAATGCATATTCTTTATAGGCCAGCTTCACACAAGGGCACTGCACACAGCAGCAATGGTGGCTTGCAGTTACACAGCTCACAGCCCTTTAAAACCTCAAGCATCCCACCTAGCAGTGGGTATTTTAAAAGAGGAGCAGCTGTTATGGCTGGTAGCTCTTCCTCCATGCCATTGCTGCAGAATGCTGCCTGTACAGGTGGCAATGGAGCACAGACCAATAATTTCTGTACTTCCACAGTACAGTCAAGGCTGAATAGCTCAAAAAATGTAATTATGATAGAAAGAGTATCCTGTGTAACCAGGGTTCCAGGTTCCTTCTTTGGTATCTGCCAGTGACATGCCTGAGCAGTCTTATGCCATCTCCATATAAGCAACTATCTCCAGTATATTAAGTGCTGTCCCACCGGGAAGTCACCTGCACCCTCCTGTCTGCCTCAGTGGACCAAACCTCTGGAAATGAGCTAGTCACTAGAAATGTCAGGCCAAGCTCAGGTATGTTATTTGCAGGTAGAAATAATGTTTCAGAGGGTGGTTTTCACTTACACCAAGGCTGGGTCTGCCCTGTGACCTGAAAGTGCTAAATGAAGCATTAAACAAAGCAATGGCTTGAGCAGATACTATACAAGTATCAGGGCTAAATGGAAGAGACAGTTTTTAGGGCTCGCTAGTCTTTATTTGGGAGCTGAACTGAGGTAAAGTTGAAAATCGAAACTGATTTTAAAACATCACGTCCTGTGATTAGAAGATTTCTAGAATATCATTTTAGTCAGTACTGTTCTCCACAAAATAAGTCTCGCTAGTAGGATGGATGCCGCCAGAGCACTGTTAAAAAGATAAGCAACACCTGCCTTTTCTGGTGCTGTCCTACACAGAAGTGACACTGCAAGGATACTGCAATAGCAGTGCAGCATGAAAGCACGAAGTGCCCTATACCTAGCTTGCTCTTGGGAGACCGCAGATTTGGCTGTCATGGAGGACAAGGCAGAGCTTGGGTAACCCCACTCCAGGTAAGCACTAGCTGTGGCATATTGCAACCAAGAAATTTCCTCGTGGTGCAAAAATATTTGCCAGAAGGAGCTTTTTGTTGACTCTACTTCCCATTGCAGTGTTGTTTGAGGATTTCTAGTACCAAGAAACAGTACAGACCTCTATCAGGCTTAAGAGAAATGCAGCCATCTAGTACTCACATAGAAGTCCTTTGAATAGTTAGTTTACTGTGTTTTACCATGGGTACAAAACCAGCCCAGGAATGGCTGTGTCTTGTGATAACCACAGACATTCAGCACAGAGCCGTGATTAGATGCATATTGAGGCAGATGTACTTGTCTGTTGGGGCCTGGGAATTTTTCAAGATACATTCCAGCAAGTCCTTTTGAAAACCAAGTCAGAATTTGAAAATATTTCTCCTCATTTCACTGGTTTCCAAGCAAACCCCATCATATCATCCCCATGCTGCAAATGTTTAGGAAATCCACTCCACATCTGGACAATTAAACTGCCTGGAGGTGCTCCAGCCCTGGGCTTCGAAGGAAACACTTTAAACGCTGAAAGAAAACACTGATAAACCAAAAATAAGGAGATGGGTGGATCCTATCAACTTTCATAAATCCAAGATCATGTACATATGTATTTAATTGCAGAAGCCATTTCTGTTCTGCTTTGAATTGCGTTAATCTGAAACATTTTTATTGCTCCTCACATTTACACTTTGAGATTTTGCCCCAATGTGCTTTTTTAAGTAATAGCATCTCAAACTGCTAAGATAACTTTCAAGCAAGATAACTCTTGCTCTGTGCCACTGCATACCATATTCTATCAGCTTAATAGTTTAAAAGTCTAATAAATAGCATGACATTTCAGAGCTTTCCTCCCCATGGGAAATGACTATGCCCAATATTCCCTTCCTGTCCCCTTTTTAAATTGCTCTTTTGGCTTCTTGGTTTTGCTGGAGGGTTTGTAGCCCAGTTGCGAGTGCTTGCTGTGGTGAGAATGTTTTTCTACTCCCTTTAGTGTGAAATTCCAGGTACAGCATTATGTCACATCAGATCTCTGTGAAAAAATGCATCTTGGCTCCAAAAGAGAAGATTAATGGAAAAATCATTCCTAACCTGCCAGGAAAATATTTTTTCTCCTTCAGCGTGAAAACAAAGTGTAGAGTCAGCTGAGAGGTCTAAGGATTAAAGGGAAAGTATTGTTCCAAGCTTTTCTTAACCTCCGATCCCAAATTATCTAAAGGAAGTGGAACAAATAAAGAAAACCAACCTTGTTTATCCTATATAACAGAGTCCATCATTAACAGTGCTTTACATTGGTATAAACATTACTGCTGGTTTTACCAGCAGTGCTGCTTTGAACAATCGTGTCTAGCAAAATAGCTTGAAAAATTATTGGATAATACAGAATGACGCCTTTGGCTTCAGAGCCACTTTGTCCTTTATCTGTCTAGCAGCCACAGGAATTTTCTAATGCTAAGTAAGAGCAATGAATTGTAACACAGGCAAGCCTGGATCTTTACTGTTATATTTATTAAACTGGCTACAGTGCATTAAACTACAGAAAAGACAAATAAATACGGAGGAGGAAGAGGGGAAAAGGACTGACATAGCAAATTTTGTGTTCTTGTACACAAATAGCAAGTACTTGGCCAGAAGGGTGTATTCAGCTGGGACACATGGAGCAAATTTGAGTACTGCGTGCTCTTCCCGTCGAACTCCTAATGGCCCCAAGGAGAGGTGCGTTGTGCCCCAGTGCAAGGACTGCCCTGTGAGGCAATGTGCAGTGGCCTGGTGCCCCAGTTAGGCAGAGAAGAGCTGCCATGCCCTCATCCCATAGTCAAGCTCTAATGCACTTAGTGGAGAGCAGAATGTTCAGCTACCCTGGGTCAGACAGAAAACTTCATTAGCTTTGCCTGGTAATTTTACTCACTGGGATACTAAAGCAGCTGATGGCTTTTCTGGCCTTCTTGTGGCAATTGCAGAGCTGCTGCTTCCTATTAGCAGCAAAAAACTGGTGCCTCCAGCAATCTCTCCCTAAAGAGCTCAGTGGGCCTTGTGTGCCTTGGTCCCCTCTCTGTTATACAGCCAGAGGGGCAGGAGAGCCAATGTCCCCTATAATTGAGCAATGCTTTAGGTATGTGTTTGAGACCTTTTGGTGCCAATAGGGCACTCGCAGCTGGTCACAGGAAAGAAACCAAAAGAGGGGGAGGCATCCTTCAAAATCTTTTTTGCAAGCGCCCAGACTAACCTGCCAACATAAAACAAAGGGGGTAATATAGCACAAAGATCTGCTCCAGCACTTACTAAAATCGACAGGAACATTAACACCACTTTGAAGGGGAATTTGATAAATGCCTAACTTGAAGCTGACCAAGGAGAAATGAAGCATGGCAGCCAGATTTTTTTCAGAGAAAGCAATGCTACAAAGTATGAGGCAGAACCAGCAGAAAACAGGGACTCAAAAGACGGAATACACCAACAGGCTGAGAAACCCTGCACTCTGCTCTTCTTCATCTCATTCTGAAATGTTCTTATGCCAAGTGGCAGCACTAGAGGAGCAAGTAGGGGTTAGAAACTAGAAATACTATCCCAAACCTAGCAAAGATTCCCATCTTAGCATGCCTTATACTCTTGATCAATCCAGCACACACACACAAAAAACCCTTGGCAGAAGACTGAGCATTTCAATTGAATAAATTACTTCCACATTTAATCAGCCAACACTGAGCTGTATTTATTAGTGAATGCAAAACTTCTGGCAATTCAAGGCAGATGCTTATGTCATTGTCTTCTCTAATGCTATTAAAACACTGCTACGTTATCCCTATGGAGTCTGACAAAACATTTGTTGTGTGGAACACGACTCAAAAGTCACAAATTTTAACCAAATTTGGACGTAAGGAGAACACTTTTCATAACTGAATTATGCTTTCTGCCATCTGTCCGGCCGGTTCCACAGCTCAGCTCTTACTGAAGTCTCATCTCAGCATTTGACTTGTCACACTCCTGGAGAGGAGCTGCACAAATAACAGGCATTTGGGGCTGATGAGTGAACCCTCAAGTCGAACGTGTTGGGACCTCAAATAAAACATGCTAAGTTTTGATGCAGGAATTAATAGCCATAATGTTTTGTCTTTGGTCAAACAGATTCTTTTGGTCAGCCTGATCTGCAATGCCTCATTTGGGAGTGCTGGGAGTGGTAGGCTCTTCAACGTGTTCTTTGGGTATAAAAACTAAATTTTACTTCAAAATAAAAACAGATTTTAGGAGAAAATACTGAAGATCTAGATGTGAGCCACCTTAAAAAGTTTGCTTTATAAATTGATGAATTCAAAGGTAATTTTCTTTGCCTTGAATCTGCATTTTTGGTCACATTTGAGCAAAAAATGCAAAACCATCACCAAGATCCACCCTTGAACAAGCTCCCCATACAGAATCTTCTCCCACCTTCAATGATGGGAGAACAAAACTAGGTTTCTTCTTTCTCAATTCAGTTGTTTGTTTCCACGTTATTTGAACTACTAATAGAGTACTTTAATAAATTTTCAAGCTAAATTAAGCCTCAGTAATTCAGAAGTTCTACTGTGCAGTGAAGCAATGCTGTAATTGACAGATCAGTCTCCATTTAAATTAGCTCTTGGGAGGATTAGCTATATGGGGATTAAATCCTTTCATATCTGACCCAAATACCCCCAAAATTAATATTAGCTCCCTAAGTCAGCCGGTTTAAAATGTACTTTGATCACCTGGGGAACTTGTCTCTACTTCTGACTGACAGGATTGCTGTATTAAAAACAAACTCATCACTCTTCTCTTTGGCCAGGCCCTGCAAACATGCCATGAGCCTTGTAACTCCACACAAAGAGACTCATGTTTCAAATCCATGCAGGTACATATTCATGCCATCTGCAAATGAATTCTTACAATCTTCTTTTTTTTCTTGATTTGCTTGGACGCCAAATACAGGATTTGTAGTAAAAAGAAAAAAGAGTAAAGGCAGAATATTCCGGGGTGGTCCTAATCTTCCCATCTTGAATTTATATTGTTACATGCCAGGGATGGAACATATGGGCAGAATGGAATGTCAGACAGGCAGAGTATTAGGAACAGACAGAGTAGCATAAAGCAAGCAACCTTCATGTAACTAATTTACTATGTGTGAAACTGGATCAAATTCCTACAAATGTGATGTTAAACACTTACGTATGGCAGTATATTTTTATGGAACGGGATTAAGAAATGATGTAAATTTCCAAGCATAAAATTTTGGCTAATCAAAATCTTTTAGCAAGTTAGCCGTTTTCATTTTGAATGAACGCTCCATATTACTACTTTGTCTCTAGGAAAGGCCATGTCTTCATATAGATCCCTTGAAAATTAAATGAATAATTTCTTTTCCTGACTCAAAGAATTTCCCCTGCACCTCTAGCATCCCCTTTTATTTCCATGTATTTTATTCTGTACAAATCAAGTGGGTGTTTTAGTGGGAACAGACCTTATATGTGAAATACAAGCACTTAACCGAGTTTCCTCAGCTTCTGACCTATTAGCAGCAAAAACCTGTCAGGAGATCCTGCAGCAGAGGAACTTCTATTTAACGAGGAATGCCAGCACCTGACAAAACGTGCGGCTTTTGGAGGAGAAGAGGTTATAGAAGTATATAGCAGATCATAGCAGTCTCCAAAGTTATAGATGGAGACTCCATCATCACCCAAGTCTCTAATAACGTGTTTCAAGATGAAGAAAAAAGCATGACTCAACCCTCAGCTGCAATGCTGTGACTGGAGTTACCCTTTTGATCTGACCAGTTGAAATTCAGGATCTTGTCTATTCAAGCCAGAAGGAGAACTGGAGATGGACTGAGACATCATCTGAATAACTCCCTCTGTGTAAAAACATATTCAAGGTCTTATTTCTTACACACAGGAAGCCTTGAACCACCCCACTCACAGATCTAAACCTCTTCCAGCCTGCTTTTGGACTATATGCCTCTGGATCCAAGTGCTCCAAGTCAGGAGTGGCATCACTGTCCAGAGAGAGGCCCATAACTCATCATTTGAGAGATTTTCCTCCCACCTGGCCAAGCAGATCAGCATCCTAGCAGACGTGCAAGAATGGTGCTGCCATCCTGCACCGCTCCCAGCTGCACCAAAGGACACGTATCCATCTGTGTGAGGCTGAGCCCAAGCACATCTATCTCACCTTTCAAGGTTTCGACAGGGGAAGTGATCTTAAACTATTCATTTTTAAACAAATCTAATTGAGAAACAGCATCACCTGGGGAGCCAGCTGTGAACCACTGCGCCCACCCAAGGTAACTAAGAAGCATTATATTTCTGTGCTAGGATCTTCAGCTGTACTTTTTCCCTAAGAAAGGCAAATGATGGCAAGTCTTTGTGTAGCTGGCAGAAAAATTCTTGATACTGTCCTGTGAAGAACAGCTAGGATGGCAAAGTAAACAAAGGAAGCGACTCAGAACAGTCACACTTGCAGCAAGATGCAAATGAAACCACTGGCTCTTTTAAGTGCTTCAGCCTGCTGTCACAGCTCCTGGGGACCCTGCAAAGCCCACTGGCAGCAGCAAGTACAAGGAACAACACAAATGCTGCTCTTTGTACTGAAAAAAATTCTATTTGAAAGTTCTAACTCAGCTAGTCCATCTCAGAAGTCTGAAATACGCAATAGAGGGGCTGTGTGGCTTTCTGGAAGCAGGCAGCACTCCTGGAAATGGTGCCTTGAGCAAAACGAGGAATGTTTCTTTGTTTTGGAGGAAGAGGAGGAGGGATGGTGGAAAGAAGGTGGCTCTAAGGAGAACCATATGAGCAAGAAGGAAGGAATCATTTTGTTTTCCTTACCATCTAATTAAAAAAGCATGCTACAGAACATTTAGACTATGGAAAGGGCCATGTCTCTGGGACTGCCTATTTTGATTTGTGGGATGCTCTTGAATGCAAAGGATGTATTATGGGCAAAAGACAGGGTGACCTAAGAGTGACGCCCACCACATAACATTCACCAAAATGTCTGGGCACGTGCAGAATGTGCAGATGCTTTGCCCATAAAGCTCTCTTGAAGGGCAGAGACTGTCTGAGAGAGAGCTGCACTTCCAGTTAATGCATATAAGATTAGCAATCAGGAAAATGGAGGCGGGTGGATGTGCAGGGAAAAGTTCCTGTTGTGCAGCAGAGGTTTTCAGCCTCAAAGAAGGCTGAAATGGAGTCTTCTTCCAGCTTAAAATCAGGGAGGCCAAGCTGAGGGGACGCAGACCAGTTCAGGAGTTCATAGTCCTGTTGACTAATTTTTCTACTAGTGAAAGCCAGGGTGTGTTTGCTTGCACTCTGGGATGTCTTAATTCCCTCCTCCTCTCATGATTCCTGTCCTGTAAATGCTTTTACTGTTGCTGGTTAATGAATTCACTTTAGCCTGGCAACTTATCTACTAATGTAGTTTGAGCAGCAGATAGTTGATATTTACCAGGCTGGAGTTAGAAATAATTCATGTGTTAAATTTGAATGTTGATTCTGAGGTACCCAGTCAACACAAGAACGTAGTCCATAAGTAAGAACAGATGCAAAATTAATCACATACTTTTTTTCCTGTTTCCTTTCCTATGACTTGTCTATTCTTTCTGTTAAACACTGACTCTTCCCATCTTTTCCTTGCTGCAGAGAATGACACCTGCATGCCAAGCTCACAGGCAAAACTGCCTTCTACAATCTTTCTGCTGGTAAACACAGCCAAGTGCTCATCCATCCTTGCAGTCCCAGGAGTCAGTGTAACAACAATGTTATGTGTGACCAAAGTGGTGCCAGGAGGTGCAGGCTGCAGCGTGACAGGAACCGAATGTCCCTAAGTGGCCAACGGCCAGAAAGCTGAGAGCCCATACCACAAGAAACACTGCCGTATGCCTCCCTGTATCTTTGCTTTCCTTGCATCAGAAAGGCTTTTGTCTGACCTACCATGGCAGTTCCTATGGCTTGTTTTATGTTGTTTTCTTAACTGCCTGTTCCCACAGCGGTCCTGTATACCAAGGAGAAAAGACCCAGAGATTTATCTTAGCTGGAGTGGATTAAAAATTCCTTCAGGCACAATGCTGCCCAAGTCCTCATGGCAGTGCTGCAAGGGGCACGTAGCATAGCAAATCTGCTAAAAATGGTCCCATACGTTCCCCCTTCAAGTTCCCCAGGCTAGGAAGCTTGCTCATCTGACATGGCTGCTGAACAAGCAGCTCCAAGGACTGGGAAGGGAGTCCTTATGGGCAACAGGGATGAATAGGGTCCGTCCTGCTCTGAGGAGGTCTCTCCCAAAAAAGCCACCAGGCTTGACACTGCACTGATTTCTGCTGACTAGTGGCATTAGAGAGGCTGGACTCTATAATAAAGAGTCTGACAGACATGGATGGGGCTCCTACAGCTATTGCTTTCCTTGCCCTGCTGCCTTTGTTAGGAAGGATTTTAAAAGGTTTGAGGGGCAGGCTATGAATAGGCTTTGTTCTTTGCCTTGTAGGAATGTTGTAAAGGCAAATGAAAGATGTGCACTGTGGCAAGCTGACTGTGCTTATGTCTGGTCTTAATAGCATCTTGCCTGCCATTTTGACACTGCAAGACTAGGATTTCACAGTGAAAAGACGTAAATCAACATTAGTTACCTTGGAGAGTGTAAATGAACTTTAAAGTACACAATGTCCTTGGCTACTGCAGTAAGAGCACCAACGTGCCACAATCCATGCCACATGAATTTTGGGCAATTGGACATAGCCTCTGCCTGTTTTTATTGAGAGCCACAATTAGTACAGTATACCTTTCTAGCTCAAAACAACAAAAGCATGGAGGGTAACTACAGGAAGACTCCTTAGGACTATTGCCATAGGTGGTGTTTATCCTCAGGGTGTCAATGGCTGTCAGATCCCCAGCCCTCCCCAAAATGCAGGTTGAGAGAAAAAGAGAAGACAACAGGGACCTAGCAGTGATATAAAAGGATGTGGCTGGGAAGGTGGTGGAGCTGTTGATATCAGTGCTGCCTTGCCTCAGGTAGGACTAAAGATGTGCCTGTCACAAGGATAGGGTAACTTTTCTCCTGGAGGAAAGCTTGTCTCTCCCTCGCTGCACCTTTTTCAGGGGCCTTCAGGCAGTGAGGACCCTTATAGTTTGGTCTAAAGATGTCCCTCCACCCTCCAAGCCTTGTGCTCAACTCTGTCCTCAGCTGGGTCCCTGCAGTCCAGAAGAGTGGCTTGGGCTGCTCTTTATTTCTGTCCTGCAACTTGGACAGCCAAGAAAGGAACTTTAAGTATCTCAGCTGGCTGTCTTAAAGGGTCCCTGCTGTCAGTAAGGAGAGGACAGTTTCAGCAAGTCCTTGAAAAAACATTTTGCTCATTTTCTAGGGCATGTATCTGAAAAACACCGACTGGATATTAAAAATAATAAACATTTGTTGGGTAATAAATCCCAGACTGTGCCTTTGTGATAAACTAGATGATTGTGTAGGACTCTTCAGCGACTGAAGGCAGATTCTTTCATGGTGTTGTCATTTGTTTTGAGCTTTGCTTTTTGTTACCTGGTTTTGCCTAGACCCTTCTCTACAAATGAGAAAAAAAAAACCCCTCTAATTGCCATTTGTGTAATCTTAAGGGAGAAATTCAAGTAACTGGTAAGGTAATAAATCCTTACTACAGATCATCACTCGTTTTTCTTATGAATATAGTTAAGACTTTTACTACCGGTTGGAGAGGGAGAAAGCAAAGGTTACTGCAATTCCTCTGCTCTGTTACCACAACAGACTGCAAAAAATAATAAATCCCTCCCTCTCTCCAGCTATTGCACTAGTCCAAGTCTATGCAGTGGGACTGTGAGTCATGTCACCAACAGCTCTGCAAGTACAGAGCTATTTCTACATCCTAACAAAAGCAATCCTGTAGCTCAGGATGACAAATTCATGAAACATCTGTGAAAGGTCATGAAACAACCTGCCTCTTTGGGACAAACAGGCTTTCTCCTGAGGTCCCACATTTCAGTGCAAATCTCTGTTTCCTGGCACATGTTGCCAAAAGTTATATTAAAAATATCATACCATAAAAAAGAAAAAGTGTTGCTATAGCACTGTGCTGTTTTATTTAGGTCTTTTAGCAACCTCAGAAGGGCAGTTGTAATATTTTAAGAAAACAGCAAGCCAGCAGCCAGGTATTAGTATTCTTCACACTGTGCAGATGCTTCCTTGCATCCAACCAGACCCATCGCTGCTGTCCATTTCCTTCTCTGTATAACCTGTGCAGCTTAGAGGCCAGAGGCTGCGTATTTTCTGTATCTCTCCCTTTTCCATTCTGGAGACTATTCCCAACAAACTAAGACAGCTACAAAGGTATCTCCAAAGAATATAGGCTAACTGGGGGTAAGGGTGAGGTGAGGGGTGAGAAAGACCCTTAGGGTAGGTCCTGAAACAAAGTTAGCTTGAGAATCTATGTCCACTCTGAAGGGAAAATCTGCATCCTTTGGAGAGCAGAAAGAGGTTCCTCCTCTGGGATGAGTTGATCTGCAGATCACCATGTAGCAGTTTTGAAGCAGAAATCCCCTCCTGTGGGTTTTAACACAGGAGGGGCAATCTGGCCCAGGTTTAAAAAAATCCCCAACCTTTTAAATCCCTTGGAACATAGTTTGCCTTTCTGTTTTGTCACTTACAGTCATAGGTGCTGCTACTGCTCTATCCATTGTTATACCAGGCTAATACTTTCCATCATACCCATTGTTTCCAGTTGCTTGTAACTTTGTCAGATTTCAATTTTAAAGGTCTGAAGTCTTCCATGCTTGTTCTTTGCCTAAGGTCAATTACAACATACCCCTGAAAGTTCAGATGCTTTCCAGAACAAAAACTAGCAACAAAGGCAGGTTTCCCCATCCACTTGCGCAGATCACTGTGAAGATTCAGAGCAGGAAGTTGAAATTTGGCAGAAAGACAACAACGAAGTTAAGAAGGTGTGCCACACCATCTCACTGATGGTTCCTTTTAATCCAGTTGACGTAGATTTGATAAGCAAGGTACCAGTGCCTGCCCCTCCTGCATGCATGGCTGAGTTTGGTGAGTTCTCAGTTACTCTGTTCCTGAAGCAGAGTGTAGGTGGTAGAGACTTAAGCTCCTGCCACTCACATCCCAGGCACTGGTGAGCCTGGTGCTGTTCAGAAGGGACTGTGTGGGGTTCTCATGCCATACGGGAGGAGAGACAATGTGGCACACAGTCTGCCAGAATCTGTTTTAGGCTGATGCTGTGGTCACTGCTGCAGCGGTAGAGCAGCCCTGCATTCCGAAGTCACCAGGCAGACAAGTCTGAACCATCTCATCTATGCAATTGCCACAACCCTGTCTGTAAAACTGGGGAGGATGCACTTCTCGATAATTTTATTGACCATTGCTATGGACACAGCATGCTAGTAATATAAGCTGCATTGGTACCACCCCTGCCCTGGTCTTCCCTGATGCACAGTGGGAATATCTGCACACTGACCTCCTGTGTGACCTTCGAGGGCTAGCTCCCCTCCCACAGAAAGTGTACTGCCACTGACATGGTGCGCTTTGCAGAGCAATCCGTGCAGCAGTAGGTATTCCTGAGTGGGGTGTCTGTGCCCTCACTTTCCAAATGGACTTGGTGATCAGCAGACGATCTGTTAAGGGCCTTAGCACTTGTATTTTCTAAACCTTGTTGCTAACATTTCTCATTGAAATCAAGGATGGGCTATGCTCTTCATGCTTATTCAGTGGAAGTAAATGGATAGCACAGTTTGGAAAAAGAACAGAAAGCACTAGGCAGCCCCCCTTTGAGGGCTGGTTCTTTGAGCAGCTCTCAGCAAAGCCACCAGAGCAGAAACAGCCAAATGAACTCTGGCTCACAGTCCCCAGTATTTCTCCACAGTATTTCCTGAATTGCTTTGAAATGACAAAGGACAAAGTATGCAGCAAAGGTGTCACCATCACACAGCTGCACCATTTCCAGTGGGTTCCAGATCTGTGGCTCCGGACATCTAATCTGCCTCCAGCCTAAGGGATGGACCCAAGAGACTAAGTTCCCCAGTCTCGACCGTGTTCAGGTTGCTTTGTACCACTGATATATGGAGGAGGCAGCTCTCGGGTAAAAGACATTCTTAATGTTGCTTCTTCATGCATGTACATTTTGATACATCATTCATTTTTAAATAGCATTTAAACAAGCATGAATTAAAAGTTCTCTTTGCAAATGTTAATGCTCCAAACATCTAGGACTGTATGCTCCATTAACTTTCAAGGAAGTAAGGGCTCACGAGTGCCAGCTTTATTGCTGAAAATAAGGTCTAAGTTGCTTAGATCCTGGAAAGTCTTGTGCACAGCTTTAAATTACATGCTTGAATCATTAAAGCATGTACAAAAATATCATTATAAATGTGCATAAATATCTACTTAATGGACACACACATTCACATGTATTTAAAGTGGCTTTTGCATACTATCCGTTTCCTCTATTTGTGACTAGGATTGAGCCATGACATTGCTTTGGTATTTCCTTTTCTTCAGCTTCTTTTAACTTTCTTAGGATAAATTCTCCTGTTTACTCACAACCTCAGAATTACAGTTACTCTTACCACAGATAGGAAAAATTACATATTTCAGCTATTTTCTACCATTATCCAAGCATTTTTAAAAAATTACTCTGCAAAAAATGTTATTTAAAAATTTGCTTTTAAAATGGGGGTATTTTGTGGTAGTAAAAGGTCTGCTGATAAAATTGCTGTTTAACAACCAGATCTGTAGATCTATACTGATGTACTGCATTGATTTTAAAGGAACTGCTTGGCATGGTAGGCTTGTACAGGCTGGCACATCCTATCACATACAATTTTCTTGCCTCTCAGTTCTCACTACAGATGTATTTCTATTGTTTCTTCACCACTTGCCCTGTACTTTATTGGAAAACAAGACAAAGTACAGTAATCTATTATACTCATTTTGAAGAGAATAGAATTTTAAGTTTTTGAAGCAAGAAGATTTTCTTGTTCTGGATTTGACCAGCACCAACAGCACTACACTCCAGCTCAAAGACTTGGCTTTTATGTTGAAATTATGTTACAAATAAGCTATAGGATAGACCAAGATACACTTGAAAATTGAGATGCAGGTAATAGTATTGTAAAGAAAGTTATTTTTCCAAGGAAGATTAAAATCTTTACACATTTTGAAGCCTTCTCTTGAATCAATATCTAATAGGCCACACCACTGACTTGCACTCCGAAATTACACCTGCATACATATTAGAAAATTACCATGCCAAGGGAATATTTTGCTTTGGATTTTACTCCTGGTCCTGTGGTTGTTCTGCAGATTGCACCAACTCAAAAGCCAGTGACTTTGGCTGATTTATGAAGGACAGTCAGCACTCTGGCAAAAATGCTCCGAAATCCATCTACTGCTAAGAGAAAGGACAAAGCCATAAAATTGGGTTGAAAAAAGAAAAAAAAAAAAAGAGGGGGGAAAGAAAGAAAAAATAAACATATAAATCAAAAAAGAGAGAGAGCTGATCACAAGCTGACAAAGACAACAAGAAGATCAAGAGAAACTGAAGCAGGAATAAAATACACGGAGTACCTAAGCAGTGAATTCTCAAATGCTTGGCTAACTTGTGGGGGAATCTTTGAATCAAAAAATACAGGGGAAATAAAAGCTCCCTAGTTGTAGTTGTTCAAAGAATAAAAAAGGCCATGTATGCAATAAAAAATGACCAGGTGAAATAGGAAAAAATATACATTTCTTTGCAGCAATATAACCAGTGTATTAAAAATATTGGTGTCATAAGTATTTTCTCACTTTTTAAGGTGCAGGACAAGACAAATGGATCTTCAGTTAGAAAGAGAGATTCCCCAAATCCACCTCTATTTCTTCTAGGACTTCAGTGAGAGGAAGAATTCTTCAACAGAGCGACAGCCTGAGCCTATTTTCCCAACACTAAATGCCTTTTGGAAACCTAACTGAGATTTTCTATCTTTGCGTTTGCTAAAATTATTCCACACGGTGACTTTGCCTCAGCTACTGTATTAGAAGTTGTTAAATTGGGCTGCTTTACAAAACACTTAACACACTCGCATATCCTATCCTTGGCACGGTCTTAGGGATCATCTTGGTGTTGAACAGGTTAGACTCAAAAATTTCAGCAGGGGATGGGTCAGTGAGGAGAGGGACAACATGCATTCTTTGTGGCAGAGCAACCCTAATTTGAATCAGGACTTGGAAGACATTCATTTCAAGCACCAGTCTTACAAACATATCTTCCTGGATGAGAAATCTTTCCTGTAAGTACACTGTAACTAGTCAAAAGCAAACCCACTTTCAGAGTATATAAATACTTTGGGGCTGGTTAGAACTACCCACATATTAACATCACATATTACAGTTGTATCAAAGCAAGCAAGAATTTCAAATTACACTGGTTGGATCTTTTTTATAGGCAGTTGTAGTGTGCTGGAGATAAACCTTGGAGAGCAGATGCTCCAATGGAGGAGGGGCTCTGAAGCATGAACTACCTTTACCTTCTTTTCATTTTTTTCTTGAAAAGCAGGATTATTAAGATCATCATATTACATGGCACAAAGCAAATTATTTGTTCATCCAGGGCTCTTGTACAGAAACCGGTATCTGTGGTTTCCGATGCACTCTCCAAAGAAAAGTGGAGATCAGCATTTCCACTTTGTAAACAATAAGAGGGCAGCACAGAGAGTGAAGTGGCTTATCCAAAATCATGTGACACTTTGGTAGCAAAGAAGTAGAAGTAGAATCCATGTCTCTTTGCCATACTTTAATGCCTTTATCCTTACCCAAACAACTGAGAAAACTGAAATGCAGTGGAGAGGATCTTGCAATGGTCACTACTCATTAAACTGTCCCCTTATAACTGTCAATTGAATCTGGTGCTGCAGCAATGGGAAGGGTAAGAAATGAGCTGCAGTTTAGGGAGTTGGTGTTGACAGAAAGAAAATTGCAAAGATATGGCAACTAATCTCAAAGCCTCCCTGGGCTGAACTGCAATATAGTCTGGGACTTGGGCAAAACCCTCAGTCTCCAACAAATTGTCGTGTACTATAGCTTTATAACTTCAAAGAGAAAAGCCACCAAAAGCTTTCTGACAAACCTCAAAACCCGTCTGATCATGACATTCGTAACATTGCTGAGTACCAAACCTGTAGTGTTTAGATCATGCAGATGTGAACAAGAAGAATGGGGAACAACGGAATGAAACACTGAAAAAAAGGTGAGAGAGTATGGGAAATCTTACACGTTTCGCTCGTGGTACACAGCTGTCTCCTCTCTTTGACCTCTCTGGCAATCCAGATGAAACGCTTGAAGTTGTTCTTTTAGCCCAGTTGAACTGCTGTTTTTCTTCACAGCAAACCCGGGAATACCTGGATTTTGCAAGGGAAAAATAAACAAACGGAGATTTTCCATGTAATTCCAGCATGGAAAAACTACTAGCAGGCTTAACACTTTTCTCACGTAAACACCTGGGCAAAGCACTTCACAATTTGCAATTCAGCCTTATGGTACCAATTGCAGAAACCATGACTGAAATGGAAGTTAACATTATTCTGCATCCTCTCTTATTGTTCAAAACTAACTTTGTCTTGCCAAGCAGGCATATGAGCATATATCTTTCATGAAATTAGACACAGTGCAGTTGCCTTGTCTTCCAGTGGGCTGGTGGTATCACTCATCTATTCAATAACAAATACGGTCCTAAGCTTATTTTTCAAGCTCTAAATTTATCCATGGTTTTCTCTGGAAAACATCTCTATTTCAGTCTGGTTTTTGCACTCCAAAGGACCGAACAAGTTGTTAACGTGTTTGCCAAGCTAATAAATCAGTTAGATGGCACATTTTGAGAAAAGTCCTGCATTCATATGCAGCATCTTTATAATTGTAACTCACTTGCAAGGACAAGAGCAGTCACGAAGCAGTAACTTAGCTCAAAATAGGTATGCAAATGTTGGCTGTACTGGATCACTAAGCCACCTGCTAGAGAGTCATTAGCATCTACTTAAACAGAACAGGGTTTATAGGAATACAGGCTGCTTTCTTTAATATCTATGAGGATCTAGGCAGGACAAATTTAGTTTGTTAATGAAAAAGGTCAAATTCTGCAATCCACGCACTAATGAGAATTTTGAAGAGCTGAGAATGACAGCATTAAGAACACCTGTGTTCGCAGAATCAAATGAGTCTCCAAAATAAATGTCAAGATTGCTTTAAAGGCAGATGAGTTATCTTATGTGCTTGTATGCAGGAATGCAGCTGTCCCTGCACTGACAAGTTTAACACTGGAGCATGCAGCAGCCATTCCAGGTAAATAAGCTTTCCACAGAATTATCATCAGAAAGCTTTATCAAAGCGAAGATTTTTTTCTCCTGCAAAGACAACAGATGCTACTCTGAAGTGCCAAGCATGGCAGTTTCTATGTGATACATCTGCCTGCATGTGATCACCTCTTCAAGGTCTGAAGTCTATGTGCTGCCAACAAACAGCCATACTACAGAAAGTGTTTGACCACACTGAAGTATTTTCATTATGCAGGATTGTGTCTGGCCCTGAATCTTTTCCAGCTCTGCTTCCTGCCAGTATTGTAATAAATCCATTAATAACTGTGGAGATACAGCAGCATAAGCCTAGTCTGCCTATCTCCGGTGGACTCATCTATTAAAACAGAGGTCACATTCCTTTGCTGGTCACTACTGAGACCGACAGAAATCCGGACCTGCTACTGCAATGGAGCCAGTGCCTTTACTGGCTGAATCTTTAATCAGAAAATTACAGGTGGGGCCAGACAGCTAAAGCAGACACAGACCAGGCATCATCAGCTTTGGAGTAACTACCCCATTATACAGAAGTTTTCTATAAACTCAGCAGGGCCCGATTTTAGGATGCTCATGCCTGATGAGGTAGAAAGGGTGTATGAGAGATCCTGGACACAACCAAAGCAAATCTAAGATGTTGCTCTTCACTATTAACTGGTGACTGACAATGAGAACACTGCTACAGATTTTAGCATCAGTGCAGTAAAGTATACCTAGATAATCAAAGAGCTAAGAAAGCAGGAGTAATGCCAGTGTACACCAGTCTTAAAGGGAGACATTTTAAAGAATGCTCACTAAGTGATGTAAGCATTTACATACCCTGCTTACATATCAGTATGTTTTTTCTTCTCTACCCGTACTTTTTCTGCAGCATAGATGTATCTATACAAACTCTACACAGCACATAAAACTGAAAGGTGGAACATATGTGTGTGATAAACAGCCTGTTACAAGCTGATTGTATTTCAGGATTGTTCCACTTCAGTTTACAATTTGTTTTATGTTCTTTTGAAACCGCTTTGGTAAAACTGGGATTAATTTAATACACATTTTATTAAGATTGTTTGCAGTAGGGTAAGACAAAATTGTGAAGTACAGCAGACGCTGAAGCACTGAGCTGCCTGTAGTGTTTAGAGCAACTGAAAATAAAGCATATCAAACTACAGATTTCACAAATTTCTTGACTTCTTGGCCCCATTCACCCTGTCTCAGATCCATGTTAGAGTGAAAGGTCTCTTACACAATTCAGCCTTTCCTTAGACAATATGATAGGTACAACATTAAGTTATTTCCATGCAGCCACTGGGTTCAAACAACGAAATTCTCAGTCCAACTCATTTTGTAAATATGCTATAGCTGTTCAAGGGCTCTCTGAGTTCATGTGATTGGATTGATGGCCCTCAACGGTCAAAAGAAGGGAAAATTCTCTGCTGGGAATTTTCCATCTGGTTTACATTGCAGTTCAAACTCTACGGATCAAAGAAAAAGCATTTTCTCTTTCACTGTGTTATCTAACATGAGCCAAAGTATTTTTGGGTCTGTTCAGTGGAAAAGCAAGAGAGTACCACTTTATGGAAACTACACCTGGTTTTATTAGTTTCAAGTCACTTTTTAAAGTCATAATGTACAGTAATAGACATGGGCAAAAGCCATGTGAGTGCCAGTACAGGAAGCTAAACAATGAAACCTTTGCTCAATTGCTATTTGGTCCTGAACAAAAGCTGTGACATCCATTCCTAGAAAGCTAATCAGATGCCTGCAAGCTTAGAGGCAAACATAAGCAAACTTTTGGCTTTTTGCCTCCACAAATCAATAGCAGAGCTACCAAATTCCTTTAGAAGTTTTAAGGCTCTCCAGACTTCAGAGCTTGGGCTAAAACACAGCAGTCTGGAAAAAACAGTTTAGTTAGTGATACAGAGTTTTGACCTCAAGCCTTCTAAGGTAGACATGCTCTGCTTTCTTTACCTGTTAGGCACTTTCTTCTAATGTTTCCTAGTTATATCAACAGCCCCTCTAAGTCAAGTTCTGGTGCTTGCTTCTTGTCAGCTCGCACCCAGTCATACTGCCTAGCTAGCAGAGTTGGCTTAGAGGTAGAAAAAAGCCTTTTAAAAGAGAGAAAGCAAAGAAAAACAAAACCACACAAAATCCCCCAAACAATGTGCAAGAAACACGGACTCCCTCACACCCTGAACTTTACAGGAACTTAACAAACAAAATCATAGAATTGTTTAGGTTATAAAAGACCTTTGCCATCATTAAGTCAAACCATTAGCTTAGCACTGCCAGGTCCACCACTAAAATGCCTCATCTACATGTCTTTTAAATACCTGCAGGGATGGTGACACCGTCACTTCCCCAGGCAGCCTGTTCCGATACTTGACAACCTTTTTGGTGAAGAAATTTTTCCTAATATCCAATCTAAATCAACCCTGCTGCAACTTGAGGCTATTTCCTCTTGTCCTATTGCTTGTTACTTGGGAGAAGAGACCAAAACCCATTTCATTACAACCTCCTTTCATGTAGCTGAGAAGAGTGATAAGGTCCGCCCCCCCCCCCCAAGCCTCCTTTTCTCCAGGTTAAACAACCCCAGTCCCCTCAGCCTGTCCTCATAAGACTTGCTCTCTAGACTCTTCACCAGTTTTGTTGCATTTCTTTGGACACGCTCCAGCATCTCAGTCTTTCTTGCAATGACATATTCTTTCAGTGATGGGCTACAGGACTTCCAAAAAAGACCCAGGCACCCCACAACCAAACCTGAAAAAAAGCATGAGGTAGCCATAGCTTTGTAATTTTTCTGTCTCTTAAACATTAGAGAGACCTTTAATAGCTGTAACTTTACTGAGAAGCAAAGGATGTCTGTTACATATCCAAACACTTTGTTCTGGATTGCTGATGAAGTCTTTTAGTCATATCAGCATTTTAATAGGGATCATAAACACAAAACTTTTTTAAAATTACTAGATTTAAACTTAGAAGAAACATAAAGATTAAATAGACATACAGAGTGTACTCATCTGATCTCATCAGATCTTGGGGGAAAGACCCTCAGACAGCAGCTAGCACAGGCAACTCAGTGTGCTTATTCTACAAAGTCTGTGAACAGCCCAAACTTGCAAGAGGTAAAGGAGCACACATGGGATCAAGTACAAACACCCAGAGTGTCCGACTGTTGGAAAAAGCTTCTCCATCTGCAGGAAAACCAGACATTTCTACATCAGTCTGAGTAAAGGAAAAGAATATACCCAAAAACAGTCCAAAGTGCACATATTCTGAGTGAAAGAAATTTCAGCTACAGAAAGGAAAAAATATAATTCAAGAGCTAGATACATCCACTGATCAGAATATTACGTGATTTAGATGAGATGATTATTACAAACAGGACATGACTACAGTGATTAGTGTGACATCTGAATCTAAAATAAAGATTTTGCAGAGAAAGTTGTCTCTTGTGGAATACAGATGGGTAAAACAAGGAGTACACAGGGCAGATTATTTGCTATAAAGAAAGAGTCTTGAGAAATAAAATAGTTTGCATTTACCGGTGGAAATTTACCTGTTTTGAGGTTGAAGACATATTGAAATGTACATTTCATGTAAAGACTTTAAACTGCAGAGAATGACCTTGAAAACTGGAAATATTTCTATAATGAGGAAGAAAACAGAGCACAGCTCTGCATGAAAGCTAATGCGCTGTAATAGTGGGCAACCACCAAGAGCGCCACGCCAGCTCCTTCCCCATCCTCCTTTGGGGCTGCAGCATCTGCTGTCCTCTCATGCACTGGTCCAGCTCCATCAGTCCAGCCCACTCATCTCCCACAAAGCTACCTGCTATTCCAGGAGTTCGTCTGGCGTTGAATCTGTTCCTGCCTTGACCAGACATTTACCACCTCTTTACCATAACCAGGGTGTGCATGACAGTGAATGGAAGGGGGGCAGGACTGCCTCTTCTGGTGGCAGCCTGCAGTTAGACCAAGTTCCAATGTAAGCAAGAGATCACCTGAGGAAGAGACAAATTGCCAGCAAATAAAGAAACACCATAGATGCTACATTGCTGTCTGGTTTTAATATTAGAAAACTTCTTAAAATATAAACATTGCTTAAGCTTTATGACAGAAAAGGCAGAATGAAAACAGTCTGAAATTGCACACACAAATACATGCAAGCAAACGTTAAATCTATGGTACAAGTTTGGTCTAGGAGTATTAGTTGATGGTGACTCTGGGCACCGCTTCTGCATTACTCCTGTCACTACTCAGATCTCCTTAAAGAATATGTGATCTCATGTATAACCTTTAATAGCTTTGACAAACTGAGGGTAATGACTGACATTGAATCACAACTTGCTTATTATGTTTTGCAACAGCTGTGATTTGAATGGTGTTACTTCATAACCAGGAAATTACAGTTAAGCCATCTTATGGAAAACTGTGTCAATACTGCTCAAATGACATTTTAAAAACCTGGTAAGTTAAGTTTGCATAGGTAGGGAGTATTAACCTCCAGGGCAACGCACTTAGGACTATCACCTGTTGAAATCCTGTGTAAGAATAGCTTTATAAATAGGCCGCTAATACTAAGAGTTTTGTGAGTGCTTGCAAATGCAATGAGAAGATGAGACAAAGAAAAGCATTACAATCATAAGCCTATGCACACATATAGTATAAAAAACAAAGTCCTTGTCCCAAAGACACTGGTGTCTAATGAAGCTGCTTCTGTGAGTTGATTGTGATGGTCCTGAAAACAAGAGAGGCTCATGTATTTTAACTCCTGCATGGCACTGGGTTTTAGCTTCCAATAGGTACTGTGGGAATTGGAGCTGCTTTTCAGAGCAAACTAAACAAGGACTTGAGCCAAGGAGATGTTACAGAAAAAAAAACAAACCCACTCAAAACAGATGAGATTCTGGTCAAAGTCACTGTGGCACTTAAGGTTTCATGAGAGTAAAAAAACCACTGAGCCAGCATTAAATTCTGTGCACCAGTGACAGGAGCAGAGGAACATATAATGAGAGGCCTTAGGTTTTTGTGGGTCCCCAGGCATGCACATATTATTACATGCTAAAAAAAAAATATAAATAGCAAACCATGAATCTAGAGAGAAAGAGCATTTCTCTGGCAACTGCAGCATGGGCTTATTTCTAAAGGAACTCCATAAACCCTAGCAGAGAGGCTATGTGAGCCAAAGGAGGAGAAAAAATGTATCTGGGAATGGTAGCAAATGTAGATGGAACCAAGACAATCTAGCACGCTCTTTTAGTATTGCTCCCTGCTGAATGCAAACATCACTTCAGTGTGTGATGCTTTGTTCATATCTGGAAAGAGCAGGATATGGGAAGTAAATCAAAACAGAGGTCTTGATGAATTCCGGGATTAGAGGATTGAGAATAATACATAATGTATTCTATGTTAGCTCCTCTATTGCTTATGAAACTACTAGAAATAATTTATTCATTTGTTATGCACACAATTAAAACAAAAATCTTTCAGCTGATTGCAAGTTGTTTCCAGAGGCCAATAATTATCTGATATATCCATCTAAGACAGGTCAGCAACTACATAGACTGTCTCCTGGCTAGATACATAAGAATAATTTACAGTCAGAAAGCATGGCTTAGAAAGCTTGATTCGCTTGGAGAAAGTTAGCAATACTGGGGAGGCAGACGATTTAAAAAGTGCAAAACATTTCAGACATGTAAACTTGCCTTGTGAGGGCAGTTTACATTGCCAGATATGTTCTCTTCTAAAACATTAGCTTTATTGGCCAGAAGCCCAATTCTCTGGTCACATTCACAGAGTGCTCTCATGTGAGCACGGACTCTGACACAGAGGATGAGAAGAAGCTCTTGAAGTCTGTATCTTGGATGATATGAAAAGGAATTAAAAAAAAAACCCCATCTTGTTCTGTGAAATAAGTATCACTGCCAGCCTCTTACAGATACTTGCGGTCAAGATGCTCAGCAGATGTGTGGGTGTACAGCATTACTGACTTCAGTAGTGTAAAGACAGCCTACTCTGCGTAAGGCAAAGCCTTGAGCCTTCGCAGTTAACAAGTTTTACTTCTGTGGAGGTCTGCATGGATAATGCTCAGATTGCTGAGCCATTTCTAGAAAGCAAAACATGGGGCTAAGCAAAATTTATTTTTTATTTCTTTTTTTATAAAATGAATTATTTCCCTCCAGAAATAGAAGCCTTGCACAGAAGTCTGACTCTTATTTTGGCTAAAAGGAGCACCTCGCAATTCCAAAACTTCACAAGCCCTACCCAAGGCTGACAAAGTACATATTCCTGTATATATGGACATATGGCTGGCCTGCTATGGTAACTTCCTGTTTTCTGCTGCTGAGGAATTTTATTTGGCACATGAAGTGGTTGCTAGCAACCACATATGACATCCCTGCCCCATAGGAAGGGCTTTATACAGGGTTACATTGTCCATCCTCAGATGGCTCCAAGTCTGCAGTAATGTGGGCAAACTGCCCCGGCAGTGGCTGCCACGTTATCAGGCAGACAGGATCTGGGCAACCATGTGGACTCACCACAGGTGAGCAAACCAAGGAGCAGCTCAGCCTGCGAGGGTATACTAAGGAGACCAGAGGGGAGTTGAGGGGGTCCCTTTGTCTACCAGCCATGCAACCTGGCAGCTCGACCCAGGAATTTTATGCTTTGTAAGAGTTAAAGTGCACTGAGGCAATTTTAACCATTCTGGAGGAGAGCCAAAGCCATTATTGTGAATGGTTGAAAGCCTCATATGGGTTGAAGTTTGTGATTTTTTTACTGTACCTAGCTGCCCAGGACAGTGAGGTAATACATCTCCTCACTCGGTCAGGCACGGTCCCACAAGCTATAGAACAGTCCAGCACCAGCGCTGTTCCATGTCTACCTACGCAGGCCAGATGCTTGTGTTTTACTACCCGCAACAGCAAAGACATGAGGCCTGCTGACTGCAGGCAACAGTACACCAGCATCTCACACCAGACTTGGGTTTTGTCTTCAACAGACATTGAAGGTGCCTATGGAAGTTTTCTGTTGGCTCATGAAGACAAAAGCTTCTTCCCAAAGAATCAGTCGATCAAGCTGAAATACCTGGTTTGGACTTCATCCTTAAGACAACCTTCATATTTTGCTGAAGCAAATGGCATTTTTTTCCTCAGGAAATATTCAGCAGAGGCAGTTAACCTCAGCCACATGTATCTACACTACTAACATATTTTTTACTATGTTATTGAAGCCTGGTGGATTAGAAAGCCTGCTGCATAAATTACACTTTGCAATCTTTTGCCAGCAGCTCAGGGGGAGACTAATTTTAACCAATCACCATCCCTTCTCCTCCTTGTGGGCTAATTTTCAAGGGATAAATCCCCCATAGCACTCAGGCTTCTACTTTTCGGGCTTTTAAAAACCAACATAATTATATTATTACATAATGCAGAAATACTTTCAACTCTTTATTATTATGAAAAAAAGAAATAAAAATCTCAAGTTTAATTTGTTCAGATTCTTGCTTTGGGAAAGGGCTTGGTACAGGCAAACAATGCAAGAAAAAGCCCCTTTGGGCTTTAAAGCATGACTTAGAAGGCAGGATATATTGCTCCCAATACAAACTGACACCTGCTGCACCTTCCTTTTACGCTGTTGATGCAGGTGAGCCTGGCAGCAGGTTCAGGATCACTTCAGTGAGCAGAGCTAGCCAGAGAAACCACAGCAAAGAAAGACCCCATCAAAAACCCTGGGGTTAATGAACCATGCGGCAGCACCTCGAGATTCCCATTTCATTCCGATGAATGGTTGTAAATGGAAATTAAAACCACCAGCAAAGCTAAAACCATGAAGGGAGGAAGAGATTTATGGTCACCTGCATGGGGAGTTTTGAATCCCCCATTCCCTCAAGACAGACTCTTAACTCACCCAGCAGGAACTGTGTTTTGTTGAGCTGCTTTGTCCATACAGATTTTCCACATGAACACCAGGTACACATAATCTGTATTCCTTGAGCTGTATGTGTTACAAAGAGTGGGACCCACAGACAAACAAACCAAAGGTGAACCCACATGTTAACTAGTTCTTACTTACTTAGGCTCTTAACACGACATGGAGAGAATACTTGATTCTTTTTCCATATTATACACACACATGCACTCCTGGGGGTGGGGGGGGGGGTGTTGACTGGCATTTTCTTTTTTCTTAGTAAGGTCTATGAGAAAGATTTCAGGAAGCTGTTACTTTCTGAAGTTCTTCCCTAACTCACGATATCAGAATCTATTAAACAAGCAAAAAGTCAGCTGCAGTGATCACTTGTGCTCTCCTTTGGCAGCCTGTTCTGCCACAGACAGCCATTTTCAGACCCTCTATAACAAGGAGGTTAGCTAGGCTCTACACTGTCAAAGTACCTGGGAGCTGGAAGCAAGTCTGAATTGCAAGCTAAAACCAGTTTAGACACAAGATGTTTGAAGAGTGATTGTATAGCTGGAAAAAGATTATTTCATCAGCAGGTGTTTGGCTAAACTAATTCCCACCATATGAAAGATACCTTCCTCTTTTATCTAAGGGAAAACTGAAAAAATCCAACAATGTAAGCTGACTTAAATCATATGTCTCAGTTTTGGAATTAAACTGTTTGATCTTTCTGTTTTTTTGAGACCCTGGGAGCTGCAGTTTGAGGCCTTAGTTCCTGTTCTACTCCAGTGCATTTTACCAATAAACTGTGGTCAGATCAAAGCTGTGTTTCATGGGAATTTTGATCATGGGTTAGCACAGAAAATGCAGGTCAGCTGGGGAGCAATGCTTGTACAGAACTGAAGCATGGGCCTGTGAAACCATAAATTTCATGAGGCACCGCAAGAGCAGCAGGAACACAGGCTTATTTTGACCTGAGCTAAAACAAAGCATTTGTACTCTGTACAACGCACTACTCAGGTATTTTTATCAGAACCATAAAAATGAGTCTGAATTGATGCCTTCCTTAATTTGCCGTGCTGTGAAACAGAATGCCAGACTTTTCACCCCAACTGGACACTTCTGCTTTTGAAATAATCTGGGTTCTCTAGCAGACAGAATTTACTTTGTGAGCTCAGTAAGGGCAGCTCATGTCTCTCTCCTTGGAAGAGGCGGTAGAACGATGGACTCAGCATGCAGCTGGGAAGTTGCTCTCCAGAGCAGCTGGAGACCCCAGAGTGTGTAATTTGAATAGGAAAATAACGAGCCCTTCTTAGTATGTGTCTTTCAGAAAAACACACCTCTAATCCCTGTGGTCACATCACATACTGAGCACTAGCAACATGTCATTTAAAAGCAGGAATAGATCAAATTTTAAGCAAAAAAAGCGCAGGCAAGTGGTATAGAAAACAGTAACTATGAACCAGCTGCACCAGTAAAAAGTTCAATTCCCACTGCTGGGAGAATGGGAGCTTTCTACTACGGTTAAAAACAAGTTCCTTGTGACAGCAGCTGGGAAAGAGACAACACTGCAAGGAGTCACAGTACCCATGTCCTCAGCATGACTGAATAGCCACCCAAGCAATGGAGCATGACACACTTAATTCCACAAGGAAAAAGCCTACAGAGTTGTACAATAACCACTAAAGGGCAGGGAGGAAAAGGGCTCAGTTAACATTCTGGCAGGATGAATTTGGCAGTTGTTAAATCCCAGGTTACTTAGGCCTTTATGAACCAGGAGACTGAGTTCAATTCCCAGACCTCCTGTGGTAGCAGGATAGGGACCAGAGCACTACTATGGTTGACCATCTTGATACAAGTAGTCTGCAAAGGGAATTTCACTGTCTCAAGTTTCAAATCAGCTGAATTTCCAGGACCATTCAGATCAGCCCTAGGAAAATGTTCCTTTCCCTCCTTTACTTCGACTTCATCATAAAGTGCAGAAGCTTCCAGCTTGGAAACACTTTAATAAGTGTACAACATGTGATGGTCTGTCTGAGCCAACAGAATAGTTGATCACTGGAGTAAGAAAGCAGAGATGGATGACCTGACCAGCCACAGATGTCAGAAAGGGGAGAAGACTTCCTGACCTGACTTTCATAAGCAGGGACAGCCCACAAAGATGTCTAGTCTGCTTTCTGAAGAGGAGTTAAAACCCCACAAACAAGTGTGACTCTTGATTTCTTTATTAAGTGAGAAATTGAAGCAGAGGTAGATACTCATATGACCTAGTTGCTGATACCTAGCATAAGCCTTTTAGGTTCTCAGTAGACAACAGCACAAGCGAGAGACACATGCACCTCCCTAGGGGTCAGACCATTTATCTAAATTACACTCCTGCTATAAATCCCCTTCTCAGTAGAGGAAGCATCTCTGCCTCTCTCCATTCATAGAATCACTGAATAGAATAGTTTGTGTTGGAAGGGATCTTTAAAGTTCATCTAGTGCAACCTCCCTGCAATGAGCAGAGACATCTTCCACTAGATCAGGTTGCCCAGAACCACATCCAGTCTGGCCTTGAATGTCTCCAGGGATAGTGCACCTACCATCTCTCTGGGCAACCTGTGCCAGTATTTTGCCACCCTCGTAAAAGATTTCCATGTATCTGTATTTATATACTCTTCAGAAAAGGTATATTGCATTTCTGTATCCCCTGCCTTCTCTTATATACAGTGGCGTTAAGGAGTCTAGCTCCTGACTTAGGAGCGTAATCACTGTCATAAGTTTGGTGCTGCTAGTACTACCAGGCTGTCTTTTCTCTTTGTAGTGTCAGAGATGTAGAGCAGGCTGTTCTCTAATCTTTCCTAATGGTTTCAGTCTGCTTCCAAACAAAGGAAAAGCATAATTTGTACCTGGATTGTGATTGAATACCAACATCCTGGTAACAGATATACACAATGAAAGACAAGCTAAATATTAATAAACATCACAAAGTCTTCTTGGGGACCTACTTGCAGGAAACAGTTATTAGGACTGTACAAGCATAGGGCATTACTGAAAGTGATCAGTGATACTTACAGCTGGGGTATGTGTAGCCACTACACTAACTCAAAATAAAGATAATAGACTAGCTATACGCGCACACACACACACACACACACAAAGCAAAAAACCATCCCACCTTCTCTTGAAATATTATCACCAGTTGGCTGGCTGACAAGAGGTAGCCCCATCTGAAGCAAGCAAGATATAATAAGAAAAAGCAAGGCTGTAATAGTTTTTATTAAGCCAGCATGCACTTCTGATGCAGTGGTTGAGGTTTTTGGGTACATATGCCCTTCTCCAGGTCTGAAATAGAAACAGCAACAGGCCAAGTGTGAATGGGAGCAGCCGGTCTGAGTTTTGAGCATAGGAGCTACACCTAGACTGTCCTAATGTCTGCATAATGTTCCCCAGTGAAAATGCTCAGCTGAGAACAAATTGTGAATTCAAGCCGGGCACTTCCTTCATCACCACTCACACGGGTTGTGCCTGCCCCTGCCCAGGCAGCTTTTTAGAGAGGGATAGTATCTATATAGGCAAAGATAGTAAAAAGCAACAAGGCAGCAAGTCATTTTCAGGCCTAAAACAAAGACAAAAGCCAAGTGGAAGCATACTCCACAAAACATTTCTCCTTTGAACTGCTTTCCTTCTAAGGAGAAGCAAATGTTTTATCCTGACAAAAGATACAAATGAAAAGCTCTGAAGCACTTTTATCACTAAAGTTTCTTATGTTAAAAAAACATTTTTTCTCCTAGTTATAGTCTAACCTAAAAATATTTAAATGTAGGAGAAGAAAGAGAGAAAATAGAAGAAAAAGGGGCTTTAAACTGTAGACACATTTTTTCTGCAATGAACTTGGAATGACTGAGGTCTGTAACAAAAGTTGAGCGCGTAATATTTTCCACTGCTTACGGTTCCCTTCTGAACTTCCATTTTGTGGGAATACACTTGGATCACTGCTGACCTGTCTCTGGAAAAGGCTTGCTGTGTATTTTGGCTTGGCTTCCTTCCATTTCTACTCCTCTAAGTCTGTTCCCCATTTCAACATCTTATTGCCACATTTCCAAACATGTTACACAACCCTAAAGAAACAATTTATAGGAATATTAGAAACTCAGCTGTGACCAAAGAAGTGCTTTTCCCTTTTAACAGATCATTCTCTCCTGGGAATCACAGTTACGTGGCTGTTTGCTCACTTGTTTACAGGATTGTGCTGGATGTGATATTTAAACAGGCAAATGACTCAAAGCAGTATAAACCTGTGAAAGCCAGTGCTCTGCAGCAATGTTTCAAAGCAAAACCTGGCTGGAAATATTCAGTGAAGACTCTTCCAACAGAGCCTGGAAGAGTCTCATAAGTGAGTGTGTAAACTTCCTATAGCCAGTTGTGCCAAATACATATACAGAGAGATCCTGCTTTCATGTCTATAGCTTGAGGTAGCACCATGCTGATAAGAATCTTAAACACTCCAGTGATGGGTTACATTCCTAAGTACAGGGCACTCTTATAAAGCCATCAAATACAAGGATATGACACTGCATAACTTACCCCAGGACTGGAGTTACTCATACACAATAAGTAGGTCAAATGTAGTCTCACCAAATGTACTGAAATTCACAACTGTTGCCTGATCTTGCAAACACTATTTGCTTGAACACGGGCTCCCATGGGATACTCCTTCTGGCCATCAGTTTGCCAGGTCAAAGACCTTAGTTTTCAGTATTGTATCAGAAGATTACATCAAGTTCAATGTCAACTTCTCTGGAAAAAGAGGACCCCTGTTATGTGAGGTTAAAACCTGAGCTGCAATCAAGACCTCTTCATCCACCTCTGCAGAACAAGAGCTTCCGATTCATAACATGCTGATCTTCAGTTGCCTTTTTTACTCCATTCCAAAGGTTACTCCAGAGCTTGCCAGGTGGAGTATCTACCTGCCACAGTTTACAGCCTGACACATCAGCATGAAATAAAATGACTGACTAAATTTATGCACTCACTACAAGCTGCAGCTCATGATCACATTTGTTTCTGCTCAGCTGTGCCTCCAGCACTTACAAAGACCTTTGGAAAAGGTATGTGGCATGAATTAAGGGCAGTAGTTGCACAAGCCATCTCCATGAATTCCACCTTCAAGTCAACCCAAAGGAAATCCTGTAGCTATACTGTGCTCTCCATGGTTACATGCATTCCTGTGTTGTGCAGCTGGTATAACTGTCGTGGTTTATGCCCAGTGAGCAACCCAAAAACCACGCAGCCGCTCTCTCATGCCCCCCCACCCCTTTCTCCCCCCACTCCCAGAGGGATAGGGAGGAGAATGGAAGGGAAGTTTAGATTGGATATAAGGAGGAAATTCTTTCCTGTTGGGGTGGTGAGGCACTGGAATGAGTTGCCCAGGGAGGTTGTGAGTGCTCCATTCCTGGCAGTGTTTAAGGCCAGGTTGGATGAAGCCTTGGGTGGGATGGTTTAGTGAGAGGTGTCCCTGCCTATGGCAGGGGGGTTGGAACTAGATGATCTTTAGGTCCTTTCCAACCCTAACTATTCTATGATTCTATGAATGTAACTCCCACAGGAACAGTCCAGTAACTAAGGTATAACACAAACCACTATTGCTACCACCACCAATAATAATAATAAGGGAAATAACAAGGGAAGAGAATACAACTGCTCATCACCCGCCGACCAATACCAAGCCCAACCCGAGCAGTGATCTAGCTGTTCCGAGTAACTGCCCCCAGTTTTATATCCTGGGCATGACGTGCTGTGATATGGAATACCTCTTTGGTTAGTTTGGGCCAGGTGTCCTGTCTCTGCTTCCTCCCGGCTTCCCCTCCTCCCTGGCAGAGCATGAGACTCAGAAAGTCCTTGGTCGGACTAAACATGACTTAGCAACAACTGAAAACATCGGTGATATCAGCATTGTTCCCAGGCTGAAAGTCAAAAACACAGCACTGCACCAGCTACTAAGACTGAGAAAAATGACTGCCACTGCTGAACCCAGGACATAACCCTGGTATAACCTAGCACTAAAGTTGAGGACTGTGATCAAGAGCTACTCAGCCTCTCACAGAAATAAGAAGTCTAGAGAGACCATCCAAGTCAGAGATCACAGGCAGAGCAGTGAGCTGCTGAGGCAACAGTCACAACTGATGCTGCCTGACTCCCACCTGAAGGTAAAGCAGGTCTATTAAAAGCAACACACTCAGCCTCACCTGTGAGCACACAAGCAGATGGCCTCACAGACGCAAGATGACATTTTTACATGTAAGGCACCCAAGATATCCAAC